>NW_026988665.1:0-1200000 GCF_030222135.1 Aotus nancymaae
GTCACAATACGGATATATTATGACGTCATAATACATTGTGACGTCATAGTTCATACTAATTAGCATGTCATCATATATTGTGATCTCATAATACATGCTCATGATACTCCAGTAGATACGACACAATTTGTGGTAAGAGAAATTGGTCATATTACCTGCAAGTTACGCTCTCATACTTCCTTGTGATGTCATAATGTGGATACATTATGACGTCATAATACATTGTGACGTCATAGTGCATACTAATTAGCATGTCATCATATATTGTGATGTCATACTACGTGCTCATGATACTGCAGTACATATGACACACATTGGGTTAAGAGAAATTGGTCATAATACCTGCAAATTACGCTCTCCTAAAACATAGTGATGTCATAATGCGGATACATTATGACGTCATAATACAGTGTGATGTCATAGTGCATACTAATTAGCATGTCTTCATATATTGTGATGTCATAATACATGCTCATGATACTCCAGTAGATATGACACAAATTGGGGTAAGAGAAATTGGTCATAATACCTGCAAATTACACTCTCATAATTCCTTGGGATGTCATAATGCGGATACATTATGACGTCATAATACATTGTGACGTCATAGTGCATACTAATTAGCATGTCATCCTATATTGTGACGTCATAATACATACTCATGATGCTCCAGGAGATATGACACCAATTGGGGTAAGAGAAATTGGTCATAATACCTGCAAATTACGCTCTCCTAATTCCTTGTGATGCCATAATGTGGATACATTATGACGTCATAATACATTGTGCCCTCATAGTGCATACTAATTAGCATGTCATCATACATTGTGATGTCATAATACATCCTCATGATACTCCAGTAGATATGACACAAATTGGGGTAAGAGAAATTGGTCATAATACCTGCAAATTACGCTCTCCTAATTCCTTGTGATGTCATAATGCGGATACATTATGACGTCATAATACATTGTGACGTCATAGTGCATACTAAATAGCATGTCATCATGTATTGTGACTTCATAATACATGCTCATGATACTCCAGTAGATATGACACAAATTGGGGTAAGAGAAAATGGTCATAATACCTGCAAATTACGCTCTCCTATTACATTGTGATGTCATAATGCGGATACATGATGACGTCATAATACATTGTTCCATCATAGTGAATACTATTTAGCTTGTCATCATATATTGTGAAGTCATAATACATGCTTATGATACTCCAGTAGATTTGACACAAATTGGGGTAAGAGAAATTGGTCATAATACCTGCAAATTACGCTCTCCTAATACATTGTGATGTCATAATGCGGATACATTATGACGTCATAATACATTGCGACGTCATAGTGCATACTAATTAGCATGTCATCATATATTGTTACGTCATAATACATGCTCATGATACTCCAGTAGATATGACACAAATTGCGGTAAGGGAAATTCGTCATAATACCTGCAAATTACGCTCTCATTATTTCTTGTGATGTCATAATGCGGATACATTATGATGTCATAATATATTGTGACGTCATAGTGCATACTAATTAGCATGTCATCATATATTGTGACGTCAAAATACATGCTCATGATACTCCAGTAGATATGACACAAATTGGGGTAAGAGAAATTGGTCATAATACCTGCAAATTACGCTCTCATAATTCCTTGTGATGTCTTAATGCGGACACATTATGACGTCATAATACATTGTGACATCATAGTGAATACTAATTAGCATGACATCATATATTGTGATGTCATAATACATGCTCATGATACTCCAATACATATGACACAAATTTTGTTAAGGGTAATTGGTCATAATACCTTCAAATTACGCTCTCCTAAAACATTGTGATGTCATAATGCGGATACATTATGACGTCATAATACAGTGTGACGTCATAGTGCATACTAATTAGCATGTCATCATATATTGTGACGTCATAATACATGCTCATGATACTCCAGTAGATATGACACAAATTGGGGTAAGAGAAAATGGTCATAATACCTGCAAATTACGCTCTCCTATTATATTGTGATGTCATAATGCGGATACATTATGACGTCATAATACATTGTGACGTCATAGTGCATACTAATTAGCATGTCATCATATATTCTGACGTCATAATACATGCTCATGATACTCCAGTAGATTTGACACAAATTGGGGTAAGAGAAATTTGTCATAATACCTGCAAATTACGCTCTCTTAATACATTGTGTTGTCATAATGCAGATACATTATGACGTCATAATACATTGTGACGTCATAGTGCATACTAATTAGCATGTCATCATATATTGTGACGTCATAATACATGCTCATGATACTCCAGTAGATATGACACAAATTGGGGTAAGAGAAATTGGTCATAATACCTCCAAATTACGCTCTCATAATTCCTTGTGAGGTCATAACCCGGACACATTATGACGTCATAATACATTGTGACGTCATAGTGCATACTACTTAGCATGTCATCATATATTGTGATGTCATAATACATGCTCATGATACTCCAGTACATATGACAAAAATTGGGTTAAGAGAAATTGGTCATAATACCTTCAAATTACGCTCTCCTAAAACATTGTGATGTCATAATGCGGATACATTATGACGTCATAATACAGTGTGACGTCATAGTGCATACTAATTAGCATGTCGTCATATATTGTTACGTCATAATACATACTCATGATACTCCAGTAGATATGACACAAATTGGGGTGAGAGAAATTGGTCATAATACCTGCAAATTACGCTCTCCTAATTCCTTGTGATGTCATAATGCGGATACATTATGACGTCATAATACATTGTGACGTCATAGTGCATACTAATTAGCATGTCATCATATATTGTGACGTCATAATACATGCTCAATATACTCCAGTAGATACGACACAAATGGGGTAAGAGAAATTCGTCATAATACCTGCAAATTACGCTCTCATAATTCCTTGTGATGTCATAATGCGGACACATTATGACGTCATAATACATTGTGATATCATAGTGCATACTAATTAGCATGTCATCATATATTGTGACGTCATAATACATGCTCATGATACTCCAGTAGATATGACACAAATTGGGGTAAGAGAAATTGGTCATAATACCTGCAAATTACGCTCTCATAATTCCTTGTGATGTCATAATGCGGATACATTATGACGTCATAATACATAGTGACGTCATAGTGCATAATAATTAGCATGTCATCATATATTGTGACGTCATAATACATCCTCATGATACTCCAGTACATATGACACAAATTGGGGTAAGAGAAATTGGTCATAATATCTGCAAGTTATGCTCTCATAATTCCTTGTGATGTCACAATGCGGATACATTATGACGTCATTATACATTGTGACGTCATAGTGCATACTACATAGCATGTCATCATATATTGTGACGTCATAATACATGCTCATGATACTCCAGTACATATGACACAAATTGGGTTAAGAGAAATTGGTCACAATACCTGCAAATTACGGTCTCCTAAAACATTGTGATGTCATAATGCGGATACATTATGACGTCATAATACATTGTGACGTCATAGTGCATACTAATTAGTATGTCATCATATATTGTGACGTCATAATACATGCTCAATATACTCCAGTAGATACGACACAAATTGGGGTAAGAGAAATTGGTCATAATACCTGAAAATTACGCTCTCATAATTCCTTGTGATGTCATAATGCGGACACATTATGACGTCATAATACATTGTGATGTCATAGTGCATACTAATAAGCATGTCATCATATATTGTGACGTCATAATACATGCTCATGATACTCCAGTAGATATGACACAAATTGGGGTAAGAGAAATTGGTCATAATACCTGCAAATTACGCTCTCATAATTCCTTGTGATGTCATAATGCGGATACATTATGACGTCATAATATATAGTGACGTCATAGTGCATACTAATTAGCATGTCATCATATATTGTGACGTCATAATACATCCTCATGATACTCCAGTACATATGACACAAATTGGGGTAAGAGAAATTGGTCATAATACCTGCAAGTTATGCTCTCATAACTCCTTGTGATGTCATAATGCGGATGCATTATGACGTCATAATACATTGTGACGTCATAGTGCATACTACATAGCATGTCATCATATATTGTGACGTCATAATACATGCTCATGATACTCCAGTACATATGACACAAATTGGGTTAAGAGAAATTGGTCACAATACCTGCAAATTACGGTCTCCTAAAACATTGTGATGTCAAAATGCGGATACATTATGACGTCATAATACATTGTGACATCATAGTGCATACTAATTAGCATATCATCATATATTGTGACATCATAATACATGCTCATGATACTGCAGTACATATGACACAAATTGTGGTAAGAGAAATTGGTCATAATACCTGCAAATTACGCTCTCCTTATTCCTTGTGATGTCATAATGCGGATACATTATGACGTCACAATACGGATATATTATGACGTCATAATACATTGTGACGTCATAGTTCATACTAATTAGCATGTCATCATATATTGTGATCTCATAATACATGCTCATGATACTCCAGTAGATACGACACAATTTGTGGTAAGAGAAATTGGTCATATTACCTGCAAGTTACGCTCTCATACTTCCTTGTGATGTCATAATGTGGATACATTATGACGTCATAATACATTGTGACGTCATAGTGCATACTAATTAGCATGTCATCATATATTGTGATGTCATACTACGTGCTCATGATACTGCAGTACATATGACACACATTGGGTTAAGAGAAATTGGTCATAATACCTGCAAATTACGCTCTCCTAAAACATAGTGATGTCATAATGCGGATACATTATGACGTCATAATACAGTGTGATGTCATAGTGCATACTAATTAGCATGTCTTCATATATTGTGATGTCATAATACATGCTCATGATACTCCAGTAGATATGACACAAATTGGGGTAAGAGAAATTGGTCATAATACCTGCAAATTACACTCTCATAATTCCTTGGGATGTCATAATGCGGATACATTATGACGTCATAATACATTGTGACGTCATAGTGCATACTAATTAGCATGTCATCCTATATTGTGACGTCATAATACATACTCATGATGCTCCAGGAGATATGACACCAATTGGGGTAAGAGAAATTGGTCATAATACCTGCAAATTACGCTCTCCTAATTCCTTGTGATGCCATAATGTGGATACATTATGACGTCATAATACATTGTGCCCTCATAGTGCATACTAATTAGCATGTCATCATACATTGCGATGTCATAATACATCCTCATGATACTCCAGTAGATATGACACAAATTGGGGTAAGAGAAATTGGTCATAATACCTGCAAATTACGCTCTCCTAATTCCTTGTGATGTCATAATGCGGATACATTATGACGTCATAATACATTGTGACGTCATAGTGCATACGAAATAGCATGTCATCATGTATTGTGACTTCATAATACATGCTCATGATACTCCAGTAGATATGACACAAATTGGGGTAAGAGAAAATGGTCATAATACCTGCAAATTACGCTCTCCTATTACATTGTGATGTCATAATGCGGATACATGATGACGTCATAATACATTGTTCCATCATAGTGAATACTATTTAGCTTGTCATCATATATTGTGAAGTCATAATACATGCTTATGATACTCCAGTAGATTTGACACAAATTGGGGTAAGAGAAATTGGTCATAATACCTGCAAATTACGCTCTCCTAATACATTGTGATGTCATAATGCGGATACATTATGACGTCATAATACATTGCGACGTCATAGTGCATACTAATTAGCATGTCATCATGTATTGTTACGTCATAATACATGCTCATGATACTCCAGTAGATATGACACAGATTGCGGTAAGGGAAATTCGTCATAATACCTGCAAATTACGCTCTCATTATTTCTTGTGATGTCATAATGCGGATACATTATGATGTCATAATATATTGTGACGTCATAGTGCATACTAATTAGCATGTCATCATATATTGTGACGTCATAATACATGCTCATGATACTCCAGTAGATATGACACAAATTGGGGTAAGAGAAATTGGTCATAATACCTGCAAATTACGCTCTCATAATTCCTTGTGATGTCTTAATGCGGACACATTATGACGTCATAATACATTGTGACATCATAGTGAATACTAATTAGCATGACATCATATATTGTGATGTCATAATACATGCTCATGATACTCCAATACATATGACACAAATTTTGTTAAGGGTAATTGGTCATAATACCTTCAAATTACGCTCTCCTAAAACATTGTGATGTCATAATGCGGATACATTATGACGTCATAATACAGTGTGACGTCATAGTGCATACTAATTAGCATGTCATCATATATTGTGACGTCATAATACATGCTCATGATACTCCAGTAGATATGACACAAATTGGGGTAAGAGAAATTGGTCATAATATCTGCAAATTGCGCTCTCATAATTCCTTGTGATGTCATATTGCGGATACTTTATGACGTCATAATACATTGTGACGTTATAGTGCCTACTAATTAGCATGTCATCATATATTGTGACATCATCATACATGCTCATGATACTCCAGTAGATATGACACAAATTGGGGTAAGAGAAATTGGTCATAATACCTGCAAATTACGCTCTCATAATTCCTTGTGATGTCATAATGCGGATACATTATGATGTCATAATACATTGTGACGTTATACTGCATACTAATTTGCATGTCATCATATATTGTGACGTCATAATACATACTCATGATACTCCAGTAGATATGACACAAATTGGGGTAAGAGAAAATGGTCATAATACCTGCAAATTACGCTCTCCTATTATATTGTGATGTCATAATGCGGATACATTATGACGTCATAATACATTGCGACGTCATAGTGCATACTAATTAGCATGTCATCATATATTGTTACGTCATAATACATGCTCATGATACTCCAGTAGATATGACACAAATTGCGGTAAGGGAAATTCGTCATAATACCTGCAAATTACGCTCTCATTATTTCTTGTGATGTCATAATGCGGATACATTATGATGTCATAATATATTGTGACGTCATAGTGCATACTAATTAGCATGTCATCATATATTGTGACGTCATAATACATGCTCATGATACTCCAGTAGATATGACACAAATTGGGGTAAGAGAAATTGGTCATAATACCTGCAAATTACGCTCTCATAATTCCTTGTGATGTCTTAATGCGGACACATTATGACGTCATAATACATTGTGACATCATAGTGAATACTAATTAGCATGACATCATATATTGTGATGTCATAATACATGCTCATGATACTCCAATACATATGACACAAATTTTGTTAAGGGTAATTGGTCATAATACCTTCAAATTACGCTCTCCTAAAACATTGTGATGTCATAATGCGGATACATTATGACGTCATAATACAGTGTGACGTCATAGTGCATACTAATTAGCATGTCATCATATATTGTGACGTCATAATACATGCTCATGATACTCCAGTAGATATGACACAAATTGGGGTAAGAGAAATTGGTCATAATATCTGCAAATTGCGCTCTCATAATTCCTTGTGATGTCATATTGCGGATACTTTATGACGTCATAATACATTGTGACGTTATAGTGCCTACTAATTAGCATGTCATCATATATTGTGACATCATCATACATGCTCATGATACTCCAGTAGATATGACACAAATTGGGGTAAGAGAAATTGGTCATAATACCTGCAAATTACGCTCTCATAATTCCTTGTGATGTCATAATGCGGATACATTATGATGTCATAATACATTGTGACGTTATACTGCATACTAATTTGCATGTCATCATATATTGTGACGTCATAATACATACTCATGATACTCCAGTAGATATGACACAAATTGGGGTAAGAGAAAATGGTCATAATACCTGCAAATTACGCTCTCCTATTATATTGTGATGTCATAATGCGGATACATTATGACGTCATAATACATTGTGACGTCATAGTGCATACTAATTAGCATGTCTTCATATATTCTGACGTCATAATACATGCTCATGATACTCCAGTAGATTTGACACAAATTGGGGTAAGAGAAATTTGTCATAATACCTGCAAATTACGCTCTCTTAATACATTGTGTTGTCATAATGCAGATACATTATGACGTCATAATACATTGTGACGTCATAGTGCATACTAATTAGCATGTCATCATATATTGTGACGTCATAATACATGCTCATGATACTCCAGTAGATATGACACAAATTGGGGTAAGAGAAATTGGTCATAATACCTCCAAATTACGCTCTCATAATTCCTTGTGAGGTCATAACCCGGACACATTATGACGTCATAATACATTGTGACGTCATAGTGCATACTACTTAGCATGTCATCATATATTGTGATGTCATAATACATGCTCATGATACTCCAGTACATATGACAAAAATTGGGTTAAGAGAAATTGGTCATAATACCTTCAAATTACGCTCTCCTAAAACATTGTGATGTCATAATGCGGATACATTATGACGTCATAATACAGTGTGACGTCATAGTGCATACTAATTAGCATGTCGTCATATATTGTTACGTCATAATACATACTCATGATACTCCAGTAGATATGACACAAATTGGGGTGAGAGAAATTGGTCATAATACCTGCAAATTACGCTCTCCTAATTCCTTGTGATGTCATAATGCGGATACATTATGACGTCATAATACATTGTGACGTCATAGTGCATACTAATTAGCATGTCATCATATATTGTGACGTCATAATACATGCTCAATATACTCCAGTAGATACGACACAAATGGGGTAAGAGAAATTCGTCATAATACCTGCAAATTACGCTCTCATAATTCCTTGTGATGTCATAATGCGGACACATTATGACGTCATAATACATTGTGATATCATAGTGCATACTAATTAGCATGTCATCATATATTGTGACGTCATAATACATGCTCATGATACTCCAGTAGATATGACACAAATTGGGGTAAGAGAAATTGGTCATAATACCTGCAAATTACGCTCTCATAATTCCTTGTGATGTCATAATGCGGATACATTATGACGTCATAATACATAGTGACGTCATAGTGCATAATAATTAGCATGTCATCATATATTGTGACGTCATAATACATCCTCATGATACTCCAGTACATATGACACAAATTGGGGTAAGAGAAATTGGTCATAATATCTGCAAGTTATGCTCTCATAATTCCTTGTGATGTCACAATGCGGATACATTATGACGTCATTATACATTGTGACGTCATAGTGCATACTACATAGCATGTCATCATATATTGTGACGTCATAATACATGCTCATGATACTCCAGTACATATGACACAAATTGGGTTAAGAGAAATTGGTCACAATACCTGCAAATTACGGTCTCCTAAAACATTGTGATGTCATAATGCGGATACATTATGACGTCATAATACATTGTGACGTCATAGTGCATACTAATTAGTATGTCATCATATATTGTGACGTCATAATACATGCTCAATATACTCCAGTAGATACGACACAAATTGGGGTAAGAGAAATTGGTCATAATACCTGAAAATTACGCTCTCATAATTCCTTGTGATGTCATAATGCGGACACATTATGACGTCATAATACATTGTGATGTCATAGTGCATACTAATAAGCATGTCATCATATATTGTGACGTCATAATACATGCTCATGATACTCCAGTAGATATGACACAAATTGGGGTAAGAGAAATTGGTCATAATACCTGCAAATTACGCTCTCATAATTCCTTGTGATGTCATAATGCGGATACATTATGACGTCATAATATATAGTGACGTCATAGTGCATACTAATTAGCATGTCATCATATATTGTGACGTCATAATACATCCTCATGATACTCCAGTACATATGACACAAATTGGGGTAAGAGAAATTGGTCATAATACCTGCAAGTTATGCTCTCATAACTCCTTGTGATGTCATAATGCGGATGCATTATGACGTCATAATACATTGTGACGTCATAGTGCATACTACATAGCATGTCATCATATATTGTGACGTCATAATACATGCTCATGATACTCCAGTACATATGACACAAATTGGGTTAAGAGAAATTGGTCACAATACCTGCAAATTACGGTCTCCTAAAACATTGTGATGTCAAAATGCGGATACATTATGACGTCATAATACATTGTGACATCATAGTGCATACTAATTAGCATATCATCATATATTGTGACATCATAATACATGCTCATGATACTGCAGTACATATGACACAAATTGTGGTAAGAGAAATTGGTCATAATACCTGCAAATTACGCTCTCCTTATTCCTTGTGATGTCATAATGCGGATACATTATGACGTCACAATACGGATATATTATGACGTCATAATACATTGTGACGTCATAGTTCATACTAATTAGCATGTCATCATATATTGTGATCTCATAATACATGCTCATGATACTCCAGTAGATACGACACAATTTGTGGTAAGAGAAATTGGTCATATTACCTGCAAGTTACGCTCTCATACTTCCTTGTGATGTCATAATGTGGATACATTATGACGTCATAATACATTGTGACGTCATAGTGCATACTAATTAGCATGTCATCATATATTGTGATGTCATACTACGTGCTCATGATACTGCAGTACATATGACACACATTGGGTTAAGAGAAATTGGTCATAATACCTGCAAATTACGCTCTCCTAAAACATAGTGATGTCATAATGCGGATACATTATGACGTCATAATACAGTGTGATGTCATAGTGCATACTAATTAGCATGTCTTCATATATTGTGATGTCATAATACATGCTCATGATACTCCAGTAGATATGACACAAATTGGGGTAAGAGAAATTGGTCATAATACCTGCAAATTACACTCTCATAATTCCTTGGGATGTCATAATGCGGATACATTATGACGTCATAATACATTGTGACGTCATAGTGCATACTAATTAGCATGTCATCCTATATTGTGACGTCATAATACATACTCATGATGCTCCAGGAGATATGACACCAATTGGGGTAAGAGAAATTGGTCATAATACCTGCAAATTACGCTCTCCTAATTCCTTGTGATGCCATAATGTGGATACATTATGACGTCATAATACATTGTGCCCTCATAGTGCATACTAATTAGCATGTCATCATACATTGCGATGTCATAATACATCCTCATGATACTCCAGTAGATATGACACAAATTGGGGTAAGAGAAATTGGTCATAATACCTGCAAATTACGCTCTCCTAATTCCTTGTGATGTCATAATGCGGATACATTATGACGTCATAATACATTGTGACGTCATAGTGCATACGAAATAGCATGTCATCATGTATTGTGACTTCATAATACATGCTCATGATACTCCAGTAGATATGACACAAATTGGGGTAAGAGAAAATGGTCATAATACCTGCAAATTACGCTCTCCTATTACATTGTGATGTCATAATGCGGATACATGATGACGTCATAATACATTGTTCCATCATAGTGAATACTATTTAGCTTGTCATCATATATTGTGAAGTCATAATACATGCTTATGATACTCCAGTAGATTTGACACAAATTGGGGTAAGAGAAATTGGTCATAATACCTGCAAATTACGCTCTCCTAATACATTGTGATGTCATAATGCGGATACATTATGACGTCATAATACATTGCGACGTCATAGTGCATACTAATTAGCATGTCATCATGTATTGTTACGTCATAATACATGCTCATGATACTCCAGTAGATATGACACAGATTGCGGTAAGGGAAATTCGTCATAATACCTGCAAATTACGCTCTCATTATTTCTTGTGATGTCATAATGCGGATACATTATGATGTCATAATATATTGTGACGTCATAGTGCATACTAATTAGCATGTCATCATATATTGTGACGTCATAATACATGCTCATGATACTCCAGTAGATATGACACAAATTGGGGTAAGAGAAATTGGTCATAATACCTGCAAATTACGCTCTCATAATTCCTTGTGATGTCTTAATGCGGACACATTATGACGTCATAATACATTGTGACATCATAGTGAATACTAATTAGCATGACATCATATATTGTGATGTCATAATACATGCTCATGATACTCCAATACATATGACACAAATTTTGTTAAGGGTAATTGGTCATAATACCTTCAAATTACGCTCTCCTAAAACATTGTGATGTCATAATGCGGATACATTATGACGTCATAATACAGTGTGACGTCATAGTGCATACTAATTAGCATGTCATCATATATTGTGACGTCATAATACATGCTCATGATACTCCAGTAGATATGACACAAATTGGGGTAAGAGAAATTGGTCATAATATCTGCAAATTGCGCTCTCATAATTCCTTGTGATGTCATATTGCGGATACTTTATGACGTCATAATACATTGTGACGTTATAGTGCCTACTAATTAGCATGTCATCATATATTGTGACATCATCATACATGCTCATGATACTCCAGTAGATATGACACAAATTGGGGTAAGAGAAATTGGTCATAATACCTGCAAATTACGCTCTCATAATTCCTTGTGATGTCATAATGCGGATACATTATGATGTCATAATACATTGTGACGTTATACTGCATACTAATTTGCATGTCATCATATATTGTGACGTCATAATACATACTCATGATACTCCAGTAGATATGACACAAATTGGGGTAAGAGAAAATGGTCATAATACCTGCAAATTACGCTCTCCTATTATATTGTGATGTCATAATGCGGATACATTATGACGTCATAATACATTGCGACGTCATAGTGCATACTAATTAGCATGTCATCATATATTGTTACGTCATAATACATGCTCATGATACTCCAGTAGATATGACACAAATTGCGGTAAGGGAAATTCGTCATAATACCTGCAAATTACGCTCTCATTATTTCTTGTGATGTCATAATGCGGATACATTATGATGTCATAATATATTGTGACGTCATAGTGCATACTAATTAGCATGTCATCATATATTGTGACGTCATAATACATGCTCATGATACTCCAGTAGATATGACACAAATTGGGGTAAGAGAAATTGGTCATAATACCTGCAAATTACGCTCTCATAATTCCTTGTGATGTCTTAATGCGGACACATTATGACGTCATAATACATTGTGACATCATAGTGAATACTAATTAGCATGACATCATATATTGTGATGTCATAATACATGCTCATGATACTCCAATACATATGACACAAATTTTGTTAAGGGTAATTGGTCATAATACCTTCAAATTACGCTCTCCTAAAACATTGTGATGTCATAATGCGGATACATTATGACGTCATAATACAGTGTGACGTCATAGTGCATACTAATTAGCATGTCATCATATATTGTGACGTCATAATACATGCTCATGATACTCCAGTAGATATGACACAAATTGGGGTAAGAGAAATTGGTCATAATATCTGCAAATTGCGCTCTCATAATTCCTTGTGATGTCATATTGCGGATACTTTATGACGTCATAATACATTGTGACGTTATAGTGCCTACTAATTAGCATGTCATCATATATTGTGACATCATCATACATGCTCATGATACTCCAGTAGATATGACACAAATTGGGGTAAGAGAAATTGGTCATAATACCTGCAAATTACGCTCTCATAATTCCTTGTGATGTCATAATGCGGATACATTATGATGTCATAATACATTGTGACGTTATACTGCATACTAATTTGCATGTCATCATATATTGTGACGTCATAATACATACTCATGATACTCCAGTAGATATGACACAAATTGGGGTAAGAGAAAATGGTCATAATACCTGCAAATTACGCTCTCCTATTATATTGTGATGTCATAATGCGGATACATTATGACGTCATAATACATTGTGACGTCATAGTGCATACTAATTAGCATGTCTTCATATATTCTGACGTCATAATACATGCTCATGATACTCCAGTAGATTTGACACAAATTGGGGTAAGAGAAATTTGTCATAATACCTGCAAATTACGCTCTCTTAATACATTGTGTTGTCATAATGCAGATACATTATGACGTCATAATACATTGTGACGTCATAGTGCATACTAATTAGCATGTCATCATATATTGTGACGTCATAATACATGCTCATGATACTCCAGTAGATATGACACAAATTGGGGTAAGAGAAATTGGTCATAATACCTCCAAATTACGCTCTCATAATTCCTTGTGAGGTCATAACCCGGACACATTATGACGTCATAATACATTGTGACGTCATAGTGCATACTACTTAGCATGTCATCATATATTGTGATGTCATAATACATGCTCATGATACTCCAGTACATATGACAAAAATTGGGTTAAGAGAAATTGGTCATAATACCTTCAAATTACGCTCTCCTAAAACATTGTGATGTCATAATGCGGATACATTATGACGTCATAATACAGTGTGACGTCATAGTGCATACTAATTAGCATGTCGTCATATATTGTTACGTCATAATACATACTCATGATACTCCAGTAGATATGACACAAATTGGGGTGAGAGAAATTGGTCATAATACCTGCAAATTACGCTCTCCTAATTCCTTGTGATGTCATAATGCGGATACATTATGACGTCATAATACATTGTGACGTCATAGTGCATACTAATTAGCATGTCATCATATATTGTGACGTCATAATACATGCTCAATATACTCCAGTAGATACGACACAAATTGTGGTAAGAGAAATTGGTCATAATACCTGAAAATTACGCTCTCATAATTCCTTGTGATGTCATAATGCGGACACATTATGACGTCATAATACATTGTGATGTCATAGTGCATACTAATAAGCATGTCATCATATATTGTGACGTCATAATACATGCTCATGATACTCCAGTAGATATGACACAAATTGGGGTAAGAGAAATTGGTCATAATACCTGCAAATTACGCTCTCATAATTCCTTGTGATGTCATAATGCGGATACATTATGACGTCATAATACATAGTGACGTCATAGTGCATACTAATTAGCATGTCATCATATATTGTGACGTCATAATACATCCTCATGATACTCCAGTACATATGACACAAATTGGGGTAAGAGAAATTGGTCATAATACCTGCAAGTTATGCTCTCATAACTCCTTGTGATGTCATAATGCGGATGCATTATGACGTCATAATACATTGTGACGTCATAGTGCATACTACATAGCATGTCATCATATATTGTGACGTCATAATACATGCTCATGATACTCCAGTACATATGACACAAATTGGGTTAAGAGAAATTGGTCACAATACCTGCAAATTACGGTCTCCTAAAACATTGTGATGTCATAATGCGGATACATTATGACGTCATAATACATTGTGACATCATAGTGCATACTAATTAGCATATCATCATATATTGTGACATCATAATACATGCTCATGATACTGCAGTACATATGACACAAATTGGGGTAAGAGAAATTGGTCATAATACCTGCAAATTACGCTCTCCTTATTCCTTGTGATGTCATAATGCGGATACATTATGACGTCACAATACGGATATATTATGACGTCATAATACATTGTGACGTCATAGTTCATACTAATTAGCATGTCATCATATATTGTGATCTCATAATACATGCTCATGATACTCCAGTAGATACGACACAATTTGTGGTAAGAGAAATTGGTCATATTACCTGCAAGTTACGCTCTCATACTTCCTTGTGATGTCATAATGTGGATACATTATGACGTCATAATACATTGTGACGTCATAGTGCATACTAATTAGCATGTCATCATATATTGTGATGTCATACTACGTGCTCATGATACTGCAGTACATATGACACACATTGGGTTAAGAGAAATTGGTCATAATACCTGCAAATTACGCTCTCCTAAAACATAGTGATGTCATAATGCGGATACATTATGACGTCATAATACAGTGTGATGTCATAGTGCATACTAATTAGCATGTCTTCATATATTGTGATGTCATAATACATGCTCATGATACTCCAGTAGATATGACACAAATTGGGGTAAGAGAAATTGGTCATAATACCTGCAAATTACACTCTCATAATTCCTTGGGATGTCATAATGCGGATACATTATGACGTCATAATACATTGTGACGTCATAGTGCATACTAATTAGCATGTCATCCTATATTGTGACGTCATAATACATACTCATGATGCTCCAGGAGATATGACACCAATTGGGGTAAGAGAAATTGGTCATAATACCTGCAAATTACGCTCTCCTAATTCCTTGTGATGCCATAATGTGGATACATTATGACGTCATAATACATTGTGCCCTCATAGTGCATACTAATTAGCATGTCATCATACATTGTGATGTCATAATACATCCTCATGATACTCCAGTAGATATGACACAAATTGGGGTAAGAGAAATTGGTCATAATACCTGCAAATTACGCTCTCCTAATTCCTTGTGATGTCATAATGCGGATACATTATGACGTCATAATACATTGTGACGTCATAGTGCATACTAAATAGCATGTCATCATGTATTGTGACTTCATAATACATGCTCATGATACTCCAGTAGATATGACACAAATTGGGGTAAGAGAAAATGGTCATAATACCTGCAAATTACGCTCTCCTATTACATTGTGATGTCATAATGCGGATACATGATGACGTCATAATACATTGTTCCATCATAGTGAATACTATTTAGCTTGTCATCATATATTGTGAAGTCATAATACATGCTTATGATACTCCAGTAGATTTGACACAAATTGGGGTAAGAGAAATTGGTCATAATACCTGCAAATTACGCTCTCCTAATACATTGTGATGTCATAATGCGGATACATTATGACGTCATAATACATTGCGACGTCATAGTGCATACTAATTAGCATGTCATCATATATTGTTACGTCATAATACATGCTCATGATACTCCAGTAGATATGACACAAATTGCGGTAAGGGAAATTCGTCATAATACCTGCAAATTACGCTCTCATTATTTCTTGTGATGTCATAATGCGGATACATTATGATGTCATAATATATTGTGACGTCATAGTGCATACTAATTAGCATGTCATCATATATTGTGACGTCAAAATACATGCTCATGATACTCCAGTAGATATGACACAAATTGGGGTAAGAGAAATTGGTCATAATACCTGCAAATTACGCTCTCATAATTCCTTGTGATGTCTTAATGCGGACACATTATGACGTCATAATACATTGTGACATCATAGTGAATACTAATTAGCATGACATCATATATTGTGATGTCATAATACATGCTCATGATACTCCAATACATATGACACAAATTTTGTTAAGGGTAATTGGTCATAATACCTTCAAATTACGCTCTCCTAAAACATTGTGATGTCATAATGCGGATACATTATGACGTCATAATACAGTGTGACGTCATAGTGCATACTAATTAGCATGTCATCATATATTGTGACGTCATAATACATGCTCATGATACTCCAGTAGATATGACACAAATTGGGGTAAGAGAAAATGGTCATAATACCTGCAAATTACGCTCTCCTATTATATTGTGATGTCATAATGCGGATACATTATGACGTCATAATACATTGTGACGTCATAGTGCATACTAATTAGCATGTCATCATATATTCTGACGTCATAATACATGCTCATGATACTCCAGTAGATTTGACACAAATTGGGGTAAGAGAAATTTGTCATAATACCTGCAAATTACGCTCTCTTAATACATTGTGTTGTCATAATGCAGATACATTATGACGTCATAATACATTGTGACGTCATAGTGCATACTAATTAGCATGTCATCATATATTGTGACGTCATAATACATGCTCATGATACTCCAGTAGATATGACACAAATTGGGGTAAGAGAAATTGGTCATAATACCTCCAAATTACGCTCTCATAATTCCTTGTGAGGTCATAACCCGGACACATTATGACGTCATAATACATTGTGACGTCATAGTGCATACTACTTAGCATGTCATCATATATTGTGATGTCATAATACATGCTCATGATACTCCAGTACATATGACAAAAATTGGGTTAAGAGAAATTGGTCATAATACCTTCAAATTACGCTCTCCTAAAACATTGTGATGTCATAATGCGGATACATTATGACGTCATAATACAGTGTGACGTCATAGTGCATACTAATTAGCATGTCGTCATATATTGTTACGTCATAATACATACTCATGATACTCCAGTAGATATGACACAAATTGGGGTGAGAGAAATTGGTCATAATACCTGCAAATTACGCTCTCCTAATTCCTTGTGATGTCATAATGCGGATACATTATGACGTCATAATACATTGTGACGTCATAGTGCATACTAATTAGCATGTCATCATATATTGTGACGTCATAATACATGCTCAATATACTCCAGTAGATACGACACAAATGGGGTAAGAGAAATTCGTCATAATACCTGCAAATTACGCTCTCATAATTCCTTGTGATGTCATAATGCGGACACATTATGACGTCATAATACATTGTGATATCATAGTGCATACTAATTAGCATGTCATCATATATTGTGACGTCATAATACATGCTCATGATACTCCAGTAGATATGACACAAATTGGGGTAAGAGAAATTGGTCATAATACCTGCAAATTACGCTCTCATAATTCCTTGTGATGTCATAATGCGGATACATTATGACGTCATAATACATAGTGACGTCATAGTGCATAATAATTAGCATGTCATCATATATTGTGACGTCATAATACATCCTCATGATACTCCAGTACATATGACACAAATTGGGGTAAGAGAAATTGGTCATAATATCTGCAAGTTATGCTCTCATAATTCCTTGTGATGTCACAATGCGGATACATTATGACGTCATTATACATTGTGACGTCATAGTGCATACTACATAGCATGTCATCATATATTGTGACGTCATAATACATGCTCATGATACTCCAGTACATATGACACAAATTGGGTTAAGAGAAATTGGTCACAATACCTGCAAATTACGGTCTCCTAAAACATTGTGATGTCATAATGCGGATACATTATGACGTCATAATACATTGTGACGTCATAGTGCATACTAATTAGTATGTCATCATATATTGTGACGTCATAATACATGCTCAATATACTCCAGTAGATACGACACAAATTGGGGTAAGAGAAATTGGTCATAATACCTGAAAATTACGCTCTCATAATTCCTTGTGATGTCATAATGCGGACACATTATGACGTCATAATACATTGTGATGTCATAGTGCATACTAATAAGCATGTCATCATATATTGTGACGTCATAATACATGCTCATGATACTCCAGTAGATATGACACAAATTGGGGTAAGAGAAATTGGTCATAATACCTGCAAATTACGCTCTCATAATTCCTTGTGATGTCATAATGCGGATACATTATGACGTCATAATATATAGTGACGTCATAGTGCATACTAATTAGCATGTCATCATATATTGTGACGTCATAATACATCCTCATGATACTCCAGTACATATGACACAAATTGGGGTAAGAGAAATTGGTCATAATACCTGCAAGTTATGCTCTCATAACTCCTTGTGATGTCATAATGCGGATGCATTATGACGTCATAATACATTGTGACGTCATAGTGCATACTACATAGCATGTCATCATATATTGTGACGTCATAATACATGCTCATGATACTCCAGTACATATGACACAAATTGGGTTAAGAGAAATTGGTCACAATACCTGCAAATTACGGTCTCCTAAAACATTGTGATGTCAAAATGCGGATACATTATGACGTCATAATACATTGTGACATCATAGTGCATACTAATTAGCATATCATCATATATTGTGACATCATAATACATGCTCATGATACTGCAGTACATATGACACAAATTGTGGTAAGAGAAATTGGTCATAATACCTGCAAATTACGCTCTCCTTATTCCTTGTGATGTCATAATGCGGATACATTATGACGTCACAATACGGATATATTATGACGTCATAATACATTGTGACGTCATAGTTCATACTAATTAGCATGTCATCATATATTGTGATCTCATAATACATGCTCATGATACTCCAGTAGATACGACACAATTTGTGGTAAGAGAAATTGGTCATATTACCTGCAAGTTACGCTCTCATACTTCCTTGTGATGTCATAATGTGGATACATTATGACGTCATAATACATTGTGACGTCATAGTGCATACTAATTAGCATGTCATCATATATTGTGATGTCATACTACGTGCTCATGATACTGCAGTACATATGACACACATTGGGTTAAGAGAAATTGGTCATAATACCTGCAAATTACGCTCTCCTAAAACATAGTGATGTCATAATGCGGATACATTATGACGTCATAATACAGTGTGATGTCATAGTGCATACTAATTAGCATGTCTTCATATATTGTGATGTCATAATACATGCTCATGATACTCCAGTAGATATGACACAAATTGGGGTAAGAGAAATTGGTCATAATACCTGCAAATTACACTCTCATAATTCCTTGGGATGTCATAATGCGGATACATTATGACGTCATAATACATTGTGACGTCATAGTGCATACTAATTAGCATGTCATCCTATATTGTGACGTCATAATACATACTCATGATGCTCCAGGAGATATGACACCAATTGGGGTAAGAGAAATTGGTCATAATACCTGCAAATTACGCTCTCCTAATTCCTTGTGATGCCATAATGTGGATACATTATGACGTCATAATACATTGTGCCCTCATAGTGCATACTAATTAGCATGTCATCATACATTGCGATGTCATAATACATCCTCATGATACTCCAGTAGATATGACACAAATTGGGGTAAGAGAAATTGGTCATAATACCTGCAAATTACGCTCTCCTAATTCCTTGTGATGTCATAATGCGGATACATTATGACGTCATAATACATTGTGACGTCATAGTGCATACGAAATAGCATGTCATCATGTATTGTGACTTCATAATACATGCTCATGATACTCCAGTAGATATGACACAAATTGGGGTAAGAGAAAATGGTCATAATACCTGCAAATTACGCTCTCCTATTACATTGTGATGTCATAATGCGGATACATGATGACGTCATAATACATTGTTCCATCATAGTGAATACTATTTAGCTTGTCATCATATATTGTGAAGTCATAATACATGCTTATGATACTCCAGTAGATTTGACACAAATTGGGGTAAGAGAAATTGGTCATAATACCTGCAAATTACGCTCTCCTAATACATTGTGATGTCATAATGCGGATACATTATGACGTCATAATACATTGCGACGTCATAGTGCATACTAATTAGCATGTCATCATGTATTGTTACGTCATAATACATGCTCATGATACTCCAGTAGATATGACACAGATTGCGGTAAGGGAAATTCGTCATAATACCTGCAAATTACGCTCTCATTATTTCTTGTGATGTCATAATGCGGATACATTATGATGTCATAATATATTGTGACGTCATAGTGCATACTAATTAGCATGTCATCATATATTGTGACGTCATAATACATGCTCATGATACTCCAGTAGATATGACACAAATTGGGGTAAGAGAAATTGGTCATAATACCTGCAAATTACGCTCTCATAATTCCTTGTGATGTCTTAATGCGGACACATTATGACGTCATAATACATTGTGACATCATAGTGAATACTAATTAGCATGACATCATATATTGTGATGTCATAATACATGCTCATGATACTCCAATACATATGACACAAATTTTGTTAAGGGTAATTGGTCATAATACCTTCAAATTACGCTCTCCTAAAACATTGTGATGTCATAATGCGGATACATTATGACGTCATAATACAGTGTGACGTCATAGTGCATACTAATTAGCATGTCATCATATATTGTGACGTCATAATACATGCTCATGATACTCCAGTAGATATGACACAAATTGGGGTAAGAGAAATTGGTCATAATATCTGCAAATTGCGCTCTCATAATTCCTTGTGATGTCATATTGCGGATACTTTATGACGTCATAATACATTGTGACGTTATAGTGCCTACTAATTAGCATGTCATCATATATTGTGACATCATCATACATGCTCATGATACTCCAGTAGATATGACACAAATTGGGGTAAGAGAAATTGGTCATAATACCTGCAAATTACGCTCTCATAATTCCTTGTGATGTCATAATGCGGATACATTATGATGTCATAATACATTGTGACGTTATACTGCATACTAATTTGCATGTCATCATATATTGTGACGTCATAATACATACTCATGATACTCCAGTAGATATGACACAAATTGGGGTAAGAGAAAATGGTCATAATACCTGCAAATTACGCTCTCCTATTATATTGTGATGTCATAATGCGGATACATTATGACGTCATAATACATTGCGACGTCATAGTGCATACTAATTAGCATGTCATCATATATTGTTACGTCATAATACATGCTCATGATACTCCAGTAGATATGACACAAATTGCGGTAAGGGAAATTCGTCATAATACCTGCAAATTACGCTCTCATTATTTCTTGTGATGTCATAATGCGGATACATTATGATGTCATAATATATTGTGACGTCATAGTGCATACTAATTAGCATGTCATCATATATTGTGACGTCATAATACATGCTCATGATACTCCAGTAGATATGACACAAATTGGGGTAAGAGAAATTGGTCATAATACCTGCAAATTACGCTCTCATAATTCCTTGTGATGTCTTAATGCGGACACATTATGACGTCATAATACATTGTGACATCATAGTGAATACTAATTAGCATGACATCATATATTGTGATGTCATAATACATGCTCATGATACTCCAATACATATGACACAAATTTTGTTAAGGGTAATTGGTCATAATACCTTCAAATTACGCTCTCCTAAAACATTGTGATGTCATAATGCGGATACATTATGACGTCATAATACAGTGTGACGTCATAGTGCATACTAATTAGCATGTCATCATATATTGTGACGTCATAATACATGCTCATGATACTCCAGTAGATATGACACAAATTGGGGTAAGAGAAATTGGTCATAATATCTGCAAATTGCGCTCTCATAATTCCTTGTGATGTCATATTGCGGATACTTTATGACGTCATAATACATTGTGACGTTATAGTGCCTACTAATTAGCATGTCATCATATATTGTGACATCATCATACATGCTCATGATACTCCAGTAGATATGACACAAATTGGGGTAAGAGAAATTGGTCATAATACCTGCAAATTACGCTCTCATAATTCCTTGTGATGTCATAATGCGGATACATTATGATGTCATAATACATTGTGACGTTATACTGCATACTAATTTGCATGTCATCATATATTGTGACGTCATAATACATACTCATGATACTCCAGTAGATATGACACAAATTGGGGTAAGAGAAAATGGTCATAATACCTGCAAATTACGCTCTCCTATTATATTGTGATGTCATAATGCGGATACATTATGACGTCATAATACATTGTGACGTCATAGTGCATACTAATTAGCATGTCTTCATATATTCTGACGTCATAATACATGCTCATGATACTCCAGTAGATTTGACACAAATTGGGGTAAGAGAAATTTGTCATAATACCTGCAAATTACGCTCTCTTAATACATTGTGTTGTCATAATGCAGATACATTATGACGTCATAATACATTGTGACGTCATAGTGCATACTAATTAGCATGTCATCATATATTGTGACGTCATAATACATGCTCATGATACTCCAGTAGATATGACACAAATTGGGGTAAGAGAAATTGGTCATAATACCTCCAAATTACGCTCTCATAATTCCTTGTGAGGTCATAACCCGGACACATTATGACGTCATAATACATTGTGACGTCATAGTGCATACTACTTAGCATGTCATCATATATTGTGATGTCATAATACATGCTCATGATACTCCAGTACATATGACAAAAATTGGGTTAAGAGAAATTGGTCATAATACCTTCAAATTACGCTCTCCTAAAACATTGTGATGTCATAATGCGGATACATTATGACGTCATAATACAGTGTGACGTCATAGTGCATACTAATTAGCATGTCGTCATATATTGTTACGTCATAATACATACTCATGATACTCCAGTAGATATGACACAAATTGGGGTGAGAGAAATTGGTCATAATACCTGCAAATTACGCTCTCCTAATTCCTTGTGATGTCATAATGCGGATACATTATGACGTCATAATACATTGTGACGTCATAGTGCATACTAATTAGCATGTCATCATATATTGTGACGTCATAATACATGCTCAATATACTCCAGTAGATACGACACAAATGGGGTAAGAGAAATTCGTCATAATACCTGCAAATTACGCTCTCATAATTCCTTGTGATGTCATAATGCGGACACATTATGACGTCATAATACATTGTGATATCATAGTGCATACTAATTAGCATGTCATCATATATTGTGACGTCATAATACATGCTCATGATACTCCAGTAGATATGACACAAATTGGGGTAAGAGAAATTGGTCATAATACCTGCAAATTACGCTCTCATAATTCCTTGTGATGTCATAATGCGGATACATTATGACGTCATAATACATAGTGACGTCATAGTGCATAATAATTAGCATGTCATCATATATTGTGACGTCATAATACATCCTCATGATACTCCAGTACATATGACACAAATTGGGGTAAGAGAAATTGGTCATAATATCTGCAAGTTATGCTCTCATAATTCCTTGTGATGTCACAATGCGGATACATTATGACGTCATTATACATTGTGACGTCATAGTGCATACTACATAGCATGTCATCATATATTGTGACGTCATAATACATGCTCATGATACTCCAGTACATATGACACAAATTGGGTTAAGAGAAATTGGTCACAATACCTGCAAATTACGGTCTCCTAAAACATTGTGATGTCATAATGCGGATACATTATGACGTCATAATACATTGTGACGTCATAGTGCATACTAATTAGTATGTCATCATATATTGTGACGTCATAATACATGCTCAATATACTCCAGTAGATACGACACAAATTGGGGTAAGAGAAATTGGTCATAATACCTGAAAATTACGCTCTCATAATTCCTTGTGATGTCATAATGCGGACACATTATGACGTCATAATACATTGTGATGTCATAGTGCATACTAATAAGCATGTCATCATATATTGTGACGTCATAATACATGCTCATGATACTCCAGTAGATATGACACAAATTGGGGTAAGAGAAATTGGTCATAATACCTGCAAATTACGCTCTCATAATTCCTTGTGATGTCATAATGCGGATACATTATGACGTCATAATATATAGTGACGTCATAGTGCATACTAATTAGCATGTCATCATATATTGTGACGTCATAATACATCCTCATGATACTCCAGTACATATGACACAAATTGGGGTAAGAGAAATTGGTCATAATACCTGCAAGTTATGCTCTCATAACTCCTTGTGATGTCATAATGCGGATGCATTATGACGTCATAATACATTGTGACGTCATAGTGCATACTACATAGCATGTCATCATATATTGTGACGTCATAATACATGCTCATGATACTCCAGTACATATGACACAAATTGGGTTAAGAGAAATTGGTCACAATACCTGCAAATTACGGTCTCCTAAAACATTGTGATGTCAAAATGCGGATACATTATGACGTCATAATACATTGTGACATCATAGTGCATACTAATTAGCATATCATCATATATTGTGACATCATAATACATGCTCATGATACTGCAGTACATATGACACAAATTGTGGTAAGAGAAATTGGTCATAATACCTGCAAATTACGCTCTCCTTATTCCTTGTGATGTCATAATGCGGATACATTATGACGTCACAATACGGATATATTATGACGTCATAATACATTGTGACGTCATAGTTCATACTAATTAGCATGTCATCATATATTGTGATCTCATAATACATGCTCATGATACTCCAGTAGATACGACACAATTTGTGGTAAGAGAAATTGGTCATATTACCTGCAAGTTACGCTCTCATACTTCCTTGTGATGTCATAATGTGGATACATTATGACGTCATAATACATTGTGACGTCATAGTGCATACTAATTAGCATGTCATCATATATTGTGATGTCATACTACGTGCTCATGATACTGCAGTACATATGACACACATTGGGTTAAGAGAAATTGGTCATAATACCTGCAAATTACGCTCTCCTAAAACATAGTGATGTCATAATGCGGATACATTATGACGTCATAATACAGTGTGATGTCATAGTGCATACTAATTAGCATGTCTTCATATATTGTGATGTCATAATACATGCTCATGATACTCCAGTAGATATGACACAAATTGGGGTAAGAGAAATTGGTCATAATACCTGCAAATTACGCTCTCCTAATTCCTTGTGATGCCATAATGTGGATACATTATGACGTCATAATACATTGTGCCCTCATAGTGCATACTAATTAGCATGTCATCATACATTGCGATGTCATAATACATCCTCATGATACTCCAGTAGATATGACACAAATTGGGGTAAGAGAAATTGGTCATAATACCTGCAAATTACGCTCTCCTAATTCCTTGTGATGTCATAATGCGGATACATTATGACGTCATAATACATTGTGACGTCATAGTGCATACGAAATAGCATGTCATCATGTATTGTGACTTCATAATACATGCTCATGATACTCCAGTAGATATGACACAAATTGGGGTAAGAGAAAATGGTCATAATACCTGCAAATTACGCTCTCCTATTACATTGTGATGTCATAATGCGGATACATGATGACGTCATAATACATTGTTCCATCATAGTGAATACTATTTAGCTTGTCATCATATATTGTGAAGTCATAATACATGCTTATGATACTCCAGTAGATTTGACACAAATTGGGGTAAGAGAAATTGGTCATAATACCTGCAAATTACGCTCTCCTAATACATTGTGATGTCATAATGCGGATACATTATGACGTCATAATACATTGCGACGTCATAGTGCATACTAATTAGCATGTCATCATGTATTGTTACGTCATAATACATGCTCATGATACTCCAGTAGATATGACACAGATTGCGGTAAGGGAAATTCGTCATAATACCTGCAAATTACGCTCTCATTATTTCTTGTGATGTCATAATGCGGATACATTATGATGTCATAATATATTGTGACGTCATAGTGCATACTAATTAGCATGTCATCATATATTGTGACGTCATAATACATGCTCATGATACTCCAGTAGATATGACACAAATTGGGGTAAGAGAAATTGGTCATAATACCTGCAAATTACGCTCTCATAATTCCTTGTGATGTCTTAATGCGGACACATTATGACGTCATAATACATTGTGACATCATAGTGAATACTAATTAGCATGACATCATATATTGTGATGTCATAATACATGCTCATGATACTCCAATACATATGACACAAATTTTGTTAAGGGTAATTGGTCATAATACCTTCAAATTACGCTCTCCTAAAACATTGTGATGTCATAATGCGGATACATTATGACGTCATAATACAGTGTGACGTCATAGTGCATACTAATTAGCATGTCATCATATATTGTGACGTCATAATACATGCTCATGATACTCCAGTAGATATGACACAAATTGGGGTAAGAGAAATTGGTCATAATATCTGCAAATTGCGCTCTCATAATTCCTTGTGATGTCATATTGCGGATACTTTATGACGTCATAATACATTGTGACGTTATAGTGCCTACTAATTAGCATGTCATCATATATTGTGACATCATCATACATGCTCATGATACTCCAGTAGATATGACACAAATTGGGGTAAGAGAAATTGGTCATAATACCTGCAAATTACGCTCTCATAATTCCTTGTGATGTCATAATGCGGATACATTATGATGTCATAATACATTGTGACGTTATACTGCATACTAATTTGCATGTCATCATATATTGTGACGTCATAATACATACTCATGATACTCCAGTAGATATGACACAAATTGGGGTAAGAGAAAATGGTCATAATACCTGCAAATTACGCTCTCCTATTATATTGTGATGTCATAATGCGGATACATTATGACGTCATAATACATTGCGACGTCATAGTGCATACTAATTAGCATGTCATCATATATTGTTACGTCATAATACATGCTCATGATACTCCAGTAGATATGACACAAATTGCGGTAAGGGAAATTCGTCATAATACCTGCAAATTACGCTCTCATTATTTCTTGTGATGTCATAATGCGGATACATTATGATGTCATAATATATTGTGACGTCATAGTGCATACTAATTAGCATGTCATCATATATTGTGACGTCATAATACATGCTCATGATACTCCAGTAGATATGACACAAATTGGGGTAAGAGAAATTGGTCATAATACCTGCAAATTACGCTCTCATAATTCCTTGTGATGTCTTAATGCGGACACATTATGACGTCATAATACATTGTGACATCATAGTGAATACTAATTAGCATGACATCATATATTGTGATGTCATAATACATGCTCATGATACTCCAATACATATGACACAAATTTTGTTAAGGGTAATTGGTCATAATACCTTCAAATTACGCTCTCCTAAAACATTGTGATGTCATAATGCGGATACATTATGACGTCATAATACAGTGTGACGTCATAGTGCATACTAATTAGCATGTCATCATATATTGTGACGTCATAATACATGCTCATGATACTCCAGTAGATATGACACAAATTGGGGTAAGAGAAATTGGTCATAATATCTGCAAATTGCGCTCTCATAATTCCTTGTGATGTCATATTGCGGATACTTTATGACGTCATAATACATTGTGACGTTATAGTGCCTACTAATTAGCATGTCATCATATATTGTGACATCATCATACATGCTCATGATACTCCAGTAGATATGACACAAATTGGGGTAAGAGAAATTGGTCATAATACCTGCAAATTACGCTCTCATAATTCCTTGTGATGTCATAATGCGGATACATTATGATGTCATAATACATTGTGACGTTATACTGCATACTAATTTGCATGTCATCATATATTGTGACGTCATAATACATACTCATGATACTCCAGTAGATATGACACAAATTGGGGTAAGAGAAAATGGTCATAATACCTGCAAATTACGCTCTCCTATTATATTGTGATGTCATAATGCGGATACATTATGACGTCATAATACATTGTGACGTCATAGTGCATACTAATTAGCATGTCTTCATATATTCTGACGTCATAATACATGCTCATGATACTCCAGTAGATTTGACACAAATTGGGGTAAGAGAAATTTGTCATAATACCTGCAAATTACGCTCTCTTAATACATTGTGTTGTCATAATGCAGATACATTATGACGTCATAATACATTGTGACGTCATAGTGCATACTAATTAGCATGTCATCATATATTGTGACGTCATAATACATGCTCATGATACTCCAGTAGATATGACACAAATTGGGGTAAGAGAAATTGGTCATAATACCTCCAAATTACGCTCTCATAATTCCTTGTGAGGTCATAACCCGGACACATTATGACGTCATAATACATTGTGACGTCATAGTGCATACTACTTAGCATGTCATCATATATTGTGATGTCATAATACATGCTCATGATACTCCAGTACATATGACAAAAATTGGGTTAAGAGAAATTGGTCATAATACCTTCAAATTACGCTCTCCTAAAACATTGTGATGTCATAATGCGGATACATTATGACGTCATAATACAGTGTGACGTCATAGTGCATACTAATTAGCATGTCATCATATATTGTGACGTCATAATACATGCTCATGATACTCCAGTACATATGACACAAATTGGGGTAAGAGAAATTGGTCATAATACCTGCAAATTACGCTCTCATAATTCCTTGTGATGTCATAATGCGGATATATTATGACGTCATAATACATAGTGACGTCATAGTGCATACTAATTAGCATGTCATCATATATTGTGACGTCATAATACATCCTCATGATACTCCAGTACATATGACACAAATTGGGGTAAGAGAAATTGGTCATAATATCTGCAAGTTATGCTCTCATAATTCCTTGTGATGTCACAATGCGGATACATTATGACGTCATAATACATTGTGACGTCATAGTGCATACTACATAGCATGTCATCATATATTGTGACGTCATAATACATGCTCATGATACTCCAGTACATATGACACAAATTGGGTTAAGAGAAATTGGTCACAATACCTGCAAATTACGGTCTCCTAAAACATTGTGATGTCATAATGCGGATACATTATGACGTCATAATACATTGTGACGTCATAGTGCATACTAATTAGCATATCATCATATATTGTGACATCATAATACATGCTCATGATACTCCAGTACATATGACACAAATTGGGGTATGAGAAATTAGTCATAATACCTGCAAATTGCGCTCTCATAATTCCTTGTGATGTCATAGTGTGGATACATTATGACGTCATAATGCATTGTGACATCATAGTGCATACTAATTAGCATGTCATCATATATTGTGACGTCATAATACATGCTCATGATACTGCAGTAGATATGACACAAATTGGGGTAAGAGAAATTGGTCATAATACCTGCAAATTACGCTCTCTCAATTCCTTGTGATGTCATAACGCGGATACATTATGACGTCATAATACATTGTGACGTCATAGTGCATACTAATTAGCATGTCCTCATATATTGTGACGTCATAATACATGCTCATGATACTCCAGTAGATTTGACACAAATTGGGGTAAGAGAAATTGGTCATAGTACCTGCAAATTACGCTCTCCTAATACATTGTGATGTCATAATGCGGATACATTATGACGTCATAATACATTGTGACGTTATAGTGCATACTAATTAGCATGTCATCATATATTGTGACCTCATAATACATGCTCATGATACTCCAGTAGATATGACACAAATTGTGGTAAGAGAAATTGGTCATAATACCTGCAAATTACGCTCTCATAATTCCTTGTGATGTCATAACGCGGACACATTATGACGTCATAATACATTGTGACATCATAGTGAATACTAATTAGCATGTCATCATATATTGTGACGTCATAATACATGCTCATGATACTCCAGTACATATGACACAAATTGGGTTAAGGGAAATTGGTCATAATAACTGCAAATTACGCTCTCCTAAAACATTGTGATGTCATAATGCGGATACATTATGACGTCATAATACAGTGTGACGTCCTAGTGCATACTAATTAGCATGTCATCATATATTGTGACGTCATAATACATGCTCATGACACTCCAGTAGATATGACACAAATTGGGGTAAGAGAAATTGGTCATAATACCTGCAAATTACGCTCTCATAATTCCTTGTGATGTCATAATGCGGATACATTATGACATCATAATACATTGTGACGTCATAGTGCATACTAATTAGCATGTCATCATATATTGTGACGTCATAATACATACTCATAATGCTCCAGGTGATATGACACAAATTGGGGTAAGAGAAATTGGTCATAATACCTGCAAATTACGCTCTCCTAAGACCTTGTGATGCCATAATGTGGATACATTATGACGTCATAATATATTGTGCCCTCATAGTCCATACTAATTAGCATGTCATCATATATTGTGGTGTCATAATACATGCTCATGATACTCCAGTAGATATGACACAAATTGGGGTAAGAGAAATTGGTCATAATACCTGCAAATTACGCTGTCATTATTCCTTGTGATGTCATAATGCGGATACATTATGACGTCATAATACATTGTGACGTCATAGTGCATTCTAATTAGCATGTCATCATGTATTGTGACTTCATAATACATGCTCATGATACTCCAGTAGATATGACACAAATTGGCGTAAGAGAAATTGGTCATAATACCGGCAAAATACACTCTCATAATTCCTTGTGATGTCATAATGCGGATACATTATGATGTCATAATATATTGTGACGTCATAGTGCATACTAATTAGCATGTCATCATATATTGTGACGTCATAATACATGCTCATGATACTCCAGTAGATATGACCCAAATTGGGGTAAGAGAAAATGGTCATAATACCTGCAAATTATGCTCTCCTATTACATTGTGATGTCATAATGCGGATACATTATGACGTCTTAATACATTGTGACGTCATAGTGCATACTAATTAGCATGTCATCATATATTTTGACGTCGTAATACATGCTCATGATACTCCAGTAGATATCACACAAATTGGGGTAAGAGAAATTGGTCAGAATACCTGCAAATTACGCTCTCCTAATACATTGTGATGTAATAATGTGGATACATTATGACGTCATAATACATTGTGACGTCATAGTGCATACTAATTAGCATTTCATCATATATTGTGACGTCATAATACATGCTCATGATACTCCAGTAGATATGACACAAATTGCGGTAAGGGAAATTGGTCATAATAGCTGCAAATTACGCTCTCATAATTTCTTGGGATGTCATAATGTGGATATATTATGACGTCATAATACATTGTGACGTCATAGTGCATACTAATTAGCATGTCATCATATATTGTGATGTCATAATAGATGCTCATGATACTCCAGTAGATATGACACAAATTGGGGTAAGAGAAATTGGTCATAATACCTGCAAATTATGCTCTCATTATTCCTTGTGATGTCATAATGCGGATATATTATGACGTCATAATACATTGTGACGTCACAGTGCATACTAATTAGCATGTCATCATATATTGTGACGTCATAATACATGCTCAATATACTACAGTAGATACGACACACTATGGGTTAAGAGAAATTGGTCATAATACCTGCATATTACGCTCTCCTAAAACATTGTGATGTCATAATGCGGATGCATTATGACGTCATAATACATTGTGACGTCATAGTGCATACTAATTAACATGTCATCATATATTGTGGCGTCATAATACATGCTCATGATACTCCAGTAGATATGACACAAATTGGGGTAAGAGAAATTGGTCATAATACCTGCAAATTACGCTCTCCTAATTCCTTGCGATGTCATAATGCGGATATATTATGACGTCATAATACATTGTGACGTCATAGTGCATACTAATTAGCATGTCATCATATATTGTGATGTCATGATACATGCTCATGTTACTCCAGTAGATATGACACAAATTGGGGTAAGAGAAATTGGTCATAATACCTGCAAGTTACGCTCTCATAATTCCTTTTGAAGCCATAATGCGGATACATTATGACGTCATAGTGCATACTAATTAGCATGTCATCATATATTGTGACGTCAAAATACAAGCTCATTATACTCCAGTACATATGACACAAATTGGGTTAAGAGAAATTGGTCATAATACCTGCAAATTACGCTCTCATAATTCCTTGTGATGTCAGAATGCGGACACATTATGACGTCATAATACATTGTGACATCATAGTGCATACTAATTAGCATGTCATCATATATTGTGACGTCATAATACATGCTCATGATACTCCAGTAGATATGACACAATTTGGGGTAAGAGAAATTGGTCATAATACCTGCAAATTACACTCTCACAATTCCTGTGATGTCATAATGCGAATACATTATGATGTCATAAAACATTGTGACGTCATAGTGCACACTAAATAGCATGTCATCATATATTGTGACGTCATAATACTTGCTCATGATACTCCAGTAGATATGACACAAATTGGGGTAAGAGAAAATGGTCAAAATACCTGCAAATTACGCTCTCCTATTACATTGTGATGTCATAATGCGGATACATTATGACGTCATAATACATTGCGACGTCATAGTGCATACTAATTAGCATGTCATCATATATTGTGACGTCATAATACATGCTCATGGTACTCCAGTAGATGTGACACAAATTGCGGTAAGGGAAATTCGTCATAATACCTGCAAACTACGCTCTCATTATTTCTTGTGATGTCATAATGTGGATACATTATGACGTCATAATACATTGTGCCCTCATAGTGCATACTAATTAGCATGTCCTCATATATTGTGATGTCATAATACATGCTCATGATACTCCAGTAGATTTGACACAAACTGGGGTAAGAGAAATTGGTCATAGTACCTGCAAATTACGCTCTCATAATTCCTTGTGATGTCATAACGCGGACACATTATGACGTCATAATACATTGTGAAATCATAGTGAATACTAATTAGCATGTCATCATATATTGTGATGTCATAATACATGCTCATGATACTCCAGTACATATGACACAAATTGGGTTAAGAGAAATTGGTCATAATACCTGCAAATTACGCTCTCCTAAAACATTGTGATGTCATAATGCGGATACATTATGACGTCATAATACAGTGTGAAGTCATAGTGCATACTAATTAGCATGTCTTCATATATTGTGACGTCATAATACATGCTCATGATACTCCAGTACATATGACACAAATTGGGGTAAGAGAAATTGGTCATAATACCTGCAAATTACGCTCTCATAATTCCTTGTGATGTCATAATGTGGACACATTATGACGTCATAATACATTGTGACATCATAGTGCATACTAATTAGCATGTCATCATATATTGTGACGTCATAATACATGCTCATGATACTCCAGTAGATATGACACAATTTGGGGTAAGAGAAATTGGTCATAATACCTGCAAATTACACTGTCATAATTCCTTGTGATGTCATAATGCGGATACATTATGATGTCATAATACATTGTGACGTCATAGTGCACACTAAATAGCATGTCATCATATATTGTGACATCATTATACTTGCTCATGATACTCCAATAGATATGACACAAATTGGGGTAAGAGAAAATGGTCATAATACCTGCAAATTACGCTCTCCTATTACATTGTGATGTCATAATGCGGATGCATTAAGACGTCATAATACATTGTGAAGTCATAGTGCATACTACTTAGCATGTCATCATATATTGTGATGTCATAATGCATGCTCATGATACTCCAGTAGATATGACACAAATTGCGGTAAGGGAAATTGGTAATAATAACTGCAAATTACGCTCTCAGTATTGCTTGTAATGTCATAATGCGGATACATTATGACGTCATAATACATTGTGACGTCATAGTGCATACTAATTAGCATGTCATCATATGTTGTGACGTCATAATACATGCTCATGATACTCCAGTAGATATGACACAAATTGGGGTAAGTAAAATTGGTCATAATACCTGCAAATTACGCTCCCATAATTCCTTGTGATTTCATAATGCGGATACATTATGATGTCATAATACATTGTGACGTCATAGTGCATACTATTTAGCATGTCATCATATATTGTGACATCATAATACATGCTCATGATTCTCCAGTACATATGACACAAATTGTATTAAGAGAAATTCGTCATAATACCTGCAAATTACGCTCTCATAATTCCTTGTGATGTCATAATGCGGACACATTATGACGTCATAATGCATTGTGACGTCATAGTGCATACTAATTAGCATGTCATCATATATTGTGACGTCATAATTCATGCTCATGATATTCCAGTAGATACGACACAAATTGGGGTAAGAGAAATTGGTCATAATACCTGCAAATTACGCTCTCCTAATACATTGTGATGTCATAATGCGGATACATTATGACGCCATAATACATTGTGACATCATAATGCATACTACTTTGCATGTCATCATATATTGTGATGTCATAATACATGCTCATGATACTCCAGTACATACGACACAAATTGGGTTAAGAGAAATTGGTCATAATACCAGGAAATTAGGCTCTCCTAATACAGTGTGATGTCATAATGCCGATACATTACGAAGTCATAATACATTGTGACGTCATAGTGCATACTAAATATGATGTCATCATATATTGTGACGTCATAATACATGCTCATGATACTCCAGTACATACGACACAATTTGGGTTAAGAGAAATTGGTCATAATACCTGCAAATTACGCTCTCCTAAAACATTGTGATGTCATAATGCGGATACATTATGACGTCATAATACATTGTGACGTCATACTGCATACTAATTAGCATGTCATCATATATTGTGATGTCATAATGCATGCTCATGATACTCCAGTAGATATGACACAAATTGGGGTAAGAGAAATTGGTCATAACACCTGCAAATGACGTCTTATAGTTCCTTGTGATGTCTTAATGCGGATACATTATGACGTCATAATACATTGTGACGTCATAGTGCATACTAATTAGCATGTCATCATATATTGTGACGTCATAATACATGCTCATGATCCTCCAGGAGATATGACACAAATTGGGGTAAGAGAAATTGGTCATAATACCAGCAAATTACGCTCTCATAATTCCTTGTGATGTCATAATGCGGACACATTATGACGTCATAATACATTGTGATGTCATAGTGCATACTCATTAGCATATCATCATATATTGTGACTTCATAGAACATGCTCATGATACTCCAGTAGATATGACACAAATTGGGGTAAGAAAAATTCGTCATAATGCCTGCAAATTAGGCTCTCATAATTCCTTGTGATGTCATAATGCGGATACATTATGATGTCATAATACATTGTGACGTCATAGTGCATACTAATTAGCATGTCATCATATATTGTGATGTCATGATACATGCTCATGATACTCCAGTAGATATGACACAAATTGGGGTAAGAGAAATTGGTCATAATACCTGCAAGTTACGCTCTCATAATTCCTTTTGAAGCCATAATGCGGATACATTATGACGTTATAGTGCATACTAATTAGCATGTCATCATATATTGTGACGTCAAAATACAAGCTCATGATACTCCAGTACATATGACACAAATTGGGTTAAGAGAAATTGGTCATAATACCTGCAAATTACGCTCTCATAATTCCTTCTGATGTCATAATGCGGACACATTATGACGTCATAATACATTGTGACATCATAGTGCATACTAATTAGCATGTCATCATATATTGTGACGTCATAATACATGCTCATGATACTCCAGTAGATATGACACAATTTGGGGTAAGAGAAATTGGTCATAATACCTGCAAATTACACTCTCATAATTCCTTGTGATGTCATAATGCGGATACATTATGATGTCATAAAACATTGTGACGTCATAGTGCACACTAAATAGCATGTCATCATATATTGCGATGTCATAATACTTGCTCTTGATACTCCAGTAGATATGACAGAAATTGGGGTAAGAGAAAATGGTCATAATACCTGCAAATTACGCTCTCCTGTTACATTGTGATGTCATAATGCGGATACATTATGACGTCATAATACATTGTGACGTCATAGTGAATACTAATTAGCATGTCATCATATATTGTGACGTCATAATACATGCTTATGTTACTCCAGTAGATTTGACACAAATTGGGGTAAGAGAAATTGGTCATAATACCTGCAAATTACGCTCTCCTAATACATTGTGATGTCATAATGCGGATACATTATGACGTCATAATACATTGCGACGTCATAGTGCATAGTAATTAGCATGTCATCATATATTGTGATGTCATAATACATGCTCATGGTACTCCAGTAGATATGACACAAATTGCGGTAAGGGAAATTCGTCATAATACCTGCAAACTACGCTCTCATTATTTCTTGTGATGTCATAATGTGGATACATTATGACGTCATAATACATTGTGCCCTCATAGTGCATACTAATTAGCATGTCCTCATATATTGTGACGTCATAATACATGCTCATGATACTCCAGTAGATTTGACACAAATTGGGGTAAGAGAAATTGGTCATAGTACCTGCAAATTACGCTCTCATAATTCCTTGTGATGTCATAACGTGGACACATTATGACGTCATAATACATTGTGACGTCATAGTGAATACTAATTAGCATGTCATCATATATTGTGATGTCATAATACATGCTCATGATACTCCAGTACATATGACACAAATTGGGTTAAGAGAAATTGGTCATAATACCTGCAAATTACGCTCTCCTAAAACATTGTGATGTCATAATGCTTATACATTATGACGTCATAATACAGTGTGAAGTCATAGTGCATACTAATTAGCATGTCTTCATATATTGTGACGTCATAATACATGCTCATGATACTCCAGTAGATATGACACAAATTGGGGTAAGAGAAATTGGTCATAATACCTGCAAATTACGCTCTCATAATTCCTTGTGATGTCATAATGCGGACACATTATGACGTCATAATACATTGTGACATCATAGTGCATACTAATTAGCATGTCATCATATATTGTGATGTCATAATATATGCTCATGATACTCCAGTAGATATGACACAATTTGGGGTAAGAGTAATTGGTCATAATACCTGCAAATTACACTCTCATAATTCCTTGTGATGTCATAATGCGGATACATTATGATGTCATAATACATTGTGACGTCATAGAGCACACTAAATAGCATGTCATCATATATTGTGACATCATAATACTTGCTCATGATACTCCAGTAGATATGACACAAATTGGGGTAAGAGAAATTGGTCATAATACCTGCAAATTACGCTCTCCTATTACATTGTGATGTCATAATGCGGATGCATTATGACGTCATAATACATTGTGACGTCATAGTGCATACTAATTAGCATGTCATCATATATTGTGACGTCATAATACATGCTCATGATACTCCAGTAGATATGACACAAATTGCGGTAAGGGAAATTGGTAGTAATAACTGCAAATTACGCTCTCAGTATTGCTTGTAATGTCATAATGCGGATACATTATGACGTCATAATACATTGTGACGTCATAGTGCATACTAATTGGCATGTCATCATATATTGTGACGTCATAATACATGCTCATGATACTCCAGTAGATATGACACAAATTGGGGTAAGTAAAATTGGTCATAATACCTGCAAATTACGCTCCCATAATTCCTTGTGATTTCATAATGCGGATACATTATGATGTCATAATACATTGTGACGTCATAGTGCATACTAGTTAGCATGTCATCATATATTGTGACATCATAATACATGCTCATGATCCTCCAGTAGATAGGACACAAATTGGGGTAAGAGAAAGTGGATATAATACCTGCAAATTACGCTCTCATAATTCCTTGTGATGTCATAATGCGGACACATTATGACGTCATAATACATTGTGATGTCATAGTGCATACTCATTAGCATATCATCATATATTGTGACTTCATAGTACATGCTCATGGTACTCCAGTAGATATGACACAAATTGGGGTAAGAAAAATTCGTCATAATGCCTGCAATTTAGGCTCTCATAATTCCTTGTGATGTCATAATGCGGATACATTATGATGTCATAATACATTGTGACGTCATAGTGCATACTAATTAGCATGTCATCATGTATTGTGACATCATAATACAAGCTCATGATACTCCAGTAGATATGACACAAATTGGGGTAGGAGAAATTGGTCATAATACCTGCAAATTACGCTCTAATATTACATTGTGATGTCATAATGCGGATACATTATGACGTCATAATACATTGTGACGTCATAGTGCATACTAATTAGCATGTCATCATATATTGTGACGTCATAATACATGCTCATGATCCTCCAGTAGATATGACACAAATTGGGGTAAGAGAAATTGGTCATAATATCTGCAAATTACGCTCTCATAATTCCTTGTGATATCATAATGCGGATACTTTATGACGTCATAATACATTGTGACATTATAGTGCCTACTAAATAGCATGTCATCATATATTGTGATACCATAATACATGCTCATGATACTCCTGTAGATATGACACAAATTGGGGTAAGAGACATTGGTCATAATACCTGCAAATTACGCTCTCAAAATTCCTTGTGATGTCATAATGTGGATACATTATGACGTCATAATACATTGTGAAATCATAGTGCATACTAATTACATGTCATCATATATTGTGACGTCATAATACATGCTCATGATACTCTAGTAGATATGACACAATTTGTGGTAAGAGAAATTGGTCAAAATACCTGCAAATTACACTCCCATAATTCCATGTGATGTCATAATGCGGATTCATTGCGCTGTCATAATACATTGTGACGTCATAGTGCACACTAAATAGTATGTCATCATATATTGTGACGTCATAATACATTCTCATGATGCTCCAGGAGATATGACACAAATTGGGGTAAGAGAAATTGGTCATAATACCTGCAAATTACGCTCTCCTATAACCTTGTGATGTCATAATGCGGATACATTATGACGTCATAATACATTGTGACATCATAGTGCATACTAATTAGCATATCATCATATATTGTGACATCATAATACATGCTCATGATACTTCAGTACATATGACACAAATTGGGGTAAGAGAAATTGGTCATAATACCTGCAAATTACGCTCTCCTTATTCCTTGTGATGTCATAATGCGGATACATTATGACGTCATAATACGGATATATTATGACGTCATAATACATTGTGACGTCATAGTTCATACTAATTAGCATGTCATCATATATTGTGATCTCATAATACATGCTCATGATACTCCAGTAGATATGACACAATTTGTGGTAAGAGAAATTGGTCATATTACCTGCAAATTACGCTCTCATACTTCCTTGTGATGTCATAATGTGGATACATTATGACGTCATAATACATTGTGACGTCATAGTGCATACTAATTAGCATGTCATCATATATTGTGATGTCATACTACGTGCTCATGATACTGCAGTACATATGACACACATTGGGTTAAGAGAAATTTGTCATAATACCTGCAAATTACGCTCTCCTAAAACATAGTGATGTCATAATGCGGATACATTATGACGTCATAATACAGTGTGATGTCATAGTGCATACTAATTAGCATGTCATCATATATTGTGATGTCATAATACATGCTCATGATACTCCAGTAGATATGACACAAATTGGGGTAAGAGAAATTGGTCATAATACCTGCAAATTACACTCTCATAATTCCTTGGGATGTCATAATGCGGATACATTATGACGTCATAATACATTGTGACGTCATAGTGCATACTAATTAGCATGTCATCATATATTGTGACGTCATAATACATACTCATGATGCTCCAGGTGATATGACACCAATTGGGGTAAGAGAAATTGGTCATAATACCTGCAAATTACGCTCTCCTAATTCCTTGTGATGCCATAATGTGGATACATTATGACGTCATAATACATTGTGCCCTCATAGTGCATACTAATTAGCATGTCATCATACATTGTGATGTCATAATACATCCTCATGATACTCCAGTAGATATGACACAAATTGGGGTAAGAGAATATGGTCATAATACCTGCAAATTACGCTCTCCTATTACATTGTGATGTCATAATGCGGATACATTATGACGTCATAATACATTGTTCCATCATAGTGAATACTATTTAGCATGTCATCATATATTGTGAAGTCATAATACATGCTTGTGATACTCCAGTAGATTTGACACAAATTGGGGTAAGAGAAATTGGTCATAATACCTGCAAATTACGCTCTCCTAATACATTGTGATGTCATAATGCGGATACATTATGACGTCATAATACATTGCGACGTCATAGTGCATACTAATTAGCATGTCATCATATATTGTTACGTCATAATACATGCTCATGATACTCCAGTAGATATGACACAAATTGGGGTAAGAGAAATTGGTCATAATACCTGCAAATTACGCTCTCGTAATTCCTTGTGATGTCATAATGCGGACACATTATGACGTCATAATACATTGTGACATCATAGTGAATACTAAATAGCATGTCATCATATATTGTGATGTCATAATACATGCTCCTGATACTCCAATACATATGACACAAATTTTGTTAAGGGTAATTGGTCATAATACCTTCAAATTACCCTCTCCTAAAACATTGTGATGTCATAATGAGGATACATTATGACGTCATAATACAGTGTGACGTCATAGTGCATACTAATTAGCATGTCATCATATATTGTGACGTCATAATACATGCTCATGATACTCCAGTAGATATGACACAAATTGGGGTAAGAGAAATTGGTCATAATATCTGCAAATTGCGCTCTCATAATTCCTTGTGATGTCATATTGCGGATACTTTATGACGTCATAATACATTGTGACGTTATAGTGCCTACTAATTAGCATGTCATCATATATTGTGACATCATCATACATGCTCATGATACTCCAGTAGATATGACACAAATTGGGGTAAGAGAAATTGGTCATAATACCTGCAAATTACGCTCTCCTAATCCCTTGTGATGTCATAATGCGGATACATTATGACGTCATAATACATTGTGACGTCATAGTGCATACTAAATAGCATGTCATCATGTATTGTGACTTCATAATACATGCTCATGATACTCCAGTAGATATGACACAAATTGGGGTAAGAGAAAATGGTCATAATACCTGCAAATTACGCTCTCCTATTACATTGTGATGTCATAATGCGGATACATTATGACGTCATAATACATTGTTCCGTCATAGTGAATACTATTTAGCATGTCATCATATATTGTGAAGTCATAATACATGCTTATGATACTCCAGTAGATTTGACACAATTTGGGGTAAGAGAAATTGGTCATAATACCTGCAAATTACGCTCCCCTAATACATTGTGATGTCATAATGCGGATACATTATGACGTCATAATACATTGTGACGTCATAGTGCATACTAATCAGCATGTCATCATATATTGTGACGTCATAATACATACTCATGATACTCCAGTAGATATGACACAAATTGGGGCAAGAGAAATTGGTCATAATACCTGCAAATTACGCTCTCATAATACCTTGTGATGTCATAACGTGGACACATTATGACGTCATAATACATTGTGACGTCATAGTGAATACTAATTAGCATGTCATCATATATTGTGATGTCATAATACATGCTCATGATACTCCAGTACATATGACACAAATTGGGTTAAGAGAAATTGGTCATAATACCTGCAAATTACGCTCTCATAATTCCTTGTGATGTCATAATGCGGATACATTATGACATCATAATAAATTGTGTCGTCATAGTGCATACTACTTAGCACGTCTTCATATATTGTGACGTCATAATACATACTCATAATGCTCCAGGAGGTATGACACAAATTGGGGTAAGAGAAATTGGTCATAATACCTGCAAATTACGCTCTCCTAATTCCTTGTGATGCCTTAATGTGGATACATTATGACGTCATAATACATTGTGCCCTCATAGTGCACACTAATTAGCATGTCATCATACATTGTGATGTCATAATACATGCTCAGGATACTCCAGTAGATATGACACAAATTGGGGTAAGAGAAATTGGTCATAATACCTGCAAATTACGCTCTCCTAAAACATTGTGATGTCATAATGTGGATACATTATGACGTCATAATACAGTGTGACGTCATAGTGCATACTAATTAGCATGTCATCATATATGGTGATGTCATAATACAAGCTCATGATACTCCAATAGATATGACACAAATTGGGGTATGAGAAATTTGTGATAATAGCTGCAAACTGCGCTCTCATAATTCCTTGTGATGTAATAATGCGGATACATTATGACGTCATAATGCATTGTGACGTCATAGTGCATACTAATTAGCATGTCATCATATATTGTGACGTCATAATACATGCTCATGATACTCCAGTAGATATGACACAAATTGGGGTAAGAGAAATTGGTCATAATACCTGCAAATTACGCTCTCATAATTCCTTGTGATGTCATAACGTGGATACATTCTGACGTCATAATACATTGTGACGTCATAGTTCATGCTAATTAGCATGTCGTCATATATTGTTACGTCATAATACATACTCATGATACTCCAGTAGATATGACACAAATTGGGGTGAGAGAAATTGGTCATAATACCTGCAAATTACGCTCTCCTAATTCCTTGTGATGTCATAATGCGGATACATTATGACGTCATAATACATTGTGACGTCATAGTCCATACTAATTAGCATGTCATCATATATTGTGACGTCATAATACATGCTCAATATACTCCAGTATATACGACACAAATTGGGGTAAGAGAAATTGGTCAAAATACCTGCAAATTACGCTCTCATAATTTCTTGTGATGTCATAATCCGGATACATTATGATGTCATAATACATTGTGACGTCATAGTTGATACTAATTAGCATGTCATCATATATTGTGACATCATAATAAAAGCTCATGATACTCCAGTAGATATGACACAATTTGGGGTAAGAAAAATGGGTCATAATACCTGCAAATTACGCTCTCATAATTCCTTTTGATGTCATAACGCGGACACATTATGACGTCATAATACATTGTGACGTCATAGTGAATACTAATTAGCATGTCATCATATATTGTGATGTCATAATACATGCTCATGATACTCCAGTACATATGACACAAATTGGCGTAAGAGAAATTGGTCATAATACCTGCAAATTACGCTCTCATAATTCCTTGTGATGTCATAATGCGGATACATTATGACATCATAATACATTGTGTCGTCATAGTGCATACTACTTAGCACGTCTTCATATATTGTGACGTCATAATACATACTCATAATGCTCCAGGAGGTATGACACAAATTGGGGTAAGAGAAATTGGTCATAATACCTGCAAATTACGCTCTCCTAATTCCTTGTGATGCCTTAATGTGGATACATTATGACGTCATAATACATTGTGCCCTCATAGTGCACACTAATTAGCACGTCATCATACATTGTGATGTCATAATACATGCTCATGATACTCCAGTAGATATGACACAAATTGGGGTAAGAGAAATTGGTCATAATACCTGCAAATTACGCTCTCCTAAAACATTGTGATGTCATAATGTGGATACATTATGACGTCATAATACAGTGTGACGTCATAGTGCATACTAATTAGCATGTCATCATATATGGTGATGTCATAATACAAGCTCATGATACTCCAATAGATATGACACAAATTGGGGTATGAGAAATTTGTCATAATACCTGCAAACTGCGCTCTCATAATTCCTTGTGATGTAATAATGCGGATACATTATGACGTCATAATGCATTGTGACGTCATAGTGCATACTAATTAGCATGTCATCATATATTGTGACGTCATAATACATGCTCATGATACTCCAGTAGATATGACACAAATTGGGTTAAGAGAAATTGGTCATAATACCTGCAAATTACGCTCTCATAATTCCTTGTGATGTCATAACGTGGATACATTCTGACGTCATAATACATTGTGACGTCATAGTTCATGCTAATTAGCATGTCGTCATATATTGTTACGTCATAATACATACTCATGATACTCCAGTAGATATGACACAAATTGGGGTGAGAGAAATTGGTCATAATACCTGCAAATTACGCTCTCCTAATTCCTTGTGATGTCATAATGCGGATACATTATGACGTCATAATACATTGTGACGTCATAGTGCATACTAATTAGCATGTCATCATATATTGTGACGTCATAATACATACTCATAATGCTCCAGGAGATATGACACAAATTGGGGTAAGAGAAATTGGTCATAATACCTGCAAATTACGCTCTCCTGAGAGCTTTTGATGCCATAATGTGGATACATTATGACGTCATGATATATTCTGCCCTCATAGTGCATACTAATTAGCATGTCATCATATATTGTGGTGTCATAATACATGCTCATGATACTCCAGTAGATATGACACAAATTGGTGTAGGAGAAATTGGTCATAATACCTGCAAATTACGCTCTCATAATTCCTTGTGATGTCATAATGCGGACACATTATGACGTCATAATACATTGCGACATCATAGTGCATACTAATTAGCATGTCATCATATATTGTGACGTCATAATACATGCTGATGATACTCCAGTAGATATGACACAAATTGGGGTAAGAGAAATTGGTCATAATACCTGCAAATTACGCTCTCATTATTCCTTGTGATGTTATAATGCGGATACATTATGACGTCATAATACATTGTGACGTCATAGTGCATACTAATTAGCATGTCATCATATATTGTGATGTCATAATACACGCTCATGATACTCCAGTACATATGACACAATTTGGGATAAGAGAAATTGGACATAATACCTGCAAATTACGCTCTCATAAAACATTGTGATGTCATAATGCGGATACATTATGACCTCATAATACATTGTGACGTCATAGTGCATACTAATCAGCATGTCATCATATATTGTGACGTCATAATACATACTCATGATACTCCAGTAGATATGACACAATTTGGGGTAAGAGAAATTGGTCATAATACCTGCAAATTACGCTCTCCTAATTCCTTGTGATGTCATAATGCGGATACATTATGACGTCATAATACATTGTGACGACATAGTGCATACTAATTAGCATGTCATCATATATTGTGACGTCATAATACATACTCATAATGCTCCAGGAGATATGACACAAATTGGGGTAAGAGAAATTGGTCATAATACCTGCAAATTACGCTCTCCAGAGACCTTGTGATGCCATAATGTGGATACATTATGACGTCATGATATATTGTGCCCTCATAGTGCATACTAATTAGCATGTCATCATATATTGTGGTGTCATAATACATGCTCATGATACTCCAGTAGATATGACACAAATTGGGGTAAGAGAAATTGGTCATAATACCTGCAAATTACGCTCTCATAATTCCTTGTGATGTCATAATGCGGACACATTATGACGTCATAATACATTGCGACATCATAGTGCATACTAATTAGCATGTCATCATATATTGTGACGTCATAATACATGCTGATGATACTCCAGTAGATATGACACAAATTGGGGTAAGAGAAATTGGTCATAATACATGCAAATTACGCCCTCATTATTCCTTGTGATGTTATAATGCGGATACATTATGACGTCATAATACATTGTGACGTCATAGTGCATACTAATTAGCATGTCATCATATATTGTGATGTCATAATACATGCTCATGATACTCTAGTACATATGACACAATTTGGGTTAAGAGAAATTGGTCATAATACCTGCAAATTACGCTCTCCTAAAACATTGTGATGTCATAATGCGGATACATTATGACGTCATAATACATTGTGACGTCATAGTGCATACTAATCAGCATGTCATCATATATTGTGACGTCATAATACATACTCATGATACTCCAGTAGATATGACACAATTTGGGGTAAGAGAAATTGGTCATGATACCTGCAAATTACGCTCTCCTAATTCCTTGTGATGTCATAATGCGGATACATTATGACGTCATAATACATTGTGACGTCATAGTGCATACTAATTAGCATGTCATCATATATTGTGACGTCATAATACATGCTTAATATACTCCAGTAGATACGACACAAATTGGGGTAAGAGAAATTGGTCATAATACCTGCAAATTACGCTCTCATAATTTCTTGTGATGTCATAATGCGGATACATTATGATGTCATAATACATTGTGACGTCATTGTTCATACTAATTAGCATGTCATCATATATTGTGACGTCATAATACATGCTCATGATACTCCAGTAGATATGATAAAATTTGTGGTAAGAGAAATTGGTCATATTACCTGCAAATTACGCTCTCATAATTCCTTGTGATGTCATAATGTGGATACATTATGACGTCATAATACATTGTGACGTCATAGTGCATACTAATTAGCATGTCATCATATATTGTTATGTCATAATACGTGCTCATGATTCTCCAGTACATATGACACACTTTGGGTTAAGAGAAATTGGTCATAATACCTGCAAATTACGCTCTCCTAAAACATTGTGAGGTCATAATGCGGATACATTATGATGTCATAATACAGTGTGACGTCATAGTGCATACTAATTAGCATGTCATCATATATTGTGATGTCATAATACATGCTCATGATACTCCAGTAGATATTACACAAATTGGGGTATGAGAAATTGGTCATAATACCTGCAAATTACTCTCTCCTAAAACATTGTGATGTCATAATGCGGATACATTATGACGTCGTAATACATTGTGACGTCCAAGTGCATACTAATTAGCATGTCATCATATATTGTGACGTCATAATATATGCTCATGATACTCCAGTAGATATGACAGAAATTGGGGTAAGAGAAATTGGTCATAATACCTGCAAATTACGCTCTCCTAAAACATTGTGATGTCATAATGTGGATACATTATGGCGTCATAATACAGTGTGACGTCAGAGTGCATACTAATTAGCATGTCATCAAATATTGTGATGTCATAATACATGCTCATGATACTCCAGTAGATATGACACAAATTGGGGTATGAGAAATTAGTCATAATACCTGCAAATTGCGCTCTCATAATTCCTTGTGATGTCATAGTGTGGATACATTATGACGTCATAAGGCATTGTGACGTCATAGTGCTTACTAATTAGCATGTCATCATATATTGTGACGTCATAATACATGCTCATGATACTGCAGTAGATATGACACAAATTGGGGTAAGAGAAATTGGTCATAATACCTGCAAATTACGCTCTCACAATTCCTTGTGATGTCATAACGCGGATACATTATGACATCATAATACATTGTGACGTCATAGTGCATACTAATTAGCATGTCATCATATATTGTTACGTCATAATACATACTCATGATACTCCAGTAGATATGACACAAATTGGGGAAAGAGAAATTGGTCATAATACCTGCAAATTACGCTCTCATAATAACTTGTGATGTCATAACGTGGACACATTATGACGTCATAATACATTGTGACGTCATAGTGAATACTAATTAGCATGTCATCATATATTGTGATGTCACAATACATGCTCATGATACTCCAGTACATATGACACATATTGGGTTAAGAGAAATTGGTCATAATACCTGCAAATTACGCTCTCATAATTCCTTGTGATGTCATAATGCGGATACATTATGACATCATAATACATTGTGACGTCATAGTGCATACTACTTAGCACGTCTTCATATATTGTGACGTCATAATACATACTCATAATGCTCCAGGAGGTATGACACAAATTGGGGTAAGAGAAATTCGTCATAATACCTGCAAATTACGCTCTCCTAATTCCTTGTGATGCCTTAATGTGGATACATTATGACGTCATAATACACTGTGCCCTCATAGTGCATACTAATTAGCATGTCATCATACATTGTGATGTCATAATACATGCTCATGATACTCCAGTAGATATTACACAAATTGGGGTTAGAGAAATTGGTCATAATACCTGCAAATTACGCTCTCATAAAACATTGTGATGTCATAATGTGGATACATTATGACGTCATAATACAGTGTGAAGTCATAGTGCATACTAATTAGCATCTCATCATATATTGTGACGTCATAATACATGCTCACGATACTCCAGTAGATATGACACAAATTGGGGTTAGAGAAATTGGTCATAATACCTGCAAATTACGCTCTCCTAAAACATTGTGATGTCATAATGTGGATACATTATGACGTCATAATACAGTGTGACGTCATAGTGCATACTAATTAGCATGTCATCATATATGGTGATGTCATAATACAAGCTCATGATACTCCAATAGATATGACACAAATTGGGGTAAGAGAAATTGGTCATAATACCTGCAAATTACGCTCTCATAATTCCTTGTGATGTCATAACGTGGATACATTCTGACGTCATAATACATTGTGACGTCATAGTGCATACTAATTAGCATGTCGTCATATATTGTTACGTCATAATACATACTCATGATACTCCAGTAGATATGACACAAATTGGAGTGAGAGAAATTGGTCATAATACCTGCAAATTACGCTCTCCTAATTCCTTGTGATGTCATAATGCGGATACATTATGACGTCATAATACATTGTGACGTCATAGTCCATACTAATTAGCATGTCATCATATATTGTGACGTCATAATACATGCTCAATATACTCCAGTATATACGACACAAATTGGGGTAAGAGAAATTGGTCAAAATACCTGCAAATTACGCTCTCATAATTTCTTGTGATGTCATAATGCGGATACATTATGTTGTCATAATACATTGTGACGTCATAGTTGATACTAATTAGCATGTCATCATATATTGTGACATCATAATAAATGCTAATGATATTCCAGTAGATATGACACAATTTGGGGTAAGAGAAATTGATCATAATACCTGCAAATTACGCTCTCATAATTCCTTGTGATGTCATAACGCGGACACATTATGACGTCATAATACATTGTGACGTCATAGTGAATACTAATTAGCATGTCATCATATATTGTGATGTCATAATACATGCTCATGATACTCCAGTACATATGACACAAATTGGGGTAAGAGAAATTGGTCATAATACCTGCAAATTACGCTCTCATAATTCCTTGTGATGTCATAATGCGGATACATTATGACATCATAATACATTGTGACGTCATAGTGCATACTAATTAGCATATCATCATATATTGTGACGTCATAATACATACTCATAATGCTCCAAGAGATATGACACAAATTGGGGTAAGAGAAATTGGTCATAATACCTGCAAATTACGCTCTCCTGAGACCTTGTGATGCCATAATGTGGATACATTTTGACGTCATGATATATTCTGCCCTCATAGTGCATACTAATTAGCATGTCATCATATATTGTGGTGTCGTAATACATGCTCATGATACTCCAGTAGATATGACACAAATTGGGGTAAGAGAAATTGGTCATAATACCTGCAAATTACGCTCTCATAATTCCTTGTGATGTCATAATGCGGACACATTATGACGTCATAATACATTGGGACATCATAGTGCATACTAATTAGCATGTCATCATATATTGTGACGTCATAATACATGCTGATGATACTCCAGTAGATATGACACAAATTGGGTTAAGAGAAATTGGTCATAATACCTGCAAATTACGCTCTCATTATTCCTTGTGATGTTATAATGCGGATACATTATGACGTCATAATACATTGTTACGTCATAGTGCATACTAATTAGCATGTCATCATATATTGTGATGTCATAATACACGCTCATGATACTCCAGTACATATGACACAATTTGGGTTAAGAGAAATTGGACATAATACCTGCAAATTACGCTCTCCTAAAACATTGTGATGTCATAATGCGGATACATTATGACCTCATAATACATTGTGACGTCATAGTGCATACTAATCAGCATGTCATCATATATTGTGACGTCATAATACATACTCATGATACTCCAGTAGATATGACACAATTTGGAGTAAGAGAAATTGGTCATAATACCTGCAAATTACGCTCTCCTAATTCCTTGTGATGTCATAATGCGGATACATTATGACATCATAATACATTGTGACGTCATACTGCATACTAATTAGCATGTCATCATATATTGTGATGTCATAATACATGCTTAATATACTCCAGTAGATACGACACAAATTGGGGTAAGAGAAATTGGTCATAATACCTGCAAATTACGCTCTCATAAATTCTTGTGATGTCATAATGCGGATACATTATGATGTCATAATACATTGTGACGTGATAGTTCATACTAATTAGCATGTCATCATATATTGTGACGTCATAATACATGCTCATGATACTCCAGTAGATATGACAAAATTTGTGGTAAGAGAAATTGGTCATATTACCTGCAAATTACGCTCTCATAATTCCTCGTGATGTCATAATGTGGATACATTATGACGTCATAATACATTGTGACGTCATAGTGCATACTAATTAGCATGTCATCATATATTGTGATGTCATAATACGTGCTCATGATTCTCCAGTACATATGACATACTTTGGGTTAAGAGAAATTGGTCATAATACCTGCAAATTACGCTCTCCTAAAACATTGTGAGGTCATAATGCGGATACATTATGACATCATAATACATTGTGACGTCATAGTGCATACTACTTAGCACGTCTTCATATATTGTGACGTCATAATACATACTCATAATGCTCCAGGAGGTATGACACAAATTGGTGTAAGAGAAATTGGTCATAATACCTGCAAATTACGCTCTCCTAATTCCTTGTGATGCCTTAATGTGGATACATTATGACGTCATAATACATTGTGCCCTCATAGTGCATACTAATTAGCATGTCATCATACATTGTGATGTCATAATACATGCTCATGATACTCCAGTAGATACGACACAAATTGGGGTATGAGAAATTGGTCATAATACCTGCTAATTACGCTCTCCTAAAACATTGTGATGTCATAATGTGGATACATTATGACGTCATAATACATTGTGACGTCAAAGTGCATACTAATTAGCATGTCATCATATATTGTGACATCAAAATACATGCTCATGATACTCCAGTAGATATGACAGAAATTGGGGTAAGAGAAATTGGTCATAATACCTGCAAATTACGCTCTCCTAAAACATTGTGATGTCATAATGTGGATACATTATGACGTCATATTACAGTGTGACGTCATAGTGCATACTAATTAGCATGTCATCATATATGGTGATGTCATAATACAAGCTCATGATACTCCAATAGATATGACACAAATTGGGGTATGAGAAATTTGTCATAATACCTGCAAATTGCGCTCTCATAATTCCTTGTGATATAATAATGCGGATACATTATGACGTCATAATGCATTGTGACGTCATAGTGCATACTAATTAGCATGTCATCATATATTGTGACGTCATAATACATGCTCATGATACTCCAGTAGATATGACACAAATTGGGGTAAGAGAAATTGGTCATAATACCTGCAAATTACGGTCTCATAATTCCTTGTGATGTCATAACGTGGCTACATTCTGACGTCATAATACATTGTGACGTCATAATGCATAATAATTAGCATGTCGTCATATATTGTTACGTCATAATACATACTCATGATACTCCAGTAGATATGACACAAATTGTGGTGAGAGAAATTGGTCATAATACCTGCAAATTACGCTCTCCTAATTCCTTGTGATGTCATAATGCGGATACATTATGACGTCATAATACATTGTGACGTCATAGTCCATACTAATTAGCATGTCATCATATATTGTGACGTCATAATACATGCTCAATATACTCCAGTATATACGACACAAATTGGGGTAAGAGAAATTGGTCAAAATACCTGCAAATTACGCTCTCATAATTTCTTGTGATGTCATAATGCGGACACATTATGATGTCATAATACATTGTGACGTCATAGTTGATACTAATTAGCATGTCATCATATATTGTGACATCATAATAAATGCTCATGATACTCCAGTAGATATGACACAATTTGGAGTAAGAGAAATTGGTCATAATACCTGCAAATTACGCTCTCATAATTCCTTGTGATGTCATAACGTGGACACATTATGACGTCATAATACATTGTGACGTCATAGTGAATACTAATTAGCATGTCATCATATATTGTGACGTCATAATACATGCTCATGATACTCCAGTACATATGACACAAATTGGGTTAAGGGAAATTGGTCATAATAACTGCAAATTACGCTCTCCTAAAACATTGTGATGTCATAATGCGGATACATTATGACGTCATAATACAGTGTGACGTCATAGTGCATACTAATTAGCATGTCATCATATATTGTGACGTCATAATACATGCTCATGATACTCCAGTAGGTATGACACAAATTGGGGTAAGAGAAATTGGTCATAATATCGGCAAATTACACTCTCATAATTCCTTGTGATGTCATAATGCGGATACATTATGATGTCATAATATATTGTGACATCATAGTGCATACTAATTAGCATGTCATCATATATTGTGACGTCATAATACATGCTCATGATACTCCAGTAGATATGACCCAAATTGGGGTAAGAGAAAATGGTCATAATACCTGGAAATTATGCTCTCCTATTACATTGTGATGTCATAATGCGGATACATTATGACGTCTTAATACATTGTGACGTCATAGTGCATACTAATTAGCATGTCATCATATATTTTGACGTCGTAATACATGCTCATGATACTCCAGTAGATATCACACAAATTGGGGTAAGAGAAATTGGTCAGAATACCTGCAAATTACGCTCTCCTAATACATTGTGATGTCATAATGTGGATACATTATGACGTCATAATACATTGTGACGTCATAGTGCATACTAATTAGCATTTCATCATATATTGTGACGTCATAATACATGCTCATGATACTCCAGTAGATATGACACAAATTGCGGTAAGGGAAATTGGTCATAATAGCTGCAAATTACGCTCTCATAATTTCTTGTGATGTCATAATGTGGATATATTATGACGTCATAATACATTGTGACGTCATAGTGCATACTAATTAGCATGTCATCATATATTGTGATGTCATAATAGATGCTCATGATACTCCAGTAGATATGACACAAATTGGGGTAAGAGAAATTGGTCATAATACCTGCAAATTATGCTGTCATTATTCCTTGTGATGTCATAATGCGGATACATTATGACGTCATAATACATTGTGACGTCACAGTGCATAATAATTAGCATGTCATCATATATTGTGACGTCATAATACATGCTCAATATACTACAGTAGATACGACACACTTTGGGTTAAGAGAAATTGGTCATAATACCTGCATATTACGCTCTCCTAAAACATTGTGATGTCATAATGCGGATACATTATGACGTCATAATACATTGTGACATCATAATGCATACTACTTTGCATGTCATCATATATTGTGATGTCATAATACATGCTCATGATTCTCCAGTACATATGACACAAATTGGGTTAAGAGAAATTGGTCATAATACCAGCAAATTAGGCTCTCCTAATACATTGTGATGTCATAATGCCGATACATTACGAAGTCATAATACATTGTGACGTCATAGTGCATACTAAATATGATGTCATCATATATTGTGACGTCATAATACATGCTCATGATACTCCAGTACATACGACACAATTTGGGTTAAGAGAAATTGGTCATAATACCTGCAAATTACGCTCTCCTAAAACATTGTGATGTCATAATGCGGATACATTATGACGTCATAATACATTGTGACGTCATACTGCATACTAATTAGCATGTCATCATATATTGTGATGTCATAATGCATGCTCATGATACTCCAGTAGATATGACACAAATTGGGGTAAGAGAAATTGGTCATAACACCTGCAAATGACGTCTTATAGTTCCTTCTGATGTCTTAATGCGGATACATTATGACGTCATAATACATTGTGACGTCATAGTGCATACTAATTAGCATGTCATCATATATTGTGACGTCATAATACATGCTCATGATCCTCCAGGAGATATGACACAAATTGGGGTAAGAGAAATTGGTCATAATACCTGCAAATTACGCTCTCATAATTCCTTGTGATATCATAATGCGGACACATTATGACGTCATAATACATTTTGATGTCATAGTGCATACTCATTAGCATATCATCATATATTGTGACTTCATAGTACATGCTCATGATACTCCAGTCGATATGACACAAATTGGGGTAAGAAAAATTCGTCATAATGCCTGCAAATTAGGCTCTCATAATTCCTTGTGATGTCATAATGCGGATATATTATGATGTCATAATACATTGTGACGTCATAGTGCATACTAATTAGCATGTCATCATATATTGTGATGTCATGATACATGCTCATGATACTCCAGTAGATATGACACAAATTGGGGTAAGAGAAATTGGTCATAATACCTGCAAGTTACGCTCTCATAATTCCTTTTGAAGCCATAATGTGGATACATTATGACGTCATAGTGCATACTAATTAGCATGTCATCATATATTGTGACGTCAAAATACAAGCTCATGATACTCCAGTACATATGACACAAATTGGGTTAAGAGAAATTGGTCATAATACCTGCAAATTACGCTCTCATAATTCCTTGTGATATCATAATGCGGACACATTATGACGTCATAATACATTGTGACATCATAGTGCATACTAATTAGCATGTCATCATATATTGTGACGTCATAATACATGCTCATGATACTCCAGTAGATATGACACAATTTGGGGTAAGAGAAATTGGTCATAATACCTGCAAATTACACTCTCATAATTCCTTGTGATGTCATAATGCGGATACATTATGATGTCATAAAACATTGTGACATCATAGTGCACACTAAATAGCATGTCATCATATATTGTGACGTCATAAAACTTGCTCATGATACTCCAGTAGATATGACACAAATTGGGGTAAGAGAAAATGGTCAAAATACCTGCAAATTACGCTCTCCTATTACATTGTGATGTCATAATGCGGATATATTATGACGTCATAATACATTGTGACGTCATAGGGAATACTAATTAGCATGTCAGCATATATTGTGACGTCATAATACATGCTTATGATACTCCAGTAGATTTGACACAAATTGGGGTAAGAGAAATTGGTCATAATACCTGCAAATTACGCTCTCATAATTCCTTGTGATGTCATAACGCGGACACATTATGACATCATAATACATTGTGACGTCATAGTGAATACTAATTAGCATGTCATCATATATTGAGATGTCATAATACATGCTCATGATACTCCAGTACATATGACACAAATTGGGTTAAGAGAAATTGGTCATAATACCTGCAAATTACGCTCTCCTAAAACATTGTGATGTCATAATGCGGATACATTATGACGTCATAATACAGTGTGAAGTCATAGTGCATACTAATTAGCATGTCTTCATATATTGTGACGTCATAATACATGCTCATGATACTCCAGTAGATATGACACAAATTGGTGTAAGAGTAATTGGTCATAATACCTGCAAATTACACTCTCATAATTCCTTGTGATGTCATAATGCGGATACATTATGATGTCATAATACATTGTGACATCATAGAGCACACTAAATAGCATGTCATCATATATTGTGACATCATAATACTTGCTCATGATACTCCAGTAGATATGACACAAATTGGGGTAAGAGAAAATGGTCATAATACCTGCAAATTACGCTCTCCTATTACATTGTGATGTCATAATGCGGATATATTATGACGTCATAATACATTGTGACGTCATAGTGCATACTAATTAGCATGTCATCATATATTGTGACGTCATAATACATGCTCATGATACTCCAGTAGATATGACACAAATTGCGGTAAGGGAAATTGGTAGTAATAACTGCAAATTACGCTCTCAGTATTGCTTGTAATGTCATAATGCGGATACATTATGACGTCATAATACATTGTGACGTCATAGTGCATACTAATTGGCATGTCATCATATATTGTGACGTCATAATACATGCTCATGATACTCCAGTAGATATGACACAAATTGGGGTAAGTAAAATTGGTCATAATACCTGCAAATTACGCTCCCATAATTCCTTGTGATTTCATAATGCGGATACATTATGATGTCATAATACATTGTGACGTCATAGTGCATACTAGTTAGCATGTCATCATATATTGTGACATCATAATACATGCTCATGATCCTCCAGTAGATAGGACACAAATTGGGGTAAGAGAAATTGGTCATAATACCTGCAAATTACGCTCTCATAATTCCTTGTGATGTCATAATGCGGACACATTATGACGTCATAATATATTGTGATGTCATAGTGCATACTCATTAGCATATCATCATATATTGTGACTTCATAGTACATGCTCATGATACTCCAGTAGATATGACACAAATTGGGGTAGGAAAAATTCGTCATAATGCCTGCAATTTAGGCTCTCATAATTCCTTGTGATGTCATAATGCGGATACATTATGATGTCATAATACATTGTGACGTCATAGTGCATACTAATTAGCATGTCATCATGTATTGCGACATCATAATACAAGCTTATGATACTCCAGTAGATATCACACAAACTGGGGTAGGAGAAATTGGTCATAATACCTGCAAATTACGCTCTAATATTACGTTGTGATGTCATAATGCGGATACATTATGACGTCATAATACATTGTGTCGTCATAGTGCATACTAATTAGCATGTCATCATATATTGTGACGTCATAATACATGCTCATGATCCTCCAGTAGCTATGACACAAATTGGGGTAAGAGAAATTGGTCATAATATCTGCAAATTACGCTCTCATAATTCCTTGTGATATCATAATGCGGATACTTTATGACGTCATAGTTCATTGTGACATTATAGTGCTTACTAAATAGCATGTCATCATATATTGTGATACCATAATACATGCTCATGATACTCCTGTAGATATGACACAAATTGGGGTAAGAGACATTGGTCATAATACCTGCAAATTACGCTCTCATAATTCCTTGTGATGTCATAATGTGGATACATTATGACGTCATAAGACATTGTGACATCATAGTGCATACTAATTAACATGTCATCATATATTGTGACGTCATAATACATGCTCATGATACTCTAGTAGATATGACACAATTTGTGGTAAGAGAAATTGGTCAAAATACCTGCAAATTACACTCCCATAATTCCTTGTGATGTCATAATGCGGATTCATTGCGCTGTCATAATACATTGTGACGTCATAGTGCACACTAAAGAGTATGTCATCATATATTGTGACGTCATAATACTTGCTCATGATACTTCAGTAGATATGACACAAATTGGGGTAAGAGAAAATGGTCATAATACCTGCATATTACGCTCTCCTATTACATTGTGATGTCATAATGCGGATACATTATGACGTCATAATACGTTGTGACTTCATAGTGCATACTAATTAGCATGTCATCATATATTGTGATGTCATAATACATGCTCATGATACTCCAGTAGATTTGACACAAATTGGGGTAAGAGAAATTGGTCATAATACCTGCAAATTACGCTCTCATAATTCCCTGTGATGTCATAATGCGGATACATTATGACGTCATAATACATTGTGACGTTATAGTGCATACTAATTAGCATGTCATCATATATTGTGACGTGATAATACATGCTCAAGATACTCCAGTAGATATGACACAAATTGGGGTAAGAGAAATTGGTCATAATACCTGCAAATTACGCTCTCATAATTCCTTGTGATGTCATAATGCGGATACATTATGACGTCACAATACATTGTGACGTTATAGTGCATACTAATTAGCATGTCATCATATATTGTGACGTCATAATACATGCTCAAGGTACTCCAGTAGATATGACACAAATTGGGGTAAGAGAAATTGGTCATAATACCTGCAAATAACGCTCCCATAATTACTTGTGATGTCATAATGCGGGTACATTATGACATCATAATACATTGTGACATCATAGTGTATACTAATTAGCATGTCATCATATATTGTGACGTCATAATACATTCTCATGATGCTCCAGGAGATATGACACAAATTGGGGTAAGAGAAATTGGTCATAATACCTGCAAATTACGCTCTCCTATAACCTTGTGATGTCATAATGTGGATACATTATGACGTCATAATACATTGTGCCCTCATAGTGCATACTAATTAGCATGTCATCATATATTGTGACGTCATAATACATGCTCATGATACTCCAGTAGATTTGACACAAATTGGGTTAAGAGAAATTGGTCATAGTACCTGCAAATTACGCTCTCCTAATACATTGTGATGTCATAATGCGGATACATTATGATGTCATAATACATTGTGACGTCATAGTGCATACTAATTAGCATTTCATCATATATTGTGACGTCATAATACATGCTCATGATACTCCAGTAGATATGACACAAATTGGGGTAAGAGAAATTGGTCATAATACCTGCAAATTACGCTCTCATAATTCCTTGTGATGTCATAACGCGGTCACATTATGACGTCATAATACATTGTGACGTCATAGTGAATACTAATTAGCATGTCATCATATATTGTGATGTCATAATACATGCTCATGATACTCCAGTACATATGACACAAATTGGGTTAAGAGAAATTGGTCATAATACCTGCAAATTACGCTCTCCTAAATCATTGTGATGTCATAATGAGGATACATTATGACGTCATAATACAGTGTGAAGTCATAGTGCATACTAATTAGCATGTCATCATATATTGTGACGTCATAATACATGCTCATGATACTCCAGTAGATATGACAGAATTTGGGGTAAGAGAAATTGGTCATAATACCTGCAAATTGCACTCTCATATTTCCTTGTGATGTCATAATGCGGATACATTATGATGTCATAATACATTGTGACGTCATAGAGCACACTAAATAGCATGTCATCATATATTGTGACATCATAATACTTGCTCATGATACTCCAGTAGATATGACACAAATTGGGGTAAGAGAAAATGGTCATAATACCTGCAAATTGCGCTCTCCTATTACATTGTGATGTCATAATGTGGATACATTATGACGTCATAATACATTGTGACATCATAGTGCATGCTAATTAGCATGTCATCATATATTGTGACGTCATAATACATGCTCATGATACTCCAGTAGATATGACACAAATTGGGGTAAGGGAAATTGGTAATAATAACTGCAAATTACGCTCTCAGTATTGCTTGTAATGTCATAATGCGGATACATTATGACATCATAATACATTGTGATGTCATAGTGCATACTAATTAGCATGTCATCATATATTGTGACGTCATAATACATGCTCATGATACTCCAGTAGATATGACACAAATTGGGGTAAGTAAAATTGATCATAATACCTGCAAATTACGCTCCCATAATTCCTTGTGATGTCATAATGCGGATACATTATGATGTCATAATACATTGTGACGTCATAGTGCATACTAGTTAGCATGTCGTCATATATTGTGACATCATAATACATGCTCATGATATTCCAGTAGATATAACACAAATTGGGGTAAGAGAAATTGGTCATAATACCTGCAAATTACGCTCTCATAATTTCTTGAGATGTCATAATGCGGATATATTATGACGTCATAATATATTGTGACGTTATATTGCATACTAATTAGCATGTCATCATATATTGTGACGTCATAATACATGCTCATGATACTCCAGTACATACGACACAAATTGCGGTAAGGGAAATTGGTCATAATACCTGCAAATTACGCTCTCAGTATTTCTTGTAATGTCATAATGCGGATACATTATGATGTCATAATACATTGTGACGTCATAGTGAATACTAATTAGCATGTCATCATATATTGTGACGTCATAATACATGCTCATGATACTCCAGTAGATATGACACAAATTGGGGTAAGTAAAATTGGTCATAATACCTGCAAATTACGCTCTCATAATTCCTAGTGATGTCATAATGCGGATACATTATGATGTCATAATACATTGTGACGTCATACTGCATACTAGTTAGCATGTCATCATATATTGTGACGTCATAATACATGCTCATGATATTCCAGTAGATATAACACAAATTGGGGTAAGAGAAGTTGTTCATAATACCTGCAAATTACGCTCTCCTATTACATTGTGATGTCATAAAGCGGATACATTATGACGTCATAATACATTGTGACATCATAGTGCATACTAATTAGCATGTCATCATATATTGTGACGTCATAATACATGCTCATGATACTCCAGTAGATACGACAAAAATTGGGGTAAGAGAAATTGGTCATAATAACTTCAAATTACGCTCTCATAATTCCTTGTGATGTCATAATGCGGATACATTATGACGTCATAATACATAGTGATGTCATAGTGCATAGTAATAAGCATGTCATCATATATTGTGACGTCATAATACATGCTCATGATTCTCCAGTAGATATGGCACAAATTGGGGCAAGAGAATTTGGTCATAATACCTGCAAATTACGCTCTCCTAAAACATTGTGATGTCATAATGCGGATACATTATGACGTCATAATACATTGTGACGTCATAGTGCATTCTAATCAGCATGTCATCATATATTGTGACGTCATAATACATACTCATGATACTCCAGTAGATATGACACAATTTGGGGTAAGAGAAATTGGTCATGATACCTGCAAATTACGCTCTCCTAATTCCTTGTGATGTCATAATGCGGATACATTATGACGTCATAATACATTGTGACGTCATAGTGCATACTAATTAGCATGTCATCATATATTGTGACGTCATAATACATGCTTAATATACTCCAGTAGATACGACACAAATTGGGGTAAGAGAAATTGGTCATAATACCTGCAAATTACGCTCTCATAATTTCTTGTGATGTCATAATGCGGATACATTATGATGTCATAATACATTGTGACGTCATAGTTCATACTAATTAGCATGTCATCATATATTGTGACGTCATAATACATGCTCATGATACTCCAGTAGATATGACAAAATTTGTGGTAAGAGAAATTGGTCATATTACCTGCAAATTACGCTCTCATAATTCCTTGTGATGTCATAATGTGGATACATTATGACGTCATAATACATTGTGACGTCATAGTGCATACTAATTAGCATGTCATCATATATTGTTATGTCATAATACGTGCTCATGATTCTCCAGTACATATGACACACTTTGGGTTAAGAGAAATTGGTCATAATACCTGCAAATTACGCTCTCCTAAAACATTGTGAGGTCATAATGCGGATACATTATGATGTCATAATACAGTGTGACGTCATAGTGCATACTAATTAGCATGTCATCATATATTGTGATGTCATAATACATGCTCATGATACTCCAGTAGATATTACACAAATTGGGGTATGAGAAATTGGTCATAATACCTGCAAATTACTCTCTCCTAAAACATTGTGATGTCATAATGCGGATACATTATGATGTCGTAATACATTGTGACGTCCAAGTGCATACTAATTAGCATGTCATCATATATTGTGACGTCATAATATATGCTCATGATACTCCAGTAGATATGACAGAAATTGGGGTAAGAGAAATTGGTCATAATACCTGCAAATTACGCTCTCCTAAAACATTGTGATGTCATAATGTGGATACATTATGGCGTCATAATACAGTGTGACGTCAGAGTGCATACTAATTAGTATGTCATCAAATATTGTGATGTCATAATACATGCTCATGATACTCCAGTAGATATGACACAAATTGGGGTATGAGAAATTAGTCATAATACCTGCAAATTGCGCTCTCATAATTCCTTGTGATGTCATAGTGTGGATACATTATGACGTCATAAGGCATTGTGACGTCATAGTGCTTACTAATTAGCATGTCATCATATATTGTGACGTCATAATACATGCTCATGATACTGCAGTAGATATGACACAAATTGGGGTAAGAGAAATTGGTCATAATACCTGCAAATTACGCTCTCACAATTCCTTGTGATGTCATAACGCGGATACATTATGACGTCATAATACATTGTGACGTCATAGTGCATACTAATTAGCATGTCATCATATATTGTTACGTCATAATACATACTCATGATACTCCAGTAGATATGACACAAATTGGGGAAAGAGAAATTGGTCATAATACCTGCAAATTACGCTCTCATAATAACTTGTGATGTCATAACGTGTACACATTATGACGTCATAATACATTGTGACGTCATAGTGAATACTAATTAGCATGTCATCATATATTGTGATGTCACAATACATGCTCATGATACTCCAGTACATATGACACAAATTGGGTTAAGAGAAATTGGTCATAATACCTGCAAATTACGCTCTCATAATTCCTTGTGATGTCATAATGCGGATACATTATGACATCATAATACATTGTGACATCATAGTGCATACTACTTAGCACGTCTTCATATATTGTGACGTCATAATACATACTCATAATGCTCCAGGAGGTATGACACAAATTGGGGTAAGAGAAATTGGTCATAATACCTGCAAATTACGCTCTCCTAATTCCTTGTGATGCCTTAATGTGGATACATTATGACGTCATAATACACTGTGCCCTCATAGTGCATACTAATTAGCATGTCATCATACATTGTGATGTCATAATACATGCTCATGATACTCCAGTAGATATTACACAAATTGGGGTTAGAGAAATTGGTCATAATACCTGCAAATTACGCTCTCCTAAAACATTGTGATGTCATAATGTGGATACATTATGACGTCATAATACAGTGTGAAGTCATAGTGCATACTAATTAGCATCTCATCATATATTGTGACGTCATAATACATGCTCACGATACTCCAGTAGATATGACACAAATTGGGGTTAGAGAAATTGGTCATAATACCTGCAAATTACGCTCTCCTAAAACATTGTGATGTCATAATGTGGATACATTATGACGTCATAATACAGTGTGACGTCATAGTGCATACTAATTAGCATGTCATCATATATGGTGATGTCATAATTCAAGCTCATGATACTCCAATAGATATGACACAAATTGGGGTAAGAGAAATTGGTCATAATACCTGCAAATTACGCTCTCATAATTCCTTGTGATGTCATAACGTGGATACATTCTGACGTCATAATACATTGTGACGTCATAGTGCATACTAATTAGCATGTCGTCATATATTGTTACGTCATAATACATACTCATGATACTCCAGTAGATATGACACAAATTGGAGTGAGAGAAATTGGTCATAATACCTGCAAATTACGCTCTCCTAATTCCTTGTGATGTCATAATGCGGATACATTATGATGTCATAATACATTGTGACGTCATAGTCCATACTAATTAGCATGTCATCATATATTGTGACGTCATAATACATGCTCAATATACTCCAGTATATACGACACAAATTGGGGTAAGAGAAATTGGTCAAAATACCTGCAAATTACGCTCTCATAATTTCTTGTGATGTCATAATGCGGATACATTATGATGTCATAATACATTGTGACGTCATAGTTGATACTAATTAGCATGTCATCATATATTGTGACATCATAATAAATGCTAATGATATTCCAGTAGATATGACACAATTTGGGGTAAGAGAAATTGATCATAATACCTGCAAATTACGCTCTCATAATTCCTTGTGATGTCATAACGCGGACACATTATGACGTCATAATACATTGTGACGTCATAGTGAATACTAATTAGCATGTCATCATATATTGTGATGTCATAATACATGCTCATGATACTCCAGTACATATGACACAAATTGGGGTAAGAGAAATTGGTCATAATACCTGCAAATTACGCTCTCATAATTCCTTGTGATGTCATAATGCGGATACATTATGACATCATAATACATTGTGACGTCATAGTGCATACTAATTAGCATGTCATCATATATTGTGACGTCATAATACATACTCATAATGCTCCAGGAGATATGACACAAATTGGGGTAAGAGAAATTGGTCATAATACCTGCAAATTACGCTCTCCTGAGACCTTGTGATGCCATAATGTGGATACATTTTGACGTCATGATATATTCTGCCCTCATAGTGCATACTAATTAGCATGTCATCATATATTGTGGTGTCGTAATACATGCTCATGATACTCCAGTAGATATGACACAAATTGGGGTAAGAGAAATTGGTCATAATACCTGCAAATTACGCTCTCATAATTCCTTGTGATGTCATAATGCGGACACATTATGACGTCATAATACATTGCGACATCATAGTGCATACTAATTAGCATGTCATCATATATTGTGATGTCATAATACATGCTGATGATACTCCAGTAGATATGACACAAATTGGGTTAAGAGAAATTGGTCATAATACCTGCAAATTACGCTCTCATTATTCCTTGTGATGTTATAATGCGGATACATTATGACGTCATAATACATTGTTACGTCATAGTGCATACTAATTAGCATGTCATCATATATTGTGAAGTCATAATACACGCTCATGATACTCCAGTACATATGACACAATTTGGGTTAAGAGAAATTGGACATAATACCTGCAAATTACGCTCTCCTAAAACATTGTGATGTCATAATGCGGATACATTATGACCTCATAATACATTGTGACGTCATAGTGCATACTAATCAGCATGTCATCATATATTGTGACGTCATAATACATACTCATGATACTCCAGTAGATATGACACAATTTGGAGTAAGAGAAATTGGTCATAATACCTGCAAATTACGCTCTCCTAATTCCTTGTGATGTCATAATGCGGATACATTATGACATCATAATACATTGTGCGTCATACTGCATACTAATTAGCATGTCATCATATATTGTGACGTCATAATACATGCTTAATATACTCCAGTAGATACGACACAAATTGGGGTAAGAGAAATTGGTCATAATACCTGCAAATTACGCTCTCATAAATTCTTGTGATGTCATAATGCGGATACATTATGATGTCATAATACATTGTGACGTGATAGTTCATACTAATTAGCATGTCATCATATATTGTGACGTCATAATACATGCTCATGATACTCCAGTAGATATGACAAAATTTGTGGTAAGAGAAATTGGTCATATTACCTGCAAATTACGCTCTCATAATTCCTTGTGATGTCATAATGTGGATACATTATGACGTCATAATACATTGTGACGTCATAGTGCATACTAATTAGCATGTCATCATATATTGTGATGTCATAATACGTGCTCATGATTCTCCAGTACATATGACATACTTTGGGTTAAGAGAAATTGGTCATAATACCTGCAAATTACGCTCTCCTAAAACATTGTGAGGTCATAATGCGGATACATTATGATGTCATAATACAGTGTGACGTCATAGTTCATACTAATTAGCATGTCATCATATATTGTGATGTCATAATACATGCTCATGATACTCCAGAAGATATTACACAAATTGGGGTATGAGAAATTGGTCATAATACCTGCAAATTACTCTCTCCTAAAACATTGTGATGTCATAATGCGGATACATTATAACGTCATAATACATTGTGACGTCAAAGTGCATACTAATTAGCATGTCATCATATATTGTGACATCAAAATACATGCTCATGATACTCCAGTAGATATGACAGAAATTGGGGTAAGAGAAATTGGTCATAATACCTGCAAATTACGCTCTCCTAAAACATTGTGATGTCATAATGTGGATACATTATGACGTCATATTACAGTGTGACGTCATAGTGCATACTAATTAGCATGTCATCATATATGGTGATGTCATAATACAAGCTCATGATACTCCAATAGATATGACACAAATTGGGGTATGAGAAATTTGTCATAATACCTGCAAATTGCGCTCTCATAATTCCTTGTGATATAATAATGCGGATACATTATGACGTCATAATGCATTGTGACGTCATAGTGCATACTAATTAGCATGTCATCATATATTGTGACGTCATAATACATGCTCATGATACTCCAGTAGATATGACACAAATTGGGGTAAGAGAAATTGGTCATAATACCTGCAAATTACGCTCTCATAATTCCTTGTGATGTCATAACGTGGCTACATTCTGACGTCATAATACATTGTGACGTCATAATGCATAATAATTAGCATGTCGTCATATATTGTTACGTCATAATACATACTCATGATACTCCAGTAGATATGACACAAATTGGGGTGAGAGAAATTGGTCATAATACCTGCAAATTACGCTCTCCTAATTCCTTGTGATGTCATAATGCGGATACATTATGACGTCATAATACATTGTGACGTCATAGTCCATACTAATTAGCATGTCATCATATATTGTGACGTCATAATACATGCTCAATATACTCCAGTATATACGACACAAATTGGGGTAAGAGAAATTGGTCAAAATACCTGCAAATTACGCTCTCATAATTTCTTGTGATGTCATAATGCGGACACATTATGATGTCATAATACATTGTGACGTCATAGTTGATACTAATTAGCATGTCATCATATATTGTGACATCATAATAAATGCTCATGATACTCCAGTAGATATGACACAATTTGGAGTAAGAGAAATTGGTCATAATACCTGCAAATTACGCTCTCATAATTCCTTGTGATGTCATAACGTGGACACATTATGACGTCATAATACATTGTGACGTCATAGTGAATACTAATTAGCATGTCATCATATATTGTGACGTCATAATACATGCTCATGATACTCCAGTACATATGACGCAAATTGGGTTAAGGGAAATTGGTCATAATAACTGCAAATTACGCTCTCCTAAAACATTGTGATGTCATAATGCGGATACATTATGACGTCATAATACAGTGTGACGTCATAGTGCATACTAATTAGCATGTCATCATATATTGTGACGTCATAATACATGCTCATGATACTCCAGTAGATATGACACAAATTGGGGTAAGAGAAATTGGTCATAATACCGGCAAATTACACTCTCATAATTCCTTGTGATGTCATAATGCGGATACATTATGATGTCATAATATATTGTGACGTCATAGTGCATACTAATTAGCATGTCATCATATATTGTGACGTCATAATACATGCTCATGATACCCAGTAGATATGACCCAAATTGGGGTAAGAGAAAATGGTCATAATACCTGGAAATTATGCTCTCCTATTACATTGTGATGTCATAATGCGGATACATTATGACGTCTTAATACATTGTGACGTCATAGTGCATACTAATTAGCATGTCATCAAATATTTTGACGTCGTAATACATGCTCATGATACTCCAGTACATATCACACAAATTGGGGTAAGAGAAATTGGTCAGAATACCTGCAAATTACGCTCTCCTAATACATTGTGATGTCATAATGTGGATACATTATGACGTCATAATACATTGTGACGTCATAGTGCATACTAATTAGCATTTCATCATATATTGTGACGTCATAATACATGCTCATGATACTCCAGTAGATATGACACAAATTGCGGTAAGGGAAATTGGTCATAATAGCTGCAAATTACGCTCTCATAATTTCTTGTGATGTCATAATGTGGATATATTATGACGTCATAATACATTGTGACGTCATAGTGCATACTAATTAGCATGTCATCATATATTGTGATGTCATAATAGATGCTCATGATACTCCAGTAGATATGACACAAATTGGGGTAAGAGAAATTGGTCATAATACCTGCAAATTATGCTGTCATTATTCCTTGTGATGTCATAATGCGGATACATTATGACGTCATAATACATTGTGACGTCACAGTGCATACTAATTAGCATGTCATCATATATTGTGACGTCATAATACATGCTCAATATACTACAGTAGATACGACACACTTTGGGTTAAGAGAAATTGGTCATAATACCTGCATATTACGCTCTCCTAAAACATTGTGATGTCATAATGCGGATGCATTATGACGTCATAATACATTGTGACGTCATAGTGCATACTAATTAGCATGTCATCATATATTGTGGCGTCATAATACATGCTCATGATACTCCAGTAGATATGACAAAAATTGGGGTAAGAGAAATTGGTCATAATACCTGCAAATTACGCTCTCATAATTCCTTGTGATGTCATAATGCGGATACATTATGACGTCATAATACATTGTGACGTCATAGTGCATACTAATTAGCATGTCATCATATATTGTGATGTCATGATACATGCTCATGATACTCCAGTAGATATGACACAAATTGGGGTAAGAGAAATTGGTCATAATACCTGCAAGTTACGCTCTCATAATTCCTTTTGAAGCCATAATGCGGATACATTATGACGTCATAGTGCATACTAATTAGCATGTCATCATATATTGTGACGTCAAAATACAAGCTCATGATACTCCAGTACATATGACACAAATTGGGTAAAGAGAAATTGGTCATAATACCTGCAAATTACGCTCTCATAATTCCTTGTGATGTCATAATGCGGGCACATTATGACGTCATAATACATTGTGACATCATAGTGCATACTAATTAGCATGTCATCATATATTGTGACGTCATAATACATGCTCATGATACTCCAGTAGATATGACACAATTTGGGGTAAGAGAAATTGGTCATAATACCTGCAAATTACACTCTCATAATTCCTTGTGATGTCATAATGCGAATACATTATGATGTCATAAAACATTGTGATGTCATAGTGCACACTAAATAGCATGTCATCATATATTGTGACGTCATAATCCTTGCTCATGATACTCCAGTAGATATGACACAAATTGGGGTAAGAGAAAATGGTCAAAATACCTGCAAATTACGCTCTCCTATTACATTGTGATGTCATAATGCGGATACATTATGACGTCATAATACATTGTGACGTCATAGTGAATACTAATTAGCATGTCATCATATATTGTGACGTCATAATACATGCTTATGATACTCCAGTAGATTTGACACAAATTGGGGTAAGAGAAATTGGTCATAGTACCTGCAAATTACGCTCTCATAATTCCTTGTGATGTCATAACGCGGACACATTATGATGTCATAATACATTGTGACATCATAGTGAATACTAATTAGCATGTCATCATATATTGTGATGTCATAATACATGCTCATGATACTCCAGTACATATGACACAAATTGGGTTAAGAGAAATTGGTCATAATACCTGCAAATTACGCTCTCCTAAAACATTGTGATGTCATAATGCGGATACATTATGACGTCATAATACAGTGTGAAGTCATAGTGCATACTAATTAGCATGTCTTCATATATTGTGACGTCATAATACATGCTCATGATACTCCAGTACATATGACACAAATTGGGGTAAGAGAAATTGGTCATAATACCTGCAAATTACGCTCTCATAATTCCTTGTGATGTCGTAATGTGGACACATTATGACGTCATAATACATTGTGACATCATAGCGCATACTAATTACCATGTCATCATATATTGTGACGTCATAATACATGCTCATGATACTCCAGTAGATATGACACAATTTGGGGTAAGAGAAATTGGTCATAATACCTGCAAATTACACTCTCATAATTCCTTGTGATGTCATAATGCGGATATATTATGATGTCATAATACATTGTGACGTCATAGTGCACACTAAATAGCATGTCATCATATATTGTGACATCATAATACTTGCTCATGATACTCCAGTAGATATGACACAAATTGGGGTAAGAGAAAATGGTCATAATACCTGCAAATTACGCTCTCCTATTACATTGTGATGTCATAATGCGGATGCATTATGACGTCATAATACATTGTGACGTCATAGTGCATACTAATTAGCATGTCATCATATATTGTGACGTCATAATACATGCTCATGATACTCCAGTAGATATGACACAAATTGCGGTAAGGGAAATTGGTAATAATAACTGCAAATTACGCTCTCAGTATTGCTGGTAATGTCATAATGCGGATACATTATGACGTCATAATACATTGTGACGTCATAGTGCATACTAATTAGCATGTCATCATATATTGCGACGTCATAATACATGCTCATGATACTCCAGTAGATATGACACAAATTGGGGTAAGTAAAATTGGTCATAATACCTGCAAATTACGCTCCCATAATTCCTTGTGATTTCATAATGCGGATACATTATGATGTCATAATACATTGTGAAGTCATAGTGCATACTATTTAGCATGTCATCATATATTGTGACATCATAATACATGCTCATGATTCTCCAGTACATATGACACAAATTGGGGTAAGAGAAATTCGTCATAATACCTGCAAATTACGCTCTCATAATTCCTTGTGATGTCATAATGCGGACACATTATGACGTCATAATGCATTGTGACGTCATAGTGCCTACTAATTAGCATGTCATCATATATTGTGACGTCATAATACATGCTCATGATATTCCAGTAGATATGACACAAATTGGGGTAAGAGAAATTGGTCATAATACCTGCAAATTACGCTCTCCTAATACATTGTGATGTCATAATGCGGATACATTATGACGTCATAATACATTGTGACATCATAATGCATACTACTTTGCATGTCATCATATATTGTGATGTCATAATACATGCTCATGATTCTCCAGTACATATGACACAAATTGGGTTAAGAGAAATTGGTCATAATACCAGCAAATTAGGCTCTCCTAATACATTGTGATGTCATAATGCCGATACATTACGAAGTCATAATACATTGTGACGTCATAGTGCATACTAAATATGATGTCATCATATATTGTGACGTCATAATACATGCTCATGATACTCCAGTACATACGACACAATTTGGGTTAAGAGAAATTGGTCATAATACTTGCAAATTACGCTCTCCTAAAACATTGTGATGTCATAATGCGGATACATTATGACGTCATAATACATTGTGACGTCATACTGCATACTAATTAGCATGTCATCATATATTGTGATGTCATAATGCATGCTCATGATACTACAGTAGATATGACACAAATTGGGGTAAGAGAAATTGGTCATAACACCTGCAAATGACGTCTTATAGTTCCTTCTGATGTCTTAATGCGGATACATTATGACGTCATAATACATTGTGACGTCATAGTGCATACTAATTAGCATGTCATCATATATTGTGACGTCATAATACATGCTCATGATCCTCCAGGAGATATGACACAAATTGGGGTAAGAGAAATTGGTCATAATACCTGCAAATTATGCTCTCATAATTCCTTGTGATATCATAATGCGGACACATTATGACGTCATAATACATTGTGATGTCATAGTGCATACTCATTAGCATATCATCATATATTGTGACTTCATAGTACATGCTCATGATACTCCAGTAGATATGACACAAATTGTGGTAAGAAAAATTCGTCATAATGCCTGCAAATTAGGCTCTCATAATTCCTTGTGATGTCATAATGCGGATATATTATGATGTCATAATACATTGTGACGTCATAGTGCATACTAATTAGCATGTCATCATATATTGTGATGTCATGATACATGCTCATGATACTCCAGTAGATATGACACAAATTGTGGTAAGAGAAATTGGTCATAATACCTGCAAGTTACGCTCTCATAATTCCTTTTGAAGCCATAATGCGGATACATTATGACGTCATAGTGCATACTAATTAGCATGTCATCATATATTGTGACGTCAAAATACAAGCTCATGATACTCCAGTACATATGACACAAATTGGGTTAAGAGAAATTGGTCATAATACCTGCAAATTACGCTCTCATAATTCCTTGTGATATCATAATGCGGACACATTATGACGTCATAATACATTGTGACATCATAGTGCAAACTAATTAGCATGTCATCATATATTGTGACGTCATAATACATGCTCATGATACTCCAGTAGATATGACACAATTTGGGGTAAGAGAAATTGGTCATAATACCTGCAAATTACACTCTCATAATTCCTTGTGATGTCATAATGCGGATACATTATGATGTCATAAAACATTGTGACATCATAGTGCACACTAAATAGCATGTCATCATATATTGTGACGTCATAAAACTTGCTCATGATACTCCAGTAGATATGACACAAATTGGGGTAAGAGAAAATGGTCAAAATACCTGCAAATTACGCTCTCCTATTACATTGTGATGTCATAATGCGGATATATTATGACGTCATAATACATTGTGACGTCATAGGGAATACTAATTAGCATGTCAGCATATATTGTGACGTCATAATACATGCTTATGATACTCCAGTAGATTTGACACAAATTGGGGTAAGAGAAATTGGTCATAATACCTGCAAATTACGCTCTCATAATTCCTTGTGATGTCATAACGTGGACACATTATGACATCATAATACATTGTGACGTCATAGTGAATACTAATTAGCATGTCATCATATATTGAGATGTCATAATACATGCTCATGATACTCCAGTACATATGACACAAATTGGGTTAAGAGAAATTGGTCATAATACCTGCAAATTACGCTCTCCTAAAACATTGTGATGTCATAATGCGGATACATTATGACGTCATAATACAGTGTGAAGTCATAGTGCATACTAATTAGCATGTCTTCATATATTGTGACGTCATAATACATGCTCATGATACTCCAGTAGATATGACACAAATTGGGGTAAGAGAAATTGGTCATAATACCTGCAAATTACGCTCTCATAATTCCTTGTGATGTCATAATGCGGACACATTATGACGTCATAATACATTGTGACATCATAGTGCATACTAATTAGCATGTCATCATATATTGTGACGTCATAATATATGCTCATGATACTCCAGTAGATATGACACAATTTGGTGTAAGAGTAATTGGTCATAATACCTGCAAATTACACTCTCATAATTCCTTGTGATGTCATAATGCGGATACATTATGATGTCATAATACATTGTGACATCATAGAGCACACTAAATAGCATGTCATCATATATTGTGACATCATAATACTTGCTCATGATACTCCAGTAGATATGACACAAATTGGGGTAAGAGAAAATGGTCATAATACCTGCAAATTACGCTCTCCTATTACATTGTGATGTCATAATGCGGATGCATTATGACGTCATAATACATTGTGACGTCATAGTGCATACTAATTAGCATGTCATCATATATTGTGACGTCATAATACATGCTCATGATACTCCAGTAGATATGACACAAATTGCGGTAAGGGAAATTGGTAGTAATAACTGCAAATTACGCTCTCAGTATTGCTTGTAATGTCATAATGCGGATACATTATGACGTCATAATACATTGTGACGTCATAGTGCATACTAATTGGCATGTCATCATATATTGTGACGTCATAATACATGCTCATGATACTCCAGTAGATATGACACAAATTGGGGTAAGTAAAATTGGTCATAATACCTGCAAATTACGCTCCCATAATTCCTTGTGATTTCATAATGCGGATACATTATGATGTCATAATACATTGTGACGTCATAGTGCATACTAGTTAGCATGTCATCATATATTGTGACATCATAATACATGCTCATGATCCTCCAGTAGATAGGACACAAATTGGGGTAAGAGAAATTGGTCATAATACCTGCAAATTACGCTCTCATAATTCCTTGTGATGTCATAATGCGGACACATTATGACGTCATAATACATTGTGATGTCATAGTGCATACTCATTAGCATATCATCATATATTGTGACTTCATAGTACATGCTCATGATACTCCAGTAGATATGACACAAATTGGGGTAGGAAAAATTCGTCATAATGCCTGCAATTTAGGCTCTCATAATTCCTTGTGATGTCATAATGCGGATACATTATGATGTCATAATACATTGTGACGTCATAGTGCATACTAATTAGCATGTCATCATGTATTGCGACATCATAATACAAGCTTATGATACTCCAGTAGATATGACACAAACTGGGGTAGGAGAAATTGGTCATAATACCTGCAAATTACGCTCTAATATTACGTTGTGATGTCATAATGCGGATACATTACGACGTCATAATACATTGTGTCGTCATAGTGCATACTAATTAGCATGTCATCATATATTGTGACGTCATAATACATGCTCATGATCCTCCAGTAGATATGACACAAATTGGGGTAAGAGAAATTGGTCATAATATCTGCAAATTACGCTCTCATAATTCCTTGTGATATCATAATGCGGATACTTTATGACGTCATAGTACATTGTGACATTATAGTGCTTACTAAATAGCATGTCATCATATATTGTGATACCATAATACATGCTCATGATACTCCTGTAGATATGACACAAATTGGGGTAAGAGACATTGGTCATAATCCCTGCAAATTACGCTCTCATTATTCCTTGTGATGTCATAATGCGGATACATTATGACGTCATAATACGTTGTGACTTCATAGTGCATACTAATTAGCATGTCATCATATATTGTGATGTCATAATACATGCTCATGATACTCCAGTAGATTTGACACAAATTGGGGTAAGAGAAATTGGTCATAATACCTGCAAATTACGCTCTCATAATTTCCTGTGATGTCATAATGCGGATACATTATGACGTCATAATACATTGTGCCGTTATAGTGCATACTAATTAGCATGTCATCATATATTGTGACGTGATAATACATGCTCAAGATACTCCAGTAGATATGACACAAATTGGGGTAAGAGAAATTGGTCATAATACCTGCAAATTACGCTCTCATAATTCCTTGTGATGTCATAATGCGGATACATTATGACGTCACAATACATTGTGACGTTATAGTGCATACTAATTAGCATGTCATCATATATTGTGACGTCATAATACATGCTCAGGGTACTCCAGTAGATACGACACAAATTGGGGTAAGAGAAATTGGTCATAATACCTGCAAATAACGCTCCCATAATTACTTGTGATGTCATAATGCGGGTACATTATGACATCATAATACATTGTGACATCATAGTGTATACTAATTAGCATGTCATCATATATTGTGACGTCATAATACATTCTCATGATGCTCCAGGAGATATGACACAAATTGGGGTAAGAGAAATTGGTCATAATACCTGCAAATTACGCTCTCCTATAACCTTGTGATGTCATAATGTGGATACATTATGACGTCATAATACATTGTGCCCTCATAGTGCATACTAATTAGCATGTCATCATATATTGTGACGTCATAATACATGCTCATGATACTCCAGTAGACTTGACACAAATTGTGTTAAGAGAAATTGGTCATAGTACCTGCAAATTACGCTCTCCTAATACATTGTGATGTCATAATGCGGATACATTATGATGTCATAATACATTGTGACGTCATAGTGCATACTAATTAGCATTTCATCATATATTGTGACGTCATAATACATGCTCATGATACTCCAGTAGATATGACACAAATTGGGGTAAGAGAAATTGGTCATAATACCTGCAAATTACGCTCTCATAATTCCTTGTGATGTCATAACGCGGTCACATTATGACGTCATAATACATTGTGACGTCATAGTGAATACTAATTAGCATGTCATCATATATTGTGATGTCATAATACATGCTCATGATACTCCAGTACATATGACACAAATTGGGTTAAGAGAAATTGGTCATAATACCTGCAAATTACGCTCTCCTAAATCATTGTGATGTCATAATGAGGATACATTATGACGTCATAATACAGTGTGAAGTCATAGTGCATACTAATTAGCATGTCATCATATATTGTGACGTCATAATACATGCTCATGATACTCCAGTAGATATGACACAATTTGGGGTAAGAGAAATTGGTCATAATACCTGCAAATTGCACTCTCATATTTCCTTGTGATGTCATAATGCGGATACATTATGATGTCATAATACATTGTTACGTCATAGAGCACACTAAATAGCATGTCATCATATATTGTGACATCATAATACTTGCTCATGATACTCCAGTAGATATGACACAAATTGGGGTAAGAGAAAATGGTCATAATACCTGCAAATTGCGCTCTCCTATTACATTGTGATGTCATAATGTGGATACATTATGACGTCATAATACATTGTGACATCATAGTGCATGCTAATTAGCATGTCATCATATATTGTGACGTCATAATACATGCTCATGATACTCCAGTAGATATGACACAAATTGGGGTAAGGGAAATTGGTAATAATAACTGCAAATTACGCTCTCAGTATTGCTTGTAATGTCATAATGCGGATACATTATGACATCATAATACATTGTGATGTCATAGTGCATACTAATTAGCATGTCATCATATATTGTGACGTCATAATACATGCTCATGATACTCCAGTAGATATGACACAAATTGGGGTAAGTAAAATTGATCATAATACCTGCAAATTACGCTCCCATAATTCCTTGTGATGTCATAATGCGGATACATTATGATGTCATAATACATTGTGACGTCATAGTGCATACTAGTTAGCATGTCGTCATATATTGTGACGTCATAATACATGCTCATGATATTCCAGTAGATATAACACAAATTGGGGTAAGAGAAATTGGTCATAATACCTGCAAATTACGCTCTCATAATTTCTTGAGATGTCATAATGCGGATATATTATGACGTCATAATATATTGTGACGTTATATTGCATACTAATTAGCATGTCATCATATATTGTGACGTCATAATACATGCTCATGATACTCCAGTAGATACGACACAAATTGCGGTAAGGGAAATTGGTCATAATACCTGCAAATTACGCTCTCAGTATTTCTTGTAATGTCATAATGCGGATACATTATGATGTCATAATACATTGTGACGTCATAGTGAATACTAATTAGCATGTCATCATATATTGTGACGTCATAATACATGCTCATGATACTCCAGTAGATATGACACAAATTGGGGTAAGTAAAATTGGTCATAATACCTGCAAATTACGCTCTCATAATTCCTAGTGATGTCATAATGCGGATACATTATGATGTCATAATACATTGTGACCTCATACTGCATACTAGTTAGCATGTCATCATATATTGTGACGTCATAATACATGCTCATGATATTCCAGTAGATATAGCACAAATTGGGGTAAGAGAAATTGGTCATAATACCTGCAAATTACGCTCTCATAATTCCTTGTGATGTCATAATGCGGACACATTATGACGTCATAATACATTGTGACATCATAGTGCATACTAATTAGCATGTCATCATATATTGTGACATCATAATACATGCTCATGATACTCCAGTAGATATGACAAAAATTGGGGTAAGAGAAATTGGTCATAATAACTTCAAATTACGCTCTCATAATTCCTTGTGATGTCATAATGCGGATACATTATGACGTCATAATACATAGTGATGTCATAGTGCATAGTAATAAGCATGTCATCATATATTGTGACGTCATAATATATGTTCATGATTCTCCAGTAGATATGGCACAAATTGGGGCAAGAGAATTTGGTCATAATACCTGCAAATTACGCTCTCATAATTCCTTGTGATGTCATAATGCGGATACATTATGATGTCATAATACATTGTGACGTCATAGTGCATACTACCTAGCATGTCATCATATATTGTGATGTCATAATACATGCTCATGATACTCCAGTACATATGACACAAATTGGGTTAAGAGAAATTTGTCATAATACCTGCAAATTACGCTCTCCTAAAACATTGTGATGTCATAATGTGGATATATTATGACGTCATAATACATTGTGACATCATAGTGCATACAAATTAGCATGTCATCATATATTGTGACGTCATAATACATGCTCAATATACTCCAGTAGATACGACACAAATTGGGGTAAGAGAAATTGGTCATAATACCTGCAAATTACGCTCTCATAATTCCTTGAGATGTCATGATGCGGATATATTATGACGTCATAATATATTGTGACGTTATAGTGCATACTAATTAGCATGTCATCATATATTGTGACGTCATAATACATGCTCATAATACTCCAGTAGATATGACACAAATTGTGGTAAGAGAAATTGGTCATAATACCAGCAAATTATGCTCTCCTAATACATTGTGATATCATAAAGCCGATACATTACGAAGTCATAATACATTGTGACGTCATAGTGCATACTAAATATGATGTCTTCATATATTGTGACGTCATAATACATGCTCATGATACTCCAGTACATATGACACAATTTGGGTTAAGAGAAATTGGTCATAATAGCTGCAAATTACGCTCTCCTAAAACATTGTGATGTCATAATGCGGATACATTATGACGTCATAATACATTGTGACGTCATAGTGCATACTAATTAGCATGTCATCATATATTGTGATGTCATAATGCATGCTCATGATACTCCAGTAGATATGACACAAATTGGGGTAAGAGAAATTGGTCATAATACCTTCAAATTACGCTCTCATAATTCCTTGTGATGTCTTAATGCGGATACATTATGACGTGATAATACATTGTGACGTCATAGTGCATACTAATTAGCATGTCATCATATATTGTGACGTCATAATACATGCTCATGATCCTCCAGTAGATAGGACACAAATTGGTGTAAGAGAAATTGGTCATAATACCTGCAAATTACGCTCTCATAATTCCTTGTGATGTCATAATGCGGACACATTATGACATCATAATACATTGTGACATCATAGTGCATACTTATCAGCATGACAACATATATTGTGATGTCATAATACATACTCAAGATACTCCAGTAGATATGACACAAATTGGGGTAAAAAAAATTGGTCATAATACCTGCAAATTAGGCTCTCATAATTCCTTGTGATGTCATAATGCGGATAAATTATGATGTCATAATACATTGTGACGTCATAGTGCATACTAATTAGCATGTCTTCATATATTGTGACATCATAATACATGCTTATGATACTCCAGTATATATGACACAATTTGGGGTAAGAGAAATTGGTCATAATACCTGCAAATTACGCTCTCCTATTACATTGTGATGTCATAATGCGGATACATTATGACGTCATAATACATTGTGACGTCATAGTGCATACTAATTAGAATGTAATCATATATTGTGACATCATAATACATTCTCATGATACTCCAGTAGATATGACACAAACAGGGGTAAGAGAAATTGGTCATAATACCTGCAAATTACGCTCTCCTAATACATTGTGATGTCATAATGCGGATACATTATGTCGTCATAATACGTTGTGACGTCATAGTGCATACTAATTAGCATGTAATCATATATTGTGACGTCATAATACATGCTCATGATACTCCAGTACATATGACACAAATTGGGTTAAGAGAAATTGGTCACAATACCTGCAAATTACGCTCTCCTAAAACATTGTGATGTCATAATGCGGATACATTATGACCTCATAATACATTGTGACATCATAGTGCATACTAATTAGCATGTTATCATATATTGTGATGTCATAATGCATGCTCATGTTACTCCAGTACATATGACACAAATTGGGGTAATAGAAATTGGTCATAATACCTGCAAATTACGCTCTCCTAATTCCTTGTGATGTCATAATGTGGATACATTATGACGTCATAATACATTGTGACGTCATAGTGCATACTAATTAGCATGTCATCATATATTGTGACGTCATAATACATACTCATGATCCTCCAGTAGATATGACACAAATTGGGGTAAGAGAAATTGGTCATAATACCTGCAAATTACGCTCTCATAATTACTTGTGATGTCATAATGCGGACACATTATGACGTCATAATACATTGTGACATCACAGTGCATACTAATTAGCATGTCATCATATATTGTGACGTCATAATACATGCTCATGATACTCCAGTAGATATGACAAATATTGGGGTAAGAGAAATTGGTCATAATAACTGCAAATTACGCTCTCATAATTCCTTGTGATGTCATAATGTGGATACATTATGACGTCATAATACATAGTGATGTCATAGTGCATAGTAATTAGCATGTCATCATATATTGTGAGGTCATAATACATGCTCATGATACTCCAGTAGATATGACACAAATTGGGGCAAGAGAATTTGGTCATAATACCTGCAAATTACGCTCTCATAATTCCTTGTGATGTCAAAATGTGGATACATTATGACGTCATAATACACTGTGACGTCATAGTGCATACTACCTAGCATGTCATCATATATTGTGATGTCATAATACATGCTCATGATACTCCAGTAGATACGACACAAACTGGGGTAAGAGAAATTGGTCATAATACCTGCAAATTACACTCTCCTAAAACATTGTGATGTCATAATGCGGATACATTATGACGTCAAAATACATTGTGACATCATAGTGCATACTAATTAGCATGTCATCATATATTGTGATGTCATAATGCATGCTCATGATACTCCAGTAGATATGACACAAATTGGGGTAAGAGAAATTGGTCATAATACCTGCAAATTACGCTCTCATAATTCCTTGTGATGTCTTAATGCGGATATATTATGACGTCATAATACATTGTGACGTCATAGTGCATACTAATTAGCATGTCATCATATATTGTGACGTCATAATACATGCTCATGATCCTCCAGTAGATATGACACAAATTGCGGTAAGGGAAATTGGTCATAATACCTGCAAATTACGCTCTCATAATTCCTTGTGATGTCATAATGCGGACACATTATGACATCATAATACATTGTGACATCATAGTGCATACTAACTAGCATGACATCATATATTGTTACGTCATAATACATGCTCAAGATACTCCAGTAGATATGAAACAAATTGGGGTAAGAATAATTGGTCATAATACCTGCAAATTAGGCTCTCATAATTCCTTGTGATGTCCCAATGCGGACACATTATGATGCCATAATACATTGTGACGTCATAGTGCATACTAATTAGCATGTCATCATATATTGTGACATCATAATACATGCTCATGATACTCCAGTATATATGACACAAATTGGGGTAAGAGAAATTGGTCATAGAACCTGCAAATTACGCTCTCCTATTACATTGTGATGTCATAATGCGGATACATTATGACGTCATAATACATTGTGACATCATAGTGCATACTAATTAGCATGTCATCATATATTGTGATGTCATAATGCATGCTCTGGTTCTCCAGTAGTTATGACACAAATTGTGGTAAGAGAAATTTCTCATAATAACTGCAAATTACGCTCTCCTAAATCCTTGTGATGTCATAATGTGGATACATTATGACGTCATAATACATTGTGACGTCATAGTGTATACTAGTTAGCATGTCATCATATATTGTGACGTCATAATACATGCTCATGATCCTCCAGTAGATATGACACAAATTGTGTTAAGAGAAAGTGGTCATAATACCTGCAAATTACGCTCTCATAATACATTGTGATGTCATAATGTGGATACATTATGACGTCATAATACATTGTGACGTCATAGTGCATACTACTTAGCATGTCATCATATATTGTGATGTCATAATACATGCTCATAATACTCCAGTACATATGACACAAATTGTGTTAAGAGAAATTGGTCATAATACCTGCAAATTACGCTCTCCTAAAACATTGTGATGTCATAATGCGGATACATTATGACGTCATAATATATTGTGACGTCATAGTGCATACTAATTAGCATGTCATCATATATTGTGACGTCATAATACATGCTCATGATCCTCCAGTAGATATGACACAAATTGGGGTAAGAGAAATTGGTCATAATACCTGCAAATTACGCTCTAATAATTCCTTGTGATGTCATAATGCGGACACATTATGACGTCATAATACATTGTGATGTCATAGTGCATACTAATTAGCATGTCATCATATATTGTGACGTCATAATACATGCTCATGATACTCCAGTAGATATGACACAAATTGTGGTAAGAGAAATTGGTCATAATACCTGCAAGTTATGCTCTCATAATTCCTTGTGATGTCATAATGTGGATACATTATGACATCATAATACATTGTGACGTCATAGTGCATACTACATAGCATGTCATCATATATTGTGCTGTCATAATACATGCTCATGATACTCCAGTACATATGACACAAATTGGGTTAAGAGAAATTGGTCACAATACCTGCAAATTACGCTCTCCTAAAACATTGTGATGTCATAATGCGGATACATTATGACGTCATAATTCATTGTGACATCATAGTGCATACTAATTAGCATGTCATCATATATTTTGACGTCATAATACATGCTCATGATACTCCAGTAGATATGACACAAATTGGGGTAACAGAAATTGGTCATAATACCTGCAAATTACGCTCTCCTAATTCCTTGTGATGTCATAATGCGGATACATTATGACGTCATAATACGGATACATTATGACGTCATAATACATTCTGACGTCATAGTTCATACTAATTAGCATGTCATCATATATTGTGATGTCATAATGCATGCTCATGATACTCCAGTAGATATGACACAAATTGGGGTAAGAGAAATTGGTAATAATACCTGCAAATTACGCTCTCATAATTCCTTGTGATGTCATAATGCGGACACATTATGACGTCATAATACATTGTGACATCATAGTGCATACTAATTAGCATGTCATCATATATTGTGACGTCATAATACATGCTCATGATACTCCAGTAGATATGACAAAAATTGGGGTAAGAGAAATTGGTAATAATAACTGCAAATTACGCTCTCATAATTCCTTGTGATGTCATAATGCGGATACATTATGACGTCATAATACATAGTGATGTCATAGTGCATAGTAATTAGCATGTCATCATATATTGTGACGTCATAATACATGCTCATGATACTCCAGTAGATATGACACAAATTGGGGCAAGAGAATTTGGTCATAATACCTGCAAATTATGCTCTCATAATTCCTTGTGATGTCAAAATGTGGATACATTATGACGTCATAATACATTGTGACGTCATAGTGCATACTACCTAGCATGTCATCATATATTGTGATGTCATAATACATGCTCATGATACTCCAGTAGATATGACACAAACTGGGGTAAGAGAAATTAGTCATAATACCTGCAAATTACGCTCTCCTAAAACATTGTGATGTCATAATGCGGATACATTATGACGTCATAATACATTGTGACGTCATAGTGCATACTAATTAGCATGTCATCATATATTGTGATGTCATAATGCATGCTCATGATACTCCAGTAGATATGACACAAATTGGGGTAAGAGAAATTGGTAATAATACCTGCAAATTACGCTCTCATAATTCCTTGTGATGTCTTAATGCGGATACATTATGACGTCATAATACATTGTGACGTCATAGTGCATACTAATTAGCATGTCATCATATATTGTGACGTCATAATACATGCTCATGATCCTCCAGTAGATATGACACAAATTGCGGTAAGGGAAATTGGTCATAATACCTGCAAATTACGCTCTCATAATTCTTTGTGATGTCATAATGCGGACACATTATGACATCATAATACATTGTGACATCATAGTGCATACTAATTAGCATGACATCATATATTGTGACGTCATAATACATGCTCAAGATACTCCAGTAGATATGAAACAAATTGGGGTAAGAATAATTGGTCATAATACCTGCAAATTAGGCTCTCATAATTCCTTGTGATGTCCCAATGCGGATACATTATGATGCCATAATACATTGTGACGTCATAGTGCATACTAATTAGCTTGTCATCATATATTGTGACATCATAATACATGCTCATGATACTCCAGTATATATGACACAAATTGGGGTAAGAGAAATTGGTCATAGAACCTGCAAATTACGCTCTCCTATTACATTGTGATGTCATAATGCGGATACATTATGACGTCATAATACATTGTGACATCATAGTGCATACTAATTAGCATGTCATCATATATTGTGATGTCATAATGCATGCTCTGGTTCTCCAGTAGTTATGACACAAATTGTGGTAAGAGAAATTTCTCATAATAACTGCAAATTACGCTCTCCTAAATCCTTGTGATGTCATAATGCGGATACATTATGACGTCATAATACATTGTGACGTCATAGTGCATACTAGTTAGCATGTCATCATATATTGTGACGTCATAATACATGCTCATGATCCTCCAGTAGATATGACACAAATTGTGTTAAGAGAAATTGGTCATAATACCTGCAAATTACGCTTCATAATTCCTTGTGATGTCATAATGCGGATACATTATGACGTCATAATACATTGTGACGTCATTGTGCCTACTAATTAGCATGTCATCATATATTGTGACGTCATAATACATGCTCATGATATTCCAGTAGATATGACACAAATTGGGGTAAGAGATATTGGTCATAATACCTGCAAATTACGCTCTCATAATACATTGTGATGTCATAATGTGGATACATTATGACGTCATAATACATTGTGACGTCATAGTGCATACTACTTAGCATGTCATCATATATTGTGATGTCATAATACATGCTCATGATACTCCAGTACATATGACACAAATTGTGTTAAGAGAAATTGGTCATAATACCTGCAAATTACGCTCTCCTAAAACATTGTGATGTCATAATGCGGATACATTATGACGTCATAATACATTGTGACGTCATAGTGCATACTAATTAGCATGTCATCATATATTGTGACGTCATAATACATGCTCATGATCCTCCAGTAGATATGACACAAATTGGGGTAAGAGAAATTGGTCATAATACCTGCAAATTACGCTCTAATAATTCCTTGTGATGTCATAATGCGGACACATTATGACATCATAATACATTGTGATGTCATAGTGCATACTAATTAGCATGTCATCATATATTGTGACGTCATAATACATGCTCATGATACTCAAGTAGATATGACACAAATTGGGGTAAGAGAAATTGGTCATAATACCTGCAAGTTATGCTCTCATAATTCCTTGTGATGTCATAATGTGGATACATTATGACGTCATAATACATTGTGACATCATAGTGCATACTAATTAGCATGACATCATATATTGTGCTGTCATAATACATGCTCATGATACTCCAGTACATATGACACAAATTGGTTTAAGAGATATTGGTCACAATACCTGCAAATTACGCTCTCCTAAAACATTGTGATGTCATAATGCGGATACATTATGACGTTATAATTCATTGTGACATCATAGTGCATACTAATTAGCATGTCATCATATATTGTGACATCATAATACATGCTCATGATACTCCAGTAGATATGACACAAATTGGGGTAAGAGAAATTGGTCATAATACCTGCAAATTACGCTCTCCTAATTCCTTGTGATGTCATAATGCGGATACATTATGACGTCATAATACGGATACATTATGACGTCATAATACATTCTGACGTCATAGTTCATACTAATTAGCATGTCATCATATATTGTGATGTCATAATACATGCTCATGATACTCCAGTAGATATGACACAATTTGTGGTAAGAGAAATTGGTCATATTACCTGCAAATTACGCTCTCATAATTCCTTGTGATGTCATAATGTGGATACATTATGACGTCATAATACATTGTGACGTCATAGTGCATACTAATTAGCATGTCATCGTATATTCTGATGTCAAAATACGTGCTCATGATACTCCAGTATATATGACACACATTGGGTTAAGAGAAATTGGTCATAATACCTGTAAATTACGCTGTCCTAAAACATTGTGATGTCATAATGCGGATACATTATGACGTCATAATACATTGTGCCCTCATAGTGCATACTAATTAGCATGTCATCATACATTGTGATGTCATAATACATCATGATGATACTCCAGTAGATATGACACAAATTGGGGTAAGAGAAATTGGTCATAATACCTGCAAATTACGCTCTCCTAATTCCTTGTGATGTCATAATGCGGATACATTATGACGTCATAATACATTGTGACGTCATAGTGCATACTAAATAGCATGTCATCATGTATTGTGACTTCATAATACATGCTCATGATACTCCAGTAGATATGACACGAATTGGGGAAAGAGAAAATGGTCATAATACCTGCAAATTACGCTCTCCTATTACATTGTGATGTCATAATGCGGATACATTATGACGTCATAAAACATTGTGACGTCATAGTGAATACTGTTTAGCATGTCATGATATATTGTGACGTCATAATACATGCTTATGATACTCCAGTAGATTTTACACAAATTGGGGTAAGAGAAATTGGTCATAATACCTGCAAATTACGCTCTCCTAATACATTGTGATGTCATAATGCGGATACATTAGTACGTCATAATACATTGCGACGTCATAGTGCATACTAATTAGCATGTCATCATATATTGTGACGTCATAATACATGCTCATGATACTCCAGTAGATATGACACAAATTGGGGTAAGAGAAATTGGTTATAATACCTGCAAATTACGCTCTCATAATTCCTTGTGATGTCATAATGCGGACACATTATGACGTCATAATACATTGTGACATCATAGTGAATACTAATTAGCATGTCATCATATATTGTGATGTCATAATACATGCTCATGATACTCCAGTACATATGATACAAATTTTGTTAAGGGAAATTGGTCATAATACCTGCAAATTACGCTCTCCTAAAACATTGTGATGTCATAATGCGGATACATTATGACGTCATAATACAGTGTGACGTCATAGTGCATACTAATTAGCATGTCATCATATATTGTGATGTCATAATACATGCTCATGATACTCCAGTAGATATGACACAAATTGGGGTAAGAGAAATTGGTCATAATACCTGCAAATTACACTCTCATAATTCCTTGGGATGTCATAATGCGGATACTTTATGACGTCATAATACATTGTGACGTTATAGTGCATACTAATTAGCATGTCATCATATATTTTGACGTCGTAATACATGCTCATATACTCCAGTAGATATGACACAAATTGGGGTAAGAGAAATTGGTCTTAATACCTGCAAATTACGCTGTCCTAAAACATTGTGATGTCATAATGCGAATACATTATGACGTCATAATACGGATATATTATGACGTCATAATACAGTGTGACGTCATAGTGCATACTAATTAGCATGTCATCATATATTGTGACGTCATAATACATGCTCATGATACTCCAGTAGATATGACACAAATTGGGGTAAGAGAAATTGGTCATAATATCTTCACATTACGGTCTCATAATCCCTTGTGATGTCATAATGCGGATACTTTATGACGTCATAATACATTGTGACGTTATAGTTCCTACTAATTAGGATGTCATCATATATTGTGACATCATAATACATGCTCATGATACTCCAGTAGATATGACACAAATTGGGGTAAGAGAAATTGGTCATAATACCTGCAAATTACGCTCTCATTATTCCTTGTGATGTCATAATGCGGATACATTATGACGTCATAATATATTGTGACATCATACTGCACACTAATTTGCATGTCATCATATATTGTGACGTCATAATACATACTCATGATACTCCAGTAGATATGACACAAATTGGGGTAAGAGAAAGTGGTCATAATACATGCAAATTACGCTCTCCTATTATATTGTGATGTCATAATGCGGATACATTATGACGTCATAATACATTGTGATGTCATAGTGAATACTAATTAGCAGGCCATCATATATTATGATGTCATAATACATGCTCATGATACTCCAGTACATATGACAAAAATTGGGTTAAGAGAAATTGGTCATTATACCTGCAAATTACGCTCTCCTAAAACATTGTGATGTCATAATGCGGATACCTTATGACGTCATAATACATTGTGACGTCATAGTGCATACTAAATAGCATGTCATCATGTATTGTGACTTCATAATACATGCTCATGATACTCCAGTAGATATGACACGAATTGGGGTAAGAGAAAATGGTCATAATACCTGCAAATTACGCTCTCCTATTACATTGTGATGTCATAATGTGGATACATTATGACGTCATAATACATTGTGACGTCATAGTGAATACTATTTAGCATGTCATCATATATTGTGACGTCATAATACATGCTTATGATACTCCAGTAGATTTGACACAAATTGGGGTAAGAGAAATTGGTCAAAATACCTGCAAATTACGCTCTCCTAATTCCTTGTGATGCCATAATGTGGATACATTATGACGTCATAATACATTGTGCCCTCATAGTGCATACTAATTAGCATGTCATCATACATTGTGATGTCATAATACATGCTCATGATACTCCAGTAGATATGACACAAATTGGGGTAAGAGAAATTGGTCATAATACCTGCAAATTACGCTCTCATAATTCCTTGTGATGTCATTATGCGGACATATTATGACGTCATAATACATTGCGACATCATAGTGCATACTAATTAGCATGTCATCATATATTGTGACGTCATAATACATGCTGATGATACTCAAGTAGATATGACACAAATTGGGGTAAGAGAAATTGGTCATAATACCTGCAAATTACGCTCTCATTATTCCTTGTGATGTTATAATGCGGATACATTATGACGTCATAATACATTGTGACGTCATAGTGCATACTAATTAGCATGTCATCATATATTGTGATGTCATAATACATGCTCATGATACTCCAGTACATATGACACAATTTGGGGTAAGAGAAATTGGTCATAATAACTGCAAATTACGCTCTCCTAATTCCTTGTGATGCCATAATGTGGATACATTATGACGTCATAATACATTGTGACGTCATAGTGCATACTAATTAGCATGTCATCATATATTGTGACGTCATAATACATGCTTAATATACTCCAGTAGATACGACACAATTTGGGGTAAGAGAAATTGGTCATAATACCTGCAAATTACGCTCTCATAATTTCTTGTGATGTCATAATACGGATACATTATGACGTCATAATACATTGTGACGTCATAGTGCATACTAATTAGCATGTCATCATATATTGTGATGTCATAATACATGCTCATGATACTCCAGTACATATGACACAATTTGTGGTAAGAGAAATTGGTCATATTACCTGCAAATTACGCTCTCATTATTCCTTGTGATGTCATCATTCGGATACATTATGACGTCATAATACATTGTGACGTCATAGTGCATACTAATTAGCATGTCATCATATATTGTGACATCATAATACGTGCTCATGATTCTCCAGTACATATGACACACATTGGGTTAAGAGAAATTGGTCATAATACCTGCAAATTACGCTCTCCTAAAACATTGTGATGTCATAATGCGGATACATTATGACCTCATAATACATTGTGACATCATAGTGCATACTACTTAGCATGTCATCATATATTGTGATGTCATAATACATGCTCATAATACTCCAGTAAATATGACACAAATTGGGTTAAGAGAAATTCGTCATAATACCTGCAAATTACGCTCTCCTAAAACATTGTGATGTCATAATGCGGATACATTATGACGTCATAATACATTGTGACGTCATAGTGCATACTAATTAGCATGTCATCATATATTGCGACGTCATAATACATACTCGTGATACTCCAGTAGATATGACACAAATTGTGGTAAGAGAAATTGGTCATAATACCTGCAATTTACGCTCTCCTAATTCCTTGTGATGTCATAATGTGGATACATTATGACGTCATAATACATTGTGACATCATAGTGCATACTAATTAGCATGTCATCATATATTGTGACGTCATAATACATGCTCATGATCCTCCAGTAGATATGACACAAATTGGGGTAAGAGAAATTGGTCATAATACCTGCAAATTACGCTCTCATAATTCCTTGTGATGTCATAATGCGGACACATTATGACATCATAATACATTGTGACATCATAGTGCATACTAATTAGCATGACATCATATATTGTGACGTCATAATACATGCTCAAGATACTCCAGTAGATATGACACAAATTGGGGTAAGAAAAATTGGTCATAATACCTGCAAATTAGGCTCTCATAAATCCTTGTGATGTCCCAATGCGGATACATTATGATGCCATAATACATTGTGACGTCATAGTGCATACTAATTAGCATGTCATCATATATTGTGACATCATAATACATGCTCATGATACTCCAGTTTATATGACACAAATTGGGGTAAGAGAAATTGGTCATAATACCTGCAAATTACGCTCTCCTATTATATTGTGATGTCATAATGCGGATACATTATGACGTCATAATACATTGTGACATCATAGTGCATACTAATTAGCATGTCATCATATATTGTGACGTCATAATACATGCTAATCATCCTCCAGTAGATATGACACAAATTGCGGTAAGGGAAATTGGTCATAATACCTGCAAATTACGCTCTCATTATTTCTTGTAATGTCATAAAGCGGATACATTTTGACGTCATAATACATTGTGACGTCATAGTTCATACTAATTAGCATGTCATCATATATTGTGACGTCATAATACATGCTCATGATCCTCCAGTAGATATGACACAAATTGTGGTAAGAGAAATTGGTCATATTACCTGCAAATTACGCTCTCATTATTCCTTGTGATGTCATAATGTGGATACATTATGACGTCATAATACATTGTGACGTCATAGTGCATACTAATTAGCATGTCATCATATATTGTGATGTCATAATACGTGCTCATGATTCTCCAGTAGATATGACACAAATTGGGGTATGAGAAATTGGTCATAATACCTGCAAATAACGCTCTCCTAAAACATTGTGATGTCATAATGCGGATACATTATGACGTCATAATACATTGTGACGTCATAGTTCATACTAATTAGCATGTCATCATATATTGTGACGTCATAATACATGCTCATGATACTCCAGTAGATATGACACAAATTGCGGTAAGTAAAATTGGTCATAATAACTGCAAATTACGCTCCCATAATTCCTTGTGATGTCATAATGCGGATACATTATGATGTCATAATACATTGTGACGTCATAGTGCATACTAGTTAGCATGTCATCATATATTGTGACATCATAATACATGCTCGTGATACTCCAGTAGAAATGACACAAATTGTGTTAAGAGAAATTCGTCATAATACCTGCAAATTACGCTCTCATAATTCCTTGTGATGTCATAATGCGGATCCATTATGACGTCATAATGCATTGTGACGTCATAGTGCATACTAATTAGCATGTCGTCATGTATTGTGACGTCATAATACATGCTCATGATATTCCAGTAGATATGACACAAATTGGGGTAAGAGAAATTGGTCATAATACCTGCAAATTACGCTCTCCTAATACATTGTGATGTCATAATGCGGATACATTATGACGTCATAATACATTGTGACATCATAGTGAATACTACTTTGCATGTCATCATATATTGTGATGTCATAATACATGCTCATGATACTCCAGTACATATGACACAAATTGGGTTAAGAGAAATTGGTCATAATACCTGCAAATTACGCTCTCCTAAAACAGTGTGATGTCATAATGCGGATACATTATGACGTCATAATACATTGTGACATCATAGTGCATACTAATTAGGATGTCATCATATATTCTGATGTGATAACACATGCTCATGACACTCCAGTAGATATGACACAAATTGGGGTAAGAGAAATTGGTCATAATACCTGCAAATTAGGCTCTCATAATTCCTTGTGATGCCATAATGCGGATACATTATGACGTCATAATGCATTGTGACGTCATAGTGCATACTAATTAGCATGTCATCATATATTGTGACGTCATAATACATACTTGTGATACTCCAGTAGATATGACACAAATTGTGGTAAGAGAAATTGGTCATAATACCTGCAAATTACGCTCTCCTAATTCCTTGAGATGTCATAATGTGGATACATTATGATGTGATAATAAATTGTGACATCATACTGCATACTAATTAGCATGTCATCATATATTGTGACGTCATAATACATGCTCATGATCCTCCAGTAGATATGACACAAATTGCGGTAAGGGAAATTGGTCCTAATACCTGCAAATTACGCTCTCATTATTTCTTGTAATGTCATTATGCGGATACATTATGACGTCATAATACATTGTGACGTCATAGTTCATAATAATTAGCATGTCATCATATATTGTGACGTCATAATACATGCTCATGATACTCCAGTAGATATGACACAAATTGGGGTAAGTAAAATTGGTCGTAATACCTGCAAATTACGCTCTCATAATTCCTTGTGATGTCATAATGCGGATACATTATGATGTCATAATACATTGTGACATCATAGTGCATACTAGTTAGCATGTCATCATATATTTTGACGTCATAATACATGCTCATGATACTCCAGTAGAAATGACACAAATTGGGTTAAGAGAAATTCGTCATAATACCTGCAAATTACGCTCTCATAATTCCTTTTGATGTCATAATTCGGATACATCATGACGTCATAATGCATTATGATGTCATAGTGCCTACTAATTAGCAAGTCATCATATATTGTGACGTCATAATACATGCTCATGATATTCCAGTAGATATGACACAAATTGGGGTAAGAGAAATTGGTCATAATACCTGCAAATTACGCTCTCCTATTACATTGTGATGTCATAATGTGGATACATTATGACGTCATAATACATTGTGACATCATAGTGCATACTACTTAGCATGTCATCATATATTGTGATGTCGTAATACATGCTCATGATACTCCAGTACATATGACACAAATTGTGTTAACAGAAATTGGTCATAATACCTGCAAATTACGCTCTCCTAAATCATTGTGATGTCATAATGCGGATACATTATGACGTCATAATACATTGTGACATCATAGTGCATACTAATTAGCATGTCATCATATATTGTGATGTCATAATGCATGCTCTGGTTCTCCAGTAGATATGACACAAATTGTGGTAAGAGAAATTGGTCATAATACCTGCAAATTACGCTCTCATAATTCCTTGTGATGTCATAATGCGGATACATTATGACGTCATAATACATTGTGACGTCATAGTGCATACTAATTAGCATGTCATCATATATTGTGACGTCATAATACATGCTCATGATACTCCCGTAGATATGACACAAATTGAGGTAAGTGAAATTGGTCATAATACCTGCAAATTACGCTCTCATAATTCCTTGTGATGTCATAATGCGGACACATTATGAGGTCATAATGCATTGTGATGTCATAGTGCATACTAATTAGCATGTCATCATATATTTTGACTTCATAATACATGCTCATGATACTCCAGTAGATATGACACAAATTGGGGAAAGAAAAATTGGTCATAATACATGCAAATTAGGCTCTCATAATTCCTTGTGATGTCATAATGCGGATACATTAAGATGTCATGATACATTGTGACGTCATAGTGCATACTAATTAGCATGTCATCATATATTTTGACGTCATAATACAAGCTCATGATACTCCAGAACATATGACACAAATTGGGGTAAGAGAAATTGGTCATAATACCTGCAAATAACGCTCTCCTATTACATTGTGATGTCATAATGCGGATACATTATGACGTCATAATACATTGTGACGTCATAGTGCATACTAATCAGCATGTCATCATATATTGTGACGTCTTAATTCATGCTCATGATACTCCAGTAGATATGACACAAATTGGGGTAAGAGAAATTGGTCATAATACCTGCAAATTACGCTCTCATAATTCCTTGTGATGTCATAATGTGGATACATTATGACGTCATAATACATTGTGATGTCATAGTGCATACTAATTAGCATGTCATCGTATATTGTGATGTCATAATACATGCTCATGATACTCCAGTACATATGACACAAATTGGGTTAAGAGAAATTGGTCATAATACCTGCAAATTACGCTCTCCTAAAACATTGTGATGCCATAATGCGGATACATTATGACGTCATAATGCATTGTGACGTCATAGTGCATACTAATTAGCATGTCATCATATATTGTGACGTCATAATACATGCTCATGATACTCCAGTACATATGACACAAATTGTGTTAAGAGAAATTGGTCATAATACCTGCAAATTACGGTCTCCTAAAACATTGTGATGTCATAATGCGGATACATTATGATGTCATAACACATTGTGACATCATAGTGCATACTAATTAGCATGTCATCATATATTGTGATGTCATAATGCATGCTCATGTTACTCCAGTAGATATGACACAAATTGTGGTAAGAGAAATTGGTCATAATACCTACAAATTACGCTCTCCTAATTCCTTGTGATGTCATAATGCGGATACATTATGACGTCATAATACATTGTGACGTCATAGTGCATACTAATTAGCATGTCATCATATATTGTGACGTCATAATACATGCTCATGATCCTCCAGTAGATATGACAAAAATTGGGATAAGAGATATTGGTCATAATACCTGCAAATTACGCTCTCATAATTCCTTGTGATGTCATAATGCGGACACATTATGACGTCATAATATATAGTGACGTCATAGTGCATACTAATTAGCATGTCATCATATATTGTGACGTCATAATACATGCACATGATACTGCAGTAGATATGACACAAATTGGGGTAAGAGAAATTGGTCATTATACCTGCAAATTACGCTCTCACAATTCCTTGTGATGTCATAACGCGGATACATTATGACGTCATAATACATTGTGACGTCATAGTGCATACTAATTAGCATGTCATCATATATTGTTACCTCATAATACATACTCATGATACTCCAGTAGATATGACACAAATTGGGGAAAGAGAAATTGGTCATAATACCTGCAAATTACGCTCTCATAATACCTTGTGAGGTCTTAATGTGGATACATTATGACGTCATAATACATTGTGACGTCATAGTGCATACTAATTAGCATGTCATCATATATTGTGATGTCATAATACATGCTCATGATACTCCAGTACATATGACACAAATTGGGTTAAGAGAAATTGGTCATAATACCTGCAAATTACGCTCTCATAATTCCTTGTGATGTCATAATGCGGATACATAATGACATCATAATACATTGTGACGTCATAGTGCATACTACTTAGCACGTCTTCATATATTGTGACGTCATAATACATACTCATAATGCTCCAGGAGGTATGACACAAATTGGGGTAAGAGAAATTGGTCATAATACCTGCAAGTTACGCTCTCCTAATTCCTTGTGATGCCTTAATGTGGATACATTATGACGTCATAATACATTGTGCCCTCATAGTGCATACTAATTAGCATGTCATCATACATTGTGATGTCATAATACATGCTCATGATACTCCAGTAGATATGACACAAATTGGGGTATGAGAAATTGGTCATAATACCTGCTAATTACGCTCTCCTAAAACATTGGGATGTCATAATGTGGATACATTATGACGTCATAATACATTGTGACGTCAAAGTGCATACTAATTAGCATGTCATCATATATTTTGACGTCATAATACATGCTCATGATACTCCAGTAGATATGACACAAATTGTGGTAAGAGAAATTGGTCATAATACCTGCAAATTACGCTCTCCTAAAACATTGTGATGTCATAATGTGGATACATTATGACGTCATAATACAGTGTGACGTCATAGTGCATACTAATTAGCATGTCATCATATATTGTGACGTCATAATACATGCTCATGATACTCCAGTAGATATGACACAAATTGGGGTAAGAGAAATTGGTCATAATACCTGCAAATTACGCTCTCATAATTCATTGTGATGTCATAACGCGGACACATTATGACGTCATAATACATTGTGACGTCATAGTGAATACTAATTAGCATATCGTCATATATTGTGACGTCATAATACATGCTCATGATACTCCAGTACATATGACACAAATTGGGGTAAGATAAATTGGTCATAATACCTGCAAATTACGCTCTCATAATTCCTTGTGATGTCATAATGCGGATACATTATGACATCATAATACATTGTGACGTCATAGTGCATACTAATTAGCATGTCATCATATATTGTGACGTCATAATACATACTCATAATGCTCCAGGAGATATGACACAAATTGGGGTAAGAGAAATTGGTCATAATACCTGCAAATTACGCTCTCCTGAGACCTTGTGATGCCATAATGTGGATACATTATGACGTCATGATATATTCTGCCCTCATAGTGCATACTAATTAGCATGTCATCATATATTGTGGTGTCATAATACATGCTCATGATACTCCAGTAGATATGACACAAATTGGGGTAAGAGAAATTGGTCATAATACCTGCAAATTACGCTCTCATAATTCCTTGTGATGTCATAATGCGGACACATTATGACGTCATAATACATTGCGACATCATAGTGCATACTAATTAGCATGTCATCATATATTGTGACGTCATAATACATGCTGATGATACTCCAGTAGATATGACACAAATTGGGGTAAGAGAAATTGGTCATAATACCTGCAAATTACGCTCTCATTATTCCTTGTGATGTTATAATGCGGATACATTATGAGGTCATAATACATTGTGACGTCATAGTGCATACTAATTAGCATGTCATCATATATTGTGTTGTCATAATACATGCTCTTGATACTCCAGTACATATGACACAATTTGGGTTAAGAGAAATTGGACATAATACCTGTAAATTACCCTCTCCTAAAACATTGTGATGTCATAATGCGGATACATTATGACCTCATAATACATTGTGACGTCATAGTTCATACTAATCAGCATGTCATCATATATTGTGACGTCATAATACATACTCATGATACTCCAGTAGATATGACACAATTTGGGGTAAGAGAAATTGGTCATAATACCTGCAAATTACGCTCTCCTAATTCCTTGTGATGTCATAATGCGGATACATTATGACGTCATAATACATTGTGACGTCATAGTGCATACTAATTAGCATGTCATCATATATTGTGACGTCATAATACATGCTTAATATACTCCAGTAGATACGACACAAATTGGGGTAAGAGAAATTGGTCATAATACCTGCAATTTACGCTCTCATAAATTCTTGTGATGTCATAATGCGGATACATTATGATGTCATAATACATTGTGACGTCATAGTTCATACTAATTAGCATGTCATCATATATTGTGACGTCATAATACATGCTCATGATACTCCAGTAGATATGACAAAATTTGTGGTAAGAGAAATTGGTCATATTACCTGCAAATTACGCTCTCATAATTCCTTGTGATGTCATAATGTGGATACATTATGACGTCATAATACATTGTGACGTCATAGTGCATACTAATTAGCATGTCATCATATATTGTGATGTCATAATACGTGCTCATGATTCTCCAGTACATATGACACACTTGGGTTAAGAGAAATTGGTCATAATACCTGCAAATTACGCTCTCCTAAAACATTGTGAGGTCATAATGCGGATACATTATGATGTCATAATACAGTGTGACGTCATAGTTCATACTAATTAGCATGTCATCATATATTGTGATGTCATAATACATGCTCATGATACTCCAGAAGATATTACACAAATTGGGGTATGAGAAATTGGTCATAATACCTGCAAATTACTCTCTCCTAAAACATTGTGATGTCACAATGCGGATACATTATGACGTCATAATACATTGTGACGTCAAAGTGCATACTAATTAGCATGTCATCATATATTGTGACGTCATAATACATGCTCATGATACTCCAGTAGATATGACACAAATTGGGGTAAGAGAAATTGGTCATAATACCTGCAAATTACGCTCTCCTAAAACATTGTGATGTCATAATGTGGATACATTATGACGTCATAATACATTGTGACGTCAAAGTGCATACTAATTAGCATGTCATCATATATTGTGACATCATAATACATGCTCATGATACTCCAGTAGATATGACACAAATTGGGGTAAGAGAAATTGGTCATAATACCTGCAAATTACGCTCTCCTAAAACATTGTGATGTCATAATGTGGATACATTATGACGTCATATTACAGTGTGACGTCATCGTGCATACTAATTAGCATGTCATCATATATGGTGATGTCATAATACAAGCTCATGATACTCCAATAGATATGACACAAATTGGGGTATGAGAAATTTGTCATAATACCTGCAAATTGCGCTCTCATAATTCCTTGTGATGTAATAATGCGGATACATTATGACGTCATAATGCATTGTGACGTCATAGTGCATACTAATTAGCATGTCATCATATATTGTGACGTCATAATACATGCTCATGATACTCCAGTAGATATGACACAAATTGGGGTAAGAGAAATTGGTCATAATACCTGCAAATTACGATCTCATAATTCCTTGTGATGTCATAACGTGGCTACATTCTGACGTCATAATACATTGTGACGTCATAGTGCATACTAATTAGCATGTCGTCATATATTGTTACGTCATAATACATACTCATGATACTCCAGTAGATATGACACAAATTGGGGTGAGAGAAATTGGTCATAATACCTGCAAATTACGCTCTCATAATTTCTTGTGATGTCATAATGCGGATACATTATGATGTCATAATACATTGTGACATCATAGTTGATACTAATTAGCATGTCATCATATATTGTGACATCATAATAAATGCTCATGATACTCCAGTAGATATGACACAATTTGGGGAAAGAGAATTTGGTCATAATACCTGCAAATTACGCTCTCATAATTCCTTGTGATGTCATAACGCGGACACATTATGACGTCATAATACATTGTGACGTCATAGTGAATACTAATTAGCATGTCATCATATATTGTGACGTCATAATACATGCTCATGATACTCCAGTAGATATGACACAAATTGCGGTAAGGGAAATTTGTCATAATAGCTGCAAATTACGCTCTCATAATTTCTTGTGATGTCATAAAGTGGATATATTATGACGTCATAATACATTGTGACGTCATAGTGCATACTAATTAGCATTTCATCATATATTGTGACGTCATAATACATGCTCAAGGTACTCCAGTAGATATGACACAAATTGGGGTAAGAGAAATTGGTCATAATACCTGCAAATAACGCTCCCATAATTCCTTGTGATGTCATAATGCGGGTACATTATGACATCATAATACATTGTGACATCATAGTGTATACTAATTAGCATGTCATCATATATTGTGACGTCATAATACATTCTCATGATGCTCCAGGAGATATGACACAAATTGGGGTAAGAGAAATTGGTCATAATACCTGCAAATTACGCTCTCCTATAACCTTGTGATGTGATAATGTGGATACATTATGACGTCATAATACATTGTGCCCTCATAGTGCATACTAATTAGCATGTCATCATATATTGTGACGTCATAATACATGCTGATGATACTCCAGTAGATTTGACACAAATTGGGTTAAGAGAAATTGGTCATAGTACCTGCAAATTACGCTCTCCTAATACATTGTGATGTCATAATGCGGATACATTATGATGTCATAATACATTGTGACGTCATAGTGCATACTAATTAGCATTTCATCATATATTGTGACGTCATAATACATGCTCATGATACTCCAGTAGATATGACACAAATTGGGGTAAGAGAAATTGGTCATAATACCTGCAAATTACGCTCTCATAATTCCTTGTGATGTCATAACGCGGTCACATTATGATGTCATAATACATTGTGACGTCATAGTGAATACTAATTAGCATGTCATCATATATTGTGATGTCATAATACATGCTCATGATACTCCAGTACATATGACACAAATTGGGTTAAGAGAAATTGGTCATAATACCTGCAAATTACGCTCTCCTAAATCATTGTGATGTCATAATGAGGATACATTATGACGTCATAATACAGTGTGAAGTCATAGTGCATACTAATTAGCATGTCATCATATATTGTGACGTCATAATACATGCTCATGATACTCCAGTAGATATGACACAATTTGGGGTAAGAGAAATTGGTCATAATACCTGCAAATTGCACTCTCATATTTCCTTGTGATGTCATAATGCGGATACATTATGATGTCATAATACATTGTGACGTCATAGAGCACACTAAATAGCATGTCATCATATATTGTGACATCATAATACTTGCTCATGATACTCCAGTAGATATGACACAAATTGGGGTAAGAGAAAATGGTCATAATACCTGCAAATTGCGCTCTCCTATTACATTGTGATGTCATAATGTGGATACATTATGACGTCATAATACATTGTGACATCATAGTGCATGCTAATTAGCATGTCATCATATATTGTGACGTCATAATACATGCTCATGATACTCCAGTAGATATGACACAAATTGGGGTAAGGGAAATTGGTAATAATAACTGCAAATTACGCTCTCAGTATTGCTTGTAATGTCATAATGCGGATACATTATGACATCATAATACATTGTGATGTCATAGTGCATACTAATTAGCATGTCATCATATATTGTGACGTCATAATACATGCTCATGATACTCCAGTAGATATGACACAAATTGGGGTAAGTAAAATTGATCATAATACCTGCAAATTACGCTCCCATAATTCCTTGTGATGTCATAATGCGGATACATTATGATGTCATAATACATTGTGACGTCATAGTGCATACTAGTTAGCATGTCGTCATATATTGTGACGTCATAATACATGCTCATGATATTCCAGTAGATATAACACAAATTGGGGTAAGAGAAATTGGTCATAATACCTGCAAATTACGCTCTCATAATTTCTTGAGATGTCATAATGTGGATATATTATGACGTCATAATATATTGTGACGTTATATTGCATACTAATTAGCATGTCATCATATATTGTGACGTCATAATACATGCTCATGATACTCCAGTAGATACGACACAAATTGCGGTAAGGGAAATTGGTCATAATACCTGCAAATTACGCTCTCAGTATTTCTTGTAATGTCATAAGGCGGATACATTATGATGTCATAATACATTGTGACGTCATAGTGAATACTAATTAGCATGTCATCATATATTGTGACGTCATAATACATGCTCATGATACTCCAGTAGATATGACACAAATTGGGGTAAGTAAAATTGGTCATAATACCTGCAAATTACGCTCTCATAATTCCTAGTGATGTCATAATGCGGATACATTATGATGTCATAATACATTGTGACGTCATACTGCATACTAGTTAGCATGTCATCATATATTGTGACGTCATAATACATGCTCATGATATTCCAGTAGATATAACACAAATTGGGGTAAGAGAAGTTGTTCATAATACCTGCAAATTACGCTCTCCTATTACATTGTGATGTCATAAAGCGGATACATTATGACGTCATAATACATTGTGACATCATAGTGCATACTAATTAGCATGTCATCATATATTGTGATGTCATAATGCATGCTCATGTTACTCCAGTAGATATGACACAAATTGGGGTAAGATAAATTGGTCATAATACCTGCAAATTACGCTCTCCTAATTCCTTGTGATGTCATAATGCGGATACATTATGACGTCATAATACATTGTGACGTCATAGTGCATACTAATTAGCATGTCATCATATATTGTGACGTCATAATACATGCTCATGATACTCCAGTACATATGACACAAATTGGGGTAAGAGAAATTGGTCATAATACCTGCAAATTACGCTCTCATAATTCCTTGTGATGTCATAATGCGGACACATTATGACGTCATAATACATTGTGACATCATAGTGCATACTAATTAGCATGTCATCATATATTGTGACGTCATAATACATGCTCATGATACTCCAGTAGATATGACAAAAATTGGGGTAAGAGAAATAGGTCATAATAACTTCAAATTACGCTCTCATAATTCCTTGTGATGTCATAATGCGGATACATTATGACGTCATAATACATAGTGATGTCATAGTGCATAGTAATAAGCATGTCATCATATATTGTGACGTCATAATACATGCTCATGATTCTCCATTCGATATGGCACAAATTGGGGCAAGAGAATTTGGTCATAATACCTGCAAATTACGCTCTCATAATTCCTTGTGATGTCATAATGCGGATACATTATGACGTCATAATACATTGTGACGTCATAGTGCATACTACCTAGCATGTCATCATATATTGTGATGTCATAATACATGCTCATGATACTCCAGTACATATGACACAAATTGGGTTAAGAGAAATTTGTCATAATACCTGCAAATTACGCTCTTCTAAAATATTGTGATGTCATAATGCGGATATATTATGACGTCATAATACATTGTGACATCATAGTGCATACTAATTAGCATGTCATCATATATTGTGACGTCATAATACATGCTCAATATACTCCAGTAGATACGACACAAATTGGGGTAAGAGAAATTGGTCATAATACCTGCAAATTACGCTCTCATAATTCCTTGAGATGTCATGATGCGGATATATTATGACGTCATAATATATTGTGACGTTATAGTGCATACTAATTAGCATGTCATCATATATTGTGACATCATAATACATGCTCATAATACTCCAGTAGATATGACACAAATTGTGGTAAGAGAAATTGGTCATAATACCTGCAAATTACGCTCTCATAATTCCTTGTGATGTCATAATGCGGACACATTATGACATCATAATACATTGTGACATCATAGTGCATACTAACTAGCATGACATCATATATTGTTACGTCATAATACATGCTCAAGATACTCCAGTAGATATGAAACAAATTGGGGTAAGAATAATTGGTCATAATACCTGCAAATTAGGCTCTCATAATTCCTTGTGATGTCCCAATGCGGACACATTATGATGCCATAATACATTGTGACGTCATAGTGCATACTAATTAGCATGTCATCATATATTGTGACATCATAATACATGCTCATGATACTCCAGTATATATGACACAAATTGGGGTAAGAGAAATTGGTCATAGAACCTGCAAATTACGCTCTCCTATTACATTGTGATGTCATAATGCGGATACATTATGACGTCATAATACATTGTGACATCATAGTGCATACTAATTAGCATGTCATCATATATTGTGATGTCATAATGCATGGTCTGGTTCTCCAGTAGTTATGACACAAATTGTGGTAAGAGAAATTTCTCATAATAACTGCAAATTACGCTCTCCTAAATCCTTGTGATGTCATAATGCGGATACATTATGACGTCATAATACATTGTGACGTCATAGTGCATACTAGTTAGCATGTCATCATATATTGTGACGTCATAATACATGCTCATGATCCTCCAGTAGATATGACACAAATTGTGTTAAGAGAAATTGGTCATAATACCTGCAAATTACGCTTCATAATTCCTTGTGATGTCATAATGCGGATACATTATGACGTCATAATACATTGTGACGTCATAGTGCCTACTAATTAGCATGTCATCATATATTGTGACGTCATAATACATGCTCATGATATTCCAGTAGATATGACACAATTTGGGGTAAGAGATATTGGTCATAATACCTGCAAATTACGCTCTCATAATACATTGTGATGTCATAATGTGGATACATTATGACGTCATAATACATTGTGACGTCATAGTGCATACTACTTAGCATGTCATCATATATTGTGATGTCATAATACATGCTCATGATACTCCAGTACATATGACACAAATTGTGTTAAGAGAAATTGGTCATAATACCTGCAAATTACGCTCTCCTAAAACATTGTGATGTCATAATGCGGATACATTATGACGTCATAATACATTGTGACGTCATAGTGCATACTAATTAGCATGTCATCATATATTGTGACGTCATAATACATGCTCATGATCCTCCAGTAGATATGACACAAATTGGGGTAAGAGAAATTGGTCATAATACCTGCAAATTACGCTCTAATAATTCCTTGTGATGTCATAATGCGGACACATTATGACGTCATAATACATTGTGATGTCATAGTGCATACTAATTAGCATGTCATCATATATTGTGACGTCATAATACATGCTCATGATACTCCAGTAGATATGACACAAATTGGGGTAAGAGAAATTGGTCATAATACCTGCAAATTACGCTCTCATAATTCCTTGTGATGTCATAATGCGGATACATTATGACGTCATAATACATAGTGACGTCATAGTGCATACTAATTAGCATGTCATCATATATTGTGATGTCATAATACATGCTCATGATACTCCAGTAGATATGACACAAATTGGGGTAAGAGAAATTGGTCATAATACCTGCAAGTTATGCTCTCATAATTCCTTGTGATGTCATAATGTGGATACATTATGACGTCATAATACATTGTGACATCATAGTGCATACTAATTAGCATGTCATCATATATTGTGCTGTCATAATACATGCTCATGATACTCCAGTACATATGACACAAATTGGGTTAAGAGAAATTGGTCACAATACCTGCAAATTACGCTCTCCTAAAACATTGTGATGTCATAATGCGGATACATTATGACGTCATAATTCATTGTGACATCATAGTGCATACTAATTAGCATGTCATCATATATTGTGACATCATAATACATGCTCATGATACTCCAGTAGATATGACACAAATTGGGGTAACAGAAATTGGTCATAATACCTGCAAATTACGCTCTCCTAATTCCTTGTGATGTCATAATGCGGATACATTATGACGTCATAATACGGATACATTATGACGTCATAATACATTCTGACGTCATAGTTCATACTAATTAGCATGTCATCATATATTGTGATGTCATAATACATGCTCATGGTACTCCAGTAGATATGACACAATTTGTGGTAAGAGAAATTGGTCATATTACCTGCAAATTACGCTCTCATAATTCCTTGTGATGTCATAATGTGGATACATTATGACGTCATAATACATTGTGACGTCATAGTGCATACTAATTAGCATGTCATCGTATATTCTGATGTCAAAATACGTGCTCATGATACTCCAGTATATATGACACACATTGGGTTAAGAGAAATTGTTCATAATACCTGTAAATTACGCTGTCCTAAAACATTGTGATGTCATAATGCGGATACATTATGACGTCATAATACATTGTGCCCTCATAGTGCATACTAATTAGCATGTCATCATACATTGTGATGTCATAATACATCATGATGATACTCCAGTAGATATGACACAAATTGGGGTAAGAGAAATTGGTCATAATACCTGCAAATTACGCTCTCCTAATTCCTTGTGATGTCATAATGCGGATACATTATGACGTCATAATACATTGTGACGTCATAGTGCATACTAAATAGCATGTCATCATGTATTGTGACTTCATAATACATGCTCATGATACTCCAGTAGATATGACACGAATTGGGGAAAGAGAAAATGGTCATAATACCTGCAAATTACGCTCTCCTATTACATTGTGATGTCATAATGCGGATACATTATGACGTCATAATACATTGTGACGTCATAGTGAATACTATTTAGCATGTCATCATATATTGTGACGTCATAATACATGCTTATGATACTCCAGTAGATTTTACACAAATTGGGGTAAGAGAAATTGGTCATAATACCTGCAAATTACGCTCTCTTAATACATTGTGATGTCATAATGCGGATACATTAGTACGTCATAATACATTGCGACGTCATAGTGCATACTAATTAGCATGTCATCATATATTGTGACGTCATAATACATGCTCATGATACTCCAGTAGATATGACACAAATTGGGGTAAGAGAAATTGGTTATAATACCTGCAAATTACGCTCTCATAATTCCTTGTGATGTCATAATGCGGACACATTATGACGTCATAATACATTGTGACATCATAGGGAATACTAATTAGCATGTCATCATATATTGTGATGTCATAATACATGCTCATGATACTCCAGTACATATGACACAAATTTTGTTAAGGGAAATTGGTCATAATACCTGCAAATTACGCTCTCCTAAAACATTGTGATGTCATAATGCGGATACATTATGACGTCATAATACAGTGTGACGTCATAGTGCATACTAATTAGCATGTCATCATATATTGTGATGTCATAATACATGCTCATGATACTCCAGTAGATATGACACAAATTGGGGTAAGAGAAATTGGTCATAATACCTGCAAATTACACTCTCATAATTCCTTGGGATGTCATAATGCGGATACTTTATGACGTCATAATACATTGTGACGTTATAGTGCATACTAATTAGCATGTCATCATATATTTTGACGTCGTAATACATGCTCATATACTCCAGTAGATATGACACAAATTGGGGTAAGAGAAATTGGTCATAATACCTGCAAATTACGCTGTCCTAAAACATTGTGATGTCATAATGCGAATACATTATGACGTCATAATACGGATATATTATGACGTCATAATACAGTGTGACGTCATAGTGCATACTAATTAGCATGTCATCATATATTGTGACGTCATAATACATGCTCATGATACTCCAGTAGATATGACACAAATTGGGGTAAGAGAAACTGGTCATAATATCTTCAAATTACGGTCTCATAATCCCTTGTGATGTCATAATGTGGATACTTTATGACGTCATAATACATTGTGACGTTATAGTTCCTACTAATTAGCATGTCATCATATATTGTGACATCATAATACATGCTCATGATACTCCAGTAGATATGACACAAATTGGGGTAAGAGAAATTGGTCATAATACCTGCAAATTACGCTCTCATTATGCCTTGTGATGTCATAATGCGGATACATTATGACGTCATAATATATTGTGACATCATACTGCACACTAATTTGCATGTCATCATATATTGTGACGTCATAATACATACTCATGATACTCCAGTAGATATGACACAAATTGGGGTAAGAGAAAGTGGTCATAATACATGCAAATTACGCTCTCCTATTATATTGTGATGTCATAATGCGGATACATTATGACGTCATAATACATTGTGATGTCATAGTGAATACTAATTAGCAGGCCATCATATATAATGATGTCATAATACATGCTCATGATACTCCAGTACATATGACAAAAATTGGGTTAAGAGAAATTGGTCATTATACCTGCAAATTACGCTCTCCTAAAACATTGTGATGTCATAATGCGGATACATTATGACGTCATAATACATTGTGACGTCATAGTGCATACTAAATAGCATGTCATCATGTATTGTGACTTCATAATACATGCTCATGATACTCCAGTAGATATGACACGAATTGGGGTAAGAGAAAATGGTCATAATACCTGCAAATTACGCTCTCGTATTACATTGTGATGTCATAATGCGGATACATTATGACGTCATAATACATTGTGACGTCATAGTGAATACTATTTAGCATGTCATCATATATTGTGACGCCATAATACATGCTTATGATACTCCAGTAGATTTTACACAAATTGGGGTAAGAGAAATTGGTCAAAATACCTGCAAATTACGCTCTCCTAATTCCTTGTGATGCCATAATGTGGATACATTATGACGTCATAATACATTGTGCCCTCATAGTGCATACTAATTAGCATGTCATCATACATTGTGATGTCATAATACATGCTCATGATACTCCAGTAGATATGACACAAATTGGGGTAAGAGAAATTGGTCATAATACCTGCAAATTACGCTCTCATAATTCCTTGTGATGTCATTATGCGGACACATTATGACGTCATAATACATTGCGACATCATAGTGCATACTAATTAGCATGTCATCATATATTGTGACGTCATAATACATGCTGATGATACTCAAGTAGATATGACACAAATTGGGGTAAGAGAAATTGGTCATAATACCTGCAAATTACGCTCTCATTATTCCTTGTGATGTTATAATGCGGATACATTATGACGTCATAATACATTGTGACGTCATAGTGCATACTAATTAGCATGTCATCATATATTGTGATGTCATAATACATGCTCATGATACTCCAGTACATATGACACAATTTGGGGTAAGAGAAATTGGTCATAATACCTGCAAATTACGCTCTCCTAATTCCTTGTGATGCCATAATGTGGATACATTATGACGTCATAATACATTGTGACGTCATAGTGCATACTAATTAGCATGTCATCATATATTGTGACGTCATAATACATGCTTAATATACTCCAGTAGATACGACACAATTTGGGGTAAGAGAAATTGGTCATAATACCTGCAAATTACGCTCTCATAATTTCTTGTGATGTCATAATACGGATACATTATGACGTCATAATAGATTGTGACGTCATAGTGCATACTAATTAGCATGTCATCATATATTGTGACGTCATAATACATGCTCATGATACTCCAGTAGATATGACACAAATTGGGGTAAGAGAAATTGGTCATAATACCTGCAAATTACGCTCTCATAATTCCTTGTGATGTCATAATGCGGATACATTATGACGTCATAATACATAGTGACGTCATAGTGCATACTAATTAGCATGTCATCATATATTGTGATGTCATAATACATGCTCATGATACTCCAGTAGATATGACACAAATTGGGGTAAGAGAAATTGGTCATAATACCTGCAAGTTATGCTCTCATAATTCCTTGTGATGTCATAATGTGGATACATTATGACGTCATAATACATTGTGACATCATAGTGCATACTAATTAGCATGTCATCATATATTGTGCTGTCATAATACATGCTCATGATACTCCAGTACATATGACACAAATTGGGTTAAGAGAAATTGGTCACAATACCTGCAAATTACGCTCTCCTAAAACATTGTGATGTCATAATGCGGATACATTATGACGTCATAATTCATTGTGACATCATAGTGCATACTAATTAGCATGTCATCATATATTGTGACATCATAATACATGCTCATGATACTCCAGTAGATATGACACAAATTGGGGTAACAGAAATTGGTCATAATACCTGCAAATTACGCTCTCCTAATTCCTTGTGATGTCATAATGCGGATACATTATGACGTCATAATACGGATACATTATGACGTCATAATACATTCTGACGTCATAGTTCATACTAATTAGCATGTCATCATATATTGTGATGTCATAATACATGCTCATGGTACTCCAGTAGATATGACACAATTTGTGGTAAGAGAAATTGGTCATATTACCTGCAAATTACGCTCTCATAATTCCTTGTGATGTCATAATGTGGATACATTATGACGTCATAATACATTGTGACGTCATAGTGCATACTAATTAGCATGTCATCGTATATTCTGATGTCAAAATACGTGCTCATGATACTCCAGTATATATGACACACATTGGGTTAAGAGAAATTGTTCATAATACCTGTAAATTACGCTGTCCTAAAACATTGTGATGTCATAATGCGGATACATTATGACGTCATAATACATTGTGCCCTCATAGTGCATACTAATTAGCATGTCATCATACATTGTGATGTCATAATACATCATGATGATACTCCAGTAGATATGACACAAATTGGGGTAAGAGAAATTGGTCATAATACCTGCAAATTACGCTCTCCTAATTCCTTGTGATGTCATAATGCGGATACATTATGACGTCATAATACATTGTGACGTCATAGTGCATACTAAATAGCATGTCATCATGTATTGTGACTTCATAATACATGCTCATGATACTCCAGTAGATATGACACGAATTGGGGAAAGAGAAAATGGTCATAATACCTGCAAATTACGCTCTCCTATTACATTGTGATGTCATAATGCGGATACATTATGACGTCATAATACATTGTGACGTCATAGTGAATACTATTTAGCATGTCATCATATATTGTGACGTCATAATACATGCTTATGATACTCCAGTAGATTTTACACAAATTGGGGTAAGAGAAATTGGTTATAATACCTGCAAATTACGCTCTCATAATTCCTTGTGATGTCATAATGCGGACACATTATGACGTCATAATACATTGTGACATCATAGTGAATACTAATTAGCATGTCATCATATATTGTGATGTCATAATACATGCTCATGATACTCCAGTACATATGACACAAATTTTGTTAAGGGAAATTGGTCATAATACCTGCAAATTACGCTCTCCTAAAACATTGTGATGTCATAATGCGGATACATTATGACGTCATAATACAGTGTGACGTCATAGTGCATACTAATTAGCATGTCATCATATATTGTGATGTCATAATACATGCTCATGATACTCCAGTAGATATGACACAAATTGGGGTAAGAGAAATTGGTCATAATACCTGCAAATTACACTCTCATAATTCCTTGGGATGTCATAATGCGGATACTTTATGACGTCATAATACATTGTGACGTTATAGTGCATACTAATTAGCATGTCATCATATATTTTGACGTCGTAATACATGCTCATATACTCCAGTAGATATGACACAAATTGGGGTAAGAGAAATTGGTCATAATACCTGCAAATTACGCTGTCCTAAAACATTGTGATGTCATAATGCGAATACATTATGACGTCATAATACGGATATATTATGACGTCATAATACAGTGTGACGTCATAGTGCATACTAATTAGCATGTCATCATATATTGTGACGTCATAATACATGCTCATGATACTCCAGTAGATATGACACAAATTGGGGTAAGAGAAACTGGTCATAATATCTTCAAATTACGGTCTCATAATCCCTTGTGATGTCATAATGTGGATACTTTATGACGTCATAATACATTGTGACGTTATAGTTCCTACTAATTAGCATGTCATCATATATTGTGACATTATAATACATGCTCATGATACTCCAGTAGATATGACACAAATTGGGGTAAGAGAAATTGGTCATAATACCTGCAAATTACGCTCTCATTATGCCTTGTGATGTCATAATGCGGATACATTATGACGTCATAATATATTGTGACATCATACTGCACACTAATTTGCATGTCATCATATATTGTGACGTCATAATACATACTCATGATACTCCAGTAGATATGACACAAATTGGGGTAAGAGAAAGTGGTCATAATACATGCAAATTACGCTCTCCTATTATATTGTGATGTCATAATGCGGATACATTATGACGTCATAATACATTGTGATGTCATAGTGAATACTAATTAGCAGGCCATCATATATAATGATGTCATAATACATGCTCATGATACTCCAGTACATATGACAAAAATTGGGTTAAGAGAAATTGGTCATTATACCTGCAAATTACGCTCTCCTAAAACATTGTGATGTCATAATGCGGATACATTATGACGTCATAATACATTGTGACGTCATAGTGCATACTAAATAGCATGTCATCATGTATTGTGACTTCATAATACATGCTCATGATACTCCAGTAGATATGACACGAATTGGGGTAAGAGAAAATGGTCATAATACCTGCAAATTACGCTCTCGTATTACATTGTGATGTCATAATGCGGATACATTATGACGTCATAATACATTGTGACGTCATAGTGAATACTATTTAGCATGTCATCATATATTGTGACGCCATAATACATGCTTATGATACTCCAGTAGATTTTACACAAATTGGGGTAAGAGAAATTGGTCAAAATACCTGCAAATTACGCTCTCCTAATTCCTTGTGATGCCATAATGTGGATACATTATGACGTCATAATACATTGTGCCCTCATAGTGCATACTAATTAGCATGTCATCATACATTGTGATGTCATAATACATGCTCATGATACTCCAGTAGATATGACACAAATTGGGGTAAGAGAAATTGGTCATAATACCTGCAAATTACGCTCTCATAATTCCTTGTGATGTCATTATGCGGACACATTATGACGTCATAATACATTGCGACATCATAGTGCATACTAATTAGCATGTCATCATATATTGTGACGTCATAATACATGCTGATGATACTCAAGTAGATATGACACAAATTGGGGTAAGAGAAATTGGTCATAATACCTGCAAATTACGCTCTCATTATTCCTTGTGATGTTATAATGCGGATACATTATGACGTCATAATACATTGTGACGTCATAGTGCATACTAATTAGCATGTCATCATATATTGTGATGTCATAATACATGCTCATGATACTCCAGTACATATGACACAATTTGGGGTAAGAGAAATTGGTCATAATACCTGCAAATTACGCTCTCCTAATTCCTTGTGATGCCATAATGTGGATACATTATGACGTCATAATACATTGTGACGTCATAGTGCATACTAATTAGCATGTCATCATATATTGTGACGTCATAATACATGCTTAATATACTCCAGTAGATACGACACAATTTGGGGTAAGAGAAATTGGTCATAATACCTGCAAATTACGCTCTCATAATTTCTTGTGATGTCATAATACGGATACATTATGACGTCATAATAGATTGTGACGTCATAGTGCATACTAATTAGCATGTCATCATATATTGTGATGTCATAATACATGCTCATGATACTCCAGTACATATGACACAATTTGTGGTAAGAGAAATTGGTCATATTACCTGCAAATTACGCTCTCATTATTCCTTGTGATGTCATCATTCGGATACATTATGACGTCATAATACATTGTGACGTCATAGTGCATACTAATTAGCATGTCATCATATATTGTGACATCATAATACGTGCTCATGATTCTCCAGTACATATGACACACATTGGGTTAAGAGAAATTGGTCATAATACCTGCAAATTACGCTCTCCTAAAACATTGTGATGTCATAATACGGATACATTATGACCTCATAATACATTGTGACATCATAGTGCATACTACTTAGCATGTCATCATATATTGTGATGTCATAATACATGCTCATGATACTCCAGTAGGTATGACACAAATTGGGGTATGAGAAATTGGTCATAATACCTGCAAATTGCGCTCTCATAATTCCTTGTGATGCCATAATGTGGATACTTTATGACGTCATAATGAATTGTGACGTCATAGTGCATATTAATTAGCATGTCATCATATATTGTGACGTCATAATACATGCTCATGATACTCCAGTAGATATGACACAAATTGGGGTAAGAGAAATTGGTCATAATACCTGCAAATTACGCTCTCACAATTCCTTGTGATGTCATAACGCGGATACATTATGACGTCATAATACATTGTGACGTCATAGTGAATACTAATTTGCATGTCATCATATATTGTTACGTCATAATACACACTCATGATACTCCAGTAGATATGACACAAATTGGGGAAAGAGAAATTGGTCAAAATACCTGCAAATTACGCTCTCATAATTCCTTGTGATGTCATAACGTGGACACATTATGACGTCATAATACATTTTGACGCCATAGTGAATACTAATTAGCATGTCATCATATATTGTGACGTCATAATACATGCTCATGATACTCCAGTACATATGACACAAATTGGGTTAAGAGAAATTGGTCATAATACCTGCAAATTACGCTCTCATAATTCCTTGTGATGTCATAATGCGGATACATTATGACATCATAATACATTGTGACGTCATAGTGCATACTAATTAGCATGTCATCATATATTGTGACGTCATAATACATACTCATAATGCTCCAGGAGATATGACACAAATTGGGGTAAGAGAGATTGGTCATAATACCTGCAAATTACGCTCTCCTAATTCCTTGTGATGCCATAATGTGGATACATTATGACGTCATAATACATTGTGCCCTCATAGTGCATACTAATTAGCGTGTCATCATACATTGTGACGTCATAATACATGCTCATGATACTCCAGTAGATATGACACAAATTGGGATATGAGAAATTGGTCATAATACCTGCAAATTACGCTCTCCTAAAACATTGTGATGTCATAATGCGGATGCATTATGACGGCATAATACATTGTGACGTCAAAGTGCATACTAATTAGCATGTCATCATATATTGTGACGTCATAATACATACTCATGATACTCCAGTAGATATGACACAAATTGGGGTAAGAGAAATTGGTCATAATACCTGCAAATTACGCTCTCCTAAAATATTGTGATGTCATAATGTGGATACATTATGACGTCATAATACAGTGTGACGTCATAGTGCATACTAATTAGCATGTCATCATATATTGTGATGTCATAATACATGCTCATGGTACTCCAGTAGATATGACACAATTTGTGGTATGAGAAATTTGTCATAATACCTGCAAATTGCGCTCTCATAATTCCTTGGGATGTCATAATGCGGATACATTATGACGTCATAATGCATTGTGACGTCATAGTGCATACTAATTAGCATGTCATCATATATTGTGACGTCATAATACATGCTCATGATGCTCCAGTAGATATGACACAAATTGGGGTAAGAGAAATTGGTCATAATACCTGCATATTACGCTCTCATAATTCCTTGTGATGTCATAACGTGGATACATTATGACGTCATAATACATTGTGACGTCATTGTGCATACTAATTACGATGTCTTCATATACTGTTACGTCATAATACATACTCATGATACTCCAGTAGATATGACACAAATTGGGGTGAGAGAAATTGGTCATAATACCTGCAAATTACGCTCTCCTAATTCCTTGTGATGTCATAATGCGGATACATTATGACGTCATAATACATTGTGACGTCATAGTGCATACTAATTAGCATGTCATCATATATTTTGACGTCATAATACATGCTCAATATACTCCAATATATACGACACAAATTGGGGTAAGAGAAATTGGTCAAAATACCTGCAAATTACGCTCTAATAATTTCTTGTGATGTCATAATGCGGATACATTATGATGTCATAATACATTGTGACATCATAGTTCATACTAATTAGCATGTCATCATATATTGTGACATCATAATAAATGCTCATGATACTCCAGTAGATATGACACAATTTGGGGTAAGAGAAGTTGGTCATAATACCTGCAAATTGCGCTCTCATAATTCCTTGTGATGTCATAACGCGGACACATTATGACGTCATAATACATTGTGACGTCATAGTGCATACTAATTAGCATGTCATCATATATTGTGACGTCATAATACATGCTCATGATACTCCAGTAGATATGACACAAATTGCGGTAAGGGAAATTGGTAATAATAACTGCAAATTACGCTCTCAGTATTGCTTGTAATGTCATAATGCGGATACATTATGACGTCATAATACATTGTGACGTCATAGTACATACTAATTAGCATGTCATCATATATTGTGACGTCATAATACATGCTCATGATACTCCAGTAGATATGACACAAATTGCGGTAAGTAAAATTGGTCATAATACCTGCAAATTACGCTCCCATAGTTCCTTGTGATGTCATAATGCGGATACATTATGATGTCATAATACCTTGTGACGTCATAGTGCATACTAGTTAGCATGTCATCATATATTGTGACATCATAATACATGCTCATGATATTCCAGTAGAAATGACACAAATTGTGTTAAGAGAAATTCGTCATAATACCTGCAAATTACACTCTCATAATTCCTTGTGATGTCATAATGCGGATCCATTATGACGTCATAATGCATTGTGACGTCATAGTGCATACTAATTAGCATGTCGTCATGTATTGTGACGTCATAATACATGCTCATGATATTCCAGTAGATATGACACAAATTGTGGTAAGAGAAATTGGTCATAATACCTGCAAATTACGCTCTCCTAATACATTGTGATGTCATAATGCGGATACATTATGACGTCATAATACATTGTGACATCATAGTGAATACTACTTTGCATGTCATCATATATTGTAATGTCATAATACATGCTCATGATACTCCAGTACATATGACACAAATTGTGTTAAGAGAAATTGGTCATAATACCTGCAAATTACGCTCTCCTAAAACAGTGTGATGTCATAATGCGGATACATTATGACGTCATAATACATTGTGACATCATAGTGCATACTAATTAGCATGTCATCATATATTCTGATGTCATAACACATGCTCATGACACTCCAGTAGATATGACACAAATTGGGGTAAGAGAAATTGGTCATAATACCTGCAAATTAGGCTCTCATAATTCCTTGTGATGCCATAATGCGGATACATTATGACGTCATAATGCATTGTGACGTCATAGTGCATACTAATTAGCATGTCATAATATATTGTGACGTCATAATACATACTTGTGATACTCCAGTAGATATGACACAAATTGTGGTAAGAGAAATTGGTCATAATACCTGCAAATTACGCTCTCCTAATTCCTTGAGATGTCATAATGTGGATACATTATGACGTCATAATAAATTGTGACATCATACTGCATACTAATTAGCATGTCATCATATATTGTGACGTCATAATACATGCTCATGATCCTCCAGTAGATATGACAAAAATTGCGGTAAGGGAAATTGGTCCTAATACCTGCAAATTACGCTCTCATTATTTCTTGTAATGTCATTATGCGGATACATTATGACGTCATAATACATTGTGACGTCATAGTTCATACTAATTAGCATGTCATCATATATTGTGACGTCATAATACATGCTCATGATACTCCAGTAGATATGACAGAAATTGGGGTAAGTAAAATTGGTCGTAATACCTGCAAATTACGCTCTCATAATTCCTTGTGATGTCATAATGCAGATACATTATGATGTCATAATACATTGTGACATCATAGTGCATACTAGTTAGCATGTCATCATATATTTTGACGTCATAATACATGCTCATGATACTCCAGTAGAAATGACACAAATTGGGTTAAGAGAAATTCGTCATAATACCTGCAAATTACGCTCTCATAATTCCTTTTGATGTCATAATTCGGATACATCATGACGTCATAATGCATTATGATGTCATAGTGCCTACTAATTAGCAAGTCATCATATATTGTGACGTCATAATACATGCTCATGATATTCCAGTAGATATGACACAAATTGGGGTAAGAGAAATTGGTCATAATACCTGCAAATTACACTCTCCTATTACATTGTGATGTCATAATGTGGATACATTATGACGTCAGAATACATTGTGACATCATAGTGCATACTACTTAGCATGTCATCATATATTGTGATGTCGTAATACATGCTCATGATACTCCAGTACATATGACACAAATTGTGTTAACAGAAATTGGTCATAATACCTGCAAATTACGCTCTCCTAAATCATTGTGATGTCATAATGCGGATACATTATGACGTCATAATACATTGTGACATCATAGTGCATACTAATTAGCATGTAATCATATATTGTGATGTCATAATGCATGCTCTGGTTCTCCAGTAGATATGACACAAATTGTGGTAAGAGAAATTGGTCATAATACCTGCAAATTACGCTCTCATAATTCCTTGTGATGTCATAATGCGGATACATTATGACGTCATAATACATTGTGACGTCATAGTGCATACTAATTAGCATGTCATCATATATTGTGACGTCATAATACATGCTCATGATACTCCCGTAGATATGACACAAATTGAGGTAAGTGAAATTGGTCATAATACCTGCAAATTACGCTCTCATAATTCCTTGTGATGTCATAATGCGGACACATTATGACGTCATAATGCATTGTGATGTCATAGTGCATACTAATTAGCATGTCATCATATATTTTGACTTCATAATACATGCTCATGATACTCCAGTAGATATGACACAAATTGGGGAAAGAAAAATTGGTCATAATACATGCAAATTAGGCTCTCATAATTCCTTGTGATGTCATAATGCGGATACATTAAGATGTCATGATACATTGTGACGTCATAGTGCATACTAATTAGCATGTCATCATATATTTTGACATCATAATACAAGCTCATGATACTCCAGAACATATGACACAAATTGGGGTAAGAGAAATTGGTCATAATACCTGCAAATAACGCTCTCCTATTACATTGTGATGTCATAATGCGGATACATTATGACGTCATAATACATTGTGACGTCATAGTGCATACTAATCAGCATGTCATCATATATTGTGACGTCTTAATTCATGCTCATGATACTCCAGTAGATATTACACAAATTGGGGTAAGAGAAATTGGTCATAATACCTGCAAATTACGCTCTCATAATTCCTTGTGATGTCATAATGTGGATACATTATGACGTCATAATACATTGTGATGTCATAGTGCATACTAATTAGCATGTCATCATATATTGTGATGTCATAATACATGCTCATGATACTCCAGTACATATGACACAAATTGGGTTAAGAGAAATTGGTCATAATACCTGCAAATTACGCTCTCCTAAAACATTGTGATGCCATAATGCGGATACATTATGACGTCATAATGCATTGTGACGTCATAGTGCATACTAATTAGCATGTCATCATATATTGTGACGTCATAATACATGCTCATGATACTCCAGTACATATGACACAAATTGTGTTAAGAGAAATTGGTCATAATACCTGCAAATTACGGTCTCCTAAAACATTGTGATGTCATAATGCGGATACATTATGATGTCATAACACATTGTGACATCATAGTGCATACTAATTAGCATGTCATCATATATTGTGATGTCATAATGCATGCTCATGTTACTCCAGTAGATATGACACAAATTGGGGTAAGAGAAATTGGTCATAATACCTACAAATTACGCTCTCCTAATTCCTTGTGATGTCATAATGCGGATACATTATGACGTCATAATACATTGTGACGTCATAGTGCATACTAATTAGCATGTCATCATATATTGTGACGTCATAATACATGCTCATGATACTCCAGTAGATATGACACAAATTGCGGTAAGTAAAATTGGTCATAATACCTGCAAATTACGCTCCCATAGTTCCTTGTGATGTCATAATGCGGATACATTATGATGTCATAATACATTGTGACGTCATAGTGCATACTAGTTAGCATGTCATCATATATTGTGACATCATAATACATGCTCGTGATACTCCAGTAGAAATGACACAAATAGTGTTAAGAGAAATTCGTCATAATACCTGCAAATTACGCTCTCATAATTCCTTGTGATGTCATAATGCGGATCCATTATGACGTCATAATGCATTGTGACGTCATAGTGCATACTAATTAGCATGTCGTCATGTATTGTGACGTCATAATACATGCTCATGATATTCCAGTAGATATGACACAAATTGTGGTAAGAGAAATTGGTCATAATACCTGCAAATTACGCTCTCCTAATACATTGTGATGTCATAATGCGGATACATTATGACGTCATAATACATTGTGACATCATAGTGAATACTACTTTGCATGTCATCATATATTGTAATGTCATAATACATGCTCATGATACTCCAGTACATATGACACAAATTGGGTTAAGAGAAATTGGTCATAATACCTGCAAATTACGCTCTCCTAAAACAGTGTGATGTCATAATGCGGATACATTATGACGTCATAATACATTGTGACATCATAGTGCATACTAATTAGCATGTCATCATATATTCTGATGTCATAACACATGCTCATGACACTCCAGTAGATATGACACAAATTGGGGTAAGAGAAATTGGTCATAATACCTGCAAATTAGGCTCTCATAATTCCTTGTGATGCCATAATGCGGATACATTATGAGGTCATAATGCATTGTGACGTCATAGTGCATACTAATTAGCATGTCATCATATATTGTGACGTCATAATACATACTTGTGATACTCCAGTAGATATGACACAAATTGTGGTAAGAGAAATTGGTCATAATACCTGCAAATTACGCTCTCCTAATTCCTTGAGATGTCATAATGTGGATACATTATGACGTCATAATAAATTGTGACATCATACTGCATACTAATTAGCATGTCATCATATATTGTGACGTCATAATACATGCTCATGATCCTCCAGTAGATATGACACAAATTGCGGTAAGGGAAATTGGTCCTAATACCTGCAAATTACGCTCTCATTATTTCTTGTAATGTCATTATGCGGATACATTATGACGTCATAATACATTGTGACGTCATAGTTCATACTAATTAGCATGTCATCATATGTTGTGACGTCATAATACATGCTCATGATACTCCAGTAGATATGACACAAATTGGGGTAAGTAAAATTGGTCGTAATACCTGCAAATTACGCTCTCATAATTCCTTGTGATGTCATAATGCAGATACATTATGATGTCATAATACATTGTGACATCATAGTGCATACTAGTTAGCATGTCATCATATATTTTGACGTCATAATACATGCTCATGATACTCCAGTAGAAATGACACAAATTGGGTTAAGAGAAATTCGTCATAATACCTGCAAATTACGCTCTCATAATTCCTTTTGATGTCATAATTCGGATACATCATGACGTCATAATGCATTATGATGTCATAGTGCCTACTAATTAGCAAGTCATCATATATTGTGACGTCATAATACATGCTCATGATATTCCAGTAGATATGACACAAATTGGGGTAAGAGAAATTGGTCATAATACCTGCAAATTACGCTCTCCTATTACATTGTGATGTCATAATGTGGATACATTATGACGTCAGAATACATTGTGACATCATAGTGCATACTACTTAGCATGTCATCATATATTGTGATGTCGTAATACATGCTCATGATACTCCAGGACATATGACACAAATTGTGTTAACAGAAATTGGTCATAATACCTGCAAATTACGCTCTCCTAAATCATTGTGATGTCATAATGCGGATACATTATGACGTCATAATACATTGTGACATCATAGTGCATACTAATTAGCATGTCATCATATATTGTGATGTCATAATGCATGCTCTGGTTCTCCAGTAGATATGACACAAATTGTGGTAAGAGAAATTGGTCATAATACCTGCAAATTACGCTCTCATAATTCCTTGTGATGTCATAATGCGGATACATTATGACGTCATAATACATTGTGACGTCATAGTGCATACTAATTAGCATGTCATCATATATTGTGACGTCATAATACATGCTCATGATACTCCCGTAGATATGACACAAATTGAGGTAAGTGAAATTGGTCATAATACCTGCAAATTACGCTCTCATAATTCCTTGTGATGTCATAATGCGGACACATTATGACGTCATAATGCATTGTGATGTCATAGTGCATACTAATTAGCATGTCATCATATATTTTGACTTCATAATACATGCTTATGATACTCCAGTAGATATGACACAAATTGGGGAAAGAAAAATTGGTCATAATACATGCAAATTAGGCTCTCATAATTCCTTGTGATGTCATAATGCGGATACATTAAGATGTCATGATACATTGTGACGTCATAGTGCATACTAATTAGCATGTCATCATATATTTTGACATCATAATACAAGCTCATGATACTCCAGAACATATGACACAAATTGGGGTAAGAGAAATTGGTCATAATGCCTGCAAATAACGCTCTCCTATTACATTGTGATGTCATAATGCGGATACATTATGACGTCATAATACATTGTGACGTCATAGTGCATACTAATCAGCATGTCATCATATATTGTGACGTCTTAATTCATGCTCATGATACTCCAGTAGATATTACACAAATTGGGGTAAGAGAAATTGGTCATAATACCTGCAAATTACGCTCTCATAATTCCTTGTGATGTCATAATGTGGATACATTATGACGTCATAATACATTGTGATGTCATAGTGCATACTAATTAGCATGTCATCATATATTGTGATGTCATAATACATGCTCATGATACTCCAGTACATATGACACAAATTGGGTTAAGAGAAATTGGTCATAATACCTGCAAATTACGCTCTCCTAAAACATTGTGATGCCATAATGCGGATACATTATGACGTCATAATGCATTGTGACGTCATAGTGCATACTAATTAGCATGTCATCATATATTGTGACGTCATAATACATGCTCATGATACTCCAGTACATATGACACAAATTGTGTTAAGAGAAATTGGTCATAATACCTGCAAATTACGGTCTCCTAAAACATTGTGATGTCATAATGCGAATACATTATGATGTCATAACACATTGTGACATCATAGTGCATACTAATTAGCATGTCATCATATATTGTGATGTCATAATGCATGCTTATGTTACTCCAGTAGATATGACACAAATTGGGGTAAGAGAAATTGGTCATAATACCTACAAATTACGCTCTCCTAATTCCTTGTGATGTCATAATGCGGATACATTATGACGTCATAATACATTGTGACGTCATAGTGCATACTAATTAGCATGTCATCATATATTGTGACGTCATAATACATGCTCATGATCCTCCAGTAGATATGACAAAAATTGGGATAAGAGATATTGGTCATAATACCTGCAAATTACGCTCTCATAATTCCTTGTGATGTAATAATGCGGACACATTATGACGTCATAATATATTGTGACGTCATAGTGCATACTAATTAGCATGTCATCATATATTGTGACGTCATAATACATGCACATGATACTGCAGTAGATATGACACAAATTGGGGTAAGAGAAATTGGTCAGTATACCTGCAAATTACGCTCTCACAATTCCTTGTGATGTCATAACGCGGATACATTATGACGTCATAATACATTGTGACGTCATAGTGCATACTAATTAGCATGTCATCATATATTGTTACCTCATAATACATACTCATGATACTCCAGTAGATATGACACAAATTGGGGAAAGAGAAATTGGTCATAATACCTGCAAATTACGCTCTCATAATACCTTGTGAGGTCATAATGTGGATACATTATGACGTCATAATACATTGTGACGTCATAGTGCATACTAATTAGCATGTCATCATATATTGTGATGTCATAATACATGCTCATGATACTCCAGTACATATGACACAAATTGGGTTAAGAGAAATTGGTCATAATACCTGCAAATTACGCTCTCATAATTCCTTGTGATGTCATAATGCGGATACATAATGACATCATAATACATTGTGACGTCATAGTGCATACTACTTAGCACGTCTTCATATATTGTGACGTCATAATACATACTCATAATGCTCCAGGAGGTATGACACAAACTGGGGTAAGAGAAATTGGTCATAATACCTGCAAGTTACGCTCTCCTAATTCCTTGTGATGCCTTAATGTGGATACATTATGACGTCATAATACATTGTGCCCTCATAGTGTATACTAAGTAGCATGTCATCATACATTGTGATGTCATAATACATGCTCATGATACTCCAGTAGATATGACACAAATTGGGGTATGAGAAATTGGTCATAATACCTGCTAATTACGCTCTCCTAAAACATTGGGATGTCATAATGTGGATACATTATGACGTCATAATACATTGTGACGTCAAAGTGCATACTAATTAGCATGTCATCATATATTTTGACGTCATAATACATGCTCATGATACTCCAGTAGATATGACACAAATTGTGGTAAGAGAAATTGGTCATAATACCTGCAAGTAACGCTCTCCTAAAACATTGTGATGTCATAATGTGGATACATTATGACGTCATAATACAGTGTGACGTCATAGTGCATACTAATTAGCATGTCATCATATATTGTGTTGTCATAATACATGCTCTTGATACTCCAGTACATATGACACAATTTGGGTTAAGAGAAATTGGACATAATACCTGCAAATTACCCTCTCCTAAAACATTGTGATGTCATAATGCGGATACATTATGACCTCATAATACATTGTGACGTCATAGTGCATACTAATCAGCATGTCATCATATATTGTGACGTCATAATACATACTCATGATACTCCAGTAGATATGACACAATTTGGGGTAAGAGAAATTGGTCATAATACCTGCAAATTACGCTCTCCTAATTCCTTGTGATGTCATAATGCGGATACATTATGACGTCATAATACATTGTGACGTCATAGTGCATACTAATTAGCATGTCATCATATATTGTGACGTCATAATACATGCTTAATATACTCCAGTAGATACGACACAAATTGGGGTAAGAGAAATTGGTCAAAATACCTGCAAATTACGCTCTAATAATTTCTTGTGATGTCATAATGCGGATACATTATGATGTCATAATACATTGTGACATCATAGTTCATACTAATTAGCATGTCATCATATATTGTGACATCATAATAAATGCTCATGATACTCCAGTAGATATGACACAATTTGGGGTAAGAGAAGTTGGTCATAATACCTGCAAATTGCGCTCTCATAATTCCTTGTGATGTCATAACGCGGACACATTATGACGTCATAATACATTGTGACGTCATAGTGCATACTAATTAGCATGTCATCATATATTGTGACGTCATAATACATGCTCATGATACTCCAGTAGATATGACACAAATTGCGGTAAGGGAAATTGGTAATAATAACTGCAAATTACGCTCTCAGTATTGCTTGTAATGTCATAATGCGGATACATTATGACGTCATAATACATTGTGACGTCATAGTACATACTAATTAGCATGTCATCATATATTGTGACGTCATAATACATGCTCATGATACTCCAGTAGATATGACACAAATTGCGGTAAGTAAAATTGGTCATAATACCTGCAAATTACGCTCCCATAGTTCCTTGTGATGTCATAATGCGGATACATTATGATGTCATAATACCTTGTGACGTCATAGTGCATACTAGTTAGCATGTCATCATATATTGTGACATCATAATACATGCTCATGATATTCCAGTAGAAATGACACAAATTGTGTTAAGAGAAATTCGTCATAATACCTGCAAATTACACTCTCATAATTCCTTGTGATGTCATAATGCGGATCCATTATGACGTCATAATGCATTGTGACGTCATAGTGCATACTAATTAGCATGTCGTCATGTATTGTGACGTCATAATACATGCTCATGATATTCCAGTAGATATGACACAAATTGTGGTAAGAGAAATTGGTCATAATACCTGCAAATTACGCTCTCCTAATACATTGTGATGTCATAATGCGGATACATTATGACGTCATAATACATTGTGACATCATAGTGAATACTACTTTGCATGTCATCATATATTGTAATGTCATAATACATGCTCATGATACTCCAGTACATATGACACAAATTGTGTTAAGAGAAATTGGTCATAATACCTGCAAATTACGCTCTCCTAAAACAGTGTGATGTCATAATGCGGATACATTATGACGTCATAATACATTGTGACATCATAGTGCATACTAATTAGCATGTCATCATATATTCTGATGTCATAACACATGCTCATGACACTCCAGTAGATATGACACAAATTGGGGTAAGAGAAATTGGTCATAATACCTGCAAATTAGGCTCTCATAATTCCTTGTGATGCCATAATGCGGATACATTATGACGTCATAATGCATTGTGACGTCATAGTGCATACTAATTAGCATGTCATAATATATTGTGACGTCATAATACATACTTGTGATACTCCAGTAGATATGACACAAATTGTGGTAAGAGAAATTGGTCATAATACCTGCAAATTACGCTCTCCTAATTCCTTGAGATGTCATAATGTGGATACATTATGACGTCATAATAAATTGTGACATCATACTGCATACTAATTAGCATGTCATCATATATTGTGACGTCATAATACATGCTCATGATCCTCCAGTAGATATGACAAAAATTGCGGTAAGGGAAATTGGTCCTAATACCTGCAAATTACGCTCTCATTATTTCTTGTAATGTCATTATGCGGATACATTATGACGTCATAATACATTGTGACGTCATAGTTCATACTAATTAGCATGTCATCATATATTGTGACGTCATAATACATGCTCATGATACTCCAGTAGATATGACAGAAATTGGGGTAAGTAAAATTGGTCGTAATACCTGCAAATTACGCTCTCATAATTCCTTGTGATGTCATAATGCAGATACATTATGATGTCATAATACATTGTGACATCATAGTGCATACTAGTTAGCATGTCATCATATATTTTGACGTCATAATACATGCTCATGATACTCCAGTAGAAATGACACAAATTGGGTTAAGAGAAATTCGTCATAATACCTGCAAATTACGCTCTCATAATTCCTTTTGATGTCATAATTCGGATACATCATGACGTCATAATGCATTATGATGTCATAGTGCCTACTAATTAGCAAGTCATCATATATTGTGACGTCATAATACATGCTCATGATATTCCAGTAGATATGACACAAATTGGGGTAAGAGAAATTGGTCATAATACCTGCAAATTACACTCTCCTATTACATTGTGATGTCATAATGTGGATACATTATGACGTCAGAATACATTGTGACATCATAGTGCATACTACTTAGCATGTCATCATATATTGTGATGTCGTAATACATGCTCATGATACTCCAGTACATATGACACAAATTGTGTTAACAGAAATTGGTCATAATACCTGCAAATTACGCTCTCCTAAATCATTGTGATGTCATAATGCGGATACATTATGACGTCATAATACATTGTGACATCATAGTGCATACTAATTAGCATGTAATCATATATTGTGATGTCATAATGCATGCTCTGGTTCTCCAGTAGATATGACACAAATTGTGGTAAGAGAAATTGGTCATAATACCTACAAATTACGCTCTCATAATTCCTTGTGATGTCATAATGCGGATACATTATGACGTCATAATACATTGTGACGTCATAGTGCATACTAATTAGCATGTCATCATATATTGTGACGTCATAATACATGCTCATGATACTCCCGTAGATATGACACAAATTGAGGTAAGTGAAATTGGTCATAATACCTGCAAATTACGCTCTCATAATTCCTTGTGATGTCATAATGCGGACACATTATGACGTCATAATGCATTGTGATGTCATAGTGCATACTAATTAGCATGTCATCATATATTTTGACTTCATAATACATGCTCATGATACTCCAGTAGATATGACACAAATTGGGGAAAGAAAAATTGGTCATAATACATGCAAATTAGGCTCTCATAATTCCTTGTGATGTCATAATGCGGATACATTAAGATGTCATGATACATTGTGACGTCATAGTGCATACTAATTAGCATGTCATCATATATTTTGACATCATAATACAAGCTCATGATACTCCAGAACATATGACACAAATTGGGGTAAGAGAAATTGGTCATAATACCTGCAAATAACGCTCTCCTATTACATTGTGATGTCATAATGCGGATACATTATGACGTCATAATACATTGTGACGTCATAGTGCATACTAATCAGCATGTCATCATATATTGTGACGTCTTAATTCATGCTCATGATACTCCAGTAGATATTACACAAATTGGGGTAAGAGAAATTGGTCATAATACCTGCAAATTACGCTCTCATAATTCCTTGTGATGTCATAATGTGGATACATTATGACGTCATAATACATTGTGATGTCATAGTGCATACTAATTAGCATGTCATCATATATTGTGATGTCATAATACATGCTCATGATACTCCAGTACATATGACACAAATTGGGTTAAGAGAAATTGGTCATAATACCTGCAAATTACGCTCTCCTAAAACATTGTGATGCCATAATGCGGATACATTATGACGTCATAATGCATTGTGACGTCATAGTGCATACTAATTAGCATGTCATCATATATTGTGACGTCATAATACATGCTCATGATACTCCAGTACATATGACACAAATTGTGTTAAGAGAAATTGGTCATAATACCTGCAAATTACGGTCTCCTAAAACATTGTGATGTCATAATGCGGATACATTATGATGTCATAACACATTGTGACATCATAGTGCATACTAATTAGCATGTCATCATATATTGTGATGTCATAATGCATGCTCATGTTACTCCAGTAGATATGACACAAATTGGTTTAAGAGAAATTGGTCATAATACCTACAAATTACGCTCTCCTAATTCCTTGTGATGTCATAATGCGGATACATTATGACGTCATAATACATTGTGACGTCATAGTGCATACTAATTAGCATGTCATCATATATTGTGACGTCATAATACATGCTCATGATACTCCAGTAGATATGACACAAATTGCGGTAAGTAAAATTGGTCATAATACCTGCAAATTACGCTCCCATAGTTCCTTGTGATGTCATAATGCGGATACATTATGATGTCATAATACATTGTGACGTCATAGTGCATACTAGTTAGCATGTCATCATATATTGTGACATCATAATACATGCTCGTGATACTCCAGTAGAAATGACACAAATAGTGTTAAGAGAAATTCGTCATAATACCTGCAAATTACGCTCTCATAATTCCTTGTGATGTCATAATGCGGATCCATTATGACGTCATAATGCATTGTGACGTCATAGTGCATACTAATTAGCATGTCGTCATGTATTGTGACGTCATAATACATGCTCATGATATTCCAGTAGATATGACACAAATTGTGGTAAGAGAAATTGGTCATAATACCTGCAAATTACGCTCTCCTAATACATTGTGATGTCATAATGCGGATACATTATGACGTCATAATACATTGTGACATCATAGTGAATACTACTTTGCATGTCATCATATATTGTAATGTCATAATACATGCTCATGATACTCCAGTACATATGACACAAATTGGGTTAAGAGAAATTGGTCATAATACCTGCAAATTACGCTCTCCTAAAACAGTGTGATGTCATAATGCGGATACATTATGACGTCATAATACATTGTGACATCATAGTGCATACTAATTAGCATGTCATCATATATTCTGATGTCATAACACATGCTCATGACACTCCAGTAGATATGACACAAATTGGGGTAAGAGAAATTGGTCATAATACCTGCAAATTAGGCTCTCATAATTCCTTGTGATGCCATAATGCGGATACATTATGAGGTCATAATGCATTGTGACGTCATAGTGCATACTAATTAGCATGTCATCATATATTGTGACGTCATAATACATACTTGTGATACTCCAGTAGATATGACACAAATTGTGGTAAGAGAAATTGGTCATAATACCTGCAAATTACGCTCTCCTAATTCCTTGAGATGTCATAATGTGGATACATTATGACGTCATAATAAATTGTGACATCATACTGCATACTAATTAGCATGTCATCATATATTGTGACGTCATAATACATGCTCATGATCCTCCAGTAGATATGACACAAATTGCGGTAAGGGAAATTGGTCCTAATACCTGCAAATTACGCTCTCATTATTTCTTGTAATGTCATTATGCGGATACATTATGACGTCATAATACATTGTGACGTCATAGTTCATACTAATTAGCATGTCATCATATGTTGTGACGTCATAATACATGCTCATGATACTCCAGTAGATATGACACAAATTGGGGTAAGTAAAATTGGTCGTAATACCTGCAAATTACGCTCTCATAATTCCTTGTGATGTCATAATGCAGATACATTATGATGTCATAATACATTGTGACATCATAGTGCATACTAGTTAGCATGTCATCATATATTTTGACGTCATAATACATGCTCATGATACTCCAGTAGAAATGACACAAATTGGGTTAAGAGAAATTCGTCATAATACCTGCAAATTACGCTCTCATAATTCCTTTTGATGTCATAATTCGGATACATCATGACGTCATAATGCATTATGATGTCATAGTGCCTACTAATTAGCAAGTCATCATATATTGTGACGTCATAATACATGCTCATGATATTCCAGTAGATATGACACAAATTGGGGTAAGAGAAATTGGTCATAATACCTGCAAATTACGCTCTCCTATTACATTGTGATGTCATAATGTGGATACATTATGACGTCAGAATACATTGTGACATCATAGTGCATACTACTTAGCATGTCATCATATATTGTGATGTCGTAATACATGCTCATGATACTCCAGGACATATGACACAAATTGTGTTAACAGAAATTGGTCATAATACCTGCAAATTACGCTCTCCTAAATCATTGTGATGTCATAATGCGGATACATTATGACGTCATAATACATTGTGACATCATAGTGCATACTAATTAGCATGTCATCATATATTGTGATGTCATAATGCATGCTCTGGTTCTCCAGTAGATATGACACAAATTGTGGTAAGAGAAATTGGTCATAATACCTGCAAATTACGCTCTCATAATTCCTTGTGATGTCATAATGCGGATACATTATGACGTCATAATACATTGTGACGTCATAGTGCATACTAATTAGCATGTCATCATATATTGTGACGTCATAATACATGCTCATGATACTCCCGTAGATATGACACAAATTGAGGTAAGTGAAATTGGTCATAATACCTGCAAATTACGCTCTCATAATTCCTTGTGATGTCATAATGCGGACACATTATGACGTCATAATGCATTGTGATGTCATAGTGCATACTAATTAGCATGTCATCATATATTTTGACTTCATAATACATGCTTATGATACTCCAGTAGATATGACACAAATTGGGGAAAGAAAAATTGGTCATAATACATGCAAATTAGGCTCTCATAATTCCTTGTGATGTCATAATGCGGATACATTAAGATGTCATGATACATTGTGACGTCATAGTGCATACTAATTAGCATGTCATCATATATTTTGACATCATAATACAAGCTCATGATACTCCAGAACATATGACACAAATTGGGGTAAGAGAAATTGGTCATAATGCCTGCAAATAACGCTCTCCTATTACATTGTGATGTCATAATGCGGATACATTATGACGTCATAATACATTGTGACGTCATAGTGCATACTAATCAGCATGTCATCATATATTGTGACGTCTTAATTCATGCTCATGATACTCCAGTAGATATTACACAAATTGGGGTAAGAGAAATTGGTCATAATACCTGCAAATTACGCTCTCATAATTCCTTGTGATGTCATAATGTGGATACATTATGACGTCATAATACATTGTGATGTCATAGTGCATACTAATTAGCATGTCATCATATATTGTGATGTCATAATACATGCTCATGATACTCCAGTACATATGACACAAATTGGGTTAAGAGAAATTGGTCATAATACCTGCAAATTACGCTCTCCTAAAACATTGTGATGCCATAATGCGGATACATTATGACGTCATAATGCATTGTGACGTCATAGTGCATACTAATTAGCATGTCATCATATATTGTGACGTCATAATACATGCTCATGATACTCCAGTACATATGACACAAATTGTGTTAAGAGAAATTGGTCATAATACCTGCAAATTACGGTCTCCTAAAACATTGTGATGTCATAATGCGAATACATTATGATGTCATAACACATTGTGACATCATAGTGCATACTAATTAGCATGTCATCATATATTGTGATGTCATAATGCATGCTTATGTTACTCCAGTAGATATGACACAAATTGGGGTAAGAGAAATTGGTCATAATACCTACAAATTACGCTCTCCTAATTCCTTGTGATGTCATAATGCGGATACATTATGACGTCATAATACATTGTGACGTCATAGTGCATACTAATTAGCATGTCATCATATATTGTGACGTCATAATACATGCTCATGATCCTCCAGTAGATATGACAAAAATTGGGATAAGAGATATTGGTCATAATACCTGCAAATTACGCTCTCATAATTCCTTGTGATGTAATAATGCGGACACATTATGACGTCATAATATATTGTGACGTCATAGTGCATACTAATTAGCATGTCATCATATATTGTGACGTCATAATACATGCACATGATACTGCAGTAGATATGACACAAATTGGGGTAAGAGAAATTGGTCAGTATACCTGCAAATTACGCTCTCACAATTCCTTGTGATGTCATAACGCGGATACATTATGACGTCATAATACATTGTGACGTCATAGTGCATACTAATTAGCATGTCATCATATATTGTTACCTCATAATACATACTCATGATACTCCAGTAGATATGACACAAATTGGGGAAAGAGAAATTGGTCATAATACCTGCAAATTACGCTCTCATAATACCTTGTGAGGTCATAATGTGGATACATTATGACGTCATAATACATTGTGACGTCATAGTGCATACTAATTAGCATGTCATCATATATTGTGATGTCATAATACATGCTCATGATACTCCAGTACATATGACACAAATTGGGTTAAGAGAAATTGGTCATAATACCTGCAAATTACGCTCTCATAATTCCTTGTGATGTCATAATGCGGATACATAATGACATCATAATACATTGTGACGTCATAGTGCATACTACTTAGCACGTCTTCATATATTGTGACGTCATAATACATACTCATAATGCTCCAGGAGGTATGACACAAACTGGGGTAAGAGAAATTGGTCATAATACCTGCAAGTTACGCTCTCCTAATTCCTTGTGATGCCTTAATGTGGATACATTATGACGTCATAATACATTGTGCCCTCATAGTGTATACTAAGTAGCATGTCATCATACATTGTGATGTCATAATACATGCTCATGATACTCCAGTAGATATGACACAAATTGGGGTATGAGAAATTGGTCATAATACCTGCTAATTACGCTCTCCTAAAACATTGGGATGTCATAATGTGGATACATTATGACGTCATAATACATTGTGACGTCAAAGTGCATACTAATTAGCATGTCATCATATATTTTGACGTCATAATACATGCTCATGATACTCCAGTAGATATGACACAAATTGTGGTAAGAGAAATTGGTCATAATACCTGCAAGTAACGCTCTCCTAAAACATTGTGATGTCATAATGTGGATACATTATGACGTCATAATACAGTGTGACGTCATAGTGCATACTAATTAGCATGTCATCATATATTGTGTTGTCATAATACATGCTCTTGATACTCCAGTACATATGACACAATTTGGGTTAAGAGAAATTGGACATAATACCTGCAAATTACCCTCTCCTAAAACATTGTGATGTCATAATGCGGATACATTATGACCTCATAATACATTGTGACGTCATAGTGCATACTAATCAGCATGTCATCATATATTGTGACGTCATAATACATACTCATGATACTCCAGTAGATATGACACAATTTGGGGTAAGAGAAATTGGTCATAATACCTGCAAATTACGCTCTCCTAATTCCTTGTGATGTCATAATGCGGATACATTATGACGTCATAATACATTGTGACGTCATAGTGCATACTAATTAGCATGTCATCATATATTGTGACGTCATAATACATGCTTAATATACTCCAGTAGATACGACACAAATTGGGGTAAGAGAAATTGGTCATAATACCTGCAAATTACGCTCTCATAAATTCTTGTGATGTCATAATGCGGATACATTATGATGTCATAATACATTGTGACGTCATAGTTCATACTAATTAGCATGTCATCATATATTGTGACGTCATAATACATGCTCATGATACTCCAGTAGATATGACAAAATTTGTGGTAAGAGAAATTGGTCATATTACCTGCAAATTACGCTCTCATAATTCCTTGTGATGTCATATTGTGGATACATTATTTCGTCATAATACATTGTGACGTCATAGTGCATACTAATTAGCATGTCATCATATATTGTGATGTCATAATACGTGCTCATGATTCTCCAGTACATATGACACACTTGGGTTAAGAGAAATTGGTCATAATACCTGCAAATTACGCTCTCCTAAAACATTGTGAGGTCATAATGCGGATACATTATGATGTCATAATACAGTGTGACGTCATAGTTCATACTAATTAGCATGTCATCATATATTGTGATGTCATAATACATGCTCATGATACTCCAGAAGATATTACACAAATTGGGGTATGAGAAATTGGTCATAATACCTGCAAATTACTCTCTCCTAAAACATTGTGATGTCACAATGCGGATACATTATGACGTCATAATACATTGTGACGTCAAAGTGCATACTAATTAGCATGTCATCATATATTGTGACGTCATAATACATGCTCATGATACTCCAGTAGATATGACACAAATTGGGGTAAGAGAAATTGGTCATAATACCTGCAAATTACGCTCTCCTAAAACATTGTGATGTCATAATGTGGATACAATATGACGTCATAATACATTGTGACGTCAAAGTGCATACTAATTAGCATGTCATCATATATTGTGACATCATAATACATGCTCATGATACTCCAGTAGATATGACACAAATTGGGGTAAGAGAAATTGGTCATAATACCTGCAAATTACGCTCTCCTAAAACATTGTGATGTCATAATGTGGATACATTATGACGTCATATTACAGTGTGACGTCATAGTGCATACTAATTAGCATGTCATCATATATGGTGATGTCATAATACAAGCTCATGATACTCCAATAGATATGACAAAAATTGGGGTATGAGAAATTTGTCATAATACCTGCAAATTGCGCTCTCATAATTCCTTGTGATGTAATAATGCGGATACATTATGATGTCATAATGCATTGTGACGTCATAGTGCATACTAATTAGCATGTCATCATATATTGTGACGTCATAATACATGCTCATGATACTCCAGTAGATATGACACAAATTGGGGTAAGAGAAATTGGTCATAATACCTGCAAATTACGCTCTCATAATTCCTTGTGATGTCATAACGTGGCTACATTCTGACGTCATAATACATTGTGACGTCATAGTGCATACTAATTAGCATGTCGTCATATATTGTTACGTCATAATACATACTCATGATACTCCAGTAGATATGACACAAATTGGGGTGAGAGAAATTGGTCATAATACCTGCAAATTACGCTCTCATAATTTCTTGTGATGTCATAATGCGGATACATTATGATGTCATAATACATTGTGACATCATAGTTGATACTAATTAGCATGTCATCATATATTGTGACATCATAATAAATGCTCATGATACTCCAGTAGATATGACACAATTTGGGGTAAGAGAAATTGGTCATAATACCTGCAAATTACGCTCTCATAATTCCTTGTGATGTCATAACGCGGACACATTATGACGTCATAATACATTGTGACGTCATAGTGAATACTAATTAGCATGTCATCATATATTGTGACGTCATAATACATGCTGATGATACTCCAGTAGATATGACACAAATTGCGGTAAGGGAAATTGGTCATAATAGCTGCAAATTACGCTCTCATAATTTCTTGTGATGTCATAAAGTGGATATATTATGACGTCATAATACATTGTGACGTCATAGTGCATACTAATTAGCATGTCATCATATATTGTGATGTCATAATAGATGCACATGATACTCCAGTAGATATGACACAAATTGGGGTAAGAGAAATTGGTCATAATACCTGCAAATTATGCTCTCATTATTCCTTGTGATGTCATAATGCGGATACATTATGACGTCATAATACATTGTGACGTCACAGTGCATACTAATTAGCATGTCATCATATATTGTGACGTCATAATACATGCGCAATATACTACAATAGATACGACACACTTTGGGTTAAGAGAAATTGGTCATAATACCTGCATATTACGCTCTCCTAAAACATTGTGAGGTCATAATGCGGATGCATTATGACGTCATAATACATTGTGACGTCATAGTGCATACTAATTAGCATGTCATCATATGTTGTGGCGTCATAATACATGCTCATGATACTCCAGTAGATATGACACAAATTGCGGTAAGAGAAATTGGTCATAATACCTGCAAGTTACGCTCTCATAATTCCTTTTGAAGCCATAATGCGGATACATTATGACGTCATAGTGCATACTAATTAGCATGTCATCATATATTGTGACGTCAAAATACAAGCTCATGATTCTCCAGTACACATGACACAAATTGTGTTAAGAGAAATTCGTCATAATACCTGCAAATTACGCTCTCATAATTCCTTGTGATGTCATAATGCGGACACATTATGACGTCATAATGCATTGTGACGTCATAGTGCATACTAATTAGCATGTCATCATATATTGTGACGTCATAATACATGCTCATGATATTCCAGTAGATATGACACAAATTGGGGTAAGAGAAATTGGTCATAATACCTGCAAATTACGCTCTCCTAATACATTGTGATGTCATAATGCGGATACATTATGACGTCATAATACATTGTGACATCATAATGCATACTACTTTGCATGTCATCATATATTGTGATGTCATAATACATGCTCATGATACTCCAGTACATATGACACAAATTGGGTTAAGAGAAATTGGTCATAATACCAGCAAATTAGGCTCTCCTAATACATTGTGATGTCATAATGCCGATACATTACGAAGTCATAACACATTGTGACATCATAGTGCATACTAAATATGATGTCATCATATATTGTGACGTCATAATACATGCTCATGATACTCCAGTACATTCTACACAATTTGGGTTAAGAGAAATTGGTCATAATACCTGCAAATTACGCTCTAATAATTCCTTGTGATGTCATAATGCGGACACATTATGACGTCATAATACATTGTGATGTCATAGTGCATACTAATTAGCATGTCATCATATATTGTGATGTCATAATACATGCTCATGATACTCCAGTAGATTTGACACAAATTGGGGTAAGAGAAATAGGTCATAATACCTGCAAGTTATGCTCTCATAATTCCTTGTGATGTCATAATGTGGATACATTATGACGTCATAAACATTGTGACGTCATAGTGCATACTACATACCATATCATCATATATTGTGTTGTCATAATACATGCTCATGATACTCCAGTACATATGACACAAATTGGGTTAAGAGAAATTGGTCACAATACCTGCAAATTACGCTCTCCTAAAACATTGTGATGTCATAATGCGGATACATTATGACGTCATAATTCATTGTGACATCATAGTGCATACTAATTAGCATGTCATCATATATTGTGACATCATAATACATGCTCATGATACTCCAGTAGATATGACACAAATTGGGGTAACAGAAATTGGTCATAATACCTGCAAATTACGCTCTCCTAATTCCTTGTGATGTCATAATGCGGATACATTATGACGTCATAATACGGATACATTATGACGTCATAATACATTCTGACGTCATAGTTCATACTAATTAGCATGTCATCATATATTGTGATGTCATAATACATGCTCATGATACTCCAGTAGATATGACACAATTTGTGGTAAGAGAAATTGGTCATATTACCTGCAAATTACGCTCTCATAATTCCTTGTGATGTCATAATGTGGATACATTATGACGTCATAATACATTGTGACGTCATAGTGCATACTAATTAGCATGTCATCGTATATTCTGATGTCAAAATACGTGCTCATGATACTCCAGTATATATGACACACATTGGGTTAAGAGAAATTGGTCATAATACCTGTAAATTACGCTGTCCTAAAACATTGGGATGTCATAATGCGGATACATTATGACGTCATAATGCATTGTGACGTCATACTGCATACTAATTAGCATGTCATCATATATGGTGACGTCTTAACACATACTCATGATACTCCAGTAGATATGACACAAATTGGGGTAAGAGAAATTGGTCATAATACCTGCAAATTACGCTCTCCTAATTCCTTGTGATGTCATAATGCGGATACATTATGACGTCATAATACATTGTGACATCATAGTGCATACTAATTAGCATGTCATCATATATTGTGACGTCATAAAACATGCTCATGATACTCCAGTAGATATGACACAAATTGGGGTAAGAGAAATTGGTCATAATACCTGCAAATTACGCTCTCATAATTCATTGTGATGTCATAATGCGGATACATTATGACATCATAATATATTGTGACGTCATAGTGCATACTAATTAGCATGTCATCATATATTGTGACGTCATAATACATACTCATGATGCTCCAGGAGATATGACACCAATTGGGGTAAGAGAAATTGGTCATAATACCTGCAAATTACGCTCTCCTAATTCCTTGTGATGCCGTAATGTGGATACATTATGACGTCATAATACATTGTGCCCTCAAAGTGCATACTAATTAGCATGTCATCATACATTGTGATGTCATAATGCATCCTCATGATACTCCAGTAGATATGACACAAATTGGGGTAAGAGAAATTGGTCATAATACCTGCAAATTACGCTCTCCTAATTCCTTGTGATGTCATAATGCGGATACATTATGACGTCATAATACATTGTGACGTCATAGTGCATACTAAATAGCATGTCATCATGTATTGTGACTTCATAATACATGCTCATGATACTCCAGTAGATATGACACGAATTGGGGTAAGAAAAAATTGTCATAATACCTGCAAATTACGCTCTCCTATTACATTGTGATGTCATAATGTGGATACATTATGACGTCATAATACATTGTGACGTCATAGTGAATACTATTTAGCATGTCATCATATATTGTGACGTCATAATACATGCTTATGATACTCCAGTAGATTTTACACAAATTGGGGAAAGAGAAATTGGTCATAATACCTGCGAATTACGCTCTCCAAATACATTGTGATGTCATAATGCGGATACATTAGTACGTCATAATACATTGCGACGTCATAGTGCATACTAATTAGCATGTCATCAAATATTGTGACGTCATAATACATGCTCATGATACTCCAGTAGATATGACACAAATTGGGGCAAGAGAATTTGGATATAATACCTGCAAATTACGCTCTCATAATTCCTTGTGATGTCATAATGCGGACACATTATGACGTCATAATACATTGTGACATCATAGTGAATACTAATTAGCATGTCATCATATATTGTGATGTCATAATACATTCTCATGATACTCCAGTACATATGAAACAAATTTTGTTAAGGGAAATTGGTCATAATACCTGTAAATTATGCTCTCCTAAAACATTGTGATGTCATAATGTGGATACATTATGACATCATAATACAGTGTGACGTCATAGTGCATACTAATTAGCATGTCATCATATATTGTGATGTCATAATACACGCTCATGATACTCCAGTAGATATGACACAAATTGGGGTAAGAGAAAGTGGTCATAATACGTGCAAATTACGCTCTCCTATTATATTGTGATGTCATAATGCGGATACACTATGACATCATAATACATTGTGATGTCATAGTGAATACTAATTAGCAGGCCATCATATATTATGATGTCATAATACATGCTCATGATACTCCAGTACATATGACAAAAATTGGGTTAAGAGAAATTGGTCATTATACCTGCCAATTACGCTCTCCTAAAACATTGTGATGTCATAATGCGGATACATTATGACGTCATAATACAGTGTGACGTCATAGTGCATACTAATGAGCATGTCGTCATATATTGTGATGTCATAATACATGCTCATGATACTCCAGTAGATATAACACAAATTGGGGTAAGAGAAATTGGTCATAATACCTGCAAATTACGCTCTCCTAATTCCTTGTGATGCCATAATGTGGATACATTATGACGTCATAATACATTGTGCCCTCATAGTGCATACTAATTAGCATGTCATCATACATTATGATGTCATAATACATGCTCATGATACTCCAGTAGATATGACACAAATTGGGGTAAGAGAAATTGGTCATAATACCTGCAAATTACGCTCTCATAATTATTTGTGATGTCATTATGCGGACACATTATGACGTCATAATACATTGCGACATCATAGTGCATACTAATTAGCATGTCATTATATATTGTGACGTCATAATACATGCTGATGATACTCCAGTAGATATGACACAAATTGGGGTAAGAGAAATTGGTCATAATACCTGCAAATTACGCTCTCATTATTCCTTGTGATGTTATAATGCGGATACATTATGACGTCATAATACATTGTGACGTCATAGTGCATACTAATTAGCATGTCATCATATATTGTGATGTCATAATACATGCTCATGATACTCCAGTACATATGACACAATTTGGGGTAAGAGAAATTGGTCATAATACCTGCAAATTACGCTCTCCTAATTCCTTGTGATGTCATAATGCGGATACATTATGACGTCATAATACATTGTGACGTCATAGTGCATACTAATTAGCATGTCATCATATATTGTGACGTCATAATACATGCTTAATATACTCCAGTAGATACGACACAAATTGGGGTAAGAGAAATTGGTCATAATACCTGCAAATTACGCTCTCATAATTTCTTGTGATGTCATAATACGGATACATTATGATGTCATAATACATTGTGACGTCATAGTTCATAGTAATTAGCATGTCATCATATATTGTGACGTCATAATACATGCTCATGATACTCCAGTAGATATGACACAATTTGTGGTAAGAGAAATTGGTCATATTACCTGCAAATTACGCTCTCATTATTCCTTGTGATGTCATCATTCGGATACATTATGACATCATAATACATTGTGACGTCATAGTGCATACTAATTAGCATGTCATCATATATTGTGACGTCATAATACGTGCTCATGATTCTCCAGTACATATGACACACATTGGGTTAAGAGAAATTGGTCATAATACCTGCAAATTACGCTCTCCTAAAACATTGTGATGTCATAATGCGGATACATTATGACCTCATAATACATTGTGACATCATAGTGCATACTACTTAGCATGTCATCATATATTGTGATGTCATAATACATGCTCATAATACTCCAGTAAATATGACACAAATTGGGTTAAGAGAAATTCGTCATAATACCTGCAAATTACGCTCTCCTAAAACATTGTGATGTCATAATGCGGATACATTATGACGTCATAATACATTGTGACGTCATAGTGCATACTAATTAGCATGTCATCATATATTGTGACGTCATAATACATGCTCATGATCCTCCAGTAGATATGACACAAATTGGGGTAAGAGAAATTGGTCATAATACCTGCAAATTACGCTCTCACAATTCCTTGTGATGTCATAACGCGGATACATTATGACGTCATAATACATTGTGACGTCATAGTGCATACTAATTAGCATGTCATCATATATTGTTACGTCATAATACACACTCATGATACTCCAGTAGATATGACACAAATTGGGGAAAGAGAAATTGGTCAAAATACCTGCAAATTACGCTCTCATAATTCCTTGTGATGTCATAACGTGGACACATTATGACGTCATAATACATTGTGACGTCATAGTGAATACTAATTAGCATGTCATCATATATTGTGACGTCATAATACATGCTCATGATACTCCAGTACATATGACACAAATTGGGTTAAGAGAAATTGGTCATAATACCTGCAAATTACGCTCTCATAATTCCTTGTGATGTCATAATGCGGATACATTATGACATCATAATACATTGTGACATCATAGTGCATACTAATTAGCATGTCCTCATATATTGTGATGTCATAATACACGCTCATGATCCTCCAGTAGATATGACACAAATTGCGGTAAGGGAAATTGGTCCTAAATCCTGCAAATTACGCTCTCATTATTTCTTGTAATGTCATTATGCGGATACATTATGACGTCATAATACATTGTGACGTCATAGTTCATACTAATTAGCATGTCATCATATATTGTGACATCATAATACATGCTCATGATACTCCAGTAGATATGACACAAATTGGGGTAAGTAAAATTGGTTGTAATACCTGCAAATTACGCTCTCATAATTCCTTGTGATGTCATCATGCGGATACATTATGATGTCATAATACATTGTGACATCATAGTGCATACTAGTTAGCATGTCATCATATATTTTGACGTCATAATACATGCTCATGATACTCCAGTAGAAATGACACATATTGGGTTAAGAGAAATTCGTCATAATACCTGCAAATTACGCTCTCATAATTCCTTGTGATGTCATAATGCGGATACATTATGACGTCATAATGCATTGTGACGTCATAGTGCCTACTAATTAGCATGCCATCATATATTGTGACGTCATAATACATGCTCATGATATTCCAGTAGATATGACACAAATTGGGGTAAGAGAAATTGGTCATAATACCTGCAAATTACGCTCTCCTAAAACATTGTGATGTCATAATGCGGATACATTATGACGTCATAATACATTGTGACGTCCTAGTGCATACTAATTAGCATGTCATCATATATTGTGATGTCATAATTCATGCTCTGGTTCTCCAGTAGATATGACACAAATTGTGGTAAGAGAAATTGGTCATAATACCTGCAAATTACGCTCTCAAAATTCCTTGTGATGTCATAATGCGGATACATTATGACGTCATAATACATTGAGAAGCCATAGTGCATACTAATTAGCATATCATCATATATTATGACGTCATAATACATGCTCATGATACTCCCGTAGATATGACACAAATTGGGGTAAGTGAAATTGGTCATAATACCTGCAAATTACGCTCTCATAATTCCTTGTGATGTCATAATGCGGATACATTATGACGTCATAATACATAGTGACGCTATAGTGCATACTAATTAGCATGTCATCATATATTGTGACATCATAATACATGCTCATGATACTCAAGTAGATATGACACAAATTGGGGTAAGAGAAATTGGTCATAATACCTGCAAATTACGCTCTCATAATTCCTTGAGATGTAATAATGCGGATACATTATGACGTCATAATATATTGTGACGTTATAGTGCATAGTAATTAGCATGTCATCATATATTGTGACGTCATAATACATGCTCATAATACTCCAGTAGATATGACACAAATTGTGGTAAGAGAAATTGGTCATAATACCTGCAGATTACGCTCTCCTAATACATTGTGATGTCATAATGCGGATACATTATGACGTCATAATACATTGTGACGTCATAGTGCGTAATAATTAGCATGTCATCATATGTTGTGATGTCATAATACATGCTCATGATACTCCAGTACATATGACACAAATTGTGTTAAGTGAAATTGGTCATAATACCTGCAAATTACGCTCTCCTAAAACATTGTGAGGTCATAATGCGGATACATTATGACGTCAGAATACATTGTGACGTCATAGTGCATACTAATTAGCATGTCATCATATATTGTGACGTCATAATTCATGCTCATGATCCTCCAGTAGATATGACACAAATTGGGGTAAGAGAAATTGGTCATAATACCTGCAAATTACGCTCTCATAATTCCTTGTGATGTCATAATGCGGACACATTATGACGTCATAATAAATTGTGATGTCATAGTGCATACTAATTAGCATGTCATCATATATTTTGACTTCATAATACATGCTCATGATACTCCAGTAGATATGACACAAATTGGGGTAAGAAAAATTGGTCATAATACATGCAAATTAGGCTCTCATAATTCCTTGTGATGTCATAATGCGGATACATTAAGATGTCATGATACATTGTGACGTCATAGTGCATACTAATTAGCATGTCATCATATATTGTGACATCATAATACAAGCTCATGATACTCCAGTACATATGACACAAATTGGGGTAAGAGAAATTGGTCATAATACCTGCAAATTATGCTCTCCTATTACATTGTGATGTCATAATGCGGATACATTATGACGTCAAAATACATTGTGACATCATAGTGCATACTGATCAGCATGTCATCATATATTGTGACGTCATAATTCATGCTCATGATACTCCAGTAGATATGACACAAATTGGCGTAAGAGAAATTGGTCATAATACCTGCAAATTACAGTCTCATAATTCCTTGTGATGTCATAATGCGGTTGCATTATGACGTCATAATACATTGTGATGTCATAGTGCATACAAATTAGCATGTCATCATATATTGTGATGTCACAATACATGCTCATGATACTCCAGTACATATGACACAAATTGGGTTAAGAGAAGTTGGTCATAATACCTGCAAATTACGCTCTCCTAAAACATTGTGATGCCATAATGCGGATACATTATGACGTCATAATGCATTGTGACGTCATAGTGCATACTAATTAGCATGTCATCATATATTGTGACGTCATAATACATGCTCATGATACTCCAGTACATATGACACAAATTGTGTTAAGAGAAATTGGTCATAATACCTGCAAATTACGGTCTCCTAAACATTGTGATGTCATAATGCGGATACATTATGACGTCATAATACATTGTGACATCATAGTGCATACTAATTAGCATGTCATCATATATTGTGATGTCATAATGCATGCTCATGATACTCCAGTAGATATGACACACATTGGGTTAAGAGAAATTGGTCATAATACCTGCAAATTACGCTCTCCTAAAACATAGTGATGTCATAATGCGGATACATTATGACGTCATAATACAGTGTGATGTCATAGTGCATACTAATTAGCATGTCTTCATATATTGTGATGTCATAATACATGCTCATGATACTCCAGTAGATATGACACAAATTGGGGTAAGAGAAATTGGTCATAATACCTGCAAATTACACTCTCATAATTCCTTGGGATGTCATAATGCGGATACATTATGACGTCATAATACATTGTGACGTCATAGTGCATACTAATTAGCATGTCATCCTATATTGTGACGTCATAATACATACTCATGATGCTCCAGGAGATATGACACCAATTGGGGTAAGAGAAATTGGTCATAATACCTGCAAATTACGCTCTCCTAATTCCTTGTGATGCCATAATGTGGATACATTATGACGTCATAATACATTGTGCCCTCATAGTGCATACTAATTAGCATGTCATCATACATTGTGATGTCATAATACATCCTCATGATACTCCAGTAGATATGACACAAATTGGGGTAAGAGAAATTGGTCATAATACCTGCAAATTACGCTCTCCTAATTCCTTGTGATGTCATAATGCGGATACATTATGACGTCATAATACATTGTGACGTCATAGTGCATACTAAATAGCATGTCATCATGTATTGTGACTTCATAATACATGCTCATGATACTCCAGTAGATATGACACAAATTGGGGTAAGAGAAAATGGTCATAATACCTGCAAATTACGCTCTCCTATTACATTGTGATGTCATAATGCGGATACATGATGACGTCATAATACATTGTTCCATCATAGTGAATACTATTTAGCTTGTCATCATATATTGTGAAGTCATAATACATGCTTATGATACTCCAGTAGATTTGACACAAATTGGGGTAAGAGAAATTGGTCATAATACCTGCAAATTACGCTCTCCTAATACATTGTGATGTCATAATGCGGATACATTATGACGTCATAATACATTGCGACGTCATAGTGCATACTAATTAGCATGTCATCATATATTGTTACGTCATAATACATGCTCATGATACTCCAGTAGATATGACACAAATTGCGGTAAGGGAAATTCGTCATAATACCTGCAAATTACGCTCTCATTATTTCTTGTGATGTCATAATGCGGATACATTATGATGTCATAATATATTGTGACGTCATAGTGCATACTAATTAGCATGTCATCATATATTGTGACGTCAAAATACATGCTCATGATACTCCAGTAGATATGACACAAATTGGGGTAAGAGAAATTGGTCATAATACCTGCAAATTACGCTCTCATAATTCCTTGTGATGTCTTAATGCGGACACATTATGACGTCATAATACATTGTGACATCATAGTGAATACTAATTAGCATGACATCATATATTGTGATGTCATAATACATGCTCATGATACTCCAATACATATGACACAAATTTTGTTAAGGGTAATTGGTCATAATACCTTCAAATTACGCTCTCCTAAAACATTGTGATGTCATAATGCGGATACATTATGACGTCATAATACAGTGTGACGTCATAGTGCATACTAATTAGCATGTCATCATATATTGTGACGTCATAATACATGCTCATGATACTCCAGTAGATATGACACAAATTGGGGTAAGAGAAAATGGTCATAATACCTGCAAATTACGCTCTCCTATTATATTGTGATGTCATAATGCGGATACATTATGACGTCATAATACATTGTGACGTCATAGTGCATACTAATTAGCATGTCATCATATATTCTGACGTCATAATACATGCTCATGATACTCCAGTAGATTTGACACAAATTGGGGTAAGAGAAATTTGTCATAATACCTGCAAATTACGCTCTCTTAATACATTGTGTTGTCATAATGCAGATACATTATGACGTCATAATACATTGTGACGTCATAGTGCATACTAATTAGCATGTCATCATATATTGTGACGTCATAATACATGCTCATGATACTCCAGTAGATATGACACAAATTGGGGTAAGAGAAATTGGTCATAATACCTCCAAATTACGCTCTCATAATTCCTTGTGAGGTCATAACCCGGACACATTATGACGTCATAATACATTGTGACGTCATAGTGCATACTACTTAGCATGTCATCATATATTGTGATGTCATAATACATGCTCATGATACTCCAGTACATATGACAAAAATTGGGTTAAGAGAAATTGGTCATAATACCTTCAAATTACGCTCTCCTAAAACATTGTGATGTCATAATGCGGATACATTATGACGTCATAATACAGTGTGACGTCATAGTGCATACTAATTAGCATGTCGTCATATATTGTTACGTCATAATACATACTCATGATACTCCAGTAGATATGACACAAATTGGGGTGAGAGAAATTGGTCATAATACCTGCAAATTACGCTCTCCTAATTCCTTGTGATGTCATAATGCGGATACATTATGACGTCATAATACATTGTGACGTCATAGTGCATACTAATTAGCATGTCATCATATATTGTGACGTCATAATACATGCTCAATATACTCCAGTAGATACGACACAAATGGGGTAAGAGAAATTCGTCATAATACCTGCAAATTACGCTCTCATAATTCCTTGTGATGTCATAATGCGGACACATTATGACGTCATAATACATTGTGATATCATAGTGCATACTAATTAGCATGTCATCATATATTGTGACGTCATAATACATGCTCATGATACTCCAGTAGATATGACACAAATTGGGGTAAGAGAAATTGGTCATAATACCTGCAAATTACGCTCTCATAATTCCTTGTGATGTCATAATGCGGATACATTATGACGTCATAATACATAGTGACGTCATAGTGCATAATAATTAGCATGTCATCATATATTGTGACGTCATAATACATCCTCATGATACTCCAGTACATATGACACAAATTGGGGTAAGAGAAATTGGTCATAATATCTGCAAGTTATGCTCTCATAATTCCTTGTGATGTCACAATGCGGATACATTATGACGTCATTATACATTGTGACGTCATAGTGCATACTACATAGCATGTCATCATATATTGTGACGTCATAATACATGCTCATGATACTCCAGTACATATGACACAAATTGGGTTAAGAGAAATTGGTCACAATACCTGCAAATTACGGTCTCCTAAAACATTGTGATGTCATAATGCGGATACATTATGACGTCATAATACATTGTGACGTCATAGTGCATACTAATTAGTATGTCATCATATATTGTGACGTCATAATACATGCTCAATATACTCCAGTAGATACGACACAAATTGGGGTAAGAGAAATTGGTCATAATACCTGAAAATTACGCTCTCATAATTCCTTGTGATGTCATAATGCGGACACATTATGACGTCATAATACATTGTGATGTCATAGTGCATACTAATAAGCATGTCATCATATATTGTGACGTCATAATACATGCTCATGATACTCCAGTAGATATGACACAAATTGGGGTAAGAGAAATTGGTCATAATACCTGCAAATTACGCTCTCATAATTCCTTGTGATGTCATAATGCGGATACATTATGACGTCATAATATATAGTGACGTCATAGTGCATACTAATTAGCATGTCATCATATATTGTGACGTCATAATACATCCTCATGATACTCCAGTACATATGACACAAATTGGGGTAAGAGAAATTGGTCATAATACCTGCAAGTTATGCTCTCATAACTCCTTGTGATGTCATAATGCGGATGCATTATGACGTCATAATACATTGTGACGTCATAGTGCATACTACATAGCATGTCATCATATATTGTGACGTCATAATACATGCTCATGATACTCCAGTACATATGACACAAATTGGGTTAAGAGAAATTGGTCACAATACCTGCAAATTACGGTCTCCTAAAACATTGTGATGTCAAAATGCGGATACATTATGACGTCATAATACATTGTGACATCATAGTGCATACTAATTAGCATATCATCATATATTGTGACATCATAATACATGCTCATGATACTGCAGTACATATGACACAAATTGTGGTAAGAGAAATTGGTCATAATACCTGCAAATTACGCTCTCCTTATTCCTTGTGATGTCATAATGCGGATACATTATGACGTCACAATACGGATATATTATGACGTCATAATACATTGTGACGTCATAGTTCATACTAATTAGCATGTCATCATATATTGTGATCTCATAATACATGCTCATGATACTCCAGTAGATACGACACAATTTGTGGTAAGAGAAATTGGTCATATTACCTGCAAGTTACGCTCTCATACTTCCTTGTGATGTCATAATGTGGATACATTATGACGTCATAATACATTGTGACGTCATAGTGCATACTAATTAGCATGTCATCATATATTGTGATGTCATACTACGTGCTCATGATACTGCAGTACATATGACACACATTGGGTTAAGAGAAATTGGTCATAATACCTGCAAATTACGCTCTCCTAAAACATAGTGATGTCATAATGCGGATACATTATGACGTCATAATACAGTGTGATGTCATAGTGCATACTAATTAGCATGTCTTCATATATTGTGATGTCATAATACATGCTCATGATACTCCAGTAGATATGACACAAATTGGGGTAAGAGAAATTGGTCATAATACCTGCAAATTACACTCTCATAATTCCTTGGGATGTCATAATGCGGATACATTATGACGTCATAATACATTGTGACGTCATAGTGCATACTAATTAGCATGTCATCCTATATTGTGACGTCATAATACATACTCATGATGCTCCAGGAGATATGACACCAATTGGGGTAAGAGAAATTGGTCATAATACCTGCAAATTACGCTCTCCTAATTCCTTGTGATGCCATAATGTGGATACATTATGACGTCATAATACATTGTGCCCTCATAGTGCATACTAATTAGCATGTCATCATACATTGCGATGTCATAATACATCCTCATGATACTCCAGTAGATATGACACAAATTGGGGTAAGAGAAATTGGTCATAATACCTGCAAATTACGCTCTCCTAATTCCTTGTGATGTCATAATGCGGATACATTATGACGTCATAATACATTGTGACGTCATAGTGCATACGAAATAGCATGTCATCATGTATTGTGACTTCATAATACATGCTCATGATACTCCAGTAGATATGACACAAATTGGGGTAAGAGAAAATGGTCATAATACCTGCAAATTACGCTCTCCTATTACATTGTGATGTCATAATGCGGATACATGATGACGTCATAATACATTGTTCCATCATAGTGAATACTATTTAGCTTGTCATCATATATTGTGAAGTCATAATACATGCTTATGATACTCCAGTAGATTTGACACAAATTGGGGTAAGAGAAATTGGTCATAATACCTGCAAATTACGCTCTCCTAATACATTGTGATGTCATAATGCGGATACATTATGACGTCATAATACATTGCGACGTCATAGTGCATACTAATTAGCATGTCATCATGTATTGTTACGTCATAATACATGCTCATGATACTCCAGTAGATATGACACAGATTGCGGTAAGGGAAATTCGTCATAATACCTGCAAATTACGCTCTCATTATTTCTTGTGATGTCATAATGCGGATACATTATGATGTCATAATATATTGTGACGTCATAGTGCATACTAATTAGCATGTCATCATATATTGTGACGTCATAATACATGCTCATGATACTCCAGTAGATATGACACAAATTGGGGTAAGAGAAATTGGTCATAATACCTGCAAATTACGCTCTCATAATTCCTTGTGATGTCGTAATGCGGACACATTATGACGTCATAATACATTGTGACATCATAGTGAATACTAATTAGCATGACATCATATATTGTGATGTCATAATACATGCTCATGATACTCCAATACATATGACACAAATTTTGTTAAGGGTAATTGGTCATAATACCTTCAAATTACGCTCTCCTAAAACATTGTGATGTCATAATGCGGATACATTATGACGTCATGATACAGTGTGACGTCATAGTGCATACTAATTAGCATGTCATCATATATTGTGACGTCATAATACATGCTCATGATACTCCAGTAGATATGACACAAATTGGGGTAAGAGAAATTGGTCATAATATCTGCAAATTGCGCTCTCATAATTCCTTGTGATGTCATATTGCGGATACTTTATGACGTCATAATACATTGTGACGTTATAGTGCCTACTAATTAGCATGTCATCATATATTGTGACATCATCATACATGCTCATGATACTCCAGTAGATATGACACAAATTGGGGTAAGAGAAATTGGTCATAATACCTGCAAATTACGCTCTCATAATTCCTTGTGATGTCATAATGCGGATACATTATGATGTCATAATACATTGTGACGTTATACTGCATACTAATTTGCATGTCATCATATATTGTGACGTCATAATACATACTCATGATACTCCAGTAGATATGACACAAATTGGGGTAAGAGAAAATGGTCATAATACCTGCAAATTACGCTCTCCTATTATATTGTGATGTCATAATGCGGATACATTATGACGTCATAATACATTGCGACGTCATAGTGCATACTAATTAGCATGTCATCATATATTGTTACGTCATAATACATGCTCATGATACTCCAGTAGATATGACACAAATTGCGGTAAGGGAAATTCGTCATAATACCTGCAAATTACGCTCTCATTATTTCTTGTGATGTCATAATGCGGATACATTATGATGTCATAATATATTGTGACGTCATAGTGCATACTAATTAGCATGTCATCATATATTGTGACGTCATAATACATGCTCATGATACTCCAGTAGATATGACACAAATTGGGGTAAGAGAAATTGGTCATAATACCTGCAAATTACGCTCTCATAATTCCTTGTGATGTCTTAATGCGGACACATTATGACGTCATAATACATTGTGACATCATAGTGAATACTAATTAGCATGACATCATATATTGTGATGTCATAATACATGCTCATGATACTCCAATACATATGACACAAATTTTGTTAAGGGTAATTGGTCATAATACCTTCAAATTACGCTCTCCTAAAACATTGTGATGTCATAATGCGGATACATTATGACGTCATAATACAGTGTGACGTCATAGTGCATACTAATTAGCATGTCATCATATATTGTGACGTCATAATACATGCTCATGATACTCCAGTAGATATGACACAAATTGGGGTAAGAGAAATTGGTCATAATATCTGCAAATTGCGCTCTCATAATTCCTTGTGATGTCATATTGCGGATACTTTATGACGTCATAATACATTGTGACGTTATAGTGCCTACTAATTAGCATGTCATCATATATTGTGACATCATCATACATGCTCATGATACTCCAGTAGATATGACACAAATTGGGGTAAGAGAAATTGGTCATAATACCTGCAAATTACGCTCTCATAATTCCTTGTGATGTCATAATGCGGATACATTATGATGTCATAATACATTGTGACGTTATACTGCATACTAATTTGCATGTCATCATATATTGTGACGTCATAATACATACTCATGATACTCCAGTAGATATGACACAAATTGGGGTAAGAGAAAATGGTCATAATACCTGCAAATTACGCTCTCCTATTATATTGTGATGTCATAATGCGGATACATTATGACGTCATAATACATTGTGACGTCATAGTGCATACTAATTAGCATGTCTTCATATATTCTGACGTCATAATACATGCTCATGATACTCCAGTAGATTTGACACAAATTGGGGTAAGAGAAATTTGTCATAATACCTGCAAATTACGCTCTCTTAATACATTGTGTTGTCATAATGCAGATACATTATGACGTCATAATACATTGTGACGTCATAGTGCATACTAATTAGCATGTCATCATATATTGTGACGTCATAATACATGCTCATGATACTCCAGTAGATATGACACAAATTGGGGTAAGAGAAATTGGTCATAATACCTCCAAATTACGCTCTCATAATTCCTTGTGAGGTCATAACCCGGACACATTATGACGTCATAATACATTGTGACGTCATAGTGCATACTACTTAGCATGTCATCATATATTGTGATGTCATAATACATGCTCATGATACTCCAGTACATATGACAAAAATTGGGTTAAGAGAAATTGGTCATAATACCTTCAAATTACGCTCTCCTAAAACATTGTGATGTCATAATGCGGATACATTATGACGTCATAATACAGTGTGACGTCATAGTGCATACTAATTAGCATGTCGTCATATATTGTTACGTCATAATACATACTCATGATACTCCAGTAGATATGACACAAATTGGGGTGAGAGAAATTGGTCATAATACCTGCAAATTACGCTCTCCTAATTCCTTGTGATGTCATAATGCGGATACATTATGACGTCATAATACATTGTGACGTCATAGTGCATACTAATTAGCATGTCATCATATATTGTGACGTCATAATACATGCTCAATATACTCCAGTAGATACGACACAAATGGGGTAAGAGAAATTCGTCATAATACCTGCAAATTACGCTCTCATAATTCCTTGTGATGTCATAATGCGGACACATTATGACGTCATAATACATTGTGATATCATAGTGCATACTAATTAGCATGTCATCATATATTGTGACGTCATAATACATGCTCATGATACTCCAGTAGATATGACACAAATTGGGGTAAGAGAAATTGGTCATAATACCTGCAAATTACGCTCTCATAATTCCTTGTGATGTCATAATGCGGATACATTATGACGTCATAATACATAGTGACGTCATAGTGCATACTAATTAGCATGTCATCATATATTGTGACGTAATAATACATCCTCATGATACTCCAGTACATATGACACAAATTGGGGTAAGAGAAATTGGTCATAATATCTGCAAGTTATGCTCTCATAATTCCTTGTGATGTCACAATGCGGATACATTATGACGTCATAATACATTGTGACGTCATAGTGCATACTACATAGCATGTCATCATATATTGTGACGTCATAATACATGCTCATGATACTCCAGTACATATGACACAAATTGGGTTAAGAGAAATTGGTCACAATACCTGCAAATTACGGTCTCCTAAAACATTGTGATGTCATAATGCGGATACATTATGACGTCATAATACATTGTGACGTCATAGTGCATACTAATTAGCATATCATCATATATTGTGACGTCATAATACATGCTCATGATACTCCAGTACATATGACACAAATTGGGGTAAGAGAAATTGGTCATAATACCTGCAAATTACGCTCTCATAATTCCTTGTGATGTCTTAATGCGGACACATTATGACGTCATAATACATTGTGACATCATAGTGAATACTAATTAGCATGACATCATATATTGTGATGTCATAATACATGCTCATGATGCTCCAATACATATGACACAAATTTTGTTAAGGGTAATTGGTCATAATACCTTCAAATTACCCTCTCCTAAAACATTGTGATGTCATAATGCGGATACATTATGACGTCATAATACAGTGTGACGTCATAGTGCATACTAATTAGCATGTCATCATATATTGTGACGTCATAATACATGCTCATGATACTCCAGTAGATATGACACAAATTGGGGTAAGAGAAATTGGTCATAATATCTGCAAATTGCGCTCTCATAATTCCTTGTGATGTCATATTGCGGATACTTTATGACGTCATAATACATTGTGACGTTATAGTGCCTACTAATTAGCATGTCATCATATATTGTGACATCATCATACATGCTCATGATACTCCAGTAGATATGACACAAATTGGGGTAAGAGAAATTGGTCATAATACCTGCAAATTACGCTCTCATAATTCCTTGTGATGTCATAATGCGGATACATTATGATGTCATAATACATTGTGACGTTATACTGCATACTAATTTGCATGTCATCATATATTGTGACGTCATAATACATACTCATGATACTCCAGTAGATATGACACAAATTGGGGTAAGAGAAAATGGTCATAATACCTGCAAATTACGCTCTCCTATTATATTGTGATGTCATAATGCGGATACATTATGACGTCATAATACATTGTGACGTCATAGTGCATACTAATTAGCATGTCATCATATATTCTGACGTCATAATACATGCTCATGATACTCCAGTAGATTTGACACAAATTGGGGTAAGAGAAATTTGTCATAATACCTGCAAATTACGCTCACTTAATACATTGTGTTGTCATAATGCAGATACATTATGACGTCATAATACATTGTGACGTCATAGTGCATACTAATTAGCATGTCATCATATATTGTGACGTCATAATACATGCTCATGATACTCCAGTAGATATGACACAAATTGGGGTAAGAGAAATTGGTCATAATACCTCCAAATTACGCTCTCATAATTCCTTGTGAGGTCATAACCCGGACACATTATGACGTCATAATACATTGTGACGTCATAGTGCATACTACTTAGCATGTCATCATATATTGTGATGTCATAATACATGCTCATGATACTCCAGTACATATGACAAAAATTGGGTTAAGAGAAATTGGTCATAATACCTTCAAATTACGCTCTCCTAAAACATTGTGATGTCATAATGCGGATACATTATGACGTCATAATACAGTGTGACGTCATAGTGCATACTAATTAGCATGTCGTCATATATTGTTACGTCATAATACATACTCATGATACTCCAGTAGATATGACACAAATTGGGGTGAGAGAAATTGGTCATAATACCTGCAAATTACGCTCTCCTAATTCCTTGTGATGTCATAATGCGGATACATTATGACGTCATAATACATTGTGACGTCATAGTGCATACTAATTAGCATGTCATCATATATTGTGACGTCATAATACATGCTCAATATACTCCAGTAGATACGACACAAATTGGGGTAAGAGAAATTGGTCATAATACCTGCAAATTACGCTCTCATAATTCCTTGTGATGTCATAATGCGGACACATTATGACGTCATAATACATTGTGATGTCATAGTGCATACTAATTAGCATGTCATCATATATTGTGACGTCATAATACATGCTCATGATACTCCAGTACATATGACACAAATTGGGGTAAGAGAAATTGGTCATAATACCTGCAAATTACGCTCTCATAATTCCTTGTGATGTCATAATGCGGATATATTATGACGTCATAATACATAGTGACGTCATAGTGCATACTAATTAGCATGTCATCATATATTGTGACGTCATAATACATCCTCATGATACTCCAGTACATATGACACAAATTGGGGTAAGAGAAATTGGTCATAATATCTGCAAGTTATGCTCTCATAATTCCTTGTGATGTCACAATGCGGATACATTATGACGTCATAATACATTGTGACGTCATAGTGCATACTACATAGCATGTCATCATATATTGTGACGTCATAATACATGCTCATGATACTCCAGTACATATGACACAAATTGGGTTAAGAGAAATTGGTCACAATACCTGCAAATTACGGTCTCCTAAAACATTGTGATGTCATAATGCGGATACATTATGACGTCATAATACATTGTGACATCATAGTGCATACTAATTAGCATATCATCATATATTGTGACATCATAATACATGCTCATGATACTCCAGTACATATGACACAAATTGGGGTATGAGAAATTAGTCATAATACCTGCAAATTGCGCTCTCATAATTCCTTGTGATGTCATAGTGTGGATACATTATGACGTCATAATGCATTGTGACGTCATAGTGCATACTAATTAGCATGTCATCATATATTGTGACGTCATAATACATGCTCATGATACTGCAGTAGATATGACACAAATTGGGGTAAGAGAAATTGGTCATAATACCTGCAAATTACGCTCTCTCAATTCCTTGTGATGTCATAACGCGGATACATTATGACGTCATAATACATTGTGACGTCATAGTGCATACTAATTAGCATGTCCTCATATATTGTGACGTCATAATACATGCTCATGATACTCCAGTAGATTTGACACAAATTGGGGTAAGAGAAATTGGTCATAGTACCTGCAAATTACGCTCTCCTAATACATTGTGATGTCATAATGCGGATACATTATGACGTCATAATACATTGTGACGTTATAGTGCATACTAATTAGCATGTCATCATATATTGTGACCTCATAATACATGCTCATGATACTCCAGTAGATATGACACAAATTGTGGTAAGAGAAATTGGTCATAATACCTGCAAATTACGCTCTCATAATTCCTTGTGATGTCATAACGCGGACACATTATGACGTCATAATACATTGTGACATCATAGTGAATACTAATTAGCATGTCATCATATATTGTGACGTCATAATACATGCTCATGATACTCCAGTACATATGACACAAATTGGGTTAAGGGAAATTGGTCATAATAACTGCAAATTACGCTCTCCTAAAACATTGTGATGTCATAATGCGGATACATTATGACGTCATAATACAGTGTGACGTCCTAGTGCATACTAATTAGCATGTCATCATATATTGTGACGTCATAATACATGCTCATGACACTCCAGTAGATATGACACAAATTGGGGTAAGAGAAATTGGTCATAATACCTGCAAATTACGCTCTCATAATTCCTTGTGATGTCATAATGCGGATACATTATGACATCATAATACATTGTGACGTCATAGTGCATACTAATTAGCATGTCATCATATATTGTGACGTCATAATACATACTCATAATGCTCCAGGTGATATGACACAAATTGGGGTAAGAGAAATTGGTCATAATACCTGCAAATTACGCTCTCCTAAGACCTTGTGATGCCATAATGTGGATACATTATGACGTCATAATATATTGTGCCCTCATAGTCCATACTAATTAGCATGTCATCATATATTGTGGTGTCATAATACATGCTCATGATACTCCAGTAGATATGACACAAATTGGGGTAAGAGAAATTGGTCATAATACCTGCAAATTACGCTGTCATTATTCCTTGTGATGTCATAATGCGGATACATTATGACGTCATAATACATTGTGACGTCATAGTGCATTCTAATTAGCATGTCATCATGTATTGTGACTTCATAATACATGCTCATGATACTCCAGTAGATATGACACAAATTGGCGTAAGAGAAATTGGTCATAATACCGGCAAAATACACTCTCATAATTCCTTGTGATGTCATAATGCGGATACATTATGATGTCATAATATATTGTGACGTCATAGTGCATACTAATTAGCATGTCATCATATATTGTGACGTCATAATACATGCTCATGATACTCCAGTAGATATGACCCAAATTGGGGTAAGAGAAAATGGTCATAATACCTGCAAATTATGCTCTCCTATTACATTGTGATGTCATAATGCGGATACATTATGACGTCTTAATACATTGTGACGTCATAGTGCATACTAATTAGCATGTCATCATATATTTTGACGTCGTAATACATGCTCATGATACTCCAGTAGATATCACACAAATTGGGGTAAGAGAAATTGGTCAGAATACCTGCAAATTACGCTCTCCTAATACATTGTGATGTAATAATGTGGATACATTATGACGTCATAATACATTGTGACGTCATAGTGCATACTAATTAGCATTTCATCATATATTGTGACGTCATAATACATGCTCATGATACTCCAGTAGATATGACACAAATTGCGGTAAGGGAAATTGGTCATAATAGCTGCAAATTACGCTCTCATAATTTCTTGGGATGTCATAATGTGGATATATTATGACGTCATAATACATTGTGACGTCACAGTGCATACTAATTAGCATGTCATCATATATTGTGACGTCATAATACATGCTCAATATACTACAGTAGATACGACACACTATGGGTTAAGAGAAATTGGTCATAATACCTGCATATTACGCTCTCCTAAAACATTGTGATGTCATAATGCGGATGCATTATGACGTCATAATACATTGTGACGTCATAGTGCATACTAATTAACATGTCATCATATATTGTGGCGTCATAATACATGCTCATGATACTCCAGTAGATATGACACAAATTGGGGTAAGAGAAATTGGTCATAATACCTGCAAATTACGCTCTCCTAATTCCTTGCGATGTCATAATGCGGATATATTATGACGTCATAATACATTGTGACGTCATAGTGCATACTAATTAGCATGTCATCATATATTGTGATGTCATGATACATGCTCATGTTACTCCAGTAGATATGACACAAATTGGGGTAAGAGAAATTGGTCATAATACCTGCAAGTTACGCTCTCATAATTCCTTTTGAAGCCATAATGCGGATACATTATGACGTCATAGTGCATACTAATTAGCATGTCATCATATATTGTGACGTCAAAATACAAGCTCATTATACTCCAGTACATATGACACAAATTGGGTTAAGAGAAATTGGTCATAATACCTGCAAATTACGCTCTCATAATTCCTTGTGATGTCAGAATGCGGACACATTATGACGTCATAATACATTGTGACATCATAGTGCATACTAATTAGCATGTCATCATATATTGTGACGTCATAATACATGCTCATGATACTCCAGTAGATATGACACAATTTGGGGTAAGAGAAATTGGTCATAATACCTGCAAATTACACTCTCACAATTCCTGTGATGTCATAATGCGAATACATTATGATGTCATAAAACATTGTGACGTCATAGTGCACACTAAATAGCATGTCATCATATATTGTGACGTCATAATACTTGCTCATGATACTCCAGTAGATATGACACAAATTGGGGTAAGAGAAAATGGTCAAAATACCTGCAAATTACGCTCTCCTATTACATTGTGATGTCATAATGCGGATACATTATGACGTCATAATACATTGCGACGTCATAGTGCATACTAATTAGCATGTCATCATATATTGTGACGTCATAATACATGCTCATGGTACTCCAGTAGATGTGACACAAATTGCGGTAAGGGAAATTCGTCATAATACCTGCAAACTACGCTCTCATTATTTCTTGTGATGTCATAATGTGGATACATTATGACGTCATAATACATTGTGCCCTCATAGTGCATACTAATTAGCATGTCCTCATATATTGTGATGTCATAATACATGCTCATGATACTCCAGTAGATTTGACACAAACTGGGGTAAGAGAAATTGGTCATAGTACCTGCAAATTACGCTCTCATAATTCCTTGTGATGTCATAACGCGGACACATTATGACGTCATAATACATTGTGAAATCATAGTGAATACTAATTAGCATGTCATCATATATTGTGATGTCATAATACATGCTCATGATACTCCAGTACATATGACACAAATTGGGTTAAGAGAAATTGGTCATAATACCTGCAAATTACGCTCTCCTAAAACATTGTGATGTCATAATGCGGATACATTATGACGTCATAATACAGTGTGAAGTCATAGTGCATACTAATTAGCATGTCTTCATATATTGTGACGTAATAATACATGCTCATGATACTCCAGTACATATGACACAAATTGGGGTAAGAGAAATTGGTCATAATACCTGCAAATTACGCTCTCATAATTCCTTGTGATGTCATAATGTGGACACATTATGACGTCATAATACATTGTGACATCATAGTGCATACTAATTAGCATGTCATCATATATTGTGACGTCATAATACATGCTCATGATACTCCAGTAGATATGACACAATTTGGGGTAAGAGAAATTGGTCATAATACCTGCAAATTACACTGTCATAATTCCTTGTGATGTCATAATGCGGATACATTATGATGTCATAATACATTGTGACGTCATAGTGCACACTAAATAGCATGTCATCATATATTGTGACATCATTATACTTGCTCATGATACTCCAATAGATATGACACAAATTGGGGTAAGAGAAAATGGTCATAATACCTGCAAATTACGCTCTCCTATTACATTGTGATGTCATAATGCGGATGCATTAAGACGTCATAATACATTGTGAAGTCATAGTGCATACTACTTAGCATGTCATCATATATTGTGATGTCATAATGCATGCTCATGATACTCCAGTAGATATGACACAAATTGCGGTAAGGGAAATTGGTAATAATAACTGCAAATTACGCTCTCAGTATTGCTTGTAATGTCATAATGCGGATACATTATGACGTCATAATACATTGTGACGTCATAGTGCATACTAATTAGCATGTCATCATATGTTGTGACGTCATAATACATGCTCATGATACTCCAGTAGATATGACACAAATTGGGGTAAGTAAAATTGGTCATAATACCTGCAAATTACGCTCCCATAATTCCTTGTGATTTCATAATGCGGATACATTATGATGTCATAATACATTGTGACGTCATAGTGCATACTATTTAGCATGTCATCATATATTGTGACATCATAATACATGCTCATGATTCTCCAGTACATATGACACAAATTGTATTAAGAGAAATTCGTCATAATACCTGCAAATTACGCTCTCATAATTCCTTGTGATGTCATAATGCGGACACATTATGACGTCATAATGCATTGTGACGTCATAGTGCATACTAATTAGCATGTCATCATATATTGTGACGTCATAATTCATGCTCATGATATTCCAGTAGATACGACACAAATTGGGGTAAGAGAAATTGGTCATAATACCTGCAAATTACGCTCTCCTAATACATTGTGATGTCATAATGCGGATACATTATGACGCCATAATACATTGTGACATCATAATGCATACTACTTTGCATGTCATCATATATTGTGATGTCATAATACATGCTCATGATACTCCAGTACATACGACACAAATTGGGTTAAGAGAAATTGGTCATAATACCAGGAAATTAGGCTCTCCTAATACAGTGTGATGTCATAATGCCGATACATTACGAAGTCATAATACATTGTGACGTCATAGTGCATACTAAATATGATGTCATCATATATTGTGACGTCATAATACATGCTCATGATACTCCAGTACATACGACACAATTTGGGTTAAGAGAAATTGGTCATAATACCTGCAAATTACGCTCTCCTAAAACATTGTGATGTCATAATGCGGATACATTATGACGTCATAATACATTGTGACGTCATACTGCATACTAATTAGCATGTCATCATATATTGTGATGTCATAATGCATGCTCATGATACTCCAGTAGATATGACACAAATTGGGGTAAGAGAAATTGGTCATAACACCTGCAAATGACGTCTTATAGTTCCTTGTGATGTCTTAATGCGGATACATTATGACGTCATAATACATTGTGACGTCATAGTGCATACTAATTAGCATGTCATCATATATTGTGACGTCATAATACATGCTCATGATCCTCCAGGAGATATGACACAAATTGGGGTAAGAGAAATTGGTCATAATACCAGCAAATTACGCTCTCATAATTCCTTGTGATGTCATAATGCGGACACATTATGACGTCATAATACATTGTGATGTCATAGTGCATACTCATTAGCATATCATCATATATTGTGACTTCATAGAACATGCTCATGATACTCCAGTAGATATGACACAAATTGGGGTAAGAAAAATTCGTCATAATGCCTGCAAATTAGGCTCTCATAATTCCTTGTGATGTCATAATGCGGATACATTATGATGTCATAATACATTGTGACGTCATAGTGCATACTAATTAGCATGTCATCATATATTGTGATGTCATGATACATGCTCATGATACTCCAGTAGATATGACACAAATTGGGGTAAGAGAAATTGGTCATAATACCTGCAAGTTACGCTCTCATAATTCCTTTTGAAGCCATAATGCGGATACATTATGACGTTATAGTGCATACTAATTAGCATGTCATCATATATTGTCACGTCAAAATACAAGCTCATGATACTCCAGTACATATGACACAAATTGGGTTAAGAGAAATTGGTCACAATACCTGCAAATTACGCTCTCATAATTCCTTCTGATGTCATAATGCGGACACATTATGACGTCATAATACATTGTGACATCATAGTGCATACTAATTAGCATGTCATCATATATTGTGACGTCATAATACATGCTCATGATACTCCAGTAGATATGACACAATTTGGGGTAAGAGAAATTGGTCATAATACCTGCAAATTACACTCTCATAATTCCTTGTGATGTCATAATGCGGATACATTATGATGTCATAAAACATTGTGACGTCATAGTGCACACTAAATAGCATGTCATCATATATTGCGATGTCATAATACTTGCTCTTGATACTCCAGTAGATATGACAGAAATTGGGGTAAGAGAAAATGGTCATAATACCTGCAAATTACGCTCTCCTGTTACATTGTGATGTCATAATGCGGATACATTATGACGTCATAATACATTGTGACGTCATAGTGAATACTAATTAGCATGTCATCATATATTGTGACGTCATAATACATGCTTATGTTACTCCAGTAGATTTGACACAAATTGGGGTAAGAGAAATTGGTCATAATACCTGCAAATTACGCTCTCCTAATACATTGTGATGTCATAATGCGGATACATTATGACGTCATAATACATTGCGACGTCATAGTGCATAGTAATTAGCATGTCATCATATATTGTGATGTCATAATACATGCTCATGGTACTCCAGTAGATATGACACAAATTGCGGTAAGGGAAATTCGTCATAATACCTGCAAACTACGCTCTCATTATTTCTTGTGATGTCATAATGTGGATACATTATGACGTCATAATACATTGTGCCCTCATAGTGCATACTAATTAGCATGTCCTCATATATTGTGACGTCATAATACATGCTCATGATACTCCAGTATATTTGACACAAATTGGGGTAAGAGAAATTGGTCATAGTACCTGCAAATTACGCTCTCATAATTCCTTGTGATGTCATAACGTGGACACATTATGACGTCATAATACATTGTGACGTCATAGTGAATACTAATTAGCATGTCATCATATATTGTGATGTCATAATACATGCTCATGATACTCCAGTACATATGACACAAATTGGGTTAAGAGAAATTGGTCATAATACCTGCAAATTACGCTCTCCTAAAACATTGTGATGTCATAATGCTTATACATTATGACGTCATAATACAGTGTGAAGTCATAGTGCATACTAATTAGCATGTCTTCATATATTGTGACGTCATAATACATGCTCATGATACTCCAGTAGATATGACACAAATTGGGGTAAGAGAAATTGGTCATAATACCTGCAAATTACGCTCTCATAATTCCTTGTGATGTCATAATGCGGACACATTATGACGTCATAATACATTGTGACATCATAGTGCATACTAATTAGCATGTCATCATATATTGTGATGTCATAATATATGCTCATGATACTCCAGTAGATATGACACAATTTGGGGTAAGAGTAATTGGTCATAATACCTGCAAATTACACTCTCATAATTCCTTGTGATGTCATAATGCGGATACATTATGATGTCATAATACATTGTGACGTCATAGAGCACACTAAATAGCATGTCATCATATATTGTGACATCATAATACTTGCTCATGATACTCCAGTAGATATGACACAAATTGGGGTAAGAGAAATTGGTCATAATACCTGCAAATTACGCTCTCCTATTACATTGTGATGTCATAATGCGGATGCATTATGACGTCATAATACATTGTGACGTCATAGTGCATACTAATTAGCATGTCATCATATATTGTGACGTCATAATACATGCTCATGATACTCCAGTAGATATGACACAAATTGCGGTAAGGGAAATTGGTAGTAATAACTGCAAATTACGCTCTCAGTATTGCTTGTAATGTCATAATGCGGATACATTATGACGTCATAATACATTGTGACGTCATAGTGCATACTAATTGGCATGTCATCATATATTGTGACGTCATAATACATGCTCATGATACTCCAGTAGATATGACACAAATTGGGGTAAGTAAAATTGGTCATAATACCTGCAAATTACGCTCCCATAATTCCTTGTGATTCCATAATGCGGATACATTATGATGTCATAATACATTGTGACGTCATAGTGCATACTAGTTAGCATGTCATCATATATTGTGACATCATAATACATGCTCATGATCCTCCAGTAGATAGGACACAAATTGGGGTAAGAGAAAGTGGATATAATACCTGCAAATTACGCTCTCATAATTCCTTGTGATGTCATAATGCGGACACATTATGACGTCATAATACATTGTGATGTCATAGTGCATACTCATTAGCATATCATCATATATTGTGACTTCATAGTACATGCTCATGTTACTCCAGTAGATATGACACAAATTGGGGTAAGAAAAATTCGTCATAATGCCTGCAATTTAGGCTCTCATAATTCCTTGTGATGTCATAATGCGGATACATTATGATGTCATAATACATTGTGACGTCATAGTGCATACTAATTAGCATGTCATCATGTATTGTGACATCATAATACAAGCTCATGATACTCCAGTAGATATGACACAAATTGGGGTAGGAGAAATTGGTCATAATACCTGCAAATTACGCTCTAATATTACATTGTGATGTCATAATGCGGATACATTATGACGTCATAATACATTGTGACGTCATAGTGCATACTAATTAGCATGTCATCATATATTGTGACGTCATAATACATGCTCATGATCCTCCAGTAGATATGACACAAATTGGGGTAAGAGAAATTGGTCATAATATCTGCAAATTACGCTCTCATAATTCCTTGTGATATCATAATGCGGATACTTTATGACGTCATAATACATTGTGACATTATAGTGCCTACTAAATAGCATGTCATCATATATTGTGATACCATAATACATGCTCATGATACTCCTGTAGATATGACACAAATTGGGGTAAGAGACATTGGTCATAATACCTGCAAATTACGCTCTCATAATTCCTTGTGATGTCATAATGTGGATACATTATGACGTCATAATACATTGTGAAATCATAGTGCATACTAATTACATGTCATCATATATTGTGACGTCATAATACATGCTCATGATACTCTAGTAGATATGACACAATTTGTGGTAAGAGAAATTGGTCAAAATACCTGCAAATTACACTCCCATAATTCCATGTGATGTCATAATGCGGATTCATTGCGCTGTCATAATACATTGTGACGTCATAGTGCACACTAAATAGTATGTCATCATATATTGTGACGTCATAATACATTCTCATGATGCTCCAGGAGATATGACACAAATTGGGGTAAGAGAAATTGGTCATAATACCTGCAAATTACGGTCTCCTATAACCTTGTGATGTCATAATGCGGATACATTATGACGTCATAATACATTGTGACATCATAGTGCATACTAATTAGCATATCATCATATATTGTGACATCATAATACATGCTCATGATACTTCAGTACATATGACACAAATTGGGGTAAGAGAAATTGGTCATAATACCTGCAAATTACGCTCTCCTTATTCCTTGTGATGTCATAATGCGGATACATTATGACGTCATAATACGGATATATTATGACGTCATAATACATTGTGACGTCATAGTTCATACTAATTAGCATGTCATCATATATTGTGATCTCATAATACATGCTCATGATACTCCAGTAGATATGACACAATTTGTGGTAAGAGAAATTGGTCATATTACCTGCAAATTACGCTCTCATACTTCCTTGTGATGTCATAATGTGGATACATTATGACGTCATAATACATTGTGACGTCATAGTGCATACTAATTAGCATGTCATCATATATTGTGATGTCATACTACGTGCTCATGATACTGCAGTACATATGACACACATTGGGTTAAGAGAAATTTGTCATAATACCTGCAAATTACGCTCTCCTAAAACATAGTGATGTCATAATGCGGATACATTATGACGTCATAATACAGTGTGATGTCATAGTGCATACTAATTAGCATGTCATCATATATTGTGATGTCATAATACATGCTCATGATACTCCAGTAGATATGACACAAATTGGGGTAAGAGAAATTGGTCATAATACCTGCAAATTACACTCTCATAATTCCTTGGGATGTCATAATGCGGATACATTATGACGTCATAATACATTGTGACGTCATAGTGCATACTAATTAGCATGTCATCATATATTGTGACGTCATAATACATACTCATGATGCTCCAGGTGATATGACACCAATTGGGGTAAGAGAAATTGGTCATAATACCTGCAAATTACGCTCTCCTAATTCCTTGTGATGCCATAATGTGGATACATTATGACGTCATAATACATTGTGCCCTCATAGTGCATACTAATTAGCATGTCATCATACATTGTGATGTCATAATACATCCTCATGATACTCCAGTAGATATGACACAAATTGGGGTAAGAGAAAATGGTCATAATACCTGCAAATTACGCTCTCCTATTACATTGTGATGTCATAATGCGGATACATTATGACGTCATAATACATTGTTCCATCATAGTGAATACTATTTAGCATGTCATCATATATTGTGAAGTCATAATACATGCTTGTGATACTCCAGTAGATTTGACACAAATTGGGGTAAGAGAAATTGGTCATAATACCTGCAAATTACGCTCTCCTAATACATTGTGATGTCATAATGCGGATACATTATGACGTCATAATACATTGCGACGTCATAGTGCATACTAATTAGCATGTCATCATATATTGTTACGTCATAATACATGCTCATGATACTCCAGTAGATATGACACAAATTGGGGTAAGAGAAATTGGTCATAATACCTGCAAATTACGCTCTCGTAATTCCTTGTGATGTCATAATGCGGACACATTATGACGTCATAATACATTGTGACATCATAGTGAATACTAAATAGCATGTCATCATATATTGTGATGTCATAATACATGCTCCTGATACTCCAATACATATGACACAAATTTTGTTAAGGGTAATTGGTCATAATACCTTCAAATTACCCTCTCCTAAAACATTGTGATGTCATAATGAGGATACATTATGACGTCATAATACAGTGTGACGTCATAGTGCATACTAATTAGCATGTCATCATATATTGTGACGTCATAATACATGCTCATGATACTCCAGTAGATATGACACAAATTGGGGTAAGAGAAATTGGTCATAATATCTGCAAATTGCGCTCTCATAATTCCTTGTGATGTCATATTGCGGATACTTTATGACGTCATAATACATTGTGACGTTATAGTGCCTACTAATTAGCATGTCATCATATATTGTGACATCATCATACATGCTCATGATACTCCAGTAGATATGACACAAATTGGGGTAAGAGAAATTGGTCATAATACCTGCAAATTACGCTCTCCTAATCCCTTGTGATGTCATAATGCGGATACATTATGACGTCATAATACATTGTGACGTCATAGTGCATACTAAATAGCATGTCATCATGTATTGTGACTTCATAATACATGCTCATGATACTCCAGTAGATATGACACAAATTGGGGTAAGAGAAAATGGTCATAATACCTGCAAATTACGCTCTCCTATTACATTGTGATGTCATAATGCGGATACATTATGACGTCATAATACATTGTTCCGTCATAGTGAATACTATTTAGCATGTCATCATATATTGTGAAGTCATAATACATGCTTATGATACTCCAGTAGATTTGACACAATTTGGGGTAAGAGAAATTGGTCATAATACCTGCAAATTACGCTCCCCTAATACATTGTGATGTCATAATGCGGATACATTATGACGTCATAATACATTGTGACGTCATAGTGCATACTAATCAGCATGTCATCATATATTGTGACGTCATAATACATACTCATGATACTCCAGTAGATATGACACAAATTGGGGCAAGAGAAATTGGTCATAATACCTGCAAATTACGCTCTCATAATACCTTGTGATGTCATAACGTGGACACATTATGACGTCATAATACATTGTGACGTCATAGTGAATACTAATTAGCATGACATCATATATTGTGATGTCATAATACATGCTCATGATACTCCAGTACATATGACACAAATTGGGTTAAGAGAAATTGGTCATAATACCTGCAAATTACGCTCTCATAATTCCTTGTGATGTCATAATGCGGATACATTATGACATCATAATAAATTGTGTCGTCATAGTGCATACTACTTAGCACGTCTTCATATATTGTGACGTCATAATACATACTCATAATGCTCCAGGAGGTATGACACAAATTGGGGTAAGAGAAATTGGTCATAATACCTGCAAATTACGCTCTCCTAATTCCTTGTGATGCCTTAATGTGGATACATTATGACGTCATAATACATTGTGCCCTCATAGTGCACACTAATTAGCATGTCATCATACATTGTGATGTCATAATACATGCTCAGGATACTCCAGTAGATATGACACAAATTGGGGTAAGAGAAATTGGTCATAATACCTGCAAATTACGCTCTCCTAAAACATTGTGATGTCATAATGTGGATACATTATGACGTCATAATACAGTGTGACGTCATAGTGCATACTAATTAGCATGTCATCATATATGGTGATGTCATAATACAAGCTCATGATACTCCAATAGATATGACACAAATTGGGGTATGAGAAATTTGTGATAATAGCTGCAAACTGCGCTCTCATAATTCCTTGTGATGTAATAATGCGGATACATTATGACGTCATAATGCATTGTGACGTCATAGTGCATACTAATTAGCATGTCATCATATATTGTGACGTCATAATACATGCTCATGATACTCCAGTAGATATGACACAAATTGGGGTAAGAGAAATTGGTCATAATACCTGCAAATTACGCTCTCATAATTCCTTGTGATGTCATAACGTGGATACATTCTGACGTCATAATACATTGTGACGTCATAGTTCATGCTAATTAGCATGTCGTCATATATTGTTACGTCATAATACATACTCATGATACTCCAGTAGATATGACACAAATTGGGGTGAGAGAAATTGGTCATAATACCTGCAAATTACGCTCTCCTAATTCCTTGTGATGTCATAATGCGGATACATTATGACGTCATAATACATTGTGACGTCATAGTCCATACTAATTAGCATGTCATCATATATTGTGACGTCATAATACATGCTCAATATACTCCAGTATATACGACACAAATTGGGGTAAGAGAAATTGGTCAAAATACCTGCAAATTACGCTCTCATAATTTCTTGTGATGTCATAATCCGGATACATTATGATGTCATAATACATTGTGACGTCATAGTTGATACTAATTAGCATGTCATCATATATTGTGACATCATAATAAAAGCTCATGATACTCCAGTAGATATGACACAATTTGGGGTAAGAAAAATGGGTCATAATACCTGCAAATTACGCTCTCATAATTCCTTTTGATGTCATAACGCGGACACATTATGACGTCATAATACATTGTGACGTCATAGTGAATACTAATTAGCATGTCATCATATATTGTGATGTCATAATACATGCTCATGATACTCCAGTACATATGACACAAATTGGGGTAAGAGAAATTGGTCATAATACCTGCAAATTACGCTCTCATAATTCCTTGTGATGTCATAATGCGGATACATTATGACATCATAATACATTGTGTCGTCATAGTGCATACTACTTAGCACGTCTTCATATATTGTGACGTCATAATACATACTCATAATGCTCCAGGAGGTATGACACAAATTGGGGCAAGAGAAATTGGTCATAATACCTGCAAATTACGCTCTCCTAATTCCTTGTGATGCCTTAATGTGGATACATTATGACGTCATAATACATTGTGCCCTCATAGTGCACACTAATTAGCACGTCATCATACATTGTGATGTCATAATACATGCTCATGATACTCCAGTAGATATGACACAAATTGGGGTAAGAGAAATTGGTCATAATACCTGCAAATTACGCTCTCCTAAAACATTGTGATGTCATAATGTGGATACATTATGACGTCATAATACAGTGTGACGTCATAGTGCATACTAATTAGCATGTCATCATATATGGTGATGTCATAATACAAGCTCATGATACTCCAATAGATATGACACAAATTGGGGTATGAGAAATTTGTCATAATACCTGCAAACTGCGCTCTCATAATTCCTTGTGATGTAATAATGCGGATACATTATGACGTCATAATACATTGCGACATCATAGTGCATACTAATTAGCATGTCATCATATATTGTGACGTCATAATACATGCTGATGATACTCCAGTAGATATGACACAAATTGGGGTAAGAGAAATTGGTCATAATACCTGCAAATTACGCTCTCATTATTCCTTGTGATGTTATAATGTGGATACATTATGACGTCATAATACATTGTGACGTCATAGTGCATACTAATTAGCATGTCATCATATATTGTGATGTCATAATACACGCTCATGATACTCCAGTACATATGACACAATTTGGGATAAGAGAAATTGGACATAATACCTGCAAATTACGCTCTCATAAAACATTGTGATGTCATAATGCGGATACATTATGACCTCATAATACATTGTGACGTCATAGTGCATACTAATCAGCATGTCATCATATATTGTGACGTCATAATACATACTCATGATACTCCAGTAGATATGACACAATTTGGGGTAAGAGAAATTGGTCATAATACCTGCAAATTACGCTCTCCTAATTCCTTGTGATGTCATAATGCGGATACATTATGACGTCATAATACATTGTGACGACATAGTGCATACTAATTAGCATGTCATCATATATTGTGACGTCATAATACATACTCATAATGCTCCAGGAGATATGACACAAATTGGGGTAAGAGAAATTGGTCATAATACCTGCAAATTACGCTCTCCAGAGACCTTGTGATGCCATAATGTGGATACATTATGACGTCATGATATATTGTGCCCTCATAGTGCATACTAATTAGCATGTCATCATATATTGTGGTGTCATAATACATGCTCATGATACTCCAGTAGATATGACACAAATTGGGGTAAGAGAAATTGGTCATAATACCTGCAAATTACGCTCTCATAATTCCTTGTGATGTCATAATGCGGACACATTATGACGTCATAATACATTGCGACATCATAGTGCATACTAATTAGCATGTCATCATATATTGTGACGTCATAATACATGCTGATGATACTCCAGTAGATATGACACAAATTGGGGTAAGAGAAATTGGTCATAATACATGCAAATTACGCCCTCATTATTCCTTGTGATGTTATAATGCGGATACATTATGACGTCATAATACATTGTGACGTCATAGTGCATACTAATTAGCATGTCATCATATATTGTGATGTCATAATACATGCTCATGATACTCTAGTACATATGACACAATTTGGGTTAAGAGAAATTGGTCATAATACCTGCAAATTACGCTCTCCTAAAACATTGTGATGTCATAATGCGGATACATTATGACGTCATAATACATTGTGACGTCATAGTGCATACTAATCAGCATGTCATCATATATTGTGACGTCATAATACATACTCATGATACTCCAGTAGATATGACACAATTTGGGGTAAGAGAAATTGGTCATGATACCTGCAAATTACGCTCTCCTAATTCCTTGTGATGTCATAATGCGGATACATTATGACGTCATAATACATTGTGACGTCATAGTGCATACTAATTAGCATGTCATCATATATTGTGACGTCATAATACATGCTTAATATACTCCAGTAGATACGACACAAATTGGGGTAAGAGAAATTGGTCATAATACCTGCAAATTACGCTCTCATAATTTCTTGTGATGTCATAATGCGGATACATTATGATGTCATAATACATTGTGACGTCATTGTTCATACTAATTAGCATGTCATCATATATTGTGACGTCATAATACATGCTCATGATACTCCAGTAGATATGATAAAATTTGTGGTAAGAGAAATTGGTCATATTACCTGCAAATTACGCTCTCATAATTCCTTGTGATGTCATAATGTGGATACATTATGACGTCATAATACATTGTGACGTCATAGTGCATACTAATTAGCATGTCATCATATATTGTTATGTCATAATACGTGCTCATGATTCTCCAGTACATATGACACACTTTGGGTTAAGAGAAATTGGTCATAATACCTGCAAATTACGCTCTCCTAAAACATTGTGAGGTCATAATGCGGATACATTATGATGTCATAATACAGTGTGACGTCATAGTGCATACTAATTAGCATGTCATCATATATTGTGATGTCATAATACATGCTCATGATACTCCAGTAGATATTACACAAATTGGGGTATGAGAAATTGGTCATAATACCTGCAAATTACTCTCTCCTAAAACATTGTGATGTCATAATGCGGATACATTATGACGTCGTAATACATTGTGACGTCCAAGTGCATACTAATTAGCATGTCATCATATATTGTGACGTCATAATATATGCTCATGATACTCCAGTAGATATGACAGAAATTGGGGTAAGAGAAATTGGTCATAATACCTGCAAATTACGCTCTCCTAAAACATTGTGATGTCATAATGTGGATACATTATGGCGTCATAATACAGTGTGACGTCAGAGTGCATACTAATTAGCATGTCATCAAATATTGTGATGTCATAATACATGCTCATGATACTCCAGTAGATATGACACAAATTGGGGTATGAGAAATTAGTCATAATACCTGCAAATTGCGCTCTCATAATTCCTTGTGATGTCATAGTGTGGATACATTATGACGTCATAAGGCATTGTGACGTCATAGTGCTTACTAATTAGCATGTCATCATATATTGTGACGTCATAATACATGCTCATGATACTGCAGTAGATATGACACAAATTGGGGTAAGAGAAATTGGTCATAATACCTGCAAATTACGCTCTCACAATTCCTTGTGATGTCATAACGCGGATACATTATGACGTCATAATACATTGTGACGTCATAGTGCATACTAATTAGCATGTCATCATATATTGTTACGTCATAATACATACTCATGATACTCCAGTAGATATGACACAAATTGGGGAAAGAGAAATTGGTCATAATACCTGCAAATTACGCTCTCATAATAACTTGTGATGTCATAACGTGGACACATTATGACGTCATAATACATTGTGACGTCATAGTGAATACTAATTAGCATGTCATCATATATTGTGATGTCACAATACATGCTCATGATACTCCAGTACATATGACACATATTGGGTTAAGAGAAATTGGTCATAATACCTGCAAATTACGCTCTCATAATTCCTTGTGATGTCATAATGCGGATACATTATGACATCATAATACATTGTGACGTCATAGTGCATACTACTTAGCACGTCTTCATATATTGTGACGTCATAATACATACTCATAATGCTCCAGGAGGTATGACACAAATTGGGGTAAGAGAAATTCGTCATAATACCTGCAAATTACGCTCTCCTAATTCCTTGTGATGCCTTAATGTGGATACATTATGACGTCATAATACACTGTGCCCTCATAGTGCATACTAATTAGCATGTCATCATACATTGTGATGTCATAATACATGCTCATGATACTCCAGTAGATATTACACAAATTGGGGTTAGAGAAATTGGTCATAATACCTGCAAATTACGCTCTCATAAAACATTGTGATGTCATAATGTGGATACATTATGACGTCATAATACAGTGTGAAGTCATAGTGCATACTAATTAGCATCTCATCATATATTGTGACGTCATAATACATGCTCACGATACTCCAGTAGATATGACACAAATTGGGGTTAGAGAAATTGGTCATAATACCTGCAAATTACGCTCTCCTAAAACATTGTGATGTCATAATGTGGATACATTATGACGTCATAATACAGTGTGACGTCATAGTGCATACTAATTAGCATGTCATCATATATGGTGATGTCATAATACAAGCTCATGATACTCCAATAGATATGACACAAATTGGGGTAAGAGAAATTGGTCATAATACCTGCAAATTACGCTCTCATAATTCCTTGTGATGTCATAACGTGGATACATTCTGACGTCATAATACATTGTGACGTCATAGTGCATACTAATTAGCATGTCGTCATATATTGTTACGTCATAATACATACTCATGATACTCCAGTAGATATGACACAAATTGGAGTGAGAGAAATTGGTCATAATACCTGCAAATTACGCTCTCCTAATTCCTTGTGATGTCATAATGCGGATACATTATGACGTCATAATACATTGTGACGTCATAGTCCATACTAATTAGCATGTCATCATATATTGTGACGTCATAATACATGCTCAATATACTCCAGTATATACGACACAAATTGGGGTAAGAGAAATTGGTCAAAATACCTGCAAATTACGCTCTCATAATTTCTTGTGATGTCATAATGCGGATACATTATGTTGTCATAATACATTGTGACGTCATAGTTGATACTAATTAGCATGTCATCATATATTGTGACATCATAATAAATGCTAATGATATTCCAGTAGATATGACACAATTTGGGGTAAGAGAAATTGATCATAATACCTGCAAATTACGCTCTCATAATTCCTTGTGATGTCATAACGCGGACACATTATGACGTCATAATACATTGTGACGTCATAGTGAATACTAATTAGCATGTCATCATATATTGTGATGTCATAATACATGCTCATGATACTCCAGTACATATGACACAAATTGGGGTAAGAGAAATTGGTCATAATACCTGCAAATTACGCTCTCATAATTCCTTGTGATGTCATAATGCGGATACATTATGACATCATAATACATTGTGACGTCATAGTGCATACTAATTAGCATATCATCATATATTGTGACGTCATAATACATACTCATAATGCTCCAAGAGATATGACACAAATTGGGGTAAGAGAAATTGGTCATAATACCTGCAAATTACGCTCTCCTGAGACCTTGTGATGCCATAATGTGGATACATTTTGACGTCATGATATATTCTGCCCTCATAGTGCATACTAATTAGCATGTCATCATATATTGTGGTGTCGTAATACATGCTCATGATACTCCAGTAGATATGACACAAATTGGGGTAAGAGAAATTGGTCATAATACCTGCAAATTACGCTCTCATAATTCCTTGTGATGTCATAATGCGGACACATTATGACGTCATAATACATTGGGACATCATAGTGCATACTAATTAGCATGTCATCATATATTGTGACGTCATAATACATGCTGATGATACTCCAGTAGATATGACACAAATTGGGTTAAGAGAAATTGGTCATAATACCTGCAAATTACGCTCTCATTATTCCTTGTGATGTTATAATGCGGATACATTATGACGTCATAATACATTGTTACGTCATAGTGCATACTAATTAGCATGTCATCATATATTGTGATGTCATAATACACGCTCATGATACTCCAGTACATATGACACAATTTGGGTTAAGAGAAATTGGACATAATACCTGCAAATTACGCTCTCCTAAAACATTGTGATGTCATAATGCGGATACATTATGACCTCATAATACATTGTGACGTCATAGTGCATACTAATCAGCATGTCATCATATATTGTGACGTCATAATACATACTCATGATACTCCAGTAGATATGACACAATTTGGAGTAAGAGAAATTGGTCATAATACCTGCAAATTACGCTCTCCTAATTCCTTGTGATGTCATAATGCGGATACATTATGACATCATAATACATTGTGACGTCATACTGCATACTAATTAGCATGTCATCATATATTGTGATGTCATAATACATGCTTAATATACTCCAGTAGATACGACACAAATTGGGGTAAGAGAAATTGGTCATAATACCTGCAAATTACGCTCTCATAAATTCTTGTGATGTCATAATGCGGATACATTATGATGTCATAATACATTGTGACGTGATAGTTCATACTAATTAGCATGTCATCATATATTGTGACGTCATAATACATGCTCATGATACTCCAGTAGATATGACAAAATTTGTGGTAAGAGAAATTGGTCATATTACCTGCAAATTACGCTCTCATAATTCCTCGTGATGTCATAATGTGGATACATTATGACGTCATAATACATTGTGACGTCATAGTGCATACTAATTAGCATGTCATCATATATTGTGATGTCATAATACGTGCTCATGATTCTCCAGTACATATGACATACTTTGGGTTAAGAGAAATTGGTCATAATACCTGCAAATTACGCTCTCCTAAAACATTGTGAGGTCATAATGCGGATACATTATGACATCATAATACATTGTGACGTCATAGTGCATACTACTTAGCACGTCTTCATATATTGTGACGTCATAATACATACTCATAATGCTCCAGGATGTATGACACAAATTGGTGTAAGAGAAATTGGTCATAATACCTGCAAATTACGCTCTCCTAATTCCTTGTGATGCCTTAATGTGGATACATTATGACGTCATAATAAATTGTGCCCTCATAGTGCATACTAATTAGCATGTCATCATACATTGTGATGTCATAATACATGCTCATGATACTCCAGTAGATACGACACAAATTGGGGTATGAGAAATTGGTCATAATACCTGCTAATTACGCTCTCCTAAAACATTGTGATGTCATAATGTGGATACATTATGACGTCATAATACATTGTGACGTCAAAGTGCATACTAATTAGCATGTCATCATATATTGTGACATCAAAATACATGCTCATGATACTCCAGTAGATATGACAGAAATTGGGGTAAGAGAAATTGGTCATAATACCTGCAAATTACGCTCTCCTAAAACATTGTGATGTCATAATGTGGATACATTATGACGTCATATTACAGTGTGACGTCATAGTGCATACTAATTAGCATGTCATCATATATGGTGATGTCATAATACAAGCTCATGATACTCCAATAGATATGACACAAATTGGGGTATGAGAAATTTGTCATAATACCTGCAAATTGCGCTCTCATAATTCCTTGTGATATAATAATGCGGATACATTATGACGTCATAATGCATTGTGACGTCATAGTGCATACTAATTAGCATGTCATCATATATTGTGACGTCATAATACATGCTCATGATACTCCAGTAGATATGACACAAATTGGGGTAAGAGAAATTGGTCATAATACCTGCAAATTACGGTCTCATAATTCCTTGTGATGTCATAACGTGGCTACATTCTGACGTCATAATACATTGTGACGTCATAATGCATAATAATTAGCATGTCGTCATATATTGTTACGTCATAATACATACTCATGATACTCCAGTAGATATGACACAAATTGTGGTGAGAGAAATTGGTCATAATACCTGCAAATTACGCTCTCCTAATTCCTTGTGATGTCATAATGCGGATACATTATGACGTCATAATACATTGTGACGTCATAGTCCATACTAATTAGCATGTCATCATATACTGTGACGTCATAATACATGCTCAATATACTCCAGTATATACGACACAAATTGGGGTAAGAGAAATTGGTCAAAACACCTGCAAATTACGCTCTCATAATTTCTTGTGATGTCATAATGCGGACACATTATGATGTCATAATACATTGTGACGTCATAGTTGATACTAATTAGCATGTCATCATATATTGTGACATCATAATAAATGCTCATGATACTCCAGTAGATATGACACAATTTGGAGTAAGAGAAATTGGTCATAATACCTGCAAATTACGCTCTCATAATTCCTTGTGATGTCATAACGTGGACACATTATGACGTCATAATACATTGTGACGTCATAGTGAATACTAATTAGCATGTCATCATATATTGTGACGTCATAATACATGCTCATGATACTCCAGTACATATGACACAAATTGGGTTAAGGGAAATTGGTCATAATAACTGCAAATTACGCTCTCCTAAAACATTGTGATGTCATAATGCGGATACATTATGACGTCATAATACAGTGTGACGTCATAGTGCATACTAATTAGCATGTCATCATATATTGTGACGTCATAATACATGCTCATGATACTCCAGTAGGTATGACACAAATTGGGGTAAGAGAAATTGGTCATAATATCGGCAAATTACACTCTCATAATTCCTTGTGATGTCATAATGCGGATACATTATGATGTCATAATATATTGTGACATCATAGTGCATACTAATTAGCATGTCATCATATATTGTGACGTCATAATACATGCTCATGATACTCCAGTAGATATGACCCAAATTGGGGTAAGAGAAAATGGTCATAATACCTGGAAATTATGCTCTCCTATTACATTGTGATGTCATAATGCGGATACATTATGACGTCTTAATACATTGTGACGTCATAGTGCATACTAATTAGCATGTCATCATATATTTTGACGTCGTAATACATGCTCATGATACTCCAGTAGATATCACACAAATTGGGGTAAGAGAAATTGGTCAGAATACCTGCAAATTACGCTCTCCTAATACATTGTGATGTCATAATGTGGATACATTATGACGTCATAATACATTGTGACGTCATAGTGCATACTAATTAGCATTTCATCATATATTGTGACGTCATAATACATGCTCATGATACTCCAGTAGATATGACACAAATTGCGGTAAGGGAAATTGGTCATAATAGCTGCAAATTACGCTCTCATAATTTCTTGTGATGTCATAATGTGGATATATTATGACGTCATAATACATTGTGACGTCATAGTGCATACTAATTAGCATGTCATCATATATTGTGATGTCATAATAGATGCTCATGATACTCCAGTAGATATGACACAAATTGGGGTAAGAGAAATTGGTCATAATACCTGCAAATTATGCTGTCATTATTCCTTGTGATGTCATAATGCGGATACATTATGACGTCATAATACATTGTGACGTCACAGTGCATAATAATTAGCATGTCATCATATATTGTGACGTCATAATACATGCTCAATATACTACAGTAGATACGACACACTTTGGGTTAAGAGAAATTCGTCATAATACCTGCATATTACGCTCTCCTAAAACATTGTGATGTCATAATGCGGATACATTATGACGTCATAATACATTGTGACATCATAATGCATACTACTTTGCATGTCATCATATATTGTGATGTCATAATACATGCTCATGATTCTCCAGTACATATGACACAAATTGGGTTAAGAGAAATTGGTCATAATACCAGCAAATTAGGCTCTCCTAATACATTGTGATGTCATAATGCCGATACATTACGAAGTCATAATACATTGTGACGTCATAGTGCATACTAAATATGATGTCATCATATATTGTGACGTCATAATACATGCTCATGATACTCCAGTACATACGACACAATTTGGGTTAAGAGAAATTGGTCATAATACCTGCAAATTACGCTCTCCTAAAACATTGTGATGTCATAATGCGGATACATTATGACGTCATAATACATTGTGACGTCATACTGCATACTAATTAGCATGTCATCATATATTGTGATGTCATAATGCATGCTCATGATACTCCAGTAGATATGACACAAATTGGGGTAAGAGAAATTGGTCATAACACCTGCAAATGACGTCTTATAGTTCCTTCTGATGTCTTAATGCGGATACATTATGACGTCATAATACATTGTGACGTCATAGTGCATACTAATTAGCATGTCATCATATATTGTGACGTCATAATACATGCTCATGATCCTCCAGGAGATATGACACAAATTGGGGTAAGAGAAATTGGTCATAATACCTGCAAATTACGCTCTCATAATTCCTTGTGATATCATAATGCGGACACATTATGACGTCATAATACATTTTGATGTCATAGTGCATACTCATTAGCATATCATCATATATTGTGACTTCATAGTACATGCTCATGATACTCCAGTCGATATGACACAAATTGGGGTAAGAAAAATTCGTCATAATGCCTGCAAATTAGGCTCTCATAATTCCTTGTGATGTCATAATGCGGATATATTATGATGTCATAATACATTGTGACGTCATAGTGCATACTAATTAGCATGTCATCATATATTGTGATGTCATGATACATGCTCATGATACTCCAGTAGATATGACACAAATTGGGGTAAGAGAAATTGGTCATAATACCTGCAAGTTACGCTCTCATAATTCCTTTTGAAGCCATAATGCGGATACATTATGACGTCATAGTGCATACTAATTAGCATGTCATCATATATTGTGACGTCAAAATACAAGCTCATGATACTCCAGTACATATGACACAAATTGGGTTAAGAGAAATTGGTCATAATACCTGCAAATTACGCTCTCATAATTCCTTGTGATATCATAATGCGGACATATTATGACGTCATAATACATTGTGACATCATAGTGCATACTAATTAGCATGTCATCATATATTGTGACGTCATAATACATGCTCATGATACTCCAGTAGATATGACACAATTTGGGGTAAGAGAAATTGGTCATAATACCTGCAAATTACACTCTCATAATTCCTTGTGATGTCATAATGCGGATACATTATGATGTCATAAAACATTGTGACATCATAGTGCACACTAAATAGCATGTCATCATATATTGTGACGTCATAAAACTTGCTCATGATACTCCAGTAGATATGACACAAATTGGGGTAAGAGAAAATGGTCAAAATACCTGCAAATTACGCTCTCCTATTACATTGTGATGTCATAATGCGGATATATTATGACGTCATAATACATTGTGACGTCATAGGGAATACTAATTAGCATGTCAGCATATATTGTGACGTCATAATACATGCTTATGATACTCCAGTAGATTTGACACAAATTGGGGTAAGAGAAATTGGTCATAATACCTGCAAATTACGCTCTCATAATTCCTTGTGATGTCATAACGCGGACACATTATGACATCATAATACATTGTGACGTCATAGTGAATACTAATTAGCATGTCATCATATATTGAGATGTCATAATACATGCTCATGATACTCCAGTACATATGACACAAATTGGGTTAAGAGAAATTGGTCATAATACCTGCAAATTACGCTCTCCTAAAACATTGTGATGTCATAATGCGGATACATTATGACGTCATAATACAGTGTGAAGTCATAGTGCATACTAATTAGCATGTCTTCATATATTGTGACGTCATAATACATGCTCATGATACTCCAGTAGATATGACACAAATTGGTGTAAGAGTAATTGGTCATAATACCTGCAAATTACACTCTCATAATTCCTTGTGATGTCATAATGCGGATACATTATGATGTCATAATACATTGTGACATCATAGAGCACACTAAATAGCATGTCATCATATATTGTGACATCATAATACTTGCTCATGATACTCCAGTAGATATGACACAAATTGGGGTAAGAGAAAATGGTCATAATACCTGCAAATTACGCTCTCCTATTACATTGTGATGTCATAATGCGGATATATTATGACGTCATAATACATTGTGACGTCATAGTGCATACTAATTAGCATGTCATCATATATTGTGACGTCATAATACATGCTCATGATACTCCAGTAGATATGACACAAATTGCGGTAAGGGAAATTGGTAGTAATAACTGCAAATTACGCTCTCAGTATTGCTTGTAATGTCATAATGCGGATACATTATGACGTCATAATACATTGTGACGTCATAGTGCATACTAATTGGCATGTCATCATATATTGTGACGTCATAATACATGCTCATGATACTCCAGTAGATATGACACAAATTGGGGTAAGTAAAATTGGTCATAATACCTGCAAATTACGCTCCCATAATTCCTTGTGATTTCATAATGCGGATACATTATGATGTCATAATACATTGTGACGTCATAGTGCATACTAGTTAGCATGTCATCATATATTGTGACATCATAATACATGCTCATGATCCTCCAGTAGATAGGACACAAATTGGGGTAAGAGAAATTGGTCATAATACCTGCAAATTACGCTCTCATAATTCCTTGTGATGTCATAATGCGGACACATTATGACGTCATAATATATTGTGATGTCATAGTGCATACTCATTAGCATATCATCATATATTGTGACTTCATAGTACATGCTCATGATACTCCAGTAGATATGACACAAATTGGGGTAGGAAAAATTCGTCATAATGCCTGCAATTTAGGCTCTCATAATTCCTTGTGATGTCATAATGCGGATACATTATGATGTCATAATAGATTGTGACGTCATAGTGCATACTAATTAGCATGTCATCATGTATTGCGACATCATAATACAAGCTTATGATACTCCAGTAGATATCACACAAACTGGGGTAGGAGAAATTGGTCATAATACCTGCAAATTACGCTCTAATATTACGTTGTGATGTCATAATGCGGATACATTATGACGTCATAATACATTGTGTCGTCATAGTGCATACTAATTAGCATGTCATCATATATTGTGACGTCATAATACATGCTCATGATCCTCCAGTAGCTATGACACAAATTGGGGTAAGAGAAATTGGTCATAATATCTGCAAATTACGCTCTCATAATTCCTTGTGATATCATAATGCGGATACTTTATGACGTCATAGTTCATTGTGACATTATAGTGCTTACTAAATAGCATGTCATCATATATTGTGATACCATAATACATGCTCATGATACTCCTGTAGATATGACACAAATTGGGGTAAGAGACATTGGTCATAATACCTGCAAATTACGCTCTCATAATTCCTTGTGATGTCATAATGTGGATACATTATGACGTCATAAGACATTGTGACATCATAGTGCATACTAATTAACATGTCATCATATATTGTGACGTCATAATACATGCTCATGATACTCTAGTAGATATGACACAATTTGTGGTAAGAGAAATTGGTCAAAATACCTGCAAATTACACTCCCATAATTCCTTGTGATGTCATAATGCGGATTCATTGCGCTGTCATAATACATTGTGACGTCATAGTGCACACTAAAGAGTATGTCATCATATATTGTGACGTCATAATACTTGCTCATGATACTTCAGTAGATATGACACAAATTGGGGTAAGAGAAAATGGTCATAATACCTGCATATTACGCTCTCCTATTACATTGTGATGTCATAATGCGGATACATTATGACGTCATAATACGTTGTGACTTCATAGTGCATACTAATTAGCATGTCATCATATATTGTGATGTCATAATACATGCTCATGATACTCCAGTAGATTTGACACAAATTGGGGTAAGAGAAATTGGTCATAATACCTGCAAATTACGCTCTCATAATTCCCTGTGATGTCATAATGCGGATACATTATGACGTCATAATACATTGTGACGTTATAGTGCATACTAATTAGCATGTCATCATATATTGTGACGTGATAATACATGCTCAAGATACTCCAGTAGATATGACACAAATTGGGGTAAGAGAAATTGGTCATAATACCTGCAAATTACGCTCTCATAATTCCTTGTGATGTCATAATGCGGATACATTATGACGTCACAATACATTGTGACGTTATAGTGCATACTAATTAGCATGTCATCATATATTGTGACGTCATAATACATGCTCAAGGTACTCCAGTAGATATGACACAAATTGGGGTAAGAGAAATTGGTCATAATACCTGCAAATAACGCTCCCATAATTACTTGTGATGTCATAATGCGGGTACATTATGACATCATAATACATTGTGACATCATAGTGTATACTAATTAGCATGTCATCATATATTGTGACGTCATAATACATTCTCATGATGCTCCAGGAGATATGACACAAATTGGGGTAAGAGAAATTGGTCATAATACCTGCAAATTACGCTCTCCTATAACCTTGTGATGTCATAATGTGGATACATTATGACGTCATAATACATTGTGCCCTCATAGTGCATACTAATTAGCATGTCATCATATATTGTGACGTCATAATACATGCTCATGATACTCCAGTAGATTTGACACAAATTGGGTTAAGAGAAATTGGTCATAGTACCTGCAAATTACGCTCTCCTAATACATTGTGATGTCATAATGCGGATACATTATGATGTCATAATACATTGTGACGTCATAGTGCATACTAATTAGCATTTCATCATATATTGTGACGTCATAATACATGCTCATGATACTCCAGTAGATATGACACAAATTGGGGTAAGAGAAATTGGTCATAATACCTGCAAATTACGCTCTCATAATTCCTTGTGATGTCATAACGCGGTCACATTATGACGTCATAATACATTGTGACGTCATAGTGAATACTAATTAGCATGTCATCATATATTGTGATGTCATAATACATGCTCATGATACTCCAGTACATATGACACAAATTGGGTTAAGAGAAATTGGTCATAATACCTGCAAATTACGCTCTCCTAAATCATTGTGATGTCATAATGAGGATACATTATGACGTCATAATACAGTGTGAAGTCATAGTGCATACTAATTAGCATGTCATCATATATTGTGACGTCATAATACATGCTCATGATACTCCAGTAGATATGACACAATTTGGGGTAAGAGAAATTGGTCATAATACCTGCAAATTGCACTCTCATATTTCCTTGTGATGTCATAATGCGGATACATTATGATGTCATAATACATTGTGACGTCATAGAGCACACTAAATAGCATGTCATCATATATTGTGACATCATAATACTTGCTCATGATACTCCAGTAGATATGACACAAATTGGGGTAAGAGAAAATGGTCATAATACCTGCAAATTGCGCTCTCCTATTACATTGTGATGTCATAATGTGGATACATTATGACGTCATAATACATTGTGACATCATAGTGCATGCTAATTAGCATGTCATCATATATTGTGACGTCATAATACATGCTCATGATACTCCAGTAGATATGACACAAATTGGGGTAAGGGAAATTGGTAATAATAACTGCAAATTACGCTCTCAGTATTGCTTGTAATGTCATAATGCGGATACATTATGACATCATAATACATTGTGATGTCATAGTGCATACTAATTAGCATGTCATCATATATTGTGACGTCATAATACATGCTCATGATACTCCAGTAGATATGACACAAATTGGGGTAAGTAAAATTGATCATAATACCTGCAAATTACGCTCCCATAATTCCTTGTGATGTCATAATGCGGATACATTATGATGTCATAATACATTGTGACGTCATAGTGCATACTAGTTAGCATGTCGTCATATATTGTGACGTCATAATACATGCTCATGATATTCCAGTAGATATAACACAAATTGGGGTAAGAGAAATTGGTCATAATACCTGCAAATTACGCTCTCATAATTTCTTGAGATGTCATAATGCGGATATATTATGACGTCATAATATATTGTGACGTTATATTGCATACTAATTAGCATGTCATCATATATTGTGACGTCATAATACATGCTCATGATACTCCAGTACATACGACACAAATTGCGGTAAGGGAAATTGGTCATAATACCTGCAAATTACGCTCTCAGTATTTCTTGTAATGTCATAATGCGGATACATTATGATGTCATAATACATTGTGACGTCATAGTGAATACTAATTAGCATGTCATCATATATTGTGACGTCATAATACATGCTCATGATACTCCAGTAGATATGACACAAATTGGGGTAAGTAAAATTGGTCATAATACCTGCAAATTACGCTCTCATAATTCCTAGTGATGTCATAATGCGGATACATTATGATGTCATAATACATTGTGACGTCATACTGCATACTAGTTAGCATGTCATCATATATTGTGACGTCATAATACATGCTCATGATATTCCAGTAGATATAACACAAATTGGGGTAAGAGAAATTGGTCATAATACCTGCAAATTACGCTCTCATAATTCCTTGTGATGTCATAATGCGGACACATTATGACGTCATAATACATTGTGACATCATAGTGCATACTAATTAGCATGTCATCATATATTGTGACGTCATAATACATGCTCATGATACTCCAGTAGATACGACAAAAATTGGGGTAAGAGAAATTGGTCATAATAACTTCAAATTACGCTCTCATAATTCCTTGTGATGTCATAATGCGGATACATTATGACGTCATAATACATAGTGATGTCATAGTGCATAGTAATAAGCATGTCATCATATATTGTGACGTCATAATACATGCTCATGATTCTCCAGTAGATATGGCACAAATTGGGGCAAGAGAATTTGGTCATAATACCTGCAAATTACGCTCTCCTAAAACATTGTGATGTCATAATGCGGATACATTATGACGTCATAATACATTGTGACGTCATAGTGCATTCTAATCAGCATGTCATCATATATTGTGACGTCATAATACATACTCATGATACTCCAGTAGATATGACACAATTTGGGGTAAGAGAAATTGGTCATGATACCTGCAAATTACGCTCTCCTAATTCCTTGTGATGTCATAATGCGGATACATTATGACGTCATAATACATTGTGACGTCATAGTGCATACTAATTAGCATGTCATCATATATTGTGACGTCATAATACATGCTTAATATACTCCAGTAGATACGACACAAATTGGGGTAAGAGAAATTGGTCATAATACCTGCAAATTACGCTCTCATAATTTCTTGTGATGTCATAATGCGGATACATTATGATGTCATAATACATTGTGACGTCATAGTTCATACTAATTAGCATGTCATCATATATTGTGACGTCATAATACATGCTCATGATACTCCAGTAGATATGACAAAATTTGTGGTAAGAGAAATTGGTCATATTACCTGCAAATTACGCTCTCATAATTCCTTGTGATGTCATAATGTGGATACATTATGACGTCATAATACATTGTGACGTCATAGTGCATACTAATTAGCATGTCATCATATATTGTTATGTCATAATACGTGCTCATGATTCTCCAGTACATATGACACACTTTGGGTTAAGAGAAATTGGTCATAATACCTGCAAATTACGCTCTCCTAAAACATTGTGAGGTCATAATGCGGATACATTATGATGTCATAATACAGTGTGACGTCATAGTGCATACTAATTAGCATGTCATCATATATTGTGATGTCATAATACATGCTCATGATACTCCAGTAGATATTACACAAATTGGGGTATGAGAAATTGGTCATAATACCTGCAAATTACTCTCTCCTAAAACATTGTGATGTCATAATGCGGATACATTATGATGTCGTAATACATTGTGACGTCCAAGTGCATACTAATTAGCATGTCATCATATATTGTGACGTCATAATATATGCTCATGATACTCCAGTAGATATGACAGAAATTGGGGTAAGAGAAATTGGTCATAATACCTGCAAATTACGCTCTCCTAAAACATTGTGATGTCATAATGTGGATACATTATGGCGTCATAATACAGTGTGACGTCAGAGTGCATACTAATTAGTATGTCATCAAATATTGTGATGTCATAATACATGCTCATGATACTCCAGTAGATATGACACAAATTGGGGTATGAGAAATTAGTCATAATACCTGCAAATTGCGCTCTCATAATTCCTTGTGATGTCATAGTGTGGATACATTATGACGTCATAAGGCATTGTGACGTCATAGTGCTTACTAATTAGCATGTCATCATATATTGTGACGTCATAATACATGCTCATGATACTGCAGTAGATATGACACAAATTGGGGTAAGAGAAATTGGTCATAATACCTGCAAATTATGCTCTCACAATTCCTTGTGATGTCATAACGCGGATACATTATGACGTCATAATACATTGTGACGTCATAGTGCATACTAATTAGCATGTCATCATATATTGTTACGTCATAATACATACTCATGATACTCCAGTAGATATGACACAAATTGGGGAAAGAGAAATTGGTCATAATACCTGCAAATTACGCTCTCATAATAACTTGTGATGTCATAACGTGTACACATTATGACGTCATAATACATTGTGACGTCATAGTGAATACTAATTAGCATGTCATCATATATTGTGATGTCACAATACATGCTCATGATACTCCAGTACATATGACACAAATTGGGTTAAGAGAAATTGGTCATAATACCTGCAAATTACGCTCTCATAATTCCTTGTGATGTCATAATGCGGATACATTATGACATCATAATACATTGTGACATCATAGTGCATACTACTTAGCACGTCTTCATATATTGTGACGTCATAATACATACTCATAATGCTCCAGGAGGTATGACACAAATTGGGGTAAGAGAAATTGGTCATAATACCTGCAAATTACGCTCTCCTAATTCCTTGTGATGCCTTAATGTGGATACATTATGACGTCATAATACACTGTGCCCTCATAGTGCATACTAATTAGCATGTCATCATACATTGTGATGTCATAATACATGCTCATGATACTCCAGTAGATATTACACAAATTGGGGTTAGAGAAATTGGTCATAATACCTGCAAATTACGCTCTCCTAAAACATTGTGATGTCATAATGTGGATACATTATGACGTCATAATACAGTGTGAAGTCATAGTGCATACTAATTAGCATCTCATCATATATTGTGACGTCATAATACATGCTCACGATACTCCAGTAGATATGACACAAATTGGGGTTAGAGAAATTGGTCATAATACCTGCAAATTACGCTCTCCTAAAACATTGTGATGTCATAATGTGGATACATTATGACCTCATAATACAGTGTGACGTCATAGTGCATACTAATTAGCATGTCATCATATATGGTGATGTCATAATTCAAGCTCATGATACTCCAATAGATATGACACAAATTGGGGTAAGAGAAATTGGTCATAATACCTGCAAATTATGCTCTCATAATTCCTTGTGATGTCATAACGTGGATACATTCTGACGTCATAATACATTGTGACGTCATAGTGCATACTAATTAGCATGTCGTCATATATTGTTACGTCATAATACATACTCATGATACTCCAGTAGATATGACACAAATTGGAGTGAGAGAAATTGGTCATAATACCTGCAAATTACGCTCTCCTAATTCCTTGTGATGTCATAATGCGGATACATTATGATGTCATAATACATTGTGACGTCATAGTCCATACTAATTAGCATGTCATCATATATTGTGACGTCATAATACATGCTCAATATACTCCAGTATATACGACACAAATTGGGGTAAGAGAAATTGGTCAAAATACCTGCAAATTACGCTCTCATAATTTCTTGTGATGTCATAATGCGGATACATTATGATGTCATAATACATTGTGACGTCATAGTTGATACTAATTAGCATGTCATCATATATTGTGACATCATAATAAATGCTAATGATATTCCAGTAGATATGACACAATTTGGGGTAAGAGAAATTGATCATAATACCTGCAAATTACGCTCTCATAATTCCTTGTGATGTCATAACGCGGACACATTATGACGTCATAATACATTGTGACGTCATAGTGAATACTAATTAGCATGTCATCATATATTGTGATGTCATAATACATGCTCATGATACTCCAGTACATATGACACAAATTGGGGTAAGAGAAATTGGTCATAATACCTGCAAATTACGCTCTCATAATTCCTTGTGATGTCATAATGCGGATACATTATGACATCATAATACATTGTGACGTCATAGTGCATACTAATTAGCATGTCATCATATATTGTGACGTCATAATACATACTCATAATGCTCCAGGAGATATGACACAAATTGGGGTAAGAGAAATTGGTCATAATACCTGCAAATTACGCTCTCCTGAGACCTTGTGATGCCATAATGTGGATACATTTTGACGTCATGATATATTCTGCCCTCATAGTGCATACTAATTAGCATGTCATCATATATTGTGGTGTCGTAATACATGCTCATGATACTCCAGTAGATATGACACAAATTGGGGTAAGAGAAATTGGTCATAATACCTGCAAATTACGCTCTCATAATTCCTTGTGATGTCATAATGCGGACACATTATGACGTCATAATACATTGCGACATCATAGTGCATACTAATTAGCATGTCATCATATATTGTGATGTCATAATACATGCTGATGATACTCCAGTAGATATGACACAAATTGGGTTAAGAGAAATTGGTCATAATACCTGCAAATTACGCTCTCATTATTCCTTGTGATGTTATAATGCGGATACATTATGACGTCATAATACATTGTTACGTCATAGTGCATACTAATTAGCATGTCATCATATATTGTGAAGTCATAATACACGCTCATGATACTCCAGTACATATGACACAATTTGGGTTAAGAGAAATTGGACATAATACCTGCAAATTACGCTCTCCTAAAACATTGTGATGTCATAATGCGGATACATTATGACCTCATAATACATTGTGACGTCATAGTGCATACTAATCAGCATGTCATCATATATTGTGACGTCATAATACATACTCATGATACTCCAGTAGATATGACACAATTTGGAGTAAGAGAAATTGGTCATAATACCTGCAAATTACGCTCTCCTAATTCCTTGTGATGTCATAATGCGGATACATTATGACATCATAATACATTGTGCGTCATACTGCATACTAATTAGCATGTCATCATATATTGTGACGTCATAATACATGCTTAATATACTCCAGTAGATACGACACAAATTGGGGTAAGAGAAATTGGTCATAATACCTGCAAATTACGCTCTCATAAATTCTTGTGATGTCATAATGCGGATACATTATGATGTCATAATACATTGTGACGTGATAGTTCATACTAATTAGCATGTCATCATATATTGTGACGTCATAATACATGCTCATGATACTCCAGTAGATATGACAAAATTTGTGGTAAGAGAAATTGGTCATATTACCTGCAAATTACGCTCTCATAATTCCTTGTGATGTCATAATGTGGATACATTATGACGTCATAATACATTGTGACGTCATAGTGCATACTAATTAGCATGTCATCATATATTGTGATGTCATAATACGTGCTCATGATTCTCCAGTACATATGACATACTTTGGGTTAAGAGAAATTGGTCATAATACCTGCAAATTACGCTCTCCTAAAACATTGTGAGGTCATAATGCGGATACATTATGATGTCATAATACAGTGTGACGTCATAGTTCATACTAATTAGCATGTCATCATATATTGTGATGTCATAATACATGCTCATGATACTCCAGAAGATATTACACAAATTGGGGTATGAGAAATTGGTCATAATACCTGCAAATTACTCTCTCCTAAAACATTGTGATGTCATAATGCGGATACATTATAACGTCATAATACATTGTGACGTCAAAGTGCATACTAATTAGCATGTCATCAAATATTGTGACGTCATAATACATGCTCATGATACTCCAGTAGATATGACACAAATTGGGGTAAGAGAAATTGGTCATAATACCTGCAAATTACGCTCTCCTAAAACATTGTGATGTCATAATGTGGATACATTATGGCGTCATAATACAGTGTGACGTCAGAGTGCATACTAATTGGCATGTCATCAAATATTGTGATGTCATAATACATGCTCATGATACTCCAGTAGATAAGACACAAATTGGGGTATGAGAAATTAGTCATAATCCCTGCAAATTGCGCTCTCATAATTCCTTGTGATGTCATAGTGTGGATACATTATGACGTCATAATGCATTGTGACGTCATAGTGCATACTAATTAGCATGTCATCATATATTGTGACGTCATAATACATGCTCATGATACTGCAGTAGATATGACACAAATTGGGGTAAGAGAAATTGGTCATAATACCTGCAAATTACGCTCTCTCAATTCCTTGTGATGTCATAACGCGGATACATTATGACGTCATAATACATTGTGACGTCATAGTGCATACTAATTAGCATGTCATCATATATTGTTACGTCATAATACATACTCATGATACTCCAGTAGATATGACACAAATTGGGGAAAGAGAAATTGGTCATAATACCTGCAAATTACGCTCTCATAATACCTTGTGATGTCATAACGTGGACACATTATGACGTCATAATACATTGTGACGTCATAGTGAATACTAATTAGCATGTCATCATATATTGTGATGTCATAATACATGCTCATGATACTCCAGTACATATGACACAAATTGGGTTAAGAGAAATTGGTCATAATACCTGCAAATTACGCTCTCATAATTCCTTGTGATGTCATAATGCGGATACATTATGACATCATAATACATTGTGACGTCATAGTGCATACTACTTAGCACGTCTTCATATATTGTGACGTCATAATACATACTCATAATGCTCCAGGAGGTATGACACAAATTGGTGTAAGAGAAATTGGTCATAATACCTGCAAATTACGCTCTCCTAATTCCTTGTGATGCCTTAATGTGGATACATTATGACGTCATAATACATTGTGCCCTCATAGTGCATACTAATTAGCATGTCATCATACATTGTGATGTCATAATACATGCTCATGATACTCCAGTAGATACGACACAAATTGGGGTATGAGAAATTGGTCATAATACCTGCTAATTACGCTCTCCTAAAACATTGTGATGTCATAATGTGGATACATTATGACGTCATAATACATTGTGACGTCAAAGTGCATACTAATTAGCATGTCATCATATATTGTGACATCAAAATACATGCTCATGATACTCTAGTAGATATGACAGAAATTGGGGTAAGAGAAATTGGTCATAATACCTGCAAATTACGCTCTCCTAAAACATTGTGATGTCATAATGTGGATACATTATGACGTCATATTACAGTGTGACGTCATAGTGCATACTAATTAGCATGTCATCATATATGGTGATGTCATAATACAAGCTCATGATACTCCAATAGATATGACACAAATTGGGGTATGAGAAATTTGTCATAATACCTGCAAATTGCGCTCTCATAATTCCTTGTGATATAATAATGCGGATACATTATGACGTCATAATGCATTGTGACGTCATAGTGCATACTAATTAGCATGTCATCATATATTGTGACGTCATAATACATGCTCATGATACTCCAGTAGATATGACACAAATTGGGGTAAGAGAAATTGGTCATAATACCTGCAAATTACGCTCTCATAATTCCTTGTGATGTCATAACGTGGCTACATTCTGACGTCATAATACATTGTGACGTCATAATGCATAATAATTAGCATGTCGTCATATATTGTTACGTCATAATACATACTCATGATACTCCAGTAGATATGACACAAATTGGGGTGAGAGAAATTGGTCATAATACCTGCAAATTACGCTCTCCTAATTCCTTGTGATGTCATAATGCGGATACATTATGACGTCATAATACATTGTGACGTCATAGTCCATACTAATTAGCATGTCATCATATATTGTGACGTCATAATACATGCTCAATATACTCCAGTATATACGACACAAATTGGGGTAAGAGAAATTGGTCAAAATACCTGCAAATTACGCTCTCATAATTTCTTGTGATGTCATAATGCGGACACATTATGATGTCATAATACATTGTGACGTCATAGTTGATACTAATTAGCATGTCATCATATATTGTGACATCATAATAAATGCTCATGATACTCCAGTAGATATGACACAATTTGGAGTAAGAGATATTGGTCATAATACCTGCAAATTACGCTCTCATAATTCCTTGTGATGTCATAACGTGGACACATTATGACGTCATAATACATTGTGACGTCATAGTGAATACTAATTAGCATGTCATCATATATTGTGACGTCATAATACATGCTCATGATACTCCAGTACATATGACGCAAATTGGGTTAAGGGAAATTGGTCATAATAACTGCAAATTACGCTCTCCTAAAACATTGTGATGTCATAATGCGGATACATTATGACGTCATAATACAGTGTGACGTCATAGTGCATACTAATTAGCATGTCATCATATATTGTGACGTCATAATACATGCTCATGATACTCCAGTAGATATGACACAAATTGGGGTAAGAGAAATTGGTCATAATACCGGCAAATTACACTCTCATAATTCCTTGTGATGTCATAATGCGGATACATTATGATGTCATAATATATTGTGACGTCATAGTGCATACTAATTAGCATGTCATCATATATTGTGACGTCATAATACATGCTCATGATACCCAGTAGATATGACCCAAATTGGGGTAAGAGAAAATGGTCATAATACCTGGAAATTATGCTCTCCTATTACATTGTGATGTCATAATGCGGATACATTATGACGTCTTAATACATTGTGACGTCATAGTGCATACTAATTAGCATGTCATCAAATATTTTGACGTCGTAATACATGCTCATGATACTCCAGTACATATCACACAAATTGGGGTAAGAGAAATTGGTCAGAATACCTGCAAATTACGCTCTCCTAATACATTGTGATGTCATAATGTGGATACATTATGACGTCATAATACATTGTGACGTCATAGTGCATACTAATTAGCATTTCATCATATATTGTGACGTCATAATACATGCTCATGATACTCCAGTAGATATGACACAAATTGCGGTAAGGGAAATTGGTCATAATAGCTGCAAATTACGCTCTCATAATTTCTTGTGATGTCATAATGTGGATATATTATGACGTCATAATACATTGTGACGTCATAGTGCATACTAATTAGCATGTCATCATATATTGTGATGTCATAATAGATGCTCATGATACTCCAGTAGATATGACACAAATTGGGGTAAGAGAAATTGGTCATAATACCTGCAAATTATGCTGTCATTATTCCTTGTGATGTCATAATGCGGATACATTATGACGTCATAATACATTGTGACGTCACAGTGCATACTAATTAGCATGTCATCATATATTGTGACGTCATAATACATGCTCAATATACTACAGTAGATACGACACACTTTGGGTTAAGAGAAATTGGTCATAATACCTGCATATTACGCTCTCCTAAAACATTGTGATGTCATAATGCGGATGCATTATGACGTCATAATACATTGTGACGTCATAGTGCATACTAATTAGCATGTCATCATATATTGTGGCGTCATAATACATGCTCATGATACTCCAGTAGATATGACAAAAATTGGGGTAAGAGAAATTGGTCATAATACCTGCAAATTACGCTCTCATAATTCCTTGTGATGTCATAATGCGGATACATTATGACGTCATAATACATTGTGACGTCATAGTGCATACTAATTAGCATGTCATCATATATTGTGATGTCATGATACATGCTCATGATACTCCAGTAGATATGACACAAATTGGGGTAAGAGAAATTGGTCATAATACCTGCAAGTTACGCTCTCATAATACCTTTTGAAGCCATAATGCGGATACATTATGACGTCATAGTGCATACTAATTAGCATGTCATCATATATTGTGACGTCAAAATACAAGCTCATGATACTCCAGTACATATGACACAAATTGGGTAAAGAGAAATTGGTCATAATACCTGCAAATTACGCTCTCATAATTCCTTGTGATGTCATAATGCGGGCACATTATGACGTCATAATACATTGTGACATCATAGTGCATACTAATTAGCATGTCATCATATATTGTGACGTCATAATACATGCTCATGATACTCCAGTAGATATGACACAATTTGGGGTAAGAGAAATTGGTCATAATACCTGCAAATTACACTCTCATAATTCCTTGTGATGTCATAATGCGAATACATTATGATGTCATAAAACATTGTGATGTCATAGTGCACACTAAATAGCATGTCATCATATATTGTGACGTCATAATCCTTGCTCATGATACTCCAGTAGATATGACACAAATTGGGGTAAGAGAAAATGGTCAAAATACCTGCAAATTACGCTCTCCTATTACATTGTGATGTCATAATGCGGATACATTATGACGTCATAATACATTGTGACGTCATAGTGAATACTAATTAGCATGTCATCATATATTGTGACGTCATAATACATGCTTATGATACTCCAGTAGATTTGACACAAATTGGGGTAAGAGAAATTGGTCATAGTACCTGCAAATTACGCTCTCATAATTCCTTGTGATGTCATAACGCGGACACATTATGATGTCATAATACATTGTGACATCATAGTGAATACTAATTAGCATGTCATCATATATTGTGATGTCATAATACATGCTCATGATACTCCAGTACATATGACACAAATTGGGTTAAGAGAAATTGGTCATAATACCTGCAAATTACGCTCTCCTAAAACATTGTGATGTCATAATGCGGATACATTATGACGTCATAATACAGTGTGAAGTCATAGTGCATACTAATTAGCATGTCTTCATATATTGTGACGTCATAATACATGCTCATGATACTCCAGTACATATGACACAAATTGGGGTAAGAGAAATTGGTCATAATACCTGCAAATTACGCTCTCATAATTCCTTGTGATGTCGTAATGTGGACACATTATGACGTCATAATACATTGTGACATCATAGCGCATACTAATTACCATGTCATCATATATTGTGACGTCATAATACATGCTCATGATACTCCAGTAGATATGACACAATTTGGGGTAAGAGAAATTGGTCATAATACCTGCAAATTACACTCTCATAATTCCTTGTGATGTCATAATGCGGATATATTATGATGTCATAATACATTGTGACGTCATAGTGCACACTAAATAGCATGTCATCATATATTGTGACATCATAATACTTGCTCATGATACTCCAGTAGATATGACACAAATTGGGGTAAGAGAAAATGGTCATAATACCTGCAAATTACGCTCTCCTATTACATTGTGATGTCATAATGCGGATGCATTATGACGTCATAATACATTGTGACGTCATAGTGCATACTAATTAGCATGTCATCATATATTGTGACGTCATAATACATGCTCATGATACTCCAGTAGATATGACACAAATTGCGGTAAGGGAAATTGGTAATAATAACTGCAAATTACGCTCTCAGTATTGCTGGTAATGTCATAATGCGGATACATTATGACGTCATAATACATTGTGACGTCATAGTGCATACTAATTAGCATGTCATCATATATTGCGACGTCATAATACATGCTCATGATACTCCAGTAGATATGACACAAATTGGGGTAAGTAAAATTGGTCATAATACCTGCAAATTACGCTCCCATAATTCCTTGTGATTTCATAATGCGGATACATTATGATGTCATAATACATTGTGAAGTCATAGTGCATACTATTTAGCATGTCATCATATATTGTGACATCATAATACATGCTCATGATTCTCCAGTACATATGACACAAATTGGGGTAAGAGAAATTCGTCATAATACCTGCAAATTACGCTCTCATAATTCCTTGTGATGTCATAATGCGGACACATTATGACGTCATAATGCATTGTGACGTCATAGTGCCTACTAATTAGCATGTCATCATATATTGTGACGTCATAATACATGCTCATGATATTCCAGTAGATATGACACAAATTGGGGTAAGAGAAATTGGTCATAATACCTGCAAATTACGCTCTCCTAATACATTGTGATGTCATAATGCGGATACATTATGACGTCATAATACATTGTGACATCATAATGCATACTACTTTGCATGTCATCATATATTGTGATGTCATAATACATGCTCATGATTCTCCAGTACATATGACACAAATTGGGTTAAGAGAAATTGGTCATAATACCAGCAAATTAGGCTCTCCTAATACATTGTGATGTCATAATGCCGATACATTACGAAGTCATAATACATTGTGACGTCATAGTGCATACTAAATATGATGTCATCATATATTGTGACGTCATAATACATGCTCATGATACTCCAGTACATACGACACAATTTGGGTTAAGAGAAATTGGTCATAATACTTGCAAATTACGCTCTCCTAAAACATTGTGATGTCATAATGCGGATACATTATGACGTCATAATACATTGTGACGTCATACTGCATACTAATTAGCATGTCATCATATATTGTGATGTCATAATGCATGCTCATGATACTACAGTAGATATGACACAAATTGGGGTAAGAGAAATTGGTCATAACACCTGCAAATGACGTCTTATAGTTCCTTCTGATGTCTTAATGCGGATACATTATGACGTCATAATACATTGTGACGTCATAGTGCATACTAATTAGCATGTCATCATATATTGTGACGTCATAATACATGCTCATGATCCTCCAGGAGATATGACACAAATTGGGGTAAGAGAAATTGGTCATAATACCTGCAAATTATGCTCTCATAATTCCTTGTGATATCATAATGCGGACACATTATGACGTCATAATACATTGTGATGTCATAGTGCATACTCATTAGCATATCATCATATATTGTGACTTCATAGTACATGCTCATGATACTCCAGTAGATATGACACAAATTGTGGTAAGAAAAATTCGTCATAATGCCTGCAAATTAGGCTCTCATAATTCCTTGTGATGTCATAATGCGGATATATTATGATGTCATAATACATTGTGACGTCATAGTGCATACTAATTAGCATGTCATCATATATTGTGATGTCATGATACATGCTCATGATACTCCAGTAGATATGACACAAATTGTGGTAAGAGAAATTGGTCATAATACCTGCAAGTTACGCTCTCATAATTCCTTTTGAAGCCATAATGCGGATACATTATGACGTCATAGTGCATACTAATTAGCATGTCATCATATATTGTGACGTCAAAATACAAGCTCATGATACTCCAGTACATATGACACAAATTGGGTTAAGAGAAATTGGTCATAATACCTGCAAATTACGCTCTCATAATTCCTTGTGATATCATAATGCGGACACATTATGACGTCATAATACATTGTGACATCATAGTGCAAACTAATTAGCATGTCATCATATATTGTGACGTCATAATACATGCTCATGATACTCCAGTAGATATGACACAATTTGGGGTAAGAGAAATTGGTCATAATACCTGCAAATTACACTCTCATAATTCCTTGTGATGTCATAATGCGGATACATTATGATGTCATAAAACATTGTGACATCATAGTGCACACTAAATAGCATGTCATCGTATATTGTGACGTCATAAAACTTGCTCATGATACTCCAGTAGATATGACACAAATTGGGGTAAGAGAAAATGGTCAAAATACCTGCAAATTACGCTCTCCTATTACATTGTGATGTCATAATGCGGATATATTATGACGTCATAATACATTGTGACGTCATAGGGAATACTAATTAGCATGTCAGCATATATTGTGACGTCATAATACATGCTTATGATACTCCAGTAGATTTGACACAAATTGGGGTAAGAGAAATTGGTCATAATACCTGCAAATTACGCTCTCATAATTCCTTGTGATGTCATAACGTGGACACATTATGACATCATAATACATTGTGACGTCATAGTGAATACTAATTAGCATGTCATCATATATTGAGATGTCATAATACATGCTCATGATACTCCAGTACATATGACACAAATTGGGTTAAGAGAAATTGGTCATAATACCTGCAAATTACGCTCTCCTAAAACATTGTGATGTCATAATGCGGATACATTATGACGTCATAATACAGTGTGAAGTCATAGTGCATACTAATTAGCATGTCTTCATATATTGTGACGTCATAATACATGCTCATGATACTCCAGTAGATATGACACAAATTGGGGTAAGAGAAATTGGTCATAATACCTGCAAATTACGCTCTCATAATTCCTTGTGATGTCATAATGCGGACACATTATGACGTCATAATACATTGTGACATCATAGTGCATACTAATTAGCATGTCATCATATATTGTGACGTCATAATATATGCTCATGATACTCCAGTAGATATGACACAATTTGGTGTAAGAGTAATTGGTCATAATACCTGCAAATTACACTCTCATAATTCCTTGTGATGTCATAATGCGGATACATTATGATGTCATAATACATTGTGACATCATAGAGCACACTAAATAGCATGTCATCATATATTGTGACATCATAATACTTGCTCATGATACTCCAGTAGATATGACACAAATTGGGGTAAGAGAAAATGGTCATAATACCTGCAAATTACGCTCTCCTATTACATTGTGATGTCATAATGCGGATGCATTATGACGTCATAATACATTGTGACGTCATAGTGCATACTAATTAGCATGTCATCATATATTGTGACGTCATAATACATGCTCATGATACTCCAGTAGATATGACACAAATTGCGGTAAGGGAAATTGGTAGTAATAACTGCAAATTACGCTCTCAGTATTGCTTGTAATGTCATAATGCGGATACATTATGACGTCATAATACATTGTGACGTCATAGTGCATACTAATTGGCATGTCATCATATATTGTGACGTCATAATACATGCTCATGATACTCCAGTAGATATGACACAAATTGGGGTAAGTAAAATTGGTCATAATACCTGCAAATTACGCTCCCATAATTCCTTGTGATTTCATAATGCGGATACATTATGATGTCATAATACATTGTGACGTCATAGTGCATACTAGTTAGCATGTCATCATATATTGTGACATCATAATACATGCTCATGATCCTCCAGTAGATAGGACACAAATTGGGGTAAGAGAAATTCGTCATAATACCTGCAAATTACGCTCTCATAATTCCTTGTGATGTCATAATGCGGACACATTATGACGTCATAATACATTGTGATGTCATAGTGCATACTCATTAGCATATCATCATATATTGTGACTTCATAGTACATGCTCATGATACTCCAGTAGATATGACACAAATTGGGGTAGGAAAAATTCGTCATAATGCCTGCAATTTAGGCTCTCATAATTCCTTGTGATGTCATAATGCGGATACATTATGATGTCATAATACATTGTGACGTCATAGTGCATACTAATTAGCATGTCATCATGTATTGCGACATCATAATACAAGCTTATGATACTCCAGTAGATATGACACAAACTGGGGTAGGAGAAATTGGTCATAATACCTGCAAATTACGCTCTAATATTACGTTGTGATGTCATAATGCGGATACATTACGACGTCATAATACATTGTGTCGTCATAGTGCATACTAATTAGCATGTCATCATATATTGTGACGTCATAATACATGCTCATGATCCTCCAGTAGATATGACACAAATTGGGGTAAGAGAAATTGGTCATAATATCTGCAAATTACGCTCTCATAATTCCTTGTGATATCATAATGCGGATACTTTATGACGTCATAGTACATTGTGACATTATAGTGCTTACTAAATAGCATGTCATCATATATTGTGATACCATAATACATGCTCATGATACTCCTGTAGATATGACACAAATTGGGGTAAGAGACATTGGTCATAATCCCTGCAAATTACGCTCTCATTATTCCTTGTGATGTCATAATGCGGATACATTATGACGTCATAATACGTTGTGACTTCATAGTGCATACTAATTAGCATGTCATCATATATTGTGATGTCATAATACATGCTCATGATACTCCAGTAGATTTGACACAAATTGGGGTAAGAGAAATTGGTCATAATACCTGCAAATTACGCTCTCATAATTTCCTGTGATGTCATAATGCGGATACATTATGACGTCATAATACATTGTGCCGTTATAGTGCATACTAATTAGCATGTCATCATATATTGTGACGTGATAATACATGCTCAAGATACTCCAGTAGATATGACACAAATTGGGGTAAGAGAAATTGGTCATAATACCTGCAAATTACGCTCTCATAATTCCTTGTGATGTCATAATGCGGATACTTTATGACGTCACAATACATTGTGACGTTATAGTGCATACTAATTAGCATGTCATCATATATTGTGACGTCATAATACATGCTCAGGGTACTCCAGTAGATACGACACAAATTGGGGTAAGAGAAATTGGTCATAATACCTGCAAATAACGCTCCCATAATTACTTGTGATGTCATAATGCGGGTACATTATGACATCATAATACATTGTGACATCATAGTGTATACTAATTAGCATGTCATCATATATTGTGACGTCATAATACATTCTCATGATGCTCCAGGAGATATGACACAAATTGGGGTAAGAGAAATTGGTCATAATACCTGCAAATTACGCTCTCCTATAACCTTGTGATGTCATAATGTGGATACATTATGACGTCATAATACATTGTGCCCTCATAGTGCATACTAATTAGCATGTCATCATATATTGTGACGTCATAATACATGCTCATGATACTCCAGTAGACTTGACACAAATTGTGTTAAGAGAAATTGGTCATAGTACCTGCAAATTACGCTCTCCTAATACATTGTGATGTCATAATGCGGATACATTATGATGTCATAATACATTGTGACGTCATAGTGCATACTAATTAGCATTTCATCATATATTGTGACGTCATAATACATGCTCATGATACTCCAGTAGATATGACACAAATTGGGGTAAGAGAAATTGGTCATAATACCTGCAAATTACGCTCTCATAATTCCTTGTGATGTCATAACGCGGTCACATTATGACGTCATAATACATTGTGACGTCATAGTGAATACTAATTAGCATGTCATCATATATTGTGATGTCATAATACATGCTCATGATACTCCAGTACATATGACACAAATTGGGTTAAGAGAAATTGGTCATAATACCTGCAAATTACGCTCTCCTAAATCATTGTGATGTCATAATGAGGATACATTATGACGTCATAATACAGTGTGAAGTCATAGTGCATACTAATTAGCATGTCATCATATATTGTGACGTCATAATACATGCTCATGATACTCCAGTAGATATGACACAATTTGGGGTAAGAGAAATTGGTCATAATACCTGCAAATTGCACTCTCATATTTCCTTGTGATGTCATAATGCGGATACATTATGATGTCATAATACATTGTTACGTCATAGAGCACACTAAATAGCATGTCATCATATATTGTGACATCATAATACTTGCTCATGATACTCCAGTAGATATGACACAAATTGGGGTAAGAGAAAATGGTCATAATACCTGCAAATTGCGCTCTCCTATTACATTGTGATGTCATAATGTGGATACATTATGACGTCATAATACATTGTGACATCATAGTGCATGCTAATTAGCATGTCATCATATATTGTGACGTCATAATACATGCTCATGATACTCCAGTAGATATGACACAAATTGGGGTAAGGGAAATTGGTAATAATAACTGCAAATTACGCTCTCAGTATTGCTTGTAATGTCATAATGCGGATACATTATGACATCATAATACATTGTGATGTCATAGTGCATACTAATTAGCATGTCATCATATATTGTGACGTCATAATACATGCTCATGATACTCCAGTAGATATGACACAAATTGGGGTAAGTAAAATTGATCATAATACCTGCAAATTACGCTCCCATAATTCCTTGTGATGTCATAATGCGGATACATTATGATGTCATAATACATTGTGACGTCATAGTGCATACTAGTTAGCATGTCGTCATATATTGTGACGTCATAATACATGCTCATGATATTCCAGTAGATATAACACAAATTGGGGTAAGAGAAATTGGTCATAATACCTGCAAATTACGCTCTCATAATTTCTTGAGATGTCATAATGCTGATATATTATGACGTCATAATATATTGTGACGTTATATTGCATACTAATTAGCATGTCATCATATATTGTGACGTCATAATACATGCTCATGATACTCCAGTAGATACGACACAAATTGCGGTAAGGGAAATTGGTCATAATACCTGCAAATTACGCTCTCAGTATTTCTTGTAATGTCATAATGCGGATACATTATGATGTCATAATACATTGTGACGTCATAGTGAATACTAATTAGCATGTCATCATATATTGTGACGTCATAATACATGCTCATGATACTCCAGTAGATATGACACAAATTGGGGTAAGTAAAATTGGTCATAATACCTGCAAATTACGCTCTCATAATTCCTAGTGATGTCATAATGCGGATACATTATGATGTCATAATACATTGTGACCTCATACTGCATACTAGTTAGCATGTCATCATATATTGTGACGTCATAATACATGCTCATGATATTCCAGTAGATATAGCACAAATTGGGGTAAGAGAAATTGGTCATAATACCTGCAAATTACGCTCTCATAATTCCTTGTGATGTCATAATGCGGACACATTATGACGTCATAATACATTGTGACATCATAGTGCATACTAATTAGCATGTCATCATATATTGTGACATCATAATACATGCTCATGATACTCCAGTAGATATGACAAAAATTGGGGTAAGAGAAATTGGTCATAATAACTTCAAATTACGCTCTCATAATTCCTTGTGATGTCATAATGCGGATACATTATGACGTCATAATACATAGTGATGTCATAGTGCATAGTAATAAGCATGTCATCATATATTGTGACGTCATAATATATGTTCATGATTCTCCAGTAGATATGGCACAAATTGGGGCAAGAGAATTTGGTCATAATACCTGCAAATTACGCTCTCATAATTCCTTGTGATGTCATAATGCGGATACATTATGATGTCATAATACATTGTGACGTCATAGTGCATACTACCTAGCATGTCATCATATATTGTGATGTCATAATACATGCTCATGATACTCCAGTACATATGACACAAATTGGGTTAAGAGAAATTTGTCATAATACCTGCAAATTACGCTCTCCTAAAACATTGTGATGTCATAATGTGGATATATTATGACGTCATAATACATTGTGACATCATAGTGCATACAAATTAGCATGTCATCATATATTGTGACGTCATAATACATGCTCAATATACTCCAGTAGATACGACACAAATTGGGGTAAGAGAAATTGGTCATAATACCTGCAAATTACGCTCTCATAATTCCTTGAGATGTCATGATGCGGATATATTATGACGTCATAATATATTGTGACGTTATAGTGCATACTAATTAGCATGTCATCATATATTGTGACGTCATAATACATGCTCATAATACTCCAGTAGATATGACACAAATTGTGGTAAGAGAAATTGGTCATAATACCAGCAAATTATGCTCTCCTAATACATTGTGATATCATAAAGCCGATACATTACGAAGTCATAATACATTGTGACGTCATAGTGCATACTAAATATGATGTCTTCATATATTGTGACGTCATAATACATGCTCATGATACTCCAGTACATATGACACAATTTGGGTTAAGAGAAATTGGTCATAATAGCTGCAAATTACGCTCTCCTAAAACATTGTGATGTCATAATGCGGATACATTATGACGTCATAATACATTGTGACGTCATAGTGCATACTAATTAGCATGTCATCATATATTGTGATGTCATAATGCATGCTCATGATACTCCAGTAGATATGACACAAATTGGGGTAAGAGAAATTGGTCATAATACCTTCAAATTACGCTCTCATAATTCCTTGTGATGTCTTAATGCGGATACATTATGACGTGATAATACATTGTGACGTCATAGTGCATACTAATTAGCATGTCATCATATATTGTGACGTCATAATACATGCTCATGATCCTCCAGTAGATAGGACACAAATTGGTGTAAGAGAAATTGGTCATAATACCTGCAAATTACGCTCTCATAATTCCTTGTGATGTCATAATGCGGACACATTATGACATCATAATACATTGTGACATCATAGTGCATACTTATCAGCATGACAACATATATTGTGATGTCATAATACATACTCAAGATACTCCAGTAGATATGACACAAATTGGGGTAAAAAAAATTGGTCATAATACCTGCAAATTAGGCTCTCATAATTCCTTGTGATGTCATAATGCGGATAAATTATGATGTCATAATACATTGTGACGTCATAGTGCATACTAATTAGCATGTCTTCATATATTGTGACATCATAATACATGCTTATGATACTCCAGTATATATGACACAATTTGGGGTAAGAGAAATTGGTCATAATACCTGCAAATTACGCTCTCCTATTACATTGTGATGTCATAATGCGGATACATTATGACGTCATAATACATTGTGACGTCATAGTGCATACTAATTAGAATGTAATCATATATTGTGACATCATAATACATTCTCATGATACTCCAGTAGATATGACACAAACAGGGGTAAGAGAAATTGGTCATAATACCTGCAAATTACGCTCTCCTAATACATTGTGATGTCATAATGCGGATACATTATGTCGTCATAATACGTTGTGACGTCATAGTGCATACTAATTAGCATGTAATCATATATTGTGACGTCATAATACATGCTCATGATACTCCAGTACATATGACACAAATTGGGTTAAGAGAAATTGGTCACAATACCTGCAAATTACGCTCTCCTAAAACATTGTGATGTCATAATGCGGATACATTATGACCTCATAATACATTGTGACATCATAGTGCATACTAATTAGCATGTTATCATATATTGTGATGTCATAATGCATGCTCATGTTACTCCAGTACATATGACACAAATTGGGGTAATAGAAATTGGTCATAATACCTGCAAATTACGCTCTCCTAATTCCTTGTGATGTCATAATGTGGATACATTATGACGTCATAATACATTGTGACGTCATAGTGCATACTAATTAGCATGTCATCATATATTGTGACGTCATAATACATACTCATGATCCTCCAGTAGATATGACACAAATTGGGGTAAGAGAAATTGGTCATAATACCTGCAAATTACGCTCTCATAATTACTTGTGATGTCATAATGCGGACACATTATGACGTCATAATACATTGTGACATCACAGTGCATACTAATTAGCATGTCATCATATATTGTGACGTCATAATACATGCTCATGATACTCCAGTAGATATGACAAATATTGGGGTAAGAGAAATTGGTCATAATAACTGCAAATTACGCTCTCATAATTCCTTGTGATGTCATAATGTGGATACATTATGACGTCATAATACATAGTGATGTCATAGTGCATAGTAATTAGCATGTCATCATATATTGTGAGGTCATAATACATGCTCATGATACTCCAGTAGATATGACACAAATTGGGGCAAGAGAATTTGGTCATAATACCTGCAAATTACGCTCTCATAATTCCTTGTGATGTCAAAATGTGGATACATTATGACGTCATAATACACTGTGACGTCATAGTGCATACTACCTAGCATGTCATCATATATTGTGATGTCATAATACATGCTCATGATACTCCAGTAGATACGACACAAACTGGGGTAAGAGAAATTGGTCATAATACCTGCAAATTACACTCTCCTAAAACATTGTGATGTCATAATGCGGATACATTATGACGTCAAAATACATTGTGACATCATAGTGCATACTAATTAGCATGTCATCATATATTGTGATGTCATAATGCATGCTCATGATACTCCAGTAGATATGACACAAATTGGGGTAAGAGAAATTGGTCATAATACCTGCAAATTACGCTCTCATAATTCCTTGTGATGTCTTAATGCGGATATATTATGACGTCATAATACATTGTGACGTCATAGTGCATACTAATTAGCATGTCATCATATATTGTGACGTCATAATACATGCTCATGATCCTCCAGTAGATATGACACAAATTGCGGTAAGGGAAATTGGTCATAATACCTGCAAATTACGCTCTCATAATTCCTTGTGATGTCATAATGGGGACACATTATGACATCATAATACATTGTGACATCATAGTGCATACTAACTAGCATGACATCATATATTGTTACGTCATAATACATGCTCAAGATACTCCAGTAGATATGAAACAAATTGGGGTAAGAATAATTGGTCATAATACCTGCAAATTAGGCTCTCATAATTCCTTGTGATGTCCCAATGCGGACACATTATGATGCCATAATACATTGTGACGTCATAGTGCATACTAATTAGCATGTCATCATATATTGTGACATCATAATACATGCTCATGATACTCCAGTATATATGACACAAATTGGGGTAAGAGAAATTGGTCATAGAACCTGCAAATTACGCTCTCCTATTACATTGTGATGTCATAATGCGGATACATTATGACGTCATAATACATTGTGACATCATAGTGCATACTAATTAGCATGTCATCATATATTGTGATGTCATAATGCATGCTCTGGTTCTCCAGTAGTTATGACACAAATTGTGGTAAGAGAAATTTCTCATAATAACTGCAAATTACGCTCTCCTAAATCCTTGTGATGTCATAATGTGGATACATTATGACGTCATAATACATTGTGACGTCATAGTGTATACTAGTTAGCATGTCATCATATATTGTGACGTCATAATACATGCTCATGATCCTCCAGTAGATATGACACAAATTGTGTTAAGAGAAAGTGGTCATAATACCTGCAAATTACGCTCTCATAATACATTGTGATGTCATAATGTGGATACATTATGACGTCATAATACATTGTGACGTCATAGTGCATACTACTTAGCATGTCATCATATATTGTGATGTCATAATACATGCTCATAATACTCCAGTACATATGACACAAATTGTGTTAAGAGAAATTGGTCATAATACCTGCAAATTACGCTCTCCTAAAACATTGTGATGTCATAATGCGGATACATTATGACGTCATAATATATTGTGACGTCATAGTGCATACTAATTAGCATGTCATCATATATTGTGACGTCATAATACATGCTCATGATCCTCCAGTAGATATGACACAAATTGGGGTAAGAGAAATTGGTCATAATACCTGCAAATTACGCTCTAATAATTCCTTGTGATGTCATAATGCGGACACATTATGACGTCATAATACATTGTGATGTCATAGTGCATACTAATTAGCATGTCATCATATATTGTGACGTCATAATACATGCTCATGATACTCCAGTAGATATGACACAAATTGTGGTAAGAGAAATTGGTCATAATACCTGCAAGTTATGCTCTCATAATTCCTTGTGATGTCATAATGTGGATACATTATGACATCATAATACATTGTGACGTCATAGTGCATACTACATAGCATGTCATCATATATTGTGCTGTCATAATACATGCTCATGATACTCCAGTACATATGACACAAATTGGGTTAAGAGAAATTGGTCACAATACCTGCAAATTACGCTCTCCTAAAACATTGTGATGTCATAATGCGGATACATTATGACGTCATAATTCATTGTGACATCATAGTGCATACTAATTAGCATGTCATCATATATTTTGACGTCATAATACATGCTCATGATACTCCAGTAGATATGACACAAATTGGGGTAACAGAAATTGGTCATAATACCTGCAAATTACGCTCTCCTAATTCCTTGTGATGTCATAATGCGGATACATTATGACGTCATAATACGGATACATTATGACGTCATAATACATTCTGACGTCATAGTTCATACTAATTAGCATGTCATCATATATTGTGATGTCATAATGCATGCTCATGATACTCCAGTAGATATGACACAAATTGGGGTAAGAGAAATTGGTAATAATACCTGCAAATTACGCTCTCATAATTCCTTGTGATGTCATAATGCGGACACATTATGACGTCATAATACATTGTGACATCATAGTGCATACTAATTAGCATGTCATCATATATTGTGACGTCATAATACATGCTCATGATACTCCAGTAGATATGACAAAAATTGGGGTAAGAGAAATTGGTAATAATAACTGCAAATTACGCTCTCATAATTCCTTGTGATGTCATAATGCGGATACATTATGACGTCATAATACATAGTGATGTCATAGTGCATAGTAATTAGCATGTCATCATATATTGTGACGTCATAATACATGCTCATGATACTCCAGTAGATATGACACAAATTGGGGCAAGAGAATTTGGTCATAATACCTGCAAATTATGCTCTCATAATTCCTTGTGATGTCAAAATGTGGATACATTATGACGTCATAATACATTGTGACGTCATAGTGCATACTACCTAGCATGTCATCATATATTGTGATGTCATAATACATGCTCATGATACTCCAGTAGATATGACACAAACTGGGGTAAGAGAAATTAGTCATAATACCTGCAAATTACGCTCTCCTAAAACATTGTGATGTCATAATGCGGATACATTATGACGTCATAATACATTGTGACGTCATAGTGCATACTAATTAGCATGTCATCATATATTGTGATGTCATAATGCATGCTCATGATACTCCAGTAGATATGACACAAATTGGGGTAAGAGAAATTGGTAATAATACCTGCAAATTACGCTCTCATAATTCCTTGTGATGTCTTAATGCGGATACGTTATGACGTCATAATACATTGTGACGTCATAGTGCATACTAATTAGCATGTCATCATATATTGTGACGTCATAATACATGCTCATGATCCTCCAGTAGATATGACACAAATTGCGGTAAGGGAAATTGGTCATAATACCTGCAAATTACGCTCTCATAATTCTTTGTGATGTCATAATGCGGACACATTATGACATCATAATACATTGTGACATCATAGTGCATACTAATTAGCATGACATCATATATTGTGACGTCATAATACATGCTCAAGATACTCCAGTAGATATGAAACAAATTGGGGTAAGAATAATTGGTCATAATACCTGCAAATTAGGCTCTCATAATTCCTTGTGATGTCCCAATGCGGATACACTATGATGCCATAATACATTGTGACGTCATAGTGCATACTAATTAGCTTGTCATCATATATTGTGACATCATAATACATGCTCATGATACTCCAGTATATATGACACAAATTGGGGTAAGAGAAATTGGTCATAGAACCTGCAAATTACGCTCTCCTATTACATTGTGATGTCATAATGCGGATACATTATGACGTCATAATACATTGTGACATCATAGTGCATACTAATTAGCATGTCATCATATATTGTGATGTCATAATGCATGCTCTGGTTCTCCAGTAGTTATGACACAAATTGTGGTAAGAGAAATTTCTCATAATAACTGCAAATTACGCTCTCCTAAATCCTTGTGATGTCATAATGCGGATACATTATGACGTCATAATACATTGTGACGTCATAGTGCATACTAGTTAGCATGTCATCATATATTGTGACGTCATAATACATGCTCATGATCCTCCAGTAGATATGACACAAATTGTGTTAAGAGAAATTGGTCATAATACCTGCAAATTACGCTTCATAATTCCTTGTGATGTCATAATGCGGATACATTATGACGTCATAATACATTGTGACGTCATAGTGCCTACTAATTAGCATGTCATCATATATTGTGACGTCATAATACATGCTCATGATATTCCAGTAGATATGACACAAATTGGGGTAAGAGATATTGGTCATAATACCTGCAAATTACGCTCTCATAATACATTGTGATGTCATAATGTGGATACATTATGACGTCATAATACATTGTGACGTCATAGTGCATACTACTTAGCATGTCATCATATATTGTGATGTCATAATACATGCTCATGATACTCCAGTACATATGACACAAATTGTGTTAAGAGAAATTGGTCATAATACCTGCAAATTACGCTCTCCTAAAACATTGTGATGTCATAATGCGGATACATTATGACGTCATAATACATTGTGACGTCATAGTGCATACTAATTAGCATGTCATCATATATTGTGACGTCATAATACATGCTCATGATCCTCCAGTAGATATGACACAAATTGGGGTAAGAGAAATTGGTCATAATACCTGCAAATTACGCTCTAATAATTCCTTGTGATGTCATAATGCGGACACATTATGACGTCATAATACATTGTGATGTCATAGTGCATACTAATTAGCATGTCATCATATATTGTGACGTCATAATACATGCTCATGATAGTCCAGTAGATATGACACAAATTGGGGTAAGAGAAATTGGTCATAATACCTGCAAGTTATGCTCTCATAATTCCTTGTGATGTCATAATGTGGATACATTATGACGTCATAATACATTGTGACATCATAGTGCATACTAATTAGCATGACATCATATATTGTGCTGTCATAATACATGCTCATGATACTCCAGTACATATGACACAAATTGGTTTAAGAGATATTGGTCACAATACCTGCAAATTACGCTCTCCTAAAACATTGTGATGTCATAATGCGGATACATTATGACGTTATAATTCATTGTGACATCATAGTGCATACTAATTAGCATGTCATCATATATTGTGACATCATAATACATGCTCATGATACTCCAGTAGATATGACACAAATTGGGGTAAGAGAAATTGGTCATAATACCTGCAAATTACGCTCTCCTAATTCCTTGTGATGTCATAATGCGGATACATTATGACGTCATAATACGGATACATTATGACGTCATAATACATTCTGACGTCATAGTTCATACTAATTAGCATGTCATCATATATTGTGATGTCATAATACATGCTCATGATACTCCAGTAGATATGACACAATTTGTGGTAAGAGAAATTGGTCATATTACCTGCAAATTACGCTCTCATAATTCCTTGTGATGTCATAATGTGGATACATTATGACGTCATAATACATTGTGACGTCATAGTGCATACTAATTAGCATGTCATCGTATATTCTGATGTCAAAATACGTGCTCATGATACTCCAGTATATATGACACACATTGGGTTAAGAGAAATTGGTCATAATACCTGTAAATTACGCTGTCCTAAAACATTGTGATGTCATAATGCGGATACATTATGACGTCATAATACATTGTGCCCTCATAGTGCATACTAATTAGCATGTCATCATACATTGTGATGTCATAATACATCATGATGATACTCCAGTAGATATGACACAAATTGGGGTAAGAGAAATTGGTCATAATACCTGCAAATTACGCTCTCCTAATTCCTTGTGATGTCATAATGCGGATACATTATGACGTCATAATACATTGTGACGTCATAGTGCATACTAAATAGCATGTCATCATGTATTGTGACTTCATAATACATGCTCATGATACTCCAGTAGATATGACACGAATTGGGGAAAGAGAAAATGGTCATAATACCTGCAAATTACGCTCTCCTATTACATTGTGATGTCATAATGCGGATACATTATGACGTCATAAAACATTGTGACGTCATAGTGAATACTGTTTAGCATGTCATGATATATTGTGACGTCATAATACATGCTTATGATACTCCAGTAGATTTTACACAAATTGGGGTAAGAGAAATTGGTCATAATACCTGCAAATTACGCTCTCCTAATACATTGTGATGTCATAATGCGGATACATTAGTACGTCATAATACATTGCGACGTCATAGTGCATACTAATTAGCATGTCATCATATATTGTGACGTCATAATACATGCTCATGATACTCCAGTAGATATGACACAAATTGGGGTAAGAGAAATTGGTTATAATACCTGCAAATTACGCTCTCATAATTCCTTGTGATGTCATAATGCGGACACATTATGACGTCATAATACATTGTGACATCATAGTGAATACTAATTAGCATGTCATCATATATTGTGATGTCATAATACATGCTCATGATACTCCAGTACATATGATACAAATTTTGTTAAGGGAAATTGGTCATAATACCTGCAAATTACGCTCTCCTAAAACATTGTGATGTCATAATGCGGATACATTATGACGTCATAATACAGTGTGACGTCATAGTGCATACTAATTAGCATGTCATCATATATTGTGATGTCATAATACATGCTCATGATACTCCAGTAGATATGACACAAATTGGGGTAAGAGAAATTGGTCATAATACCTGCAAATTACACTCTCATAATTCCTTGGGATGTCATAATGCGGATACTTTATGACGTCATAATACATTGTGACGTTATAGTGCATACTAATTAGCATGTCATCATATATTTTGACGTCGTAATACATGCTCATATACTCCAGTAGATATGACACAAATTGGGGTAAGAGAAATTGGTCTTAATACCTGCAAATTACGCTGTCCTAAAACATTGTGATGTCATAATGCGAATACATTATGACGTCATAATACGGATATATTATGACGTCATAATACAGTGTGACGTCATAGTGCATACTAATTAGCATGTCATCATATATTGTGACGTCATAATACATGCTCATGATACTCCAGTAGATATGACACAAATTGGGGTAAGAGAAATTGGTCATAATATCTTCACATTACGGTCTCATAATCCCTTGTGATGTCATAATGCGGATACTTTATGACGTCATAATACATTGTGACGTTATAGTTCCTACTAATTAGCATGTCATCATATATTGTGACATCATAATACATGCTCATGATACTCCAGTAGATATGACACAAATTGGGGTAAGAGAAATTGGTCATAATACCTGCAAATTACGCTCTCATTATTCCTTGTGATGTCATAATGCGGATACATTATGACGTCATAATATATTGTGACATCATACTGCACACTAATTTGCATGTCATCATATATTGTGACGTCATAATACATACTCATGATACTCCAGTAGATATGACACAAATTGGGGTAAGAGAAAGTGGTCATAATACATGCAAATTACGCTCTCCTATTATATTGTGATGTCATAATGCGGATACATTATGACGTCATAATACATTGTGATGTCATAGTGAATACTAATTAGCAGGCCATCATATATTATGATGTCATAATACATGCTCATGATACTCCAGTACATATGACAAAAATTGGGTTAAGAGAAATTGGTCATTATACCTGCAAATTACGCTCTCCTAAAACATTGTGATGTCATAATGCGGATACCTTATGACGTCATAATACATTGTGACGTCATAGTGCATACTAAATAGCATGTCATCATGTATTGTGACTTCATAATACATGCTCATGATACTCCAGTAGATATGACACGAATTGGGGTAAGAGAAAATGGTCATAATACCTGCAAATTACGCTCTCCTATTACATTGTGATGTCATAATGCGGATACATTATGACGTCATAATACATTGTGACGTCATAGTGAATACTATTTAGCATGTCATCATATATTGTGACGTCATAATACATGCTTATGATACTCCAGTAGATTTGACACAAATTGGGGTAAGAGAAATTGGTCAAAATACCTGCAAATTACGCTCTCCTAATTCCTTGTGATGCCATAATGTGGATACATTATGACGTCATAATACATTGTGCCCTCATAGTGCATACTAATTAGCATGTCATCATACATTGTGATGTCATAATACATGCTCATGATACTCCAGTAGATATGACACAAATTGGGGTAAGAGAAATTGGTCATAATACCTGCAAATTACGCTCTCATAATTCCTTGTGATGTCATTATGCGGACATATTATGACGTCATAATACATTGCGACATCATAGTGCATACTAATTAGCATGTCATCATATATTGTGACGTCATAATACATGCTGATGATACTCAAGTAGATATGACACAAATTGGGGTAAGAGAAATTGGTCATAATACCTGCAAATTACGCTCTCATTATTCCTTGTGATGTTATAATGCGGATACATTATGACGTCATAATACATTGTGACGTCATAGTGCATACTAATTAGCATGTCATCATATATTGTGATGTCATAATACATGCTCATGATACTCCAGTACATATGACACAATTTGGGGTAAGAGAAATTGGTCATAATAACTGCAAATTACGCTCTCCTAATTCCTTGTGATGCCATAATGTGGATACATTATGACGTCATAATACATTGTGACGTCATAGTGCATACTAATTAGCATGTCATCATATATTGTGACGTCATAATACATGCTTAATATACTCCAGTAGATACGACACAATTTGGGGTAAGAGAAATTGGTCATAATACCTGCAAATTACGCTCTCATAATTTCTTGTGATGTCATAATACGGATACATTATGACGTCATAATACATTGTGACGTCATAGTGCATACTAATTAGCATGTCATCATATATTGTGATGTCATAATACATGCTCATGATACTCCAGTACATATGACACAATTTGTGGTAAGAGAAATTGGTCATATTACCTGCAAATTACGCTCTCATTATTCCTTGTGATGTCATCATTCGGATACATTATGACGTCATAATACATTGTGACGTCATAGTGCATACTAATTAGCATGTCATCATATATTGTGACATCATAATACGTGCTCATGATTCTCCAGTACATATGACACACATTGGGTTAAGAGAAATTGGTCATAATACCTGCAAATTACGCTCTCCTAAAACATTGTGATGTCATAATGCGGATACATTATGACCTCATAATACATTGTGACATCATAGTGCATACTACTTAGCATGTCATCATATATTGTGATGTCATAATACATGCTCATAATACTCCAGTAAATATGACACAAATTGGGTTAAGAGAAATTCGTCATAATACCTGCAAATTACGCTCTCCTAAAACATTGTGATGTCATAATGCGGATACATTATGACGTCATAATACATTGTGACGTCATAGTGCATACTAATTAGCATGTCATCATATATTGCGACGTCATAATACATACTCGTGATACTCCAGTAGATATGACACAAATTGTGGTAAGAGAAATTGGTCATAATACCTGCAATTTACGCTCTCCTAATTCCTTGTGATGTCATAATGTGGATACATTATGACGTCATAATACATTGTGACATCATAGTGCATACTAATTAGCATGTCATCATATATTGTGACGTCATAATACATGCTCATGATCCTCCAGTAGATATGACACAAATTGGGGTAAGAGAAATTGGTCATAATACCTGCAAATTACGCTCTCATAATTCCTTGTGATGTCATAATGCGGACACATTATGACATCATAATACATTGTGACATCATAGTGCATACTAATTAGCATGACATCATATATTGTGACGTCATAATACATGCTCAAGATACTCCAGTAGATATGACACAAATTGGGGTAAGAAAAATTGGTCATAATACCTGCAAATTAGGCTCTCATAAATCCTTGTGATGTCCCAATGCGGATACATTATGATGCCATAATACATTGTGACGTCATAGTGCATACTAATTAGCATGTCATCATATATTGTGACATCATAATACATGCTCATGATACTCCAGTTTATATGACACAAATTGGGGTAAGAGAAATTGGTCATAATACCTGCAAATTACGCTCTCCTATTATATTGTGATGTCATAATGCGGATACATTATGACGTCATAATACATTGTGACATCATAGTGCATACTAATTAGCATGTCATCATATATTGTGACGTCATAATACATGCTAATCATCCTCCAGTAGATATGACACAAATTGCGGTAAGGGAAATTGGTCATAATACCTGCAAATTACGCTCTCATTATTTCTTGTAATGTCATAAAGCGGATACATTTTGACGTCATAATACATTGTGACGTCATAGTTCATACTAATTAGCATGTCATCATATATTGTGACGTCATAATACATGCTCATGATCCTCCAGTAGATATGACACAAATTGTGGTAAGAGAAATTGGTCATATTACCTGCAAATTACGCTCTCATTATTCCTTGTGATGTCATAATGTGGATACATTATGACGTCATAATACATTGTGACGTCATAGTGCATACTAATTAGCATGTCATCATATATTGTGATGTCATAATACGTGCTCATGATTCTCCAGTAGATATGACACAAATTGGGGTATGAGAAATTGGTCATAATACCTGCAAATAACGCTCTCCTAAAACATTGTGATGTCATAATGCGGATACATTATGACGTCATAATACATTGTGACGTCATAGTTCATACTAATTAGCATGTCATCATATATTGTGACGTCATAATACATGCTCATGATACTCCAGTAGATATGACACAAATTGCGGTAAGTAAAATTGGTCATAATAACTGCAAATTACGCTCCCATAATTCCTTGTGATGTCATAATGCGGATACATTATGATGTCATAATACATTGTGACGTCATAGTGCATACTAGTTAGCATGTCATCATATATTGTGACATCATAATACATGCTCGTGATACTCCAGTAGAAATGACACAAATTGTGTTAAGAGAAATTCGTCATAATACCTGCAAATTACGCTCTCATAATTCCTTGTGATGTCATAATGCGGATCCATTATGACGTCATAATGCATTGTGACGTCATAGTGCATACTAATTAGCATGTCGTCATGTATTGTGACGTCATAATACATGCTCATGATATTCCAGTAGATATGACACAAATTGGGGTAAGAGAAATTGGTCATAATACCTGCAAATTACGCTCTCCTAATACATTGTGATGTCATAATGCGGATACATTATGACGTCATAATACATTGTGACATCATAGTGAATACTACTTTGCATGTCATCATATATTGTGATGTCATAATACATGCTCATGATACTCCAGTACATATGATACAAATTGGGTTAAGAGAAATTGGTCATAATACCTGCAAATTACGCTCTCCTAAAACAGTGTGATGTCATAATGCGGATACATTATGACGTCATAATACATTGTGACATCATAGTGCATACTAATTAGGATGTCATCATATATTCTGATGTCATAACACATGCTCATGACACTCCAGTAGATATGACACAAATTGGGGTAAGAGAAATTGGTCATAATACCTGCAAATTAGGCTCTCATAATTCCTTGTGATGCCATAATGCGGATACATTATGACGTCATAATGCATTGTGACGTCATAGTGCATACTAATTAGCATGTCATCATATATTGTGACGTCATAATACATACTTGTGATACTCCAGTAGATATGACACAAATTGTGGTAAGAGAAATTGGTCATAATACCTGCAAATTACGCTCTCCTAATTCCTTGAGATGTCATAATGTGGATACATTATGATGTGATAATAAATTGTGACATCATACTGCATACTAATTAGCATGTCATCATATATTGTGACGTCATAATACATGCTCATGATCCTCCAGTAGATATGACACAAATTGCGGTAAGGGAAATTGGTCCTAATACCTGCAAATTACGCTCTCATTATTTCTTGTAATGTCATTATGCGGATACATTATGACGTCATAATACATTGTGACGTCATAGTTCATAATAATTAGCATGTCATCATATATTGTGACGTCATAATACATGCTCATGATACTCCAGTAGATATGACACAAATTGGGGTAAGTAAAATTGGTCGTAATACCTGCAAATTACGCTCTCATAATTCCTTGTGATGTCATAATGCGGATACATTATGATGTCATAATACATTGTGACATCATAGTGCATACTAGTTAGCATGTCATCATATATTTTGACGTCATAATACATGCTCATGATACTCCAGTAGAAATGACACAAATTGGGTTAAGAGAAATTCGTCATAATACCTGCAAATTACGCTCTCATAATTCCTTTTGATGTCATAATTCGGATACATCATGACGTCATAATGCATTATGATGTCATAGTGCCTACTAATTAGCAAGTCATCATATATTGTGACGTCATAATACATGCTCATGATATTCCAGTAGATATGACACAAATTGGGGTAAGAGAAATTGGTCATAATACCTGCAAATTACGCTCTCCTATTACATTGTGATGTCATAATGTGGATACATTATGACGTCATAATACATTGTGACATCATAGTGCATACTACTTAGCATGTCATCATATATTGTGATGTCGTAATACATGCTCATGATACTCCAGTACATATGACACAAATTGTGTTAACAGAAATTGGTCATAATACCTGCAAATTACGCTCTCCTAAATCATTGTGATGTCATAATGCGGATACATTATGACGTCATAATACATTGTGACATCATAGTGCATACTAATTAGCATGTCATCATATATTGTGATGTCATAATGCATGCTCTGGTTCTCCAGTAGATATGACACAAATTGTGGTAAGAGAAATTGGTCATAATACCTGCAAATTACGCTCTCATAATTCCTTGTGATGTCATAATGCGGATACATTATGACGTCATAATACATTGTGACGTCATAGTGCATACTAATTAGCATGTCATCATATATTGTGACGTCATAATACATGCTCATGATACTCCCGTAGATATGACACAAATTGAGGTAAGTGAAATTGGTCATAATACCTGCAAATTACGCTCTCATAATTCCTTGTGATGTCATAATGCGGACACATTATGAGGTCATAATGCATTGTGATGTCATAGTGCATACTAATTAGCATGTCATCATATATTTTGACTTCATAATACATGCTCATGATACTCCAGTAGATATGACACAAATTGGGGAAAGAAAAATTGGTCATAATACATGCAAATTAGGCTCTCATAATTCCTTGTGATGTCATAATGCGGATACATTAAGATGTCATGATACATTGTGACGTCATAGTGCATACTAATTAGCATGTCATCATATATTTTGACGTCATAATACAAGCTCATGATACTCCAGAACATATGACACAAATTGGGGTAAGAGAAATTGGTCATAATACCTGCAAATAACGCTCTCCTATTACATTGTGATGTCATAATGCGGATACATTATGACGTCATAATACATTGTGACGTCATAGTGCATACTAATCAGCATGTCATCATATATTGTGACGTCTTAATTCATGCTCATGATACTCCAGTAGATATGACACAAATTGGGGTAAGAGAAATTGGTCATAATACCTGCAAATTACGCTCTCATAATTCCTTGTGATGTCATAATGTGGATACATTATGACGTCATAATACATTGTGATGTCATAGTGCATACTAATTAGCATGTCATCGTATATTGTGATGTCATAATACATGCTCATGATACTCCAGTACATATGACACAAATTGGGTTAAGAGAAATTGGTCATAATACCTGCAAATTACGCTCTCCTAAAACATTGTGATGCCATAATGCGGATACATTATGACGTCATAATGCATTGTGACGTCATAGTGCATACTAATTAGCATGTCATCATATATTGTGACGTCATAATACATGCTCATGATACTCCAGTACATATGACACAAATTGTGTTAAGAGAAATTGGTCATAATACCTGCAAATTACGGTCTCCTAAAACATTGTGATGTCATAATGCGGATACATTATGATGTCATAACACATTGTGACATCATAGTGCATACTAATTAGCATGTCATCATATATTGTGATGTCATAATGCATGCTCATGTTACTCCAGTAGATATGACACAAATTGTGGTAAGAGAAATTGGTCATAATACCTACAAATTACGCTCTCCTAATTCCTTGTGATGTCATAATGCGGATACATTATGACGTCATAATACATTGTGACGTCATAGTGCATACTAATTAGCATGTCATCATATATTGTGACGTCATAATACATGCTCATGATCCTCCAGTAGATATGACAAAAATTGGGATAAGAGATATTGGTCATAATACCTGCAAATTACGCTCTCATAATTCCTTGTGATGTCATAATGCGGACACATTATGACGTCATAATATATAGTGACGTCATAGTGCATACTAATTAGCATGTCATCATATATTGTGACGTCATAATACATGCACATGATACTGCAGTAGATATGACACAAATTGGGGTAAGAGAAATTGGTCATTATACCTGCAAATTACGCTCTCACAATTCCTTGTGATGTCATAACGCGGATACATTATGACGTCATAATACATTGTGACGTCATAGTGCATACTAATTAGCATGTCATCATATATTGTTACCTCATAATACATACTCATGATACTCCAGTAGATATGACACAAATTGGGGAAAGAGAAATTGGTCATAATACCTGCAAATTACGCTCTCATAATACCTTGTGAGGTCTTAATGTGGATACATTATGACGTCATAATACATTGTGACGTCATAGTGCATACTAATTAGCATGTCATCATATATTGTGATGTCATAATACATGCTCATGATACTCCAGTACATATGACACAAATTGGGTTAAGAGAAATTGGTCATAATACCTGCAAATTACGCTCTCATAATTCCTTGTGATGTCATAATGCGGATACATAATGACATCATAATACATTGTGACGTCATAGTGCATACTACTTAGCACGTCTTCATATATTGTGACGTCATAATACATACTCATAATGCTCCAGGAGGTATGACACAAATTGGGGTAAGAGAAATTGGTCATAATACCTGCAAGTTACGCTCTCCTAATTCCTTGTGATGCCTTAATGTGGATACATTATGACGTCATAATACATTGTGCCCTCATAGTGCATACTAATTAGCATGTCATCATACATTGTGATGTCATAATACATGCTCATGATACTCCAGTAGATATGACACAAATTGGGGTATGAGAAATTGGTCATAATACCTGCTAATTACGCTCTCCTAAAACATTGGGATGTCATAATGTGGATACATTATGACGTCATAATACATTGTGACGTCAAAGTGCATACTAATTAGCATGTCATCATATATTTTGACGTCATAATACATGCTCATGATACTCCAGTAGATATGACACAAATTGTGGTAAGAGAAATTGGTCATAATACCTGCAAATTACGCTCTCCTAAAACATTGTGATGTCATAATGTGGATACATTATGACGTCATAATACAGTGTGACGTCATAGTGCATACTAATTAGCATGTCATCATATATTGTGACGTCATAATACATGCTCATGATACTCCAGTAGATATGACACAAATTGGGGTAAGAGAAATTGGTCATAATACCTGCAAATTACGCTCTCCTAATTCATTGTGATGTCATAACGCGGACACATTATGACGTCATAATACATTGTGACGTCATAGTGAATACTAATTAGCATATCGTCATATATTGTGACGTCATAATACATGCTCATGATACTCCAGTACATATGACACAAATTGGGGTAAGATAAATTGGTCATAATACCTGCAAATTACGCTCTCATAATTCCTTGTGATGTCATAATGCGGATACATTATGACATCATAATACATTGTGACGTCATAGTGCATACTAATTAGCATGTCATCATATATTGTGACGTCATAATACATACTCATAATGCTCCAGGAGATATGACACAAATTGGGGTAAGAGAAATTGGTCATAATACCTGCAAATTACGCTCTCCTGAGACCTTGTGATGCCATAATGTGGATACATTATGACGTCATGATATATTCTGCCCTCATAGTGCATACTAATTAGCATGTCATCATATATTGTGGTGTCATAATACATGCTCATGATACTCCAGTAGATATGACACAAATTGGGGTAAGAGAAATTGGTCATAATACCTGCAAATTACGCTCTCATAATTCCTTGTGATGTCATAATGCGGACACATTATGACGTCATAATACATTGCGACATCATAGTGCATACTAATTAGCATGTCATCATATATTGTGACGTCATAATACATGCTGATGATACTCCAGTAGATATGACACAAATTGGGGTAAGAGAAATTGGTCATAATACCTGCAAATTACGCTCTCATTATTCCTTGTGATGTTATAATGCGGATACATTATGAGGTCATAATACATTGTGACGTCATAGTGCATACTAATTAGCATGTCATCATATATTGTGTTGTCATAATACATGCTCTTGATACTCCAGTACATATGACACAATTTGGGTTAAGAGAAATTGGACATAATACCTGCAAATTACCCTCTCCTAAAACATTGTGATGTCATAATGCGGATACATTATGACCTCATAATACATTGTGACGTCATAGTTCATACTAATCAGCATGTCATCATATATTGTGACGTCATAATACATACTCATGATACTCCAGTAGATATGACACAATTTGGGGTAAGAGAAATTGGTCATAATACCTGCAAATTACGCTCTCCTAATTCCTTGTGATGTCATAATGCGGATACATTATGACGTCATAATACATTGTGACGTCATAGTGCATACTAATTAGCATGTCATCATATATTGTGACGTCATAATACATGCTTAATATACTCCAGTAGATACGACACAAATTGGGGTAAGAGAAATTGGTCATAATACCTGCAATTTACGCTCTCATAAATTCTTGTGATGTCATAATGCGGATACATTATGATGTCATAATACATTGTGACGTCATAGTTCATACTAATTAGCATGTCATCATATATTGTGACGTCATAATACATGCTCATGATACTCCAGTAGATATGACAAAATTTGTGGTAAGAGAAATTGGTCATATTACCTGCAAATTACGCTCTCATAATTCCTTGTGATGTCATAATGTGGATACATTATGACGTCATAATACATTGTGACGTCATAGTGCATACTAATTAGCATGTCATCATATATTGTGATGTCATAATACGTGCTCATGATTCTCCAGTACATATGACACACTTGGGTTAAGAGAAATTGGTCATAATACCTGCAAATTACGCTCTCCTAAAACATTGTGAGGTCATAATGCGGATACATTATGATGTCATAATACAGTGTGACGTCATAGTTCATACTAATTAGCATGTCATCATATATTGTGATGTCATAATACATGCTCATGATACTCCAGAAGATATTACACAAATTGGGGTATGAGAAATTGGTCATAATACCTGCAAATTACTCTCTCCTAAAACATTGTGATGTCACAATGCGGATACATTATGACGTCATAATACATTGTGACGTCAAAGTGCATACTAATTAGCATGTCATCATATATTGTGACGTCATAATACATGCTCATGATACTCCAGTAGATATGACACAAATTGGGGTAAGAGAAATTGGTCATAATACCTGCAAATTACGCTCTCCTAAAACATTGTGATGTCATAATGTGGATACATTATGACGTCATAATACATTGTGACGTCAAAGTGCATACTAATTAGCATGTCATCATATATTGTGACATCATAATACATGCTCATGATACTCCAGTAGATATGACACAAATTGGGGTAAGAGAAATTGGTCATAATACCTGCAAATTACGCTCTCCTAAAACATTGTGATGTCATAATGTGGATACATTATGACGTCATATTACAGTGTGACGTCATAGTGCATACTAATTAGCATGTCATCATATATGGTGATGTCATAATACAAGCTCATGATACTCCAATAGATATGACACAAATTGGGGTATGAGAAATTTGTCATAATACCTGCAAATTGCGCTCTCATAATTCCTTGTGATGTAATAATGCGGATACATTATGACGTCATAATGCATTGTGACGTCATAGTGCATACTAATTAGCATGTCATCATATATTGTGACGTCATAATACATGCTCATGATACTCCAGTAGATATGACACAAATTGTGGTAAGAGAAATTGGTCATAATACCTGCAAATTACGATCTCATAATTCCTTGTGATGTCATAACGTGGCTACATTCTGACGTCATAATACATTGTGACGTCATAGTGCATACTAATTAGCATGTCGTCATATATTGTTACGTCATAATACATACTCATGATACTCCAGTAGATATGACACAAATTGGGGTGAGAGAAATTGGTCATAATACCTGCAAATTACGCTCTCATAATTTCTTGTGATGTCATAATGCGGATACATTATGATGTCATAATACATTGTGACATCATAGTTGATACTAATTAGCATGTCATCATATATTGTGACATCATAATAAATGCTCATGATACTCCAGTAGATATGACACAATTTGGGGTAAGAGAATTTGGTCATAATACCTGCAAATTACGCTCTCATAATTCCTTGTGATGTCATAACGCGGACACATTATGACGTCATAATACATTGTGACGTCATAGTGAATACTAATTAGCATGTCATCATATATTGTGACGTCATAATACATGCTCATGATACTCCAGTAGATATGACACAAATTGCGGTAAGGGAAATTTGTCATAATAGCTGCAAATTACGCTCTCATAATTTCTTGTGATGTCATAAAGTGGATATATTATGACGTCATAATACATTGTGACGTCATAGTGCATACTAATTAGCATTTCATCATATATTGTGACGTCATAATACATGCTCAAGGTACTCCAGTAGATATGACACAAATTGGGGTAAGAGAAATTGGTCATAATACCTGCAAATAACGCTCCCATAATTCCTTGTGATGTCATAATGCGGGTACATTATGACATCATAATACATTGTGACATCATAGTGTATACTAATTAGCATGTCATCATATATTGTGACGTCATAATACATTCTCATGATGCTCCAGGAGATATGACACAAATTGGGGTAAGAGAAATTGGTCATAATACCTGCAAATTACGCTCTCCTATAACCTTGTGATGTCATAATGTGGATACATTATGACGTCATAATACATTGTGCCCTCATAGTGCATACTAATTAGCATGTCATCATATATTGTGACGTCATAATACATGCTCATGATACTCCAGTAGATTTGACACAAATTGGGTTAAGAGAAATTGGTCATAGTACCTGCAAATTACGCTCTCCTAATACATTGTGATGTCATAATGCGGATACATTATGATGTCATAATACATTGTGACGTCATAGTGCATACTAATTAGCATTTCATCATATATTGTGACGTCATAATACATGCTCATGATACTCCAGTAGATATGACACAAATTGGGGTAAGAGAAATTGGTCATAATACCTGCAAATTACGCTCTCATAATTCCTTGTGATGTCATAACGCGGTCACATTATGATGTCATAATACATTGTGACGTCATAGTGAATACTAATTAGCATGTCATCATATATTGTGATGTCATAATACATGCTCATGATACTCCAGTACATATGACACAAATTGGGTTAAGAGAAATTGGTCATAATACCTGCAAATTACGCTCTCCTAAATCATTGTGATGTCATAATGAGGATACATTATGACGTCATAATACAGTGTGAAGTCATAGTGCATACTAATTAGCATGTCATCATATATTGTGACGTCATAATACATGCTCATGATACTCCAGTAGATATGACACAATTTGGGGTAAGAGAAATTGGTCATAATACCTGCAAATTGCACTCTCATATTTCCTTGTGATGTCATAATGCGGATACATTATGATGTCATAATACATTGTGACGTCATAGAGCACACTAAATAGCATGTCATCATATATTGTGACATCATAATACTTGCTCATGATACTCCAGTAGATATGACACAAATTGGGGTAAGAGAAAATGGTCATAATACCTGCAAATTGCGCTCTCCTATTACATTGTGATGTCATAATGTGGATACATTATGACGTCATAATACATTGTGACATCATAGTGCATGCTAATTAGCATGTCATCATATATTGTGACGTCATAATACATGCTCATGATACTCCAGTAGATATGACACAAATTGGGGTAAGGGAAATTGGTAATAATAACTGCAAATTACGCTCTCAGTATTGCTTGTAATGTCATAATGCGGATACATTATGACATCATAATACATTGTGATGTCATAGTGCATACTAATTAGCATGTCATCATATATTGTGACGTCATAATACATGCTCATGATACTCCAGTAGATATGACACAAATTGGGGTAAGTAAAATTGATCATAATACCTGCAAATTACGCTCCCATAATTCCTTGTGATGTCATAATGCGGATACATTATGATGTCATAATACATTGTGACGTCATAGTGCATACTAGTTAGCATGTCGTCATATATTGTGACGTCATAATACATGCTCATGATATTCCAGTAGATATAACACAAATTGGGGTAAGAGAAATTGGTCATAATACCTGCAAATTACGCTCTCATAATTTCTTGAGATGTCATAATGTGGATATATTATGACGTCATAATATATTGTGACGTTATATTGCATACTAATTAGCATGTCATCATATATTGTGACGTCATAATACATGCTCATGATACTCCAGTAGATACGACACAAATTGCGGTAAGGGAAATTGGTCATAATACCTGCAAATTACGCTCTCAGTATTTCTTGTAATGTCATAAGGCGGATACATTATGATGTCATAATACATTGTGACGTCATAGTGAATACTAATTAGCATGTCATCATATATTGTGACGTCATAATACATGCTCATGATACTCCAGTAGATATGACACAAATTGGGGTAAGTAAAATTGGTCATAATACCTGCAAATTACGCTCTCATAATTCCTAGTGATGTCATAATGCGGATACATTATGATGTCATAATACATTGTGACGTCATACTGCATACTAGTTAGCATGTCATCATATATTGTGACGTCATAATACATGCTCATGATATTCCAGTAGATATAACACAAATTGGGGTAAGAGAAGTTGTTCATAATACCTGCAAATTACGCTCTCCTATTACATTGTGATGTCATAAAGCGGATACATTATGACGTCATAATACATTGTGACATCATAGTGCATACTAATTAGCATGTCATCATATATTGTGATGTCATAATGCATGCTCATGTTACTCCAGTAGATATGACACAAATTGGGGTAAGATAAATTGGTCATAATACCTGCAAATTACGCTCTCCTAATTCCTTGTGATGTCATAATGCGGATACATTATGACGTCATAATACATTGTGACGTCATAGTGCATACTAATTAGCATGTCATCATATATTGTGACGTCATAATACATGCTCATGATACTCCAGTACATATGACACAAATTGGGGTAAGAGAAATTGGTCATAATACCTGCAAATTACGCTCTCATAATTCCTTGTGATGTCATAATGCGGACACATTATGACGTCATAATACATTGTGACATCATAGTGCATACTAATTAGCATGTCATCATATATTGTGACGTCATAATACATGCTCATGATACTCCAGTAGATATGACAAAAATTGGGGTAAGAGAAATAGGTCATAATAACTTCAAATTACGCTCTCATAATTCCTTGTGATGTCATAATGCGGATACATTATGACGTCATAATACATAGTGATGTCATAGTGCATAGTAATAAGCATGTCATCATATATTGTGACGTCATAATACATGCTCATGATTCTCCATTCGATATGGCACAAATTGGGGCAAGAGAATTTGGTCATAATACCTGCAAATTACGCTCTCATAATTCCTTGTGATGTCATAATGCGGATACATTATGACGTCATAATACATTGTGACGTCATAGTGCATACTACCTAGCATGTCATCATATATTGTGATGTCATAATACATGCTCATGATACTCCAGTACATATGACACAAATTGGGTTAAGAGAAATTTGTCATAATACCTGCAAATTACGCTCTTCTAAAATATTGTGATGTCATAATGCGGATATATTATGACGTCATAATACATTGTGACATCATAGTGCATACTAATTAGCATGTCATCATATATTGTGACGTCATAATACATGCTCAATATACTCCAGTAGATACGACACAAATTGGGGTAAGAGAAATTGGTCATAATACCTGCAAATTACGCTCTCATAATTCCTTGAGATGTCATGATGCGGATATATTATGACGTCATAATATATTGTGACGTTATAGTGCATACTAATTAGCATGTCATCATATATTGTGACATCATAATACATGCTCATAATACTCCAGTAGATATGACACAAATTGTGGTAAGAGAAATTGGTCATAATACCTGCAAATTACGCTCTCATAATTCCTTGTGATGTCATAATGCGGACACATTATGACATCATAATACATTGTGACATCATAGTGCATACTAACTAGCATGACATCATATATTGTTACGTCATAATACATGCTCAAGATACTCCAGTAGATATGAAACAAATTGGGGTAAGAATAATTGGTCATAATACCTGCAAATTAGGCTCTCATAATTCCTTGTGATGTCCCAATGCGGACACATTATGATGCCATAATACATTGTGACGTCATAGTGCATACTAATTAGCATGTCATCATATATTGTGACATCATAATACATGCTCATGATACTCCAGTATATATGACACAAATTGGGGTAAGAGAAATTGGTCATAGAACCTGCAAATTACGCTCTCCTATTACATTGTGATGTCATAATGCGGATACATTATGACGTCATAATACATTGTGACATCATAGTGCATACTAATTAGCATGTCATCATATATTGTGATGTCATAATGCATGCTCTGGTTCTCCAGTAGTTATGACACAAATTGTGGTAAGAGAAATTTCTCATAATAACTGCAAATTACGCTCTCCTAAATCCTTGTGATGTCATAATGCGGATACATTATGACGTCATAATACATTGTGACGTCATAGTGCATACTAGTTAGCATGTCATCATATATTGTGACGTCATAATACATGCTCATGATCCTCCAGTAGATATGACACAAATTGTGTTAAGAGAAATTGGTCATAATACCTGCAAATTACGCTTCATAATTCCTTGTGATGTCATAATGCGGATACATTATGACGTCATAATACATTGTGACGTCATAGTGCCTACTAATTAGCATGTCATCATATATTGTGACGTCATAATACATGCTCATGATATTCCAGTAGATATGACACAATTTGGGGTAAGAGATATTGGTCATAATACCTGCAAATTACGCTCTCATAATACATTGTGATGTCATAATGTGGATACATTATTACGTCATAATACATTGTGACGTCATAGTGCATACTACTTAGCATGTCATCATATATTGTGATGTCATAATACATGCTCATGATACTCCAGTACATATGACACAAATTGTGTTAAGAGAAATTGGTCATAATACCTGCAAATTACGCTCTCCTAAAACATTGTGATGTCATAATGCGGATACATTATGACGTCATAATACATTGTGACGTCATAGTGCATACTAATTAGCATGTCATCATATATTGTGACGTCATAATACATGCTCATGATCCTCCAGTAGATATGACACAAATTGGGGTAAGAGAAATTGGTCATAATACCTGCAAATTACGCTCTAATAATTCCTTGTGATGTCATAATGCGGACACATTATGACGTCATAATACATTGTGATGTCATAGTGCATACTAATTAGCATGTCATCATATATTGTGACGTCATAATACATGCTCATGATACTCCAGTAGATATGACACAAATTGGGGTAAGAGAAATTGGTCATAATACCTGCAAATTACGCTCTCATAATTCCTTGTGATGTCATAATGCGGATACATTATGACGTCATAATACATAGTGACGTCATAGTGCATACTAATTAGCATGTCATCATATATTGTGATGTCATAATACATGCTCATGATACTCCAGTAGATATGACACAAATTGGGGTAAGAGAAATTGGTCATAATACCTGCAAGTTATGCTCTCATAATTCCTTGTGATGTCATAATGTGGATACATTATGACGTCATAATACATTGTGACATCATAGTGCATACTAATTAGCATGTCATCATATATTGTGCTGTCATAATACATGCTCATGATACTCCAGTACATATGACACAAATTGGGTTAAGAGAAATTGGTCACAATACCTGCAAATTACGCTCTCCTAAAACATTGTGATGTCATAATGCGGATACATTATGACGTCATAATTCATTGTGACATCATAGTGCATACTAATTAGCATGTCATCATATATTGTGACATCATAATACATGCTCATGATACTCCAGTAGATATGACACAAATTGGGGTAACAGAAATTGGTCATAATACCTGCAAATTACGCTCTCCTAATTCCTTGTGATGTCATAATGCGGATACATTATGACGTCATAATACGGATACATTATGACGTCATAATACATTCTGACGTCATAGTTCATACTAATTAGCATGTCATCATATATTGTGATGTCATAATACATGCTCATGGTACTCCAGTAGATATGACACAATTTGTGGTAAGAGAAATTGGTCATATTACCTGCAAATTACGCTCTCATAATTCCTTGTGATGTCATAATGTGGATACATTATGACGTCATAATACATTGTGACGTCATAGTGCATACTAATTAGCATGTCATCGTATATTCTGATGTCAAAATACGTGCTCATGATACTCCAGTATATATGACACACATTGGGTTAAGAGAAATTGTTCATAATACCTGTAAATTACGCTGTCCTAAAACATTGTGATGTCATAATGCGGATACATTATGACGTCATAATACATTGTGCCCTCATAGTGCATACTAATTAGCATGTCATCATACATTGTGATGTCATAATACATCATGATGATACTCCAGTAGATATGACACAAATTGGGGTAAGAGAAATTGGTCATAATACCTGCAAATTACGCTCTCCTAATTCCTTGTGATGTCATAATGCGGATACATTATGACGTCATAATACATTGTGACGTCATAGTGCATACTAAATAGCATGTCATCATGTATTGTGACTTCATAATACATGCTCATGATACTCCAGTAGATATGACACGAATTGGGGAAAGAGAAAATGGTCATAATACCTGCAAATTACGCTCTCCTATTACATTGTGATGTCATAATGCGGATACATTATGACGTCATAATACATTGTGACGTCATAGTGAATACTATTTAGCATGTCATCATATATTGTGACGTCATAATACATGCTTATGATACTCCAGTAGATTTTACACAAATTGGGGTAAGAGAAATTGGTCATAATACCTGCAAATTACGCTCTCTTAATACATTGTGATGTCATAATGCGGATACATTAGTACGTCATAATACATTGCGACGTCATAGTGCATACTAATTAGCATGTCATCATATATTGTGACGTCATAATACATGCTCATGATACTCCAGTAGATATGACACAAATTGGGGTAAGAGAAATTGGTTATAATACCTGCAAATTACGCTCTCATAATTCCTTGTGATGTCATAATGCGGACACATTATGACGTCATAATACATTGTGACATCATAGTGAATACTAATTAGCATGTCATCATATATTGTGATGTCATAATACATGCTCATGATACTCCAGTACATATGACACAAATTTTGTTAAGGGAAATTGGTCATAATACCTGCAAATTACGCTCTCCTAAAACATTGTGATGTCATAATGCGGATACATTATGACGTCATAATACAGTGTGACGTCATAGTGCATACTAATTAGCATGTCATCATATATTGTGATGTCATAATACATGCTCATGATACTCCAGTAGATATGACACAAATTGGGGTAAGAGAAATTGGTCATAATACCTGCAAATTACACTCTCATAATTCCTTGGGATGTCATAATGCGGATACTTTATGACGTCATAATACATTGTGACGTTATAGTGCATACTAATTAGCATGTCATCATATATTTTGACGTCGTAATACATGCTCATATACTCCAGTAGATATGACACAAATTGGGGTAAGAGAAATTGGTCATAATACCTGCAAATTACGCTGTCCTAAAACATTGTGATGTCATAATGCGAATACATTATGACGTCATAATACGGATATATTATGACGTCATAATACAGTGTGACGTCATAGTGCATACTAATTAGCATGTCATCATATATTGTGACGTCATAATACATGCTCATGATACTCCAGTAGATATGACACAAATTGGGGTAAGAGAAACTGGTCATAATATCTTCAAATTACGGTCTCATAATCCCTTGTGATGTCATAATGTGGATACTTTATGACGTCATAATACATTGTGACGTTATAGTTCCTACTAATTAGCATGTCATCATATATTGTGACATCATAATACATGCTCATGATACTCCAGTAGATATGACACAAATTGGGGTAAGAGAAATTGGTCATAATACCTGCAAATTACGCTCTCATTATGCCTTGTGATGTCATAATGCGGATACATTATGACGTCATAATATATTGTGACATCATACTGCACACTAATTTGCATGTCATCATATATTGTGACGTCATAATACATACTCATTATACTCCAGTAGATATGACACAAATTGGGGTAAGAGAAAGTGGTCATAATACATGCAAATTACGCTCTCCTATTATATTGTGATGTCATAATGCGGATACATTATGACGTCATAATACATTGTGATGTCATAGTGAATACTAATTAGCAGGCCATCATATATAATGATGTCATAATACATGCTCATGATACTCCAGTACATATGACAAAAATTGGGTTAAGAGAAATTGGTCATTATACCTGCAAATTACGCTCTCCTAAAACATTGTGATGTCATAATGCGGATACATTATGACGTCATAATACATTGTGACGTCATAGTGCATACTAAATAGCATGTCATCATGTATTGTGACTTCATAATACATGCTCATGATACTCCAGTAGATATGACACGAATTGGGGTAAGAGAAAATGGTCATAATACCTGCAAATTACGCTCTCGTATTACATTGTGATGTCATAATGCGGATACATTATGACGTCATAATACATTGTGACGTCATAGTGAATACTATTTAGCATGTCATCATATATTGTGACGCCATAATACATGCTTATGATACTCCAGTAGATTTTACACAAATTGGGGTAAGAGAAATTGGTCAAAATACCTGCAAATTACGCTCTCCTAATTCCTTGTGATGCCATAATGTGGATACATTATGACGTCATAATACATTGTGCCCTCATAGTGCATACTAATTAGCATGTCATCATACATTGTGATGTCATAATACATGCTCATGATACTCCAGTAGATATGACACAAATTGGGGTAAGAGAAATTGGTCATAATACCTGCAAATTACGCTCTCATAATTCCTTGTGATGTCATTATGCGGACACATTATGACGTCATAATACATTGCGACATCATAGTGCATACTAATTAGCATGTCATCATATATTGTGACGTCATAATACATGCTGATGATACTCAAGTAGATATGACACAAATTGGGGTAAGAGAAATTGGTCATAATACCTGCAAATTACGCTCTCATTATTCCTTGTGATGTTATAATGCGGATACATTATGACGTCATAATACATTGTGACGTCATAGTGCATACTAATTAGCATGTCATCATATATTGTGATGTCATAATACATGCTCATGATACTCCAGTACATATGACACAATTTAGGGTAAGAGAAATTGGTCATAATACCTGCAAATTACGCTCTCCTAATTCCTTGTGATGCCATAATGTGGATACATTATGACGTCATAATACATTGTGACGTCATAGTGCATACTAATTAGCATGTCATCATATATTGTGACGTCATAATACATGCTTAATATACTCCAGTAGATACGACACAATTTGGGGTAAGAGAAATTGGTCATAATACCTGCAAATTACGCTCTCATAATTTCTTGTGATGTCATAATACGGATACATTATGACGTCATAATAGATTGTGACGTCATAGTGCATACTAATTAGCATGTCATCATATATTGTGACGTCATAATACATGCTCATGATACTCCAGTAGATATGACACAAATTGGGGTAAGAGAAATTGGTCATAATACCTGCAAATTACGCTCTCATAATTCCTTGTGATGTCATAATGCGGATACATTATGACGTCATAATACATAGTGACGTCATAGTGCATACTAATTAGCATGTCATCATATATTGTGATGTCATAATACATGCTCATGATACTCCAGTAGATATGACACAAATTGGGGTAAGAGAAATTGGTCATAATACCTGCAAGTTATGCTCTCATAATTCCTTGTGATGTCATAAAGTGGATACATTATGACGTCATAATACATTGTGACATCATAGTGCATACTAATTAGCATGTCATCATATATTGTGCTGTCATAATACATGCTCATGATACTCCAGTACATATGACACAAATTGGGTTAAGAGAAATTGGTCACAATACCTGCAAATTACGCTCTCCTAAAACATTGTGATGTCATAATGCGGATACATTATGACGTCATAATTCATTGTGACATCATAGTGCATACTAATTAGCATGTCATCATATATTGTGACATCATAATACATGCTCATGATACTCCAGTAGATATGACACAAATTGGGGTAACAGAAATTGGTCATAATACCTGCAAATTACGCTCTCCTAATTCCTTGTGATGTCATAATGCGGATACATTATGACGTCATAATACGGATACATTATGACGTCATAATACATTCTGACGTCATAGTTCATACTAATTAGCATGTCATCATATATTGTGATGTCATAATACATGCTCATGGTACTCCAGTAGATATGACACAATTTGTGGTAAGAGAAATTGGTCATATTACCTGCAAATTACGCTCTCATAATTCCTTGTGATGTCATAATGTGGATACATTATGACGTCATAATACATTGTGACGTCATAGTGCATACTAATTAGCATGTCATCGTATATTCTGATGTCAAAATACGTGCTCATGATACTCCAGTATATATGACACACATTGGGTTAAGAGAAATTGTTCATAATACCTGTAAATTACGCTGTCCTAAAACATTGTGATGTCATAATGCGGATACATTATGACGTCATAATACATTGTGCCCTCATAGTGCATACTAATTAGCATGTCATCATACATTGTGATGTCATAATACATCATGATGATACTCCAGTAGATATGACACAAATTGGGGTAAGAGAAATTGGTCATAATACCTGCAAATTACGCTCTCCTAATTCCTTGTGATGTCATAATGCGGATACATTATGACGTCATAATACATTGTGACGTCATAGTGCATACTAAATAGCATGTCATCATGTATTGTGACTTCATAATACATGCTCATGATACTCCAGTAGATATGACACGAATTGGGGAAAGAGAAAATGGTCATAATACCTGCAAATTACGCTCTCCTATTACATTGTGATGTCATAATGCGGATACATTATGACGTCATAATACATTGTGACGTCATAGTGAATACTATTTAGCATGTCATCATATATTGTGACGTCATAATACATGCTTATGATACTCCAGTAGATTTTACACAAATTGGGGTAAGAGAAATTGGTTATAATACCTGCAAATTACGCTCTCATAATTCCTTGTGATGTCATAATGCGGACACATTATGACGTCATAATACATTGTGACATCATAGTGAATACTAATTAGCATGTCATCATATATTGTGATGTCATAATACATGCTCATGATACTCCAGTACATATGACACAAATTTTGTTAAGGGAAATTGGTCATAATACCTGCAAATTACGCTCTCCTAAAACATTGTGATGTCATAATGCGGATACATTATGACGTCATAATACAGTGTGACGTCATAGTGCATACTAATTAGCATGTCATCATATATTGTGATGTCATAATACATGCTCATGATACTCCAGTAGATATGACACAAATTGGGGTAAGAGAAATTGGTCATAATACCTGCAAATTACACTCTCATAATTCCTTGGGATGTCATAATGCGGATACTTTATGACGTCATAATACATTGTGACGTTATAGTGCATACTAATTAGCATGTCATCATATATTTTGACGTCGTAATACATGCTCATATACTCCAGTAGATATGACACAAATTGGGGTAAGAGAAATTGGTCATAATACCTGCAAATTACGCTGTCCTAAAACATTGTGATGTCATAATGCGAATACATTATGACGTCATAATACGGATATATTATGACGTCATAATACAGTGTGACGTCATAGTGCATACTAATTAGCATGTCATCATATATTGTGACGTCATAATACATGCTCATGATACTCCAGTAGATATGACACAAATTGGGGTAAGAGAAACTGGTCATAATATCTTCAAATTACGGTCTCATAATCCCTTGTGATGTCATAATGTGGATACTTTATGACGTCATAATACATTGTGACGTTATAGTTCCTACTAATTAGCATGTCATCATATATTGTGACATCATAATACATGCTCATGATACTCCAGTAGATATGACACAAATTGGGGTAAGAGAAATTGGTCATAATACCTGCAAATTACGCTCTCATTATGCCTTGTGATGTCATAATGCGGATACATTATGACGTCATAATATATTGTGACATCATACTGCACACTAATTTGCATGTCATCATATATTGTGACGTCATAATACATACTCATGATACTCCAGTAGATATGACACAAATTGGGGTAAGAGAAAGTGGTCATAATACATGCAAATTACGCTCTCCTATTATATTGTGATGTCATAATGCGGATACATTATGACGTCATAATACATTGTGATGTCATAGTGAATACTAATTAGCAGGCCATCATATATAATGATGTCATAATACATGCTCATGATACTCCAGTACATATGACAAAAATTGGGTTAAGAGAAATTGGTCATTATACCTGCAAATTACGCTCTCCTAAAACATTGTGATGTCATAATGCGGATACATTATGACGTCATAATACATTGTGACGTCATAGTGCATACTAAATAGCATGTCATCATGTATTGTGACTTCATAATACATGCTCATGATACTCCAGTAGATATGACACGAATTGGGGTAAGAGAAAATGGTCATAATACCTGCAAATTACGCTCTCGTATTACATTGTGATGTCATAATGCGGATACATTATGACGTCATAATACATTGTGACGTCATAGTGAATACTATTTAGCATGTCATCATATATTGTGACGCCATAATACATGCTTATGATACTCCAGTAGATTTTACACAAATTGGGGTAAGAGAAATTGGTCAAAATACCTGCAAATTACGCTCTCCTAATTCCTTGTGATGCCATAATGTGGATACATTATGACGTCATAATACATTGTGCCCTCATAGTGCATACTAATTAGCATGTCATCATACATTGTGATGTCATAATACATGCTCATGATACTCCAGTAGATATGACACAAATTGGGGTAAGAGAAATTGGTCATAATACCTGCAAATTACGCTCTCATAATTCCTTGTGATGTCATTATGCGGACACATTATGACGTCATAATACATTGCGACATCATAGTGCATACTAATTAGCATGTCATCATATATTGTGACGTCATAATACATGCTGATGATACTCAAGTAGATATGACACAAATTGGGGTAAGAGAAATTGGTCATAATACCTGCAAATTACGCTCTCATTATTCCTTGTGATGTTATAATGCGGATACATTATGACGTCATAATACATTGTGACGTCATAGTGCATACTAATTAGCATGTCATCATATATTGTGATGTCATAATACATGCTCATGATACTCCAGTACATATGACACAATTTGGGGTAAGAGAAATTGGTCATAATACCTGCAAATTACGCTCTCCTAATTCCTTGTGATGCCATAATGTGGATACATTATGACGTCATAATACATTGTGACGTCATAGTGCATACTAATTAGCATGTCATCATATATTGTGACGTCATAATACATGCTTAATATACTCCAGTAGATACGACACAATTTGGGGTAAGAGAAATTGGTCATAATACCTGCAAATTACGCTCTCATAATTTCTTGTGATGTCATAATACGGATACATTATGACGTCATAATAGATTGTGACGTCATAGTGCATACTAATTAGCATGTCATCATATATTGTGATGTCATAATACATGCTCATGATACTCCAGTACATATGACACAATTTGTGGTAAGAGAAATTGGTCATATTACCTGCAAATTACGCTCTCATTATTCCTTGTGATGTCATCATTCGGATACATTATGACGTCATAATACATTGTGACGTCATAGTGCATACTAATTAGCATGTCATCATATATTGTGACATCATAATACGTGCTCATGATTCTCCAGTACATATGACACACATTGGGTTAAGAGAAATTGGTCATAATACCTGCAAATTACGCTCTCCTAAAACATTGTGATGTCATAATACGGATACATTATGACCTCATAATACATTGTGACATCATAGTGCATACTACTTAGCATGTCATCATATATTGTGATGTCATAATACATGCTCATGATACTCCAGTAGGTATGACACAAATTGGGGTATGAGAAATTGGTCATAATACCTGCAAATTGCGCTCTCATAATTCCTTGTGATGCCATAATGTGGATACTTTATGACGTCATAATGAATTGTGACGTCATAGTGCATATTAATTAGCATGTCATCATATATTGTGACGTCATAATACATGCTCATGATACTCCAGTAGATATGACACAAATTGGGGTAAGAGAAATTGGTCATAATACCTGCAAATTACGCTCTCACAATTCCTTGTGATGTCATAACGCGGATACATTATGACGTCATAATACATTGTGACGTCATAGTGAATACTAATTTGCATGTCATCATATATTGTTACGTCATAATACACACTCATGATACTCCAGTAGATATGACACAAATTGGGGAAAGAGAAATTGGTCAAAATACCTGCAAATTACGCTCTCATAATTCCTTGTGATGTCATAACGTGGACACATTATGACGTCATAATACATTTTGACGCCATAGTGAATACTAATTAGCATGTCATCATATATTGTGACGTCATAATACATGCTCATGATACTCCAGTACATATGACACAAATTGGGTTAAGAGAAATTGGTCATAATACCTGCAAATTACGCTCTCATAATTCCTTGTGATGTCATAATGCGGATACATTATGACATCATAATACATTGTGACGTCATAGTGCATACTAATTAGCATGTCATCATATATTGTGACGTCATAATACATACTCATAATGCTCCAGGAGATATGACACAAATTGGGGTAAGAGAGATTGGTCATAATACCTGCAAATTACGCTCTCCTAATTCCTTGTGATGCCATAATGTGGATACATTATGACGTCATAATACATTGTGCCCTCATAGTGCATACTAATTAGCGTGTCATCATACATTGTGACGTCATAATACATGCTCATGATACTCCAGTAGATATGACACAAATTGGGATATGAGAAATTGGTCATAATACCTGCAAATTACGCTCTCCTAAAACATTGTGATGTCATAATGCGGATGCATTATGACGGCATAATACATTGTGACGTCAAAGTGCATACTAATTAGCATGTCATCATATATTGTGACGTCATAATACATACTCATGATACTCCAGTAGATATGACACAAATTGGGGTAAGAGAAATTGGTCATAATACCTGCAAATTACGCTCTCCTAAAATATTGTGATGTCATAATGTGGATACATTATGACGTCATAATACAGTGTGACGTCATAGTGCATACTAATTAGCATGTCATCATATATTGTGATGTCATAATACATGCTCATGGTACTCCAGTAGATATGACACAATTTGTGGTATGAGAAATTTGTCATAATACCTGCAAATTGCGCTCTCATAATTCCTTGGGATGTCATAATGCGGATACATTATGACGTCATAATGCATTGTGACGTCATAGTGCATACTAATTAGCATGTCATCATATATTGTGACGTCATAATACATGCTCATGATGCTCCAGTAGATATGACACAAATTGGGGTAAGAGAAATTGGTCATAATACCTGCATATTACGCTCTCATAATTCCTTGTGATGTCATAACGTGGATACATTATGACGTCATAATACATTGTGACGTCATTGTGCATACTAATTACGATGTCTTCATATACTGTTACGTCATAATACATACTCATGATACTCCAGTAGATATGACACAAATTGGGGTGAGAGAAATTGGTCATAATACCTGCAAATTACGCTCTCCTAATTCCTTGTGATGTCATAATGCGGATACATTATGACGTCATAATACATTGTGACGTCATAGTGCATACTAATTAGCATGTCATCATATATTTTGACGTCATAATACATGCTCAATATACTCCAATATATACGACACAAATTGGGGTAAGAGAAATTGGTCAAAATACCTGCAAATTACGCTCTAATAATTTCTTGTGATGTCATAATGCGGATACATTATGATGTCATAATACATTGTGACATCATAGTTCATACTAATTAGCATGTCATCATATATTGTGACATCATAATAAATGCTCATGATACTCCAGTAGATATGACACAATTTGGGGTAAGAGAAGTTGGTCATAATACCTGCAAATTGCGCTCTCATAATTCCTTGTGATGTCATAACGCGGACACATTATGACGTCATAATACATTGTGACGTCATAGTGCATACTAATTAGCATGTCATCATATATTGTGACGTCATAATACATGCTCATGATACTCCAGTAGATATGACACAAATTGCGGTAAGGGAAATTGGTAATAATAACTGCAAATTACGCTCTCAGTATTGCTTGTAATGTCATAATGCGGATACATTATGACGTCATAATACATTGTGACGTCATAGTACATACTAATTAGCATGTCATCATATATTGTGACGTCATAATACATGCTCATGATACTCCAGTAGATATGACACAAATTGCGGTAAGTAAAATTGGTCATAATACCTGCAAATTACGCTCCCATAGTTCCTTGTGATGTCATAATGCGGATACATTATGATGTCATAATACCTTGTGACGTCATAGTGCATACTAGTTAGCATGTCATCATATATTGTGACATCATAATACATGCTCATGATATTCCAGTAGAAATGACACAAATTGTGTTAAGAGAAATTCGTCATAATACCTGCAAATTACGCTCTCATAATTCCTTGTGATGTCATAATGCGGATCCATTATGACGTCATAATGCATTGTGACGTCATAGTGCATACTAATTAGCATGTCGTCATGTATTGTGACGTCATAATACATGCTCATGATATTCCAGTAGATATGACACAAATTGTGGTAAGAGAAATTGGTCATAATACCTGCAAATTACGCTCTCCTAATACATTGTGATGTCATAATGCGGATACATTATGACGTCATAATACATTGTGACATCATAGTGAATACTACTTTGCATGTCATCATATATTGTAATGTCATAATACATGCTCATGATACTCCAGTACATATGACACAAATTGGGTTAAGAGAAATTGGTCATAATACCTGCAAATTACGCTCTCCTAAAACAGTGTGATGTCATAATGCGGATACATTATGACGTCATAATACATTGTGACATCATAGTGCATACTAATTAGCATGTCATCATATATTCTGATGTCATAACACATGCTCATGACACTCCAGTAGATATGACACAAATTGGGGTAAGAGAAATTGGTCATAATACCTGCAAATTAGGCTCTCATAATTCCTTGTGATGCCATAATGCGGATACATTATGACGTCATAATGCATTGTGACGTCATAGTGCATACTAATTAGCATGTCATAATATATTGTGACGTCATAATACATACTTGTGATACTCCAGTAGATATGACACAAATTGTGGTAAGAGAAATTGGTCATAATACCTGCAAATTACGCTCTCCTAATTCCTTGAGATGTCATAATGTGGATACATTATGACGTCATAATAAATTGTGACATCATACTGCATACTAATTAGCATGTCATCATATATTGTGACGTCATAATACATGCTCATGATCCTCCAGTAGATATGACAAAAATTGCGGTAAGGGAAATTGGTCCTAATACCTGCAAATTACGCTCTCATTATTTCTTGTAATGTCATTATGCGGATACATTATGACGTCATAATACATTGTGACGTCATAGTTCATACTAATTAGCATGTCATCATATATTGTGACGTCATAATACATGCTCATGATACTCCAGTAGATATGACAGAAATTGGGGTAAGTAAAATTGGTCGTAATACCTGCAAATTACGCTCTCATAATTCCTTGTGATGTCATAATGCAGATACATTATGATGTCATAATACATTGTGACATCATAGTGCATACTAGTTAGCATGTCATCATATATTTTGACGTCATAATACATGCTCATGATACTCCAGTAGAAATGACACAAATTGGGTTAAGAGAAATTCGTCATAATACCTGCAAATTACGCTCTCATAATTCCTTTTGATGTCATAATTCGGATACATCATGACGTCATAATGCATTATGATGTCATAGTGCCTACTAATTAGCAAGTCATCATATATTGTGACGTCATAATACATGCTCATGATATTCCAGTAGATATGACACAAATTGGGGTAAGAGAAATTGGTCATAATACCTGCAAATTACACTCTCCTATTACATTGTGATGTCATAATGTGGATACATTATGACGTCAGAATACATTGTGACATCATAGTGCATACTACTTAGCATGTCATCATATATTGTGATGTCGTAATACATGCTCATGATACTCCAGTACATATGACACATATTGTGTTAACAGAAATTGGTCATAATACCTGCAAATTACGCTCTCCTAAATCATTGTGATGTCATAATGCGGATACATTATGACGTCATAATACATTGTGACATCATAGTGCATACTAATTAGCATGTCATCATATATTGTGATGTCATAATGCATGCTCTGGTTCTCCAGTAGATATGACACAAATTGTGGTAAGAGAAATTGGTCATAATACCTGCAAATTACGCTCTCATAATTCCTTGTGATGTCATAATGCGGATACATTATGACGTCATAATACATTGTGACGTCATAGTGCATACTAATTAGCATGTCATCATATATTGTGACGTCATAATACATGCTCATGATACTCCCGTAGATATGACACAAATTGAGGTAAGTGAAATTGGTCATAATACCTGCAAATTACGCTCTCATAATTCCTTGTAATGTCATAATGCGGACACATTATGACGTCATAATGCATTGTGATGTCATAGTGCATACTAATTAGCATGTCATCATATATTTTGACTTCATAATACATGCTCATGATACTCCAGTAGATATGACACAAATTGGGGAAAGAAAAATTGGTCATAATACATGCAAATTAGGCTCTCATAATTCCTTGTGATGTCATAATGCGGATACATTAAGATGTCATGATACATTGTGACGTCATAGTGCATACTAATTAGCATGTCATCATATATTTTGACATCATAATACAAGCTCATGATACTCCAGAACATATGACACAAATTGGGGTAAGAGAAATTGGTCATAATACCTGCAAATAACGCTCTCCTATTACATTGTGATGTCATAATGCGGATACATTATGACGTCATAATACATTGTGACGTCATAGTGCATACTAATCAGCATGTCATCATATATTGTGACGTCTTAATTCATGCTCATGATACTCCAGTAGATATTACACAAATTGGGGTAAGAGAAATTGGTCATAATACCTGCAAATTACGCTCTCATAATTCCTTGTGATGTCATAATGTGGATACATTATGACGTCATAATACATTGTGATGTCATAGTGCATACTAATTAGCATGTCATCATATATTGTGATGTCATAATACATGCTCATGATACTCCAGTACATATGACACAAATTGGGTTAAGAGAAATTGGTCATAATACCTGCAAATTACGCTCTCCTAAAACATTGTGATGCCATAATGCGGATACATTATGACGTCATAATGCATTGTGACGTCATAGTGCATACTAATTAGCATGTCATCATATATTGTGACGTCATAATACATGCTCATGATACTCCAGTACATATGACACAAATTGTGTTAAGAGAAATTGGTCATAATACCTGCAAATTACGGTCTCCTAAAACATTGTGATGTCATAATGCGGATACATTATGATGTCATAACACATTGTGACATCATAGTGCATACTAATTAGCATGTCATCATATATTGTGATGTCATAATGCATGCTCATGTTACTCCAGTAGATATGACACAAATTGGGGTAAGAGAAATTGGTCATAATACCTACAAATTACGCTCTCCTAATTCCTTGTGATGTCATAATGCGGATACATTATGACGTCATAATACATTGTGACGTCATAGTGCATACTAATTAGCATGTCATCATATATTGTGACGTCATAATACATGCTCATGATACTCCAGTAGATATGACACAAATTGCGGTAAGTAAAATTGGTCATAATACCTGCAAATTACGCTCCCATAGTTCCTTGTGATGTCATAATGCGGATACATTATGATGTCATAATACATTGTGACGTCATAGTGCATACTAGTTAGCATGTCATCATATATTGTGACATCATAATACATGCTCGTGATACTCCAGTAGAAATGACACAAATAGTGTTAAGAGAAATTCGTCATAATACCTGCAAATTACGCTCTCATAATTCCTTGTGATGTCATAATGCGGATCCATTATGACGTCATAATGCATTGTGACGTCATAGTGCATACTAATTAGCATGTCGTCATGTATTGTGACGTCATAATACATGCTCATGATATTCCAGTAGATATGACACAAATTGTGGTAAGAGAAATTGGTCATAATACCTGCAAATTACGCTCTCCTAATACATTGTGATGTCATAATGCGGATACATTATGACGTCATAATACATTGTGACATCATAGTGAATACTACTTTGCATGTCATCATATATTGTAATGTCATAATACATGCTCATGATACTCCAGTACATATGACACAAATTGGGTTAAGAGAAATTGGTCATAATACCTGCAAATTACGCTCTCCTAAAACAGTGTGATGTCATAATGCGGATACATTATGACGTCATAATACATTGTGACATCATAGTGCATACTAATTAGCATGTCATCATATATTCTGATGTCATAACACATGCTCATGACACTCCAGTAGATATGACACAAATTGGGGTAAGAGAAATTGGTCATAATACCTGCAAATTAGGCTCTCATAATTCCTTGTGATGCCATAATGCGGATACATTATGAGGTCATAATGCATTGTGACGTCATAGTGCATACTAATTAGCATGTCATCATATATTGTGACGTCATAATACATACTTGTGATACTCCAGTAGATATGACACAAATTGTGGTAAGAGAAATTGGTCATAATACCTGCAAATTACGCTCTCCTAATTCCTTGAGATGTCATAATGTGGATACATTATGACGTCATAATAAATTGTGACATCATACTGCATACTAATTAGCATGTCATCATATATTGTGACGTCATAATACATGCTCATGATCCTCCAGTAGATATGACACAAATTGCGGTAAGGGAAATTGGTCCTAATACCTGCAAATTACGCTCTCATTATTTCTTGTAATGTCATTATGCGGATACATTATGACGTCATAATACATTGTGACGTCATAGTTCATACTAATTAGCATGTCATCATATGTTGTGACATCATAATACATGCTCATGATACTCCAGTAGATATGACACAAATTGGGGTAAGTAAAATTGGTCGTAATACCTGCAAATTACGCTCTCATAATTCCTTGTGATGTCATAATGCAGATACATTATGATGTCATAATACATTGTGACATCATAGTGCATACTAGTTAGCATGTCATCATATATTTTGACGTCATAATACATGCTCATGATACTCCAGTAGAAATGACACAAATTGGGTTAAGAGAAATTCGTCATAATACCTGCAAATTACGCTCTCATAATTCCTTTTGATGTCATAATTCGGATACATCATGACGTCATAATGCATTATGATGTCATAGTGCCTACTAATTAGCAAGTCATCATATATTGTGACGTCATAATACATGCTCATGATATTCCAGTAGATATGACACAAATTGGGGTAAGAGAAATTGGTCATAATACCTGCAAATTACGCTCTCCTATTACATTGTGATGTCATAATGTGGATACATTATGACGTCAGAATACATTGTGACATCATAGTGCATACTACTTAGCATGTCATCATATATTGTGATGTCGTAATACATGCTCATGATACTCCAGGACATATGACACAAATTGTGTTAACAGAAATTGGTCATAATACCTGCAAATTACGCTCTCCTAAATCATTGTGATGTCATAATGCGGATACATTATGACGTCATAATACATTGTGACGTCATAGTGCATACTAATTAGCATGTCATCATATATTGTGACGTCATAATACATGCTCATGATACTCCCGTAGATATGACACAAATTGAGGTAAGTGAAATTGGTCATAATACCTGCAAATTACGCTCTCATAATTCCTTGTGATGTCATAATGCGGACACATTATGACGTCATAATGCATTGTGATGTCATAGTGCATACTAATTAGCATGTCATCATATATTTTGACTTCATAATACATGCTTATGATACTCCAGTAGATATGACACAAATTGGGGAAAGAAAAATTGGTCATAATACATGCAAATTAGGCTCTCATAATTCCTTGTGATGTCATAATGCGGATACATTAAGATGTCATGATACATTGTGACGTCATAGTGCATACTAATTAGCATGTCATCATATATTTTGACATCATAATACAAGCTCATGATACTCCAGAACATATGACACAAATTGGGGTAAGAGAAATTGGTCATAATGCCTGCAAATAACGCTCTCCTATTACATTGTGATGTCATAATGCGGATACATTATGACGTCATAATACATTGTGACGTCATAGTGCATACTAATCAGCATGTCATCATATATTGTGACGTCTTAATTCATGCTCATGATACTCCAGTAGATATTACACAAATTGGGGTAAGAGAAATTGGTCATAATACCTGCAAATTACGCTCTCATAATTCCTTGTGATGTCATAATGTGGATACATTATGACGTCATAATACATTGTGATGTCATAGTGCATACTAATTAGCATGTCATCATATATTGTGATGTCATAATACATGCTCATGATACTCCAGTACATATGACACAAATTGGGTTAAGAGAAATTGGTCATAATACCTGCAAATTACGCTCTCCTAAAACATTGTGATGCCATAATGCGGATACATTATGACGTCATAATGCATTGTGACGTCATAGTGCATACTAATTAGCATGTCATCATATATTGTGACGTCATAATACATGCTCATGATACTCCAGTACATATGACACAAATTGTGTTAAGAGAAATTGGTCATAATACCTGCAAATTACGGTCTCCTAAAACATTGTGATGTCATAATGCGAATACATTATGATGTCATAACACATTGTGACATCATAGTGCATACTAATTAGCATGTCATTATATATTGTGATGTCATAATGCATGCTTATGTTACTCCAGTAGATATGACACAAATTGGGGTAAGAGAAATTGGTCATAATACCTACAAATTACGCTCTCCTAATTCCTTGTGATGTCATAATGCGGATACATTATGACGTCATAATACATTGTGACGTCATAGTGCATACTAATTAGCATGTCATCATATATTGTGACGTCATAATACATGCTCATGATCCTCCAGTAGATATGACAAAAATTGGGATAAGAGATATTGGTCATAATACCTGCAAATTACGCTCTCATAATTCCTTGTGATGTAATAATGCGGACACATTATGACGTCATAATATATTGTGACGTCATAGTGCATACTAATTAGCATGTCATCATATATTGTGACGTCATAATACATGCACATGATACTGCAGTAGATATGACACAAATTGGGGTAAGAGAAATTGGTCAGTATACCTGCAAATTACGCTCTCACAATTCCTTGTGATGTCATAACGCGGATACATTATGACGTCATAATACATTGTGACGTCATAGTGCATACTAATTAGCATGTCATCATATATTGTTACCTCATAATACATACTCATGATACTCCAGTAGATATGACACAAATTGGGGAAAGAGAAATTGGTCATAATACCTGCAAATTACGCTCTCATAATACCTTGTGAGGTCATAATGTGGATACATTATGACGTCATAATACATTGTGACGTCATAGTGCATACTAATTAGCATGTCATCATATATTGTGATGTCATAATACATGCTCATGATACTCCAGTACATATGACACAAATTGGGTTAAGAGAAATTGGTCATAATACCTGCAAATTACGCTCTCATAATTCCTTGTGATGTCATAATGCGGATACATAATGACATCATAATACATTGTGACGTCATAGTGCATACTACTTAGCACGTCTTCATATATTGTGACGTCATAATACATACTCATAATGCTCCAGGAGGTATGACACAAACTGGGGTAAGAGAAATTGGTCATAATACCTGCAAGTTACGCTCTCCTAATTCCTTGTGATGCCTTAATGTGGATACATTATGACGTCATAATACATTGTGCCCTCATAGTGCATACTAAGTAGCATGTCATCATACATTGTGATGTCATAATACATGCTCATGATACTCCAGTAGATATGACACAAATTGGGGTATGAGAAATTGGTCATAATACCTGCTAATTACGCTCTCCTAAAACATTGGGATGTCATAATGTGGATACATTATGACGTCATAATACATTGTGACGTCAAAGTGCATACTAATTAGCATGTCATCATATATTTTGACGTCATAATACATGCTCATGATACTCCAGTAGATATGACACAAATTGTGGTAAGAGAAATTGGTCATAATACCTGCAAGTAACGCTCTCCTAAAACATTGTGATGTCATAATGTGGATACATTATGACGTCATAATACAGTGTGACGTCATAGTGCATACTAATTAGCATGTCATCATATATTGTGACGTCATAATACATGCTCATGATACTCCAGTAGATATGACACAAATTGGGGTAAGAGAAATTGGTCATAATACCTGCAAATTACGCTCTCATAATTCATTGTGATGTCATAACGCGGACACATTATGACGTCATAATACATTGTGACGTCATAGTGAATACTAATTAGCATGTCGTCATATATTGTGACGTCATAATACATGCTCATGATACTCCAGTACATATGACACAAATTGGGGTAAGATAAATTGGTCATAATACCTGCAAATTACGCTCTCATAATTCCTTGTGATGTCATAATGCGGATACATTATGACATCATAATACATTGTGACGTCATAGTGCATACTAATTAGCATGTCATCATATATTGTGACGTCATAATACATACTCATAATGCTCCAGGAGATATGACACAAATTGGGGTAAGAGAAATTGGTCATAATACCTGCAAATTACGCTCCCCTGAGACCTTGTGATGCCATAATGTGGATACATTATGACGTCATGATATATTCTGCCCTCATAGTGCATACTAATTAGAATGTCATCATATATTGTGGTGTCATAATACATGCTCATGATACTCCAGTAGATATGACACAAATTGGGGTAAGAGAAATTGGTCATAATACCTGCAAATTACGCTCTCATAATTCCTTGTGATGTCATAATGCGGACACATTATGACGTCATAATACATTGCGACATCATAGTGCATACTAATTAGCATGTCATCATATATTGTGACGTCATAATACATGCTGATGATACTCCAGTAGATATGACACAAATTGGGGTAAGAGAAATTGGTCATAATACCTGCAAATTACGCTCTCATTATTCCTTGTGATGTTATAATGCGGATACATTATGACGTCATAATACATTGTGACGTCATAGTGCATACTAATTAGCATGTCATCATATATTGTGTTGTCATAATACATGCTCTTGATACTCCAGTACATATGACACAATTTGGGTTAAGAGAAATTGGACATAATACCTGCAAATTACCCTCTCCTAAAACAATGTGATGTCATAATGCGGATACATTATGACCTCATAATACATTGTGACGTCATAGTGCATACTAATCAGCATGTCATCATATATTGTGACGTCATAATACATACTCATGATACTCCAGTAGATATGACACAATTTGGGGTAAGAGAAATTGGTCATAATACCTGCAAATTACGCTCTCCTAATTCCTTGTGATGTCATAATGCGGATACATTATGACGTCATAATACATTGTGACGTCATAGTGCATACTAATTAGCATGTCATCATATATTGTGACGTCATAATACATGCTTAATATACTCCAGTAGATACGACACAAATTGGGGTAAGAGAAATTGGTCATAATACCTGCAAATTACGCTCTCATAAATTCTTGTGATGTCATAATGCGGATACATTATGATGTCATAATACATTGTGACGTCATAGTTCATACTAATTAGCATGTCATCATATATTGTGACGTCATAATACATGCTCATGATACTCCAGTAGATATGACAAAATTTGTGGTAAGAGAAATTGGTCATATTACCTGCAAATTACGCTCTCATAATTCCTTGTGATGTCATATTGTGGATACATTATTTCGTCATAATACATTGTGACGTCATAGTGCATACTAATTAGCATGTCATCATATATTGTGATGTCATAATACGTGCTCATGATTCTCCAGTACATATGACACACTTGGGTTAAGAGAAATTGGTCATAATACCTGCAAATTACGCTCTCCTAAAACATTGTGAGGTCATAATGCGGATACATTATGATGTCATAATACAGTGTGACGTCATAGTTCATACTAATTAGCATGTCATCATATATTGTGATGTCATAATACATGCTCATGATACTCCAGAAGATATTACACAAATTGGGGTATGAGAAATTGGTCATAATACCTGCAAATTACTCTCTCCTAAAACATTGTGATGTCACAATGCGGATACATTATGACGTCATAATACATTGTGACGTCAAAGTGCATACTAATTAGCATGTCATCATATATTGTGACGTCATAATACATGCTCATGATACTCCAGTAGATATGACACAAATTGGGGTAAGAGAAATTGGTCATAATACCTGCAAATTACGCTCTCCTAAAACATTGTGATGTCATAATGTGGATACAATATGACGTCATAATACATTGTGACGTCAAAGTGCATACTAATTAGCATGTCATCATATATTGTGACATCATAATACATGCTCATGATACTCCAGTAGATATGACACAAATTGGGGTAAGAGAAATTGGTCATAATACCTGCAAATTACGCTCTCCTAAAACATTGTGATGTCATAATGTGGATACATTATGACGTCATATTACAGTGTGACGTCATAGTGCATACTAATTAGCATGTCATCATATATGGTGATGTCATAATACAAGCTCATGATACTCCAATAGATATGACAAAAATTGGGGTATGAGAAATTTGTCATAATACCTGCAAATTGCGCTCTCATAATTCCTTGTGATGTAATAATGCGGATACATTATGATGTCATAATGCATTGTGACGTCATAGTGCATACTAATTAGCATGTCATCATATATTGTGACGTCATAATACATGCTCATGATACTCCAGTAGATATGACACAAATTGGGGTAAGAGAAATTGGTCATAATACCTGCAAATTACGCTCTCATAATTCCTTGTGATGTCATAACGTGGCTACATTCTGACGTCATAATACATTGTGACGTCATAGTGCATACTAATTAGCATGTCGTCATATATTGTTACGTCATAATACATACTCATGATACTCCAGTAGATATGACACAAATTGGGGTGAGAGAAATTGGTCATAATACCTGCAAATTACGCTCTCATAATTTCTTGTGATGTCATAATGCGGATACATTATGATGTCATAATACATTGTGACATCATAGTTGATACTAATTAGCATGTCATCATATATTGTGACATCATAATAAATGCTCATGATACTCCAGTAGATATGACACAATTTGGGGTAAGAGAAATTGGTCATAATACCTGCAAATTACGCTCTCATAATTCCTTGTGATGTCATAACGCGGACACATTATGACGTCATAATACATTGTGACGTCATAGTGAATACTAATTAGCATGTCATCATATATTGTGACGTCATAATACATGCTGATGATACTCCAGTAGATATGACACAAATTGCGGTAAGGGAAATTGGTCATAATAGCTGCAAATTACGCTCTCATAATTTCTTGTGATGTCATAAAGTGGATATATTATGACGTCATAATACATTGTGACGTCATAGTGCATACTAATTAGCATGTCATCATATATTGTGATGTCATAATAGATGCACATGATACTCCAGTAGATATGACACAAATTGGGGTAAGAGAAATTGGTCATAATACCTGCAAATTATGCTCTCATTATTCCTTGTGATGTCATAATGCGGATACATTATGACGTCATAATACATTGTGACGTCACAGTGCATACTAATTAGCATGTCATCATATATTGTGACGTCATAATACATGCGCAATATACTACAATAGATACGACACACTTTGGGTTAAGAGAAATTGGTCATAATACCTGCATATTACGCTCTCCTAAAACATTGTGAGGTCATAATGCGGATGCATTATGACGTCATAATACATTGTGACGTCATAGTGCATACTAATTAGCATGTCATCATATGTTGTGGCGTCATAATACATGCTCATGATACTCCAGTAGATATGACACAAATTGCGGTAAGAGAAATTGGTCATAATACCTGCAAGTTACGCTCTCATAATTCCTTTTGAAGCCATAATGCGGATACATTATGACGTCATAGTGCATACTAATTAGCATGTCATCATATATTGTGACGTCAAAATACAAGCTCATGATTCTCCAGTACACATGACACAAATTGTGTTAAGAGAAATTCGTCATAATACCTGCAAATTACGCTCTCATAATTCCTTGTGATGTCATAATGCGGACACATTATGACGTCATAATGCATTGTGACGTCATAGTGCATACTAATTAGCATGTCATCATATATTGTGACGTCATAATACATGCTCATGATATTCCAGTAGATATGACACAAATTGGGGTAAGAGAAATTGGTCATAATACCTGCAAATTACGCTCTCCTAATACATTGTGATGTCATAATGCGGATACATTATGACGTCATAATACATTGTGACATCATAATGCATACTACTTTGCATGTCATCATATATTGTGATGTCATAATACATGCTCATGATACTCCAGTACATATGACACAAATTGGGTTAAGAGAAATTGGTCATAATACCAGCAAATTAGGCTCTCCTAATACATTGTGATGTCATAATGCCGATACATTACGAAGTCATAACACATTGTGACATCATAGTGCATACTAAATATGATGTCATCATATATTGTGACGTCATAATACATGCTCATGATACTCCAGTACATTCTACACAATTTGGGTTAAGAGAAATTGGTCATAATACCTGCAAATTACGCTCTAATAATTCCTTGTGATGTCATAATGCGGACACATTATGACGTCATAATACATTGTGATGTCATAGTGCATACTAATTAGCATGTCATCATATATTGTGACGTCATAATACATGCTCATGATACTCCAGTAGATATGACACAAATTGGGGTAAGAGAAATGGGTCATAATACCTGCAAATTACGCTCTCATAATTCCTTGTGATGTCATAATGTGGATACATTATGACGTCATAATACATAGTGACGTCATAGTGCATACTAATTAGCATGTCATCATATATTGTGATGTCATAATACATGCTCATGATACTCCAGTAGATTTGACACAAATTGGGGTAAGAGAAATAGGTCATAATACCTGCAAGTTATGCTCTCATAATTCCTTGTGATGTCATAATGTGGATACATTATGACGTCATAAACATTGTGACGTCATAGTGCATACTACATACCATATCATCATATATTGTGTTGTCATAATACATGCTCATGATACTCCAGTACATATGACACAAATTGGGTTAAGAGAAATTGGTCACAATACCTGCAAATTACGCTCTCCTAAAACATTGTGATGTCATAATGCGGATACATTATGACGTCATAATTCATTGTGACATCATAGTGCATACTAATTAGCATGTCATCATATATTGTGACATCATAATACATGCTCATGATACTCCAGTAGATTTGACACAAATTGGGGTAACAGAAATTGGTCATAATACCTGCAAATTACGCTCTCCTAATTCCTTGTGATGTCATAATGCGGATACATTATGACGTCATAATACGGATACATTATGACGTCATAATACATTCTGACGTCATAGTTCATACTAATTAGCATGTCATCATATATTGTGATGTCATAATACATGCTCATGATACTCCAGTAGATATGACACAATTTGTGGTAAGAGAAATTGGTCATATTACCTGCAAATTACGCTCTCATAATTCCTTGTGATGTCATAATGTGGATACATTATGACGTCATAATACATTGTGACATCATAGTGCATACTAATTAGCATGTCATCGTATATTCTGATGTCAAAATACGTGCTCATGATACTCCAGTATATATGACACACATTGGGTTAAGAGAAATTGGTCATAATACCTGTAAATTACGCTGTCCTAAAACATTGGGATGTCATAATGCGGATACATTATGACGTCATAATGCATTGTGACGTCATACTGCATACTAATTAGCATGTCATCATATATGGTGACGTCTTAATACATACTCATGATACTCCAGTAGATATGACACAAATTGGGGTAAGAGAAATTGGTCATAATACCTGCAAATTACGCTCTCCTAATTCCTTGTGATGTCATAATGCGGATACATTATGACGTCATAATACATTGTGACATCATAGTGCATACTAATTAGCATGTCATCATATATTGTGACGTCATAAAACATGCTCATGATACTCCAGTAGATATGACACAAATTGGGGTAAGAGAAATTGGTCATAATACCTGCAAATTACGCTCTCATAATTCATTGTGATGTCATAATGCGGATACATTATGACATCATAATATATTGTGACGTCATAGTGCATACTAATTAGCATGTCATCATATATTGTGACGTCATAATACATACTCATGATGCTCCAGGAGATATGACACCAATTGGGGTAAGAGAAATTGGTCATAATACCTGCAAATTACGCTCTCCTAATTCCTTGTGATGCCGTAATGTGGATACATTATGACGTCATAATACATTGTGCCCTCAAAGTGCATACTAATTAGCATGTCATCATACATTGTGATGTCATAATGCATCCTCATGATACTCCAGTAGATATGACACAAATTGGGGTAAGAGAAATTGGTCATAATACCTGCAAATTACGCTCTCCTAATTCCTTGTGATGTCATAATGCGGATACATTATGACGTCATAATACATTGTGACGTCATAGTGCATACTAAATAGCATGTCATCATGTATTGTGACTTCATAATACATGCTCATGATACTCCAGTAGATATGACACGAATTGGGGTAAGAAAAAATTGTCATAATACCTGCAAATTACGCTCTCCTATTACATTGTGATGTCATAATGTGGATACATTATGACGTCATAATACATTGTGACGTCATAGTGAATACTATTTAGCATGTCATCATATATTGTGACGTCATAATACATGCTTATGATACTCCAGTAGATTTTACACAAATTGGGGAAAGAGAAATTGGTCATAATACCTGCAAATTACGCTCTCCAAATACATTGTGATGTCATAATGCGGATACATTAGTACGTCATAATACATTGCGACGTCATAGTGCATACTAATTAGCATGTCATCAAATATTGTGACGTCATAATACATGCTCATGATACTCCAGTAGATATGACACAAATTGGGGCAAGAGAATTTGGATATAATACCTGCAAATTACGCTCTCATAATTCCTTGTGATGTCATAATGCGGACACATTATGACGTCATAATACATTGTGACATCATAGTGAATACTAATTAGCATGTCATCATATATTGTGATGTCATAATACATTCTCATGATACTCCAGTACATATGAAACAAATTTTGTTAAGGGAAATTGGTCATAATACCTGTAAATTATGCTCTCCTAAAACATTGTGATGTCATAATGTGGATACATTATGACATCATAATACAGTGTGACGTCATAGTGCATACTAATTAGCATGTCATCATATATTGTGATGTCATAATACACGCTCATGATACTCCAGTAGATATGACACAAATTGGGGTAAGAGAAAGTGGTCATAATACGTGCAAATTACGCTCTCCTATTATATTGTGATGTCATAATGCGGATACACTATGACATCATAATACATTGTGATGTCATAGTGAATACTAATTAGCAGGCCATCATATATTATGATGTCATAATACATGCTCATGATACTCCAGTACATATGACAAAAATTGGGTTAAGAGAAATTGGTCATTATACCTGCCAATTACGCTCTCCTAAAACATTGTGATGTCATAATGCGGATACATTATGACGTCATAATACAGTGTGACGTCATAGTGCATACTAATGAGCATGTCGTCATATATTGTGATGTCATAATACATGCTCATGATACTCCAGTAGATATAACACAAATTGGGGTAAGAGAAATTGGTCATAATACCTGCAAATTACGCTCTCCTAATTCCTTGTGATGCCATAATGTGGATACATTATGACGTCATAATACATTGTGCCCTCATAGTGCATACTAATTAGCATGTCATCATACATTATGATGTCATAATACATGCTCATGATACTCCAGTAGATATGACACAAATTGGGGTAAGAGAAATTGGTCATAATACCTGCAAATTACGCTCTCATAATTATTTGTGATGTCATTATGCGGACACATTATGACGTCATAATACATTGCGACATCATAGTGCATACTAATTAGCATGTCATTATATATTGTGACGTCATAATACATGCTGATGATACTCCAGTAGATATGACACAAATTGGGGTAAGAGAAATTGGTCATAATACCTGCAAATTACGCTCTCATTATTCCTTGTGATGTTATAATGCGGATACATTATGACGTCATAATACATTGTGACGTCATAGTGCATACTAATTAGCATGTCATCATATATTGTGATGTCATAATACATGCTCATGATACTCCAGTACATATGACACAATTTGGGGTAAGAGAAATTGGTCATAATACCTGCAAATTACGCTCTCCTAATTCCTTGTGATGTCATAATGCGGATACATTATGACGTCATAATACATTGTGACGTCATAGTGCATACTAATTAGCATGTCATCATATATTGTGACGTCATAATACATGCTTAATATACTCCAGTAGATACGACACAAATTGGGGTAAGAGAAATTGGTCATAATACCTGCAAATTACGCTCTCATAATTTCTTGTGATGTCATAATACGGATACATTATGATGTCATAATACATTGTGACGTCATAGTTCATAGTAATTAGCATGTCATCATATATTGTGACGTCATAATACATGCTCATGATACTCCAGTAGATATGACACAATTTGTGGTAAGAGAAATTGGTCATATTACCTGCAAATTACGCTCTCATTATTCCTTGTGATGTCATCATTCGAATACATTATGACATCATAATACATTGTGACGTCATAGTGCATACTAATTAGCATGTCATCATATATTGTGACGTCATAATACGTGCTCATGATTCTCCAGTACATATGACACACATTGGGTTAAGAGAAATTGGTCATAATACCTGCAAATTACGCTCTCCTAAAACATTGTGATGTCATAATGCGGATACATTATGACCTCATAATACATTGTGACATCATAGTGCATACTACTTAGCATGTCATCATATATTGTGATGTCATAATACATGCTCATAATACTCCAGTAAATATGACACAAATTGGGTTAAGAGAAATTCGTCATAATACCTGCAAATTACGCTCTCCTAAAACATTGTGATGTCATAATGCGGATACATTATGACGTCATAATACATTGTGACGTCATAGTGCATACTAATTAGCATGTCATCATATATTGTGACGTCATAATACATGCTCATGATCCTCCAGTAGATATGACACAAATTGGGGTAAGAGAAATTGGTCATAATACCTGCAAATTACGCTCTCACAATTCCTTGTGATGTCATAACGCGGATACATTATGACGTCATAATACATTGTGACGTCATAGTGCATACTAATTAGCATGTCATCATATATTGTTACGTCATAATACACACTCATGATACTCCAGTAGATATGACACAAATTGGGGAAAGAGAAATTGGTCAAAATACCTGCAAATTACGCTCTCATAATTCCTTGTGATGTCATAACGTGGACACATTATGACGTCATAATACATTGTGACGTCATAGTGAATACTAATTAGCATGTCATCATATATTGTGACGTCATAATACATGCTCATGATACTCCAGTACATATGACACAAATTGGGTTAAGAGAAATTGGTCATAATACCTGCAAATTACGCTCTCATAATTCCTTGTGATGTCATAATGCGGATACATTATGACATCATAATACATTGTGACGTCATAGTGCATACTAATTAGCATGTCATCATATATTGTGACGTCATAATACATACTCATAATGCTCCAGGAGATATGACACAAATTGGGGTAAGAGAAATTGGTCATAATACCTGCAAATTACGCTCTCCTAATTCCTTGTGATGCCATAATGTGGATACATTATGACGTCATAATACATTGTGCCCTCATAGTGCATACTAATTAGCATGTCATCATACACTGTGACGTCATAATACATGCTCATGATACTCCAGTAGATATGACAGAAATTGGAATATGAGAAATTGGTCATAATACCTGCAAATTACGCTCTCCTAAAACATTGTGATGTCATAATGCGGATACATTATGACGTCATAATACATTGTGACGTCAAAGTGCATACTAATTAGCATGTCATCATATATTGTGACGTCATAATACATACTCATTATCCTCCAGTAGATATGACACAAATTGGGGTAAGAGAAATTGGTCATAATACCTGCAAATTACGCTCTCATAATTCCTTTTGATGTCATAATGAGGATACATTATGACGTCATAATGCATTGTGACGTCATAGTGCATACTAATTAGCATGTCATCATATATTGTGACGTCATAATACATACTTGTGATACTCCAGTAGATATGACACAAATTGTGGTAAGAGAAATTGGTCATAATACCTGCAAATTACGCTCTCCTAATTCCTTGAGATGTCATAATGTGGATACATTATGACGTCATAATAAATTGTGACATCATACTGCATACTAATTAGCATGTCATCACATATTGTGACGTCATAATACATGCTCATGATCCTCCAGTAGATATGACACAAACTGGGGTTAGAAAAATTGGTCATAATACCTGCAAATTACGCTCTCATAATTCCTTGTGATGTCATAATGCGGACACATTATGACATCATAATACATTGAGACATCTTAGTGCATACTAATTAGCATGACATCATATATTGTGACATCATAATACATGCTCAAGATACTCCAGTAGATATGACACAAATTGGGGTAAAAAAAATTGGTCATAATACCTGCAAATTACGCTCTCATAATTTCTTGAGATGTCATAATGCGGATACGTTATGATGTCATAATACGTTGTGACGTCATAGTGCATACTAATTAGCATGTCTTCATATATTTTGACATCATAATACATGCTCATGATACTCCAGTACATATGACACAAATTGGGTTAAGAGAAATTGGTCATAATACCTGCAAATTACGCTCTCCTAAAACATTGTGATGACGTAATGCGGATACATTATGACGTCATAATACATTGTGACGTCATAGTGCATACTAATTAGCATGTCATCATATATTTTGATGTCATAATACATGCTCATGACACTCCAGTAGATATGACACAAATTGGGTTAAGAGAAATTGGTCATAATACCTGCAAATTGCGCTCTACTAAAACATTGTGGTGTCATAATGCGGATACTTTATGACGTCATAATACATTGTGACGTCATAGTGCATACTAATTAGCATGTCATCATATATTGTGATGTCATAATACATGCTCATGACACTCCAGTATATATGACACAAATTGGGGTAAGAGAAATTGGTGATAATACCTGCAAATTACGCTCTCATAATTCCTTGTGATGTCATAATGCGGATACATTATGACGTCATAATACATTGTGACGTCATAGTGCATACTAATTAGCATGTCATCATATATTGTGACGTCATAGTACATACTCGTGATACTCCAGTAGATATGACACAAATTGTGGTAAGAGAAATTGGTCATAATACCTGCAAATTACGCTCTCCAAATTCCTTGTGATGTCATAATGTGGATACATTATGACGTCATAATACATTGTGACATCATACTGCATACTAATTAGCATGTCATCATATATTGTGATGTCATAATACATGCTCATGATACTGCAGTAGATATGACACAAATTTGGGTAAGTAAAATTGGTCATAATACCTGCAAATTACGCTCTCATAATTCCTAGTGATGTCATAATGCGGATACATTATGATGTCATAATACATTGTGATGTCATACTGCATACTAGTTAGCATGTCATCATATATTGTGATGTCATAATACATGCTCATGATACTCCAGTAGAAATGACACAAATTGGGTTAAGAGAAATTCGTCATAATACCTGCAAATTACGCTCTCATAATTCCTTGTGATGTCATAATGCGGATACATTATGACGTCATAATGCATTGTGACGTCATAGTGCATACTAATTAGCATGTCATCATATATTGTGACGTCATAATACATGCTCATGATACTCCAGTAGATATGACACAAATTGGGGCAAGAGAAATTGGTCATAATACCTGTAAATTACGCTCTCATAATTCCTTGAGATGTCATAATGCGGATACATTATGACGTCATAATACATTGTGACATCATAGTGCATACTAGTTAGCATGTCATCATATATTGTGATGTCATAATACATGCTCATGATACTCCAGTACATATGACACAAATTGGGATAAGAGAAATTGGTCATAATACCTGCAAATTATGCTGTCCTAAAACATTGTGATGTCAAAATGCGGATACATTATGATGTCATAATATATTGTGACGTCATAGTGCATACTAATTAGCATGCCATCATATATTGTGATGTCAAAATACATGCTCATGATCCTCCAGTAGATATGACACAAATTGGGGTAAGAGAAATTGGTCATAATACCTGGAAATTACGCTCTCATAATTCCTTGTGATGTCATAATGCGGATACATTATGACGTCATAATATATTGTGACGTTATACTGCATACTAATTAGCATGTCATAATATATTGTGATGTCATAATACATGCTCATGATACTCCAGTAGATATGACACAAATTGGGTTAAGAGAAATTGGTCATAATACCTGCAAATTGCGCTCTCCTAAAGCATTGTGATGTCATAATACGGAAACTTTATGACGTCATAATACATTGTGACGTCATAGTGCATACTAATTAGCATGTCATCATATATTGTGATGTCATAATACATGCTCATGACACTCCAGTAGATATGACACAAAGTGGGGTTAGAGAAATTGGTCATAATACCTGCAAATTACGCTCTCATAATTCCTTGTGATGTCATAATGCGGATACATTATGACGTCATAATGAATTGTGACGTCATAGTGCATACTAATTAGCATGTCATCATATATTGCGACATCATAATACATACTCGTGATACTCCAGTAGATATGACACAAATTGTGGTAAGGCAAATTGGTCATAAAACCTGCAAATTACGCTCTCCTAATTCCTTGTGATGTCATAATGTGGATACATTATGACGTCATAATATTTTGTAACATCATAGTGCATAGTAATTAGCATGTCATCATATATTGTGACGTCATAATACATGCTCATGATCCTCCAGTAGATATGACACAAATTGGGGTAAGAGAAATTGTTCATAAAACCTGCAAATTAAGCTCTCATAATTCCTTGTGATGTCATAATGCGGACACATTATGACATCATAATACATTGTGAAATCATAGTGCATACTAATTAGCATGACATCATATATTGTGACGTCATAATAAATGCTCAAGATACTCCAGTAGATATGACACAAATTGGGGTAAGAAAAATTGGTCATAATACCTGCAAATTAGGCTCTCATAATTCCTTGTGATGTCATAATGCGGATACATTATGATGTCATAATACATTGTGACGTCATAGTGTATACTAGTTAGCATGTCATCATATATTTTGACATCATAATACATGCTCATGATACTCCAGTAGAAATGACACAAATTGGGTTAAGAGAAATTCGTCATAATACCTGCAAATTACGCTCTCATAATTCCTTTTGATGTCATAATGCGGATACATTATGACGTCATAATACATTGTGACGTCATAGTGCATACTAATTAGCATGTCATCATATATTGTGACGTCATAATACATGTTCATGATATTCCAGTAGATATGACACAAATTGGGGTAAGAGAAATTGGTCATAATAACTGCAAATTACGCTCTCCTATTACATTGTGATGTCATAATGTGGATAAACTATGACGTCATAATACATTGTGACATCATAGTGCATACTACTTAGCATGTCATCATATATTGTGATGTCATAATACATGCTCATGATACTCCAGTACATATGACACAAATTGTGTTAAGAGAAATTGGTCATAATACCTGCAAATTACGCTCTCCTAAAACATTGTGATGTCATAATGCGGATACATTATGACGTCATAATACATTGCGACATCATAGTGCATACTAATTAGCATGTCCTCATATATTGTGATGTCATAATACACGCTCATGATCCTCCAGTAGATATGACACAAATTGCGGTAAGGGAAATTGGTCCTAAATCCTGCAAATTACGCTCTCATTAGTTCTTGTAATGTCATTATGCAGATACATTATGACGTCATAATACATTGTGACGTCATAGTTCATACTAATTAGCATGTCATCATATATTGTGATGTCATAATACATGCTCATGATACTCCAGTAGATATGACACAAACTGGGGTAAGTAAAATTGGTTGTAATACCTGCAAATTACGCTCTCATAATTCCTTGTGATGTCATCATGCGGATACATTATGATGTCATAATACATTGTGACATCATAGTGCATACTAGTTAGCATGTCATCATATATTTTGACGTCATAATAAATGCTCATGATACTCCAGTAGAAATGACACAAATTGGGTTAAGAGAAATTCGTCATAATACCTGCAAATTACGCTCTCATAATTCCTTGTGATGTCATAATGCGGATACATTATGACGTCATAATGCATTGTGACGTCATAGTGCCTACTAATTAGCATGTCATCATATTTTGTGACGTCATAATACATGCTCATGATATTCCAGTAGATATGACACAAATTGGGGTAAGAGAAATTGGTCATAATACCTGCAAATTACGCTCTCCTAAAACATTGTGATGTCATAATGCGGATACATTATGACGTCATAATACATTGTGACGTCCTAGTGCATACTAATTAGCATGTCATCATATATTGTGATGTCATAATTCATGCTCTGGTTCTCCAGTAGATATGACACAAATTGTGGTAAGAGAAATTGGTCATAATACCTGCAAATTACGCTCTCAAAATTCCTTGTGATGTCATAATGCGGATACATTATGACGTCATAATACATTGTGACGTCATAGTGCATACTAATTGGCATATCATCATATATTGTGACGTCATAATACATGCTCATGATACTCCCGTAGATATGACACAAATTGGGGTAAGTGAAATTGGTCATAATACCTGCAAATTACGCTCTCATAATTCCTTGTGATGTCATAATGCGGATACATTATGACGTCATAATACATAGTGACGCTATAGTGCATACTAATTAGCATGTCATCATATATTGTGACATCATAATACATGCTCATGATACTCAAGTAGATATGACACAAATTGGGGTAAGAGAAATTGGTCATAATACCTGCAAATTACGCTCTCATAATTCCTTGAGATGTAATAATGCGGATACATTACGACGTCATAATATATTGTGACGTTATAGTGCATACTAATTAGCATGTCATCATATATTGTGACGTCATAATACATGCTCATAAAACTCCAGTAGATATGACACAAATTGTGGTAAGAGAAATTGGTCATAATACCTGCAGATTACGCTCTCCTAATACATTGTGATGTCATAATGCGGATACATTATGACGTCATAATACATTGTGACGTCATAGTGCATACTAATTAGCATGTCATCATATGTTGTGATGTCATAATACATGCTCATGATACTCCAGTACATATGACACAAAATGTGTTAAGTGAAATTGGTCATAATACCTGCAAATTACGCTCTCCTAAAACATTGTGATGTCATAATGCGGATACATTATGACGTCAGAATACATTGTGACGTCATAGTGCATACTAATTAGCATGTCATCATATATTGTGACGTCATAATACATGCTCATGATCCTCCAGTAGATATGACACAAATTGGGGTAAGAGAAATTGGTCATAATACCTGCAAATTACTCTCTCATAATTCCTTGTGATGTCATAATGCGGACACATTATGACGTCATAATAAATTGTGATGTCATAGTGCATACTAATTAGCATGTCATCATATATTTTGACTTCATAATACATGCTCATGATACTCCAGTAGATATGACACAAATTGGGGTAAGAAAAATTGGTCATAATACATGCAAATTAGGCTCTCATAATTCCTTGTGATGTCATAATGCGGATACATTAAGATGTCATGATACATTTTGACGTCATAGTGCATACTAATTAGCATGTCATCATATATTGTGACATCATAATACAAGCTCATGATACTCCAGTACATATGACACAAATTGGGGTAAGAGAAATTGGTCATAATACCTGCAAATTATGCTCTCCTATTACATTGTGATGTCATAATGCGGATACATTATGACATCATAATACATTGTGACGTCATAGTGCATACTGATCAGCATGTCATCATATATTGTGACGTCATAATTCATGCTCATGATACTCCAGTAGATATGACACAAATTGGCGTAAGAGAAATTGGTCATAATACCTGCAAATTACAGTCTCATAATTCCTTGTGATGTCATAATGCGGTTACATTATGACGTCATAATACATTGTGATGTCATAGTGCATACAAATTAGCATGTCATCATATATTGTGATGTCACAATACATGCTCATGATACTCCAGTACATATGACACAAATTGGGTTAAGAGAAGTTGGTCATAATACCTGCAAATTACGCTCTCCTAAAACATTGTGATGCCATAATGCGGATACATTATGACGTCATAATGCATTGTGACGTCATAGTGCATACTAATTAGCATGTCATCATATATTGTGACGTCATAATACATGCTCATGATACTCCAGTACATATGACACAAATTGTGTTAAGAGAAATTGGTCATAATACCTGCAAATTACGGTCTCCTAAACATTGTGATGTCATAATGCGGATACATTATGACGTCATAATACATTGTGACATCATAGTGCATACTAATTAGCATGTCATCATATATTGTGATGTCATAATGCATGCTCATGATACTCCAGTAGATATGACACAAATTGGGGTAAGAGAAATTGGTCATAATACCTGCAAATTACGCTCTCCTAAAACATTGTGATGACGTAATGCGGATACATTATGACGTCATAATACATTGTGATGTCATACTGCATACTAGTTAGCATGTCATCATATATTGTGACGTCATAATACATGCTCATGATACTCCAGTAGAAATGACACAAATTCGGTTAAGAGAAATTCGTCATAATACCTGCAAATTACGCTCTCATAATTCCTTGTGATGTCATAATGCGGATACATTATGACGTCATACTACATAGTGATGTCATAGTGCATACTAATTAGCATGTCATCATATATTGTGACGTCATAATACATACTCATGATACTCCAGTAGATATGACACAAATTGGGGCAAGAGAATTTGGTCATAATACCCGCAAATTACGCTCTCATAATTCCTTGTGATGTCATAATGCGGATACAGTATGACGTCATAATACATTGTGACGTCATAGTGCATATTACCTAGCATCCCATCATATATTGTGATGTCATAATACATGCTCATGATACTCCAGTACATATGACACAAATTGGGTTAAGAGAAATTGGTCATAATACCTGCAAATTACGCTCTCCTAAAACATTGTGATGTCATAATGCGGATATATTATGACGTCATAATACATTGTGACAACATAGTGCATACTAATTAGCATGTCATCATATATTGTGACATCATAATACATGCTCATGATACTCCAGTAGATATGACACAAATTGGGGTAAGAGAAATTGGTCATAATACCTGCAAATTACGCTCTCATAATTCCTTGAGATGTCATAATGCGGATATATAATGAAGTCATAATATATTGTGACGTTATAGTGCATACTAATTAGCATGTCATCATATATTGTGACGTCATAATACTTGCTCATAATACTCCAGTAGATATGACACAAATTGTGGTAAGAGAAATTGGTCATAATACCAGCAAATTATGCTCTCCTAATACATTGTGATGTCATAATGCCGATACATTACGAAGTCATAATACATTGTGATGTCATAGTGCATACTAAATATGATGTCATCATATATTGTGACGTCATAATACGTGCTCATGATACTCCAGTACATATGACACAAATTGTGGCAAGAGAATTTGGTCATAATACCTGGAAACTATGCTCTCATAATTACTTGTGATGTCATAATGCGGATACATTATGACGTCATAATACATTGTGACGTCATAGTGCATACTACCTAACATGTCATCATATATTGTGACATCATAATACATGCTCAAGATACTCCAGTACATATGACACAAATTGGGTTAAGAGAAATTGGTCATAATACCTGCAAATTACGTTCTCCTAAAACATTGTGATGTCATAATGCGGATACATTATGACGTCATAATACATTGTGACGTCATAGTGCATACTAATCAGCATGTCATCATATATTGTTACGTCATAATTCATGCTCATGATACTCCAGAAGATATGACACAAATTGGGGTAAGAGAAATTAGTCATAATACCTGCTAATTACGCTCTCATTATTCCTTGTGATGTCATAATGCGGATACATTATGACGTCATAATACATTGTGACGTCATAGTGCATACTAATTAGCATGTCATCATATATTGTGACGTGATAATACATACTCATAATGCTCCAGTAGATATGACACAAATTGGGGTAAGAGAAATTGGTCATAATACCTGCAAATTACGCTCTCATAATTCCTTGTGATGTCATAATGAGGATACATTATGACGTCATAATGCATTGTGACGTCATAGTGCATACCAATTAGCATGTCATCATATATTGTGACGTCATAATACATACTTGTGATACTCCAGTAGATATGACACAAATTGTGGTAAGAGAAATTGGTCATAATACCTGCAAATTACGCTCTCCTAATTCCTTGAGATGTCATAATGTGGATACATTATGACGTCATAATAAATTGTGACATCATACTGCATACTAATTAGCATGTCATCACATATTGTGACGTCATAATACATGCTCATGATCCTCCAGTAGATATGACACAAACTGGGGTAAGAAAAATTGGTCATAATACCTGCAAATTACGCTCTCATAATTCCTTGTGATGTCATAATGCGGACACATTATGACATCATAATACATTGTGACATCATAGTGCATACTAATTAGCATGACATCATATATTGTGACATCATAATACATGCTCAAGTTACTCCAGTAGATATGACACAAATTGGGGTAAAAAAAATTGGTCATAATACCTGCAAATTACGCTCTCATAATTTCTTGAGATGTCATAATGCGGATACGTTATGATGTCATAATACGTTGTGACGTCATAGTGCATACTAATTAGCATGTCTTCATATATTGTGACATCATAATACATGCTCATGATACTCCAGTACATATGACACAAATTGGGTTAAGAGAAATTGGTCATAATACCTGCAAATTACGCTCTCCTAAAACATTATGATGACGTAATGCGGATACATTATGACGTCATAATACATTGTGACGTCATAGTGCATACTAATTAGCATGTCATCATATATTTTGATGTCATAATACATGCTCATGACACTCCAGTAGATATGACACAAATTGGGTTAAGAGAAATTGGTCATAATACCTGCAAATTGCGCTCTACTAAAACATTGTGGTGTCATAATGTGGATACTTTATGACGTCATAATACATTGTGACGTCATAGTGCATACTAATTAGCATGTCATCATATATTGTGATGTCATAATACATGCTCATGACACTCCAGTATATATGACACAAATTGGGGTAAGAGAAATTGGTGATAATACCTGCAAATTACGCTCTCATAATTCCTTGTGATGTCATAATGCGGATACATTATGACGTCATAATACATTGTGACGTCATAGTGCATACTAATTAGCATGTCATCATATATTGTGACGTCATAATACATACTCGTGATACTCCAGTAGATATGACACAAATTGTGGTAAGAGAAATTGGTCATAATACCTGCAAATTACGCTCTCCTAATTCCTTGTGATGCATTAATGTGGATACATTATGACGTCATAATACATTGTGACATCATACTGCATACTAATTAGCATGTCATCATATATTGTGACGTCATAATACATGCTCATGATACTGCAGTAGATATGACACAAATTTGGGTAAGTAAAATTGGTCATAATACCGGCAAATTACGCTCTCATAATTCCTAGTGATGTCATAATGCGGATACATTATGATGTCATAATACATTGTGATGTCATACTGCATACTAGTTAGCATGTCATCATATATTGTGATGTCATAATACATGCTCATGATACTCCAGTAGAAATGACACAAATTGGGTTAAGAGAAATTCGTCATAATACCTGCAAATTACGCTCTCATAATTCCTTGTGATGTCATAATGCGGATACATTATGACGTCATAATGCATTGTGACGTCATAGTGCATACTAATTAGCATGTCATCATATATTGTGACGTCATAATACATGCTCATGATACTCCAGTAGATATGACACAAATTGGGGCAAGAGAAATTGGTCATAATACCTGTAAATTACGCTCTCATAATTCCTTGAGATGTCATAATGCGGATACATTATGACGTCATAATACATTGTGACATCAAAGTGCATACTAGTTAGCATGTCATCATATATTGTGATGTCATAATACATGCTCATGATACTCCAGTACATATGACACAAATTGGGATAAGAGAAATTGGTCATAATACCTGCGAATTATGCTGTCCTAAAACATTGTGATGTCAAAATGCAGATACATTATGATGTCATAATATATTGTGACGTCATAGTGCATACTAATTAGCATGCCATCATATATTGTGATGTCAAAATACATGCTCATGATCCTCCAGTAGATATGACACAAATTGGGGTAAGAGAAATTGGTCATAATACCTGGAAATTACGCTCTCATAATTCCTTGTGATGTCATAATGCGGATACATTATGACGTCATAATATATTGTGACGTTATACTGCATACTAATTAGCATGTCATAATATATTGTAATGTCATAATACATGCTCATGATACTCCAGTAGATATGACACAAATTGGGTTAAGAGAAATTGGTCATAATACCTGCAAATTGCGCTCTCCTAAAGCATTGTGATGTCATAATACGGAAACTTTATGACGTCATAATACATTGTGACGTCATAGTGCATACTAATTAGCATGTCATCATATATTGTGATGTCATAATACATGCTCATGACACTCCAGTAGATATGACACAAAGTGGGGTTAGAGAAATTGGTCATAATACCTGCAAATTACGCTCTCATAATTCCTTGTGATGTCATAATGCGGATACATTATGACGTCATAATGAATTGTGACGTCATAGTGCATACTAATTAGCATGTCATCATATATTGCGACATCATAATACATACTCGTGATACTCCAGTAGATATGACACAAATTGTGGTAAGGCAAATTGGTCATAAAACCTGCAAATTACGCTCTCCTAATTCCTTGTGATGTCATAATGTGGATACATTATGACGTCATAATATTTTGTAACATCATAGTGCATAGTAATTAGCATGTCATCATATATTGTGACGTCATAATACATGCTCATGATCCTCCAGTAGATATGACACAAATTGGGGTAAGAGAAATTGTTCATAATACCTGCAAATTAAGCTCTCATAATTCCTTGTGATGTCATAATGCGGACACATTATGACATCATAATACATTGTGAAATCATAGTGCATACTAATTAGCATGACATCATATATTGTGACGTCATAATAAATGCTCAAGATACTCCAGTAGATATGACACAAATTGGGGTAAGAAAAATTGGTCATAATACCTGCAAATTAGGCTCACATAATTCCTTGTGATGTCATAATGCGGATACATTATGATGTCATAATACATTGTGACGTCATAGTGTATACTAGTTAGCATGTCATCATATATTTTGACATCATAATACATGCTCATGATACTCCATTAGAAATGACACAAATTGGGTTAAGAGAAATTCGTCATAATACCTGCAAATTACGCTCTCATAATTCCTTTTGATGTCATAATGCGGATACATTATGACGTCATAATACATTGTGACGTCATAGTGCATACTAATTAGCATGTCATCATATATTGTGACGTCATAATACATGTTCATGATATTCCAGTAGATATGACACAAATTGGGGTAAGAGAAATTGGTCATAATAACTGCAAATTACGCTCTCCTATTACATTGTGATGTCATAATGTGGATAAACTATGACGTCATAATACATTGTGACATCATAGTGCATACTACTTAGCATGTCATCATATATTGTGATGTCATAATACATGCTCATGATACTCCAGTACATATGACACAAATTGTGTTAAGAGAAATTGGTCGTAATACCTGCAAATTACGCTCTCCTAAAACATTGTGATGTCATAATGCGGATACATTATGACGTCATAATACATTGTGACATCATAGTGCATACTAATTAGCATGTCCTCATATATTGTGATGTCATAATACACGCTCATGATCCTCCAGTAGATATGACACAAATTGCGGTAAGGGAAATTGGTCCTAAATCCTGCAAATTACGCTCTCATTATTTCTTGTAATGTCATTATGCGGATACATTATGACGTCATAATACATTGTGACGTCATAGTTCATACTAATTAGCATGTCATCATATATTGTGACGTCATAATACATGCTCATGATACTCCAGTAGATATGACACAAATTGGGGTAAGTAAAATTGGTTGTAATACCTGCAAATTACGCTCTCATAATTCCTTGTGATGTCATCATGCGGATACATTATGATGTCATAATACATTGTGACATCATAGTGCATACTAGTTAGCATGTCATCATATATTTTGACGTCATAATACATGCTCATGATACTCCAGTAGAAATGACACATATTGGGTTAAGAGAAATTCGTCATAATACCTGCAAATTACGCTCTCATAATTCCTTGTGATGTCATAATGCGGATACATTATGACGTCATAATGCATTGTGACGTCATAGTGCCTACTAATTAGCATGCCATCATATATTGTGACGTCATAATACATGCTCATGATATTCCAGTAGATATGACACAAATTGGGGTAAGAGAAATTGGTCATAATACCTGCAAATTACGCTCTCCTAAAACATTGTGATGTCATAATGCGGATACATTATGACGTCATAATACATTGTGACGTCCTAGTGCATACTAATTAGCATGTCATCATATATTGTGATGTCATAATTCATGCTCTGGTTCTCCAGTAGATATGACACAAATTGTGGTAAGAGAAATTGGTCATAATACCTGCAAATTACGCTCTCAAAATTCCTTGTGATGTCATAATGCGGATACATTATGACGTCATAATACATTGAGAAGCCATAGTGCATACTAATTAGCATATCATCATATATTATGACGTCATAATACATGCTCATGATACTCCCGTAGATATGACACAAATTGGGGTAAGTGAAATTGGTCATAATACCTGCAAATTACGCTCTCATAATTCCTTGTGATGTCATAATGCGGATACATTATGACGTCATAATACATAGTGACGCTATAGTGCATACTAATTAGCATGTCATCATATATTGTGACATCATAATACATGCTCATGATACTCAAGTAGATATGACACAAATTGGGGTAAGAGAAATTGGTCATAATACCTGCAAATTACGCTCTCATAATTCCTTGAGATGTAATAATGCGGATACATTATGACGTCATAATATATTGTGACGTTATAGTGCATAGTAATTAGCATGTCATCATATATTGTGACGTCATAATACATGCTCATAATACTCCAGTAGATATGACACAAATTGTGGTAAGAGAAATTGGTCATAATACCTGCAGATTACGCTCTCCTAATACATTGTGATGTCATAATGCGGATACATTATGACGTCATAATACATTGTGACGTCATAGTGCGTAATAATTAGCATGTCATCATATGTTGTGATGTCATAATACATGCTCATGATACTCCAGTACATATGACACAAATTGTGTTAAGTGAAATTGGTCATAATACCTGCAAATTACGCTCTCCTAAAACATTGTGAGGTCATAATGCGGATACATTATGACGTCAGAATACATTGTGACGTCATAGTGCATACTAATTAGCATGTCATCATATATTGTGACGTCATAATTCATGCTCATGATCCTCCAGTAGATATGACACAAATTGGGGTAAGAGAAATTGGTCATAATACCTGCAAATTACGCTCTCATAATTCCTTGTGATGTCATAATGCGGACACATTATGACGTCATAATAAATTGTGATGTCATAGTGCATACTAATTAGCATGTCATCATATATTTTGACTTCATAATACATGCTCATGATACTCCAGTAGATATGACACAAATTGGGGTAAGAAAAATTGGTCATAATACATGCAAATTAGGCTCTCATAATTCCTTGTGATGTCATAATGCGGATACATTAAGATGTCATGATACATTGTGACGTCATAGTGCATACTAATTAGCATGTCATCATATATTGTGACATCATAATACAAGCTCATGATACTCCAGTACATATGACACAAATTGGGGTAAGAGAAATTGGTCATAATACCTGCAAATTATGCTCTCCTATTACATTGTGATGTCATAATGCGGATACATTATGACGTCAAAATACATTGTGACATCATAGTGCATACTGATCAGCATGTCATCATATATTGTGACGTCATAATTCATGCTCATGATACTCCAGTAGATATGACACAAATTGGCGTAAGAGAAATTGGTCATAATACCTGCAAATTACAGTCTCATAATTCCTTGTGATGTCATAATGCGGTTGCATTATGACGTCATAATACATTGTGATGTCATAGTGCATACAAATTAGCATGTCATCATATATTGTGATGTCACAATACATGCTCATGATACTCCAGTACATATGACACAAATTGGGTTAAGAGAAGTTGGTCATAATACCTGCAAATTACGCTCTCCTAAAACATTGTGATGCCATAATGCGGATACATTATGACGTCATAATGCATTGTGACGTCATAGTGCATACTAATTAGCATGTCATCATATATTGTGACGTCATAATACATGCTCATGATACTCCAGTACATATGACACAAATTGTGTTAAGAGAAATTGGTCATAATACCTGCAAATTACGGTCTCCTAAACATTGTGATGTCATAATGCGGATACATTATGACGTCATAATACATTGTGACATCATAGTGCATACTAATTAGCATGTCATCATATATTGTGATGTCATAATGCATGCTCATGATACTCCAGTAGATATGACACAAATTGGGGTAAGAGAAATTGGTCATAATACCTGCAAATTACGCTCTCATAATTCCTTGTGATGTCATAATGCGGACACATTATGACGTCATAATACATTGTGACATCATAGTGCATACTAATTAGCATGTCATCATATATTGTGACGTCATAATACATGCTCATGATACTCCAGTAGATATGACAAAAATTGGGGTACGAGAAATTGGTCATAATAACTGCAAATTACGCTCTCATAATTCCTTGTGATGTCATAATGCGGATACATTATGACGTCATAATATATAGTGAAGTCATAATGCATAGTAATTAACATGTCATCATATATTGTGACGTCATAATACAAGCTCATGATACTTCAGTAGATATGACACAAATTGTGGCAAGAGAATTTGATCATAATACCTGCAAACTACGCTCTCATAATTCCTTGTGATGTCATAATGTGGATACATTATGACGTCATAATACATTGTGACGTCATAGTGCATACTATCTAGCATGTCATCATATATTGTGATGTCATAATACATGCTCATGATACTCCAGTACATATGACACAAATTGGGTTAAGAGAAATTGGTCATATTACCTGCAAATTACGCTCTCCTAAAACATTGTGATGTCATAATGCGGATACATTATGACGTCATAATACATTGTGACGTCATAGTGCATACTAATCAGCATGTCATCATACATTGTGACGTCAAAATTCATGCTCATGATACTCCAGTAGATATGACACAAATTGGGGTAAGAGAAATTGGTCATAATACCTGCAAATTACGCTCTCATAATTCCTTGTGATGTCATAATGCGGATACATTATGACGTCATAATACATTGTGACATCATAGTGCATACCAATTAGCATGTCATCATATATTGTGATATCATAATACATGCTCATGATACTCCAGTACATATGACACAAATTGGGTTAAGAGAAATTGGTCATAATACCTGCAAATTACGCTCTCCTAAAACATTGTGATGACGTAATACGGATACATTATGACGTCATAATACATTGTGACGTCATAGTGCATACTAATTAGCATGTCATCATATATTGTGATGTCATAATACATGCTCATGACACTCCAGTAGATATGACACAAATTGGGTTAAGAGAAATTGGTCATAATACCTGCAAATTGCGCTCTCCTAAAACATTGTGATGTCATAATGCGGATACTTTATGACGTCATAATACATTGTGACGTCATAGTGCATACTAATTAGCATGTCATCATATATTGTGATGTCATAATACATGCTCATGATACTCCAGTATATATGACACAAATTGTGGTAAGAGAAATTGGTCATAATACCTGCAAATTACGCTCTCCTAATTCCTTGTGATGTCATAATGTGGATACATTATGACGTCATAATACATTGTGACATCATACTGCATACTAATTAGCATGTCATCATATATTGTGACGTCATAATACATGCTCATGATACTGCAGTATATATGACACAAATTTGGGTAAGATTAATTGGTCATAATACCTGTAAATTACGCTCTCCTATTACATTGTGATGTCATAATGCGGACACATTATGACGTCATAATACATTGTGACGTCATAGTGCATGCTAATTAGCATGTCATCATATATTGTGACGTCATAATACATGCTCATGATGCTCCAGTAGATATGACACAAACTGTGGTAAGAGAAATTGGTCATAATACCTGCAAATTACGCTCCCCTAATACATTGTGATGTCATAATGCGGATACATTATGACGTCATAATACATTGTGACATCATAGTGCATACTAATTAGCATGACATCATATATTGTGACGTCATAATACATGCTCATGATACTCCAGTAGATACGACACAAATTGCGGTAAGGGAAATTGGTCATAATACCTGCAAATTACGCTCTCAGTATTTCTTGTAATGTCATAATGTGGATACATTATGACGTCATAATACATTGTCACGTCATAGTGCATACTGATTAGCATGTCATCATATATTGTGGTGTCATAATACATGCTCATGATACTCCAGTAGATATGACACAAATTGGGGTAAGTAAAATTGGTCATAATACCTGCAAATTACGCTCTCATAATTCCTAGTGATGTCATAATGCGGATACATTATGATGCCATAATACATTGTGATGTCATACTGCATACTAGTTAGCATGTCATCATATATTGTGACGTCATAATACATGCTCATGATACTCCAGTAGAAATGACACAAATTCGGTTAAGAGAAATTCGTCATAATACCTGCAAATTACGCTCTCATAATTCCTTGTGATGTCATAATGCGGATACATTATGACGTCATACTACATAGTGATGTCATAGTGCATACTAATTAGCATGTCATCCTATATTGTGACGTCATAATACATACTCATGATACTCCAGTAGATATGACACAAATTGGGGCAAGAGAATTTGGTCATAATACCCGCAAATTACGCTCTCATAATTCCTTGTGATGTCATAATGCGGATACAGTATGACGTCATAATACATTGTGTCGTCATAGTGCATACTACCTAGCATCCCATCATATATTGTGATGTCATAATACATGCTCATGATACTCCAGTACATATGACACAAATTGGGTTAAGAGAAATTGGTCATAATACCTGCAAATTACGCTCTCCTAAAACATTGTGATGTCATAATGCGGATATATTATGACGTCATAATACATTGTGACAACATAGTGCATACTAATTAGCATGTCATCATATATTGTGACATCATAATACATGCTCATGATACTCCAGTAGATATGACACAAATTGGGGTAAGAGAAATTGGTCATAATACCTGCAAATTACGCTCTCATAATTCCTTGAGATGTCATAGTGCGGATATATTATGACGTCATAATATATTGTGACGTTATAGTGCATACTAATTAGCATGTCATCATATATTGTGACGTCATAATACATGCTCATAATACTCCAGTAGATATGACACAAATTGTGGTAAGAGAAATTGGTCATAATACCAGCAAATTATGCTCTCCTAATACATTGTGATGTCATAATGCCGATACATTACGAAGTCATAATACATTGTGACGTCATAGTGCATACTAAATATGATGTCATCATATATTGTGACGTCATAATACATGCTCATGATACTCCAGTACATATGACACAAATTGTGGCAAGAGAATTTGGTCATAATACCTGCAAACTACGCTCTCATAATTACTTGTGATGTCATAATGCGGATACATTATGACGTCATAATACATTGTGACGTCATAGTGCATACTACCTAACATGTCATCATATATTGTGACATCATAATACATGCTCAAGATACTCCAGTACATATGACACAAATTGGGTTAAGAGAAATGGGTCATAATACCTGCAAATTACACTTTCCTAAAACATTGTGATGTCATAATGCGGATACATTATGACGTCATAATACATTGTGACGTCATAGTGCATACTAATCAGCATGTCATCATATATTGTTACGTCATAATTCATGCTCATGATACTCCAGTAGATATGACACAAATTGGGGTAAGAGAAATTAGTCATAATACCTGCTAATTACGCTCTCATTATTCCTTGTGATGTCATAATGCGGATACATTATGACATCATAATACATTGTGACGTCATAGCGCATACTAATTAGCATGTCATCATATATTGTGACGTGATAATACATACTCATAATGCTCCAGGGGATATGACACAAATTGGGGTAAGAGAAATTGGTAATAATACCTGCAAATTACGCTCTCCTAAATCCTTGTGATGCCATAATGTGGATACATTATGACGTCATAATACATTCTGCCCTCATAGTGCATACTAATTAGTATGTCATCATATATTGTGACGTCACAATACATGCTCATGATACTCCAGTAGATATGACACAATTTGTGGTAAGAGAAATTGGTCATAATACCTGCAAATTACGCCCTCCTAAAACATTGTGATGTCATAATGCGGATACATTATGACGTCATAATACATTGTGACGTCATAGTGCATACTAATTAGCATGTCATCATATATTGTGGCATCATAATACATGCTCATGATACTCCAGTAGATATGACCCAAATTGGGGTAAGAGAAAATAGTCATAATACCTGCAAATTATGCTCTCCTATTACATTGTGATGTCAGAATGCGGATACATTATGACGTCTTAATACATTGTGACGTCATAGTGCATACTAATTAGCATGTCATCATATATTTTGACGTCGTAATACATGCTCATGATACTCCAGTAGATATCACACAAATTGGGGTAAGAGAAATTGGTCAGAATACCTGCAAATTACGCTCTCCTAATACATTGTGATGTCATAATGTGGATACATTATGACGTCATAATACATTGTGACGTCATAGTGCATACTAATTAGCATTTCATCATATATTGTGACGTCATAATACATGCTCATGATACTCCAGTAGATATGACACAAATTGTGGTAAGAGAAATTGGTCATAATACCTGCAAATTACGCTCTCATTATTCCTTGTGATGTCATAATGTGGATACATTATGACGTCAAAATACATTGTGACGTCACAGTGCATACTCATTAGCATGTCATCATATTTTGTGATGTTATAATACATGCTCATGATACTCCAGTACATATGACACAAATTGGGGTAAGAGAAATTGGTCATAATCTGCAAATTACGCTCTCTTAAAACATTGTGATGTCATAATGCGGATGCATTATGACGTCATAATACATTGTAACGTCATAGTGCATACCAATTACCATGTCATCATATATCGTGACGTCATAATGCATGCTCATGATACTCCAGTAGATATGACACAAATTGGGGTAAGAGAAATTGGTCATAATACCTGCAAATTACGCTCTCATAATTACTTGTGATGTCATAATGTGGATATATTATGACATCATAATACATTGTGACGTCATAGTGCATACTAATTAGCATGTCATCATATATCGTGATGTCATGATACATGCTCATGATACTCCAGTAGATATGACACAAATTGGGGTAAGAGAAATTGGTCATAATACCTGCAAACTACGCTCTCATAATTCCTTTTGAAGCCATAATGCGGATACATTATGACGTCATAGTGCATACTAATTAGCATGTCATCATATATTGTGACGTCAAAATACATGCTCATGATACTTCAGTAGATATTACACAAATTGGGGTATGAGAAATTGGTCATAATACCTGCAAATTATGCTCTCATAATTCCTTGTGATGTCATAATGCGGATACATTATGACGTCATAATACATTGTGAGGTCATAGTGCATAATAATTAGCATGTCATCATATATTGTGATGTCATAATACATGCGCATGATACTCCAGTACATACGACACAAATTGGGTAAAGAGAAATTGGTCATAATACCTGCAAATTACGCTCTCCTAAAACATTGTGATGTCATAATGAGGATACATCATGACATCATAATACATTGTGACGTCACAGTGCATACTGATTAGCATGTCATCATATATTGTGACGTCATAATACATACTCATGATATTCCAGTAGATATGACACAAATTGGGGTAAGAGAAATTGGTCATAATACCTGCAAATTACGCTCTCCTAATTCCTTGTGATATCATAATGCGGATACATTATGACGTCATAATACATTGTGACATCATAGTGCATACTAATTAGCATGTCATCATATATTGTGATGTCATAATTCATGCTCTGGTTCTCCAGTAGATATGACACAAATTGTGGTAAGAGAAATTGGTCATAATACCTGCAAATTACGCTCTCAAAATTCCTTGTGATGTCATAATGCGGATACATTATGACGTCATAATACATTGAGACGTCATAGTGCATACTAATTAGCATATCATCATATATTATGACGTCATAATACATGCTCATGATACTCCCGTAGATATGACACAAATTGGGGTAAGTGAAATTGGTCATAATACCTGCAAATTACGCTCTCATAATTCCTTGTGATGTCATAATGCGGATACATTATGACGTCATAATACATAGTGACGCTATAGTGCATACTAATTAGCATGTCATCATATATTGTGACATCATAATACATGCTCATGATACTCAAGTAGATATGACACAAATTGGGGTAAGAGAAATTGGTCATAATACCTGCAAATTACGCTCTCATAATTCCTTGAGATGTAATAATGCGGATACATTATGACGTCATAATATATTGTGACGTTATAGTGCATAGTAATTAGCATGTCATCATATATTGTGACGTCATAATACATGCTCATAATACTCCAGTAGATATGACACAAATTGTGGTAAGAGAAATTGGTCATAATACCTGCAGATTACGCTCTCCTAATACATTGTGATGTCATAATGCGGATACATTATGACGTCATAATACATTGTGACGTCATAGTGCGTAATAATTAGCATGTCATCATATGTTGTGATGTCATAATACATGCTCATGATACTCCAGTACATATGACACAAATTGTGTTAAGTGAAATTGGTCATAATACCTGCAAATTACGCTCTCCTAAAACATTGTGAGGTCATAATGCGGATACATTATGACGTCAGAATACATTGTGACGTCATAGTGCATACTAATTAGCATGTCATCATATATTGTGACGTCATAATTCATGCTCATGATCCTCCAGTAGATATGACACAAATTGGGGTAAGAGAAATTGGTCATAATACCTGCAAATTACGCTCTCATAATTCCTTGTGATGTCATAATGCGGACACATTATGACGTCATAATAAATTGTGATGTCATAGTGCATACTAATTAGCATGTCATCATATATTTTGACTTCATAATACATGCTCATGATACTCCAGTAGATATGACACAAATTGGGGTAAGAAAAATTGGTCATAATACATGCAAATTAGGCTCTCATAATTCCTTGTGATGTCATAATGCGGATACATTAAGATGTCATGATACATTGTGACGTCATAGTGCATACTAATTAGCATGTCATCATATATTGTGACATCATAATACAAGCTCATGATACTCCAGTACATATGACACAAATTGGGGTAAGAGAAATTGGTCATAATACCTGCAAATTATGCTCTCCTATTACATTGTGATGTCATAATGCGGATACATTATGACGTCAAAATACATTGTGACGTCATAGTGCATACTGATCAGCATGTCATCATATATTGTGACGTCATAATTCATGCTCATGATACTCCAGTAGATATGACACAAATTGGCGTAAGAGAAATTGGTCATAATACCTGCAAATTACAGTCTCATAATTCCTTGTGATGTCATAATGTGGTTACATTATGACGTCATAATACATTGTGATGTCATAGTGCATACAAATTAGCATGTCATCATATATTGTGATGTCACAATACATGCTCATGATACTCCAGTACATATGACACAAATTGGGTTAAGAGAAGTTGGTCATAATACCTGCAAATTACGCTCTCCTAAAACATTGTGATGCCATAATGCGGATACATTATGACGTCATAATGCATTGTGACGTCATAGTGCATACTAATTAGCATGTCATCATATATTGTGACGTCATAATACATGCTCATGATACTCCAGTACATATGACACAAATTGTGTTAAGAGAAATTGGTCATAATACCTGCAAATTACGGTCTCCTAAACATTGTGATGTCATAATGCGGATACATTATGACGTCATAATACATTGTGACATCATAGTGCATACTAATTAGCATGTCATCATATATTGTGATGTCATAATGCATGCTCATGATACTCCAGTAGATATGACACAAATTGGGGTAAGAGAAATTGGTCATAATACCTGAAAATTACGCTCTCATAATTCCTTGTGATGTCATAATGCGGACACATTATGACGTCATAATACATTGTGACATCATAGTGCATACTAATTAGCATGTCATCAAATATTGTGACGTCATAATACATGCTCATGATACTCCAGTATATATGACAAAAATTGGGGTACGAGAAATTGGTCATAATAACTGCAAATTACGCTCTCATAATTCCTTGTGATGTCATAATGCGGATACATTATGACGTCATAATATATAGTGAAGTCATAATGCATAGTAATTAACATGTCATCATATATTGTGACGTCATAATACAAGCTCATGATACTTCAGTAGATATGACACAAATTGTGGCAAGAGAATTTGGTCATAATACCTGCAAACTACGCTCTCATAATTCCTTGTGATGTCATAATGTGGACACATTATGACGTCATAATACATTGTGACGTCATAGTGCATACTACCTAGCATGTCATCATATATTGTGATGTCATAATACATGCTCATGATACTCCAGTACATATGACACAAATTGGGTTAAGAGAAATTGGTCATATTACCTGCAAATTACGCTTTCCTAAAACATTGTGATGTCATAATGCGGATACATTATGACGTCATAATACATTGTGACGTCATAGTGCATACTAATCAGCATGTCATCATACATTGTGACGTCAAAATTCGTGCTCATGATACACCAGTAGATATGACACAAATTGGGGTAAGAGAAATTGGTCATAATACCTGCAAATTACGCTCTCATAATTCCTTGTGATGTCATAATGCGGATACATTATGACGTCATAATACATTGTGACGTCATAGTGCATACCAATTAGCATGTCATCATATATTGTGATATCATAATACATGCTCATGATACTCCAGTACATATGACACAAATTGGGTTAAGAGAAATTGGTCATAATACCTGCAAATTACGCTCTCCTAAAACATTGTGATGACGTAATGCGGATACATTATGACGTCATAATACATTGTGACGTCATAGTGCATACTAATTAGCATGTCATCATATATTGTGATGTCATAATACATGCTCATGACACTCCAGTAGATATGACACAAATTGGGTTAAGAGAAATTGGTCATAATACCTGCAAATTGCGCTCTCCTAAAACATTGTGATGTCATAATGCGGATACTTTATGACGTCATAATACATTGTGACGTCATAGTGCATACTAATTAGCATGTCATCATATATTGTGATGTCATAATACATGCTCATGATACTCCAGTATATATGACACAAATTGTGGTAAGAGAAATTGGTCATAATACCTGCAAATTACGCTCTCCTAATTCCTTGTGATGTCATAATGTGGATACATTATGACGTCATAATACATTGTGACATCATACTGCATACTAATTAGCATGTCATCATATATTGTGACGTCATAATACATGCTCATGATACTGCAGTATATATGACACAAATTTGGGTAAGATTAATTGGTCATAATACCTGCAAATTACGCCCTCCTATTACATTGTGATGTCATAATGCGGACACATTATGACGTCATAATACATTGTGACGTCATAGTGCATGCTAATTAGCATGTCATCATATATTGTGACGTCATAATACATGCTCATGATACTCCAGTAGATATGACACAAACTGTGGTAAGAGAAATTGGTCATAATACCTGCAAATTACGCTCCCCTAATACATTGTGATGTCATAATGCGGATACATTATGACGTCATAATACATTGTGACATCATAGTGCATACTAATTAGCATGTCATCATATATTGTGACGTCATAATACATGCTCATGATTCTCCAGTAGATACGACACAAATTGCGGTAAGGGAAATTGGTCATAATACCTGCAAATTACGCTCTCAGTATTTCTTGTAATGTCATAATGTGGATACATTATGACGTCATAATACATTGTGACGTCATAGTGCATACTGATTAGCATGTCATCATATATTGTGATGTCATAATACATGCTCATGATACTCCAGTAGATATGACACAAATTGGGGTAAGTAAAATTGGTCATAATACCTGCAAATTACGCTCTCATAATTCCTAGTGATGTCATAATGCGGATACATTATGATGCCATAATACATTGTGATGTCATACTGCATACTAGTTAGCATGTCATCATATATTGTGACGTCATAATACATGCTCATGATACTCCAGTAGAAATGACACAAATTCGGTTAAGAGAAATTCGTCATAATACCTGCAAATTACGCTCTCATAATTCCTTGTGATGTCATAATGCGGATACATTATGATGTCATACTACATAGTGATGTCATAGTGCATACTAATTAGCATGTCATCCTATATTGTGACGTCATAATACATACTCATGATACTCCAGTAGATATGACACAAATTGGGGCAAGAGAATTTGGTCATAATACCCGCAAATTACGCTCTCATAATTCCTTGTGATGTCATAATGCGGATACAGTATGACGTCATAATACATTGTGTCGTCATAGTGCATACTACCTAGCATCCCATCATATATTGTGATGTCATAATACATGCTCATGATACTCCAGTACATATGACACAAATTGGGTTAAGAGAAATTTGTCATAATACCTGCAAATTACGCTCTCCTAAAACATTGTGATGTCATAATGCGGATATATTATGACGTCATAATACATTGTGACAACATAGTGCATACTAATTAGCATGTCATCATATATTGTGACATCATAATACATGCTCATGATACTCCAGTAGATATGACACAAATTGGGGTAAGAGAAATTGGTCATAATACCTGCAAATTACGCTCTCATAATTCCTTGAGATGTCATAATGCGGATATATTATGACGACATAATATATTCTGACGTTATAGTGCATACTAATTAGCATGTCATCATATATTGTGACATCATAATACATGCTCATGATACTCCAGTAGATATGACACAAATTGGGGTAAGAGAAATTGGTCATAATACCTGCAAATTACGCTCTCCTATTACATTGTGATGTCATAATGCGGACACCTTATGACCTCATAATACATTGTGACGTCTTAATGCATACTAATTAGCATGTAATCATATATTGTGACGTCATAATACATGCTCATGATACTCCAGTAGATATGACACAAACTGTGGTAAGAGAAATTGGTCATAATACCTGCAAATTACGCTCCCCTAATACATTGTGATGTCATAATGCGGATACATTATGACGTCATAATACATTGTGACATCTTAGTGCATACTAATTAGCATGTCATCATATATTGTGACGTCAGAATACATGCTCATGATACTCCAGTAGATACGACACAAATTGCGGTAAGGGAAATTGGTCATAATACCTGCAAATTACGATCTCATAATTCCTTGTGATGTCATAATGCGGATACATTATGACGTCATAATGCATTGTGACGTCATAGTGCATACTAATTAGCATGTCATCATATATTGTGACGTCATAATACATGCTCATGATATTCCAGTACATATAACACAAATTGGGGTAAGACAAATTTGTCATAATACCTGCAAATTACGCTCTCCTAATACATTGTGATGTCATAATGCGGATACATTATGACATCATAATACATTGTGACATCATAGTGCATACTACTTAGCATGTCATCATATATTGTGATGTCATAATACATGCTCATGATACTCCAGTACATATGACACAAATTGTGTTAAGAGAAATTGGTCATAATACCTGTAAATTACGGTCTCCTAAAACATTGTGATGTCATAATGCAGATACATTATGACATCATAATATATTGTGACGTTATAGTGCACACTAATTAGCATGTCATCATATATTGTGATGTCATAATACAGGCTCATGATACTCCAGTAGATATGACACAAATTGGGTTAAGAGAAATTGGTCTTAATACCTGCAAATTGCGCTCTCCTAAAACATTGTTATGTCATTTTGCGGAAACTTTATGACGTCATAATACATTGTGACATCATAGTGCATACTAATTAGCATGACATCATATATTGTGACGTCATAATACATGCTCAAGATACTCCAGTAGATATGACACAAATTGGGGTAAGGAAAATTGGTCATAATACCTGCAAATTAGGCTCTCATAATTCCTTGTGATGTCACAATGCGTATACATTATGATGCCATAATACATTGTGACGTCATAGTGCATACTAATTAACATGTCATCATATATTGTGACATCATAATACATGCTCATGATACTCCAGTATATATGACACAAGTTGGGGTAAGAGAAATTGGTCATAATACCTGCAAATTACGCTCTCCTATTACATTGTGATGTCATAATGCGGATACATTATGACGTCATAATACATTGTGACATCATAGTGCATACTAATTAGCATGTCATCATATATTGTGATGTCATAATGCATGCTCATGATCCTCCAGTAGATATGACACAAATTGCGGTAAAGGAAATTGGTCATAATACCTGCAAATTACGCTCTCATTATTTCTTGTAATGTCATAATGCGGATACATTATGACGTCATAATACATTGTGACGTCAAAGTTCATACTAATTAGCATGTCATCATATATTGTGACGTCATAATACATGCTCATGATACTCCAGTAGATATGACACAAATTGGGGTAAGTAAAATTGGTCGTAATACCTGCAAATTACGCTTCATAATTCCTTGTGATGTCATAATGCGGATATATTATGATGTCATAATACATTGTGACGTCATAGTGCATACTAGTTCGCATGTCATCATATATTTTGACGTCATAATACATGCTCATGATACTCCAGTAGAAATGACACAAATTGGGTTAAGAGAAATTCGTCATAATACCTGCAAATTACGCTTCATAATTCCCTGTGATGTCATAATGCGGATACATTATGGCGTCATAATGCATTGTGACGTCATAGTGCCTACTAATTAGCATGTCATCATATATTGTGACGTCATAATACATGCTCATCATATTCCAGTAGATATGACACAAATTGTGGTAAGAGAAATTGGTCATAATACCTGCAAATTACGCTCTCCTAAGACCTTGTGATGCCATAATGTGGATACGTTATGACGTCATAATACATTGTGCCCTCATAGTGCATACTAATTAGCATGTCATCATACATTGTGATGTCATAATACATGCTCATGATACTCCAGTAGATATGACACAAATTGGGGTAAGAGAAATTAGTCATAATACCTGCAAATTACGCTCTCATTATTCCTTGTGATGTCATAATGCGGATACATTATGACATCATAATACATTGTGACGTCATAGTGCATACTAATTAGCATGTCATCATATATTGTGACGTGATAATACATAATCATAATGCTCCAGGAGATATGACACAAATTGGGGTAAGAGAAATTGGTAATAATACCTGCAAACTACGCTCTCCTAATTCCTTGTGATGCCATAATGTGGATACATTATGACGTCATAATATATTGTGCCCTCATAGTGCATACTAATTAGTATGTCATCATATATTGTGACGTCACAATACATGCTCATGATACTCCAGTAGATATGACACAATTTGCGGTAAGAGAAATTGGTCATAATACCTGCAAATTACGCCCTCCTAAAACATTGTGATGTCATAATGCAGATACATTATGACGTCATAATACATTGTGACGTCATAGTGCATACTAATTAGCATGTCATCATATATTGTGACGTCATAATACATGCTCGTGATACTCCAGTAGATATGACCCAAATTGGGGTAAGAGAAAATGGTCATAATACCTGCAAATTATGCTCTCCTATTACATTGTGATGTCAGAATGCGGATACATTATGACGTCTTAATACATTGTGACGTCATAGTGCATACTAATTAGCATGTGATCATATATTTTGACGTCATAATACATGCTCATGATACTCCACTAGGTATGACACAAATTGGGTTAAGAGAAATTGGTCATAATACCTGCAAATTACGCTCTCATAATTCCTTGTGATGTCATAATGCGGATACATTATGACATCATACTACATAGTGCATACTAATTAGCATGTCATCATATATTGTGACGTCATAATACATACTCATGATGCTCCAGGAGATATGACACAAATTGGGGTAAGAGAAATTGGTCATAATACCTGCAAATTACGCTCTCCTAATTCCTTGTGATGTCATAATGTGGATACATTATGACGTCATAATACATTGTGCCCTCATAGTTCATACTAATTAGCATGTCATCATACATTGTGATGTCATAATACATCCTCATGATACTCCAGTAGATATGACACAAATTGGGGTAAGAGAAATTGGTCATAATACCTGCAAATTACGCTCTCATAATTCCTTGTGATGTCATAATGCGGACACATTATGACGTCATAATACATTGTGCCCTCATAGTGCATACTAATTAGCATGTCATCATATATTTTAACGTCATAATACATGCTCATGATACTCCAGTAGATATGACACAAATTGGGGTAAGAGAAATTGGTCATACTACCTGCAAATTACGCTCTCCTAAAACATTGTGATGTCATAATGCGAATACATTATGACGTCATAATACGGATACATTATGACGTCATAATATATTGTGACGTCATAGTGCATACTAATTAGCATGTCATCATATATTGTGACGTCATAATACATGCTCATGATACTCCAGTAGATATGACACAAATTGGGGTAAGAGAAATTGGTTATAATACCTGCAAATTACGCTCTCATAATTCCTTGCGATGTCATAATGCGGACACATTATGACGTCATAATACATTGTGACATCATAGTGAATACTAATTAGCATGTCATCATATATTGTGATGTCATAATACATGCTCATGATACTCCAGTACATATGACACAAATTTTGTTAAGGGAAATTGGTCATAATACCTGCAAATTACGCTCTCCTAAAACATTGTGATGTCATAATGCGGATACATTATAACGTCATAATACAGTGTGACGTCATAGTGCATACTAATTAGCATGTCATCATATATTGTGATGTCATAATACATGCTCATGATACTCCAGTAGATATCACACAAATTGGGGTAAGAGAAATTGGTCATAATGGCTGCAAATTACACTCTCATAATTCCTTGGGATGTCATAATGCGGATACATTATGACGTCATAATACATTGTGACGTTATAGTGCATACTAATTAGCATGTGATCATATATTTTGACGTCATAATACATGCTCATGATACTGCAGTAGATATGACACAAATTGGGGTAAGAGAAATTGGTCATAATACCTGCAAATTACGCTCTCATAATTCCTTGTGATGTCATAATGCGGATACATTATGACATCATACTACATAGTGCATACTAATTAGCATGTCATCATATATTGTGACGTCATAATACATACTCATGATGCTCCAGGAGATATGACACAAATTGGGGTAAGAGAAATTGGTCATAATACCTGTAAATTACGCTCTCCTAATTCCTTGTGATGCCATAATGTGGATACATTATGACGTCATAATACATTGTGCCCTCATAGTGCATACTAATTAGCATGTCATCATACATTGTGATGTCATAATACATCCTCATGATACTCCAGTAGATAAGACACAAATTGGGGTAAGAGAAATTGGTCATAATAACTGCAAATTACGCTCTCATAATTCCTTGTGATGTCATAATGCGGACACATTATGACGTCATAATACATTGTGCCCTCATAGTGCATACTAATTAGCATGTCATCATATATTTTGACGTCATAATACATGCTCATGATACTCCAGTAGATATGACACAAATTGGGGTAAGAAAAATTGGACATACTACCTGCAAATTACGCTCTCCTAAAACCTTGTGATGTCATGATGCGAATACATTATGACATCATAATATGGATGCATTATGACGTCATAATACATTGTGACGTCATAGTGCATACTAATTAGCATGTCATCATATATTGTAACGTCATAGTACATGCTCATGATACTCCAGTAGATATGACACAAATTGGGGTAAGAGAAATTGGTCATAATACCTGCAAATTACGCCCTCCTAAAACGTTGTGATGTCATAATGCAGATACATTATGACGTCATAATACATTGCGACGTCATAGTGCATACTAATTAGCATGTCATCATATATTGTGACGTCATAATACATGCTCGTGATACTCCAGTAGATATGACCCAAATTGGGGTAAGAGAAAATGGTCATAATACCTGCAAATTATGCTCTCCTATTACATTGTGATGTCAGAATGCGGATACATTATGACGTCATAATACATTGTGACGTCATAGTGCATACTAATTAGCATGTGATCATATATTTTGACGTCATAATACATGCTCATGATACTCCACTAGATATGACACAAATTGGGTTAAGAGAAATTGGTCATAATACCTGCAAATTACGCTCTCATAATTCCTTGTGATGTCATAATGCGGATACATTATGACATCATACTACATAGTGCATACTAATTAGCATGTCATCATATATTGTGACGTCATAATACATACTCATGATGCTCCAGGAGATATGACACAAATTGGGGTAAGAGAAATTGGTCATAATACCTGCAAATTACGCTCTCCTAATACGTTGTGATGTCATAATGCGGATACATTATGACGTCATAATACATTGCGACGTCATAGTGCATACTAATTAGCATGTCATCATATATTGTGACGTCATAATACATGCTCATGATACTCCAGTAGATATGACACAAATTGCGGTAAGGGAAATTGTTCATAATAGCTGCAAATTACGCTCTCATAATTTCTTGTGATGTCATAATGTGGATATATTATGACGTCATAATACATTGTGACGTCATAGTGCATACTAATTAGCATGTCATCATATATTGTGATGTCATAATACATGCTCATGATACTCCAGTAGATATGACACAAATTGTGGTAAGAGAAATTGGTCATAATACCTGCAAATTACGCTCCCATTATTCCTTGTGATGTCATAATGCAGATACATTATGACGTCATAATACATTGTGACGTCACAGTGCATACTAATTAGCAAGTCATCATATTTTGTGATGTTATAATACATGCTCATGATACTCCAGTACATATGACACAAATTGAGTTAAGAGTAATTGGTCATAATCTGCAAATTACGCTCTCCTAAAACATTGTGATGTCATAATGCGGATACATTATGACGTCATAATACATTGTGACATCATAGTGCATACTAATTAGCATGTCATCATATATTGTGACGTCATAATACATACTCATTATACTCCAGTAGATACGACACAAATTGGGGTAAGAGAAATTGGTCATAATACCTGCAAATTACGCTCTCATAATTTCTTGTGATGTCATAATGCGGATACATTATGATGTCATAATACATTGTGACGTCATAGTGCATAATAATTAGCATTTCATCATATATTGTGATGTCATAATACGTGCTCATGATACTCCAATACATATGACACACATTGGGTTAAGAGAAATTGGTCATAATACCTGCATATTACGCTGTCCTAAAACATTGTGATGTCATAATGCGGATGCATTATGACATCATAATACATTGTGACGTCATAGTGCATACCAATTACCATGTCATCATATATTGTGACGTCATAATGCATGCTCATGATACTCCAGTAGATATGACACAAATTGGGGTAAGAGAAATTGGTCATAATACCTGCAAATTACGCTCTCATAATTACTTGTGATGTCATAATGTGGATACATTATGACGTCATAATACATTGTGACGTCATAGTGCATACTAATTAGCATGTCATCATATATTGTGATGTCATGATACATGCTCATGATACTCCAGTAGATATGACACAAATTGGGGTAAGAGAAATTGGTCATGATACCTGCAAATTACGCTCTCATAATTCGTTTTGAAGCCATAATGCGGATACATTATGACGTCATAGTGCATACTAATTAGCATGTCCTCATATATTGTGACGTCAAAATACATGCTCATGATACTGCAGTAGATATTACACAAATTGGGGTATGAGAAATTGGTCATAATACCTGCAAATTACGCTCTCATAATTCCTTGTGATGTCATAATGCGGATACATTATGACGTCATAATACATTGTGACGTCATAGTGCATAATAATTAGCATGTCATCATATATTGTGATGTCATAATACATGCGCATGATACTCCAGTACATACGACACAAATTGGGTTAAGAGAAATTGGTCATAATACCTGCAAATTACGCTCTCCTAAAACATTGTGATGTCATAATGCGGATACATTATGACATCATAATACATTGTGACGTCACAGTGCATACTGATTAGCATGTCACCATATATTGTGACGTCATAATACATACTCATGATATTCCAGTAGATATGACACAAATTGTGGTAAGAGAAATTGGTCATAATACCTGCAAATTACGCTCTCCTAATTCCTTGTGATATCATAATGCGGATACATTATGACGTCATAATACATTGTGACATCATAGTGCATACTAATTAGCATGTCATCATATATTGTGACGTCATAATACATGCTCATGATACTAAAGTAGATATGACACAAATTGGGGTAATAGAAATTGGTCCTAATACCTTCAAATTACACTCTCATAATTCCTTGTGATGTCATAATGCGGATACATTATGATGTCATAATACATTGTGACGTCATAGTGCACACTAAATAGCATGTCATCATATATTGTGACGTCATAATACTTGCTCATGATACTCCAGTAGATATGACACAAATTGGGGTAAGAGAAATTGGTCATAATACCTGCAAATTACGCTCTCCTAAGACCTTGTGATGCCATAATGTGGATACGTTATGACGTCATAATACATTGTGCCCTCATAGTGCATACTAATTAGCATGTCATCATACATTGTGATGTCATAATACATGCTCATGATACTCCAGTAGATATGACACAAATTGGGGTAAGAGAAATTAGTCATAATACCTGCAAATTACGCTCTCATTATTCCTTGTGATGTCATAATGCGGATACATTATGACATCATAATACATTGTGACGTCATAGTGCATACTAATTAGCATGTCATCATATATTGTGACGTGATAATACATAATCATAATGCTCCAGGAGATATGACACAAATTGGGGTAAGAGAAATTGGTAATAATACCTGCAAACTACGCTCTCCTAATTCCTTGTGATGCCATAATGTGGATACATTATGACGTCATAATACATTGTGCCCTCATAGTGCATACTAATTAGTATGTCATCATATATTGTGACGTCACAATACATGCTCATGATACTCCAGTAGATATGACACAATTTGCGGTAAGAGAAATTGGTCATAATACCTGCAAATTACGCCCTCCTAAAACATTGTGATGTCATAATGCAGATACATTATGACGTCATAATACATTGTGACGTCATAGTGCATACTAATTAGCATGTCATCATATATTGTGACGTCATAATACATGCTCGTGATACTCCAGTAGATATGACCCAAATTGGGGTAAGAGAAAATGGTCATAATACCTGCAAATTATGCTCTCCTATTACATTGTGATGTCAGAATGCGGATACATTATGACGTCTTAATACATTGTGACGTCATAGTGCATACTAATTAGCATGTGATCATATATTTTGACGTCATAATACATGCTCATGATACTCCACTAGGTATGACACAAATTGGGTTAAGAGAAATTGGTCATAATACCTGCAAATTACGCTCTCATAATTCCTTGTGATGTCATAATGCGGATACATTATGACATCATACTACATAGTGCATACTAATTAGCATGTCATCATATATTGTGACGTCATAATACATACTCATGATGCTCCAGGAGATATGACACAAATTGGGGTAAGAGAAATTGCTCATAATACCTGCAAATTACGCTCTCCTAATTCCTTGTGATGTCATAATGTGGATACATTATGACGTCATAATACATTGTGCCCTCATAGTTCATACTAATTAGCATGTCATCATACATTGTGATGTCATAATACATCCTCATGATACTCCAGTAGATATGACACAAATTGGGGTAAGAGAAATTGGTCATAATACCTGCAAATTACGCTCTCATAATACCTTGTGATGTCATAATGCGGACACATTATGACGTCATAATACATTGTGCCCTCATAGTGCATACTAATTAGCATGTCATCATATATTTTAACGTCATAATACATGCTCATGATACTCCAGTAGATATGACACAAATTGGGGTAAGAGAAATTGGTCATACTACCTGCAAATTACGCTCTCCTAAAACATTGTGATGTCATAATGCGAATACATTATGACGTCATAATACGGATACATTATGACGTCATAATATATTGTGACGTCATAGTGCATACTAATTAGCATGTCATCATATATTGTGACGTCATAATACATGCTCATGATACTCCAGTAGATATGACACAAATTGGGGTAAGAGAAATTGGTTATAATACCTGCAAATTACGCTCTCATAATTCCTTGCGATGTCATAATGCGGACACATTATGACGTCATAATACATTGTGACATCATAGTGAATACTAATTAGCATGTCATCATATATTGTGATGTCATAATACATGCTCATGATACTCCAGTACATATGACACAAATTTTGTTAAGGGAAATTGGTCATAATACCTGCAAATTACGCTCTCCTAAAACATTGTGATGTCATAATGCGGATACATTATAACGTCATAATACAGTGTGACGTCATAGTGCATACTAATTAGCATGTCATCATATATTGTGATGTCATAATACATGCTCATGATACTCCAGTAGATATCACACAAATTGGGGTAAGAGAAATTGGTCATAATGGCTGCAAATTACACTCTCATAATTCCTTGGGATGTCATAATGCGGATACATTATGACGTCATAATACATTGTGACGTTATAGTGCATACTAATTAGCATGTGATCATATATTTTGACGTCATAATACATGCTCATGATACTGCAGTAGATATGACACAAATTGGGGTAAGAGAAATTGGTCATAATACCTGCAAATTACGCTCTCATAATTCCTTGTGATGTCATAATGCGGATACATTATGACATCATACTACATAGTGCATACTAATTAGCATGTCATCATATATTGTGACGTCATAATACATACTCATGATGCTCCAGGAGATATGACACAAATTGGGGTAAGAGAAATTGGTCATAATACCTGTAAATTACGCTCTCCTAATTCCTTGTGATGCCATAATGTGGATACATTATGACGTCATAATACATTGTGCCCTCATAGTGCATACTAATTAGCATGTCATCATACATTGTGATGTCATAATACATCCTCATGATACTCCAGTAGATAAGACACAAATTGGGGTAAGAGAAATTGGTCATAATAACTGCAAATTACGCTCTCATAATTCCTTGTGATGTCATAATGCGGACACATTATGACGTCATAATACATTGTGCCCTCATAGTGCATACTAATTAGCATGTCATCATATATTTTGACGTCATAATACATGCTCATGATACTCCAGTAGATATGACACAAATTGGGGTAAGAAAAATTGGACATACTACCTGCAAATTACGCTCTCCTAAAACCTTGTGATGTCATGATGCGAATACATTATGACATCATAATATGGATGCATTATGACGTCATAATACATTGTGACGTCATAGTGCATACTAATTAGCATGTCATCATATATTGTAACGTCATAGTACATGCTCATGATACTCCAGTAGATATGACACAAATTGGGGTAAGAGAAATTGGTCATAATACCTGCAAATTACGCCCTCCTAAAACGTTGTGATGTCATAATGCAGATACATTATGACGTCATAATACATTGCGACGTCATAGTGCATACTAATTAGCATGTCATCATATATTGTGACGTCATAATACATGCTCGTGATACTCCAGTAGATATGACCCAAATTGGGGTAAGAGAAAATGGTCATAATACCTGCAAATTATGCTCTCCTATTACATTGTGATGTCAGAATGCGGATACATTATGACGTCATAATACATTGTGACGTCATAGTGCATACTAATTAGCATGTGATCATATATTTTGACGTCATAATACATGCTCATGATACTCCACTAGATATGACACAAATTGGGTTAAGAGAAATTGGTCATAATACCTGCAAATTACGCTCTCATAATTCCTTGTGATGTCATAATGCGGATACATTATGACATCATACTACATAGTGCATACTAATTAGCATGTCATCATATATTGTGACGTCATAATACATACTCATGATGCTCCAGGAGATATGACACAAATTGGGGTAAGAGAAATTGGTCATAATACCTGCAAATTACGCTCTCCTAATACGTTGTGATGTCATAATGCGGATACATTATGACGTCATAATACATTGCGACGTCATAGTGCATACTAATTAGCATGTCATCATATATTGTGACGTCATAATACATGCTCATGATACTCCAGTAGATATGACACAAATTGCGGTAAGGGAAATTGTTCATAATAGCTGCAAATTACGCTCTCATAATTTCTTGTGATGTCATAATGTGGATATATTATGACGTCATAATACATTGTGACGTCATAGTGCATACTAATTAGCATGTCATCATATATTGTGATGTCATAATACATGCTCATGATACTCCAGTAGATATGACACAAATTGTGGTAAGAGAAATTGGTCATAATACCTGCAAATTACGCTCCCATTATTCCTTGTGATGTCATAATGCAGATACATTATGACGTCATAATACATTGTGACGTCACAGTGCATACTAATTAGCAAGTCATCATATTTTGTGATGTTATAATACATGCTCATGATACTCCAGTACATATGACACAAATTGAGTTAAGAGTAATTGGTCATAATCTGCAAATTACGCTCTCCTAAAACATTGTGATGTCATAATGCGGATACATTATGCCGTCATAATACATTGTGACATCATAGTGCATACTAATTAGCATGTCATCATATATTGTGACGTCATAATACATACTCATTATACTCCAGTAGATACGACACAAATTGGGGTAAGAGAAATTGGTCATAATACCTGCAAATTACGCTCTCATAATTTCTTGTGATGTCATAATGCGGATACATTATGATGTCATAATACATTGTGACGTCATAGTGCATAATAATTAGCATTTCATCATATATTGTGATGTCATAATACGTGCTCATGATACTCCAATACATATGACACACATTGGGTTAAGAGAAATTGGTCATAATACCTGCATATTACGCTGTCCTAAAACATTGTGATGTCATAATGCGGATGCATTATGACATCATAATACATTGTGACGTCATAGTGCATACCAATTACCATGTCATCATATATTGTGACGTCATAATGCATGCTCATGATACTCCAGTAGATATGACACAAATTGGGGTAAGAGAAATTGGTCATAATACCTGCAAATTACGCTCTCATAATTACTTGTGATGTCATAATGTGGATACATTATGACGTCATAATACATTGTGACGTCATAGTGCATACTAATTAGCATGTCATCATATATTGTGATGTCATGATACATGCTCATGATACTCCAGTAGATATGACACAAATTGGGGTAAGAGAAATTGGTCATGATACCTGCAAATTACGCTCTCATAATTCGTTTTGAAGCCATAATGCGGATACATTATGACGTCATAGTGCATACTAATTAGCATGTCCTCATATATTGTGACGTCAAAATACATGCTCATGATACTGCAGTAGATATTACACAAATTGGGGTATGAGAAATTGGTCATAATACCTGCAAATTACGCTCTCATAATTCCTTGTGATGTCATAATGCGGATACATTATGACGTCATAATACATTGTGACGTCATAGTGCATAATAATTAGCATGTCATCATATATTGTGATGTCATAATACATGCGCATGATACTCCAGTACATACGACACAAATTGGGTTAAGAGAAATTGGTCATAATACCTGCAAATTACGCTCTCCTAAAACATTGTGATGTCATAATGCGGATACATTATGACATCATAATACATTGTGACGTCACAGTGCATACTGATTAGCATGTCACCATATATTGTGACGTCATAATACATACTCATGATATTCCAGTAGATATGACACAAATTGTGGTAAGAGAAATTGGTCATAATACCTGCAAATTACGCTCTCCTAATTCCTTATGATATCATAATGCGGATACATTATGACGTCATAATACATTGTGACATCATAGTGCATACTAATTAGCATGTCATCATATATTGTGACGTCATAATACATGCTCATGATACTAAAGTAGATATGACACAAATTGGGGTAATAGAAATTGGTCCTAATACCTTCAAATTACACTCTCATAATTCCTTGTGATGTCATAATGCGGATACATTATGATGTCATAATACATTGTGACGTCATAGTGCACACTAAATAGCATGTCATCATATATTGTGACGTCATAATACTTGCTCATGATACTCCAGTAGATATGACACAAATTGGGGTAAGAGAAAATGGTCATAATACCTGCAAATTACGCTCTCCTATTACATTGTTATGTCATAATGCGGATACATTACGACGTCATAATACATTGTGACGTCATAGTGCATACTAATTAGCATGTCATCATATATTTTGACGTCGTAATACATGCTCATGATACTCCAGTAGATATCACACAAATTGGGGTAAGAGAAATTGGTCAGAATACCTGCAAATTACGCTCTCCTAATACATTGTGATGTCATAATGTGGATACATTATGACGTCATAATACATTGTGACGACATAGTGCATACTAATTAGCATTTCATCATATATTGTGACGTCATAATACATGCTCATGATACTCCAGTAGATATGACACAAATTGCGGTAAGGGAAATTGTTCATAATAGCTGCAAATTACGCTCTCATAATTTCTTGTGATGTCATAATGTGGATATATTATGACGTCATAATACATTGTGACATCATAGTGCATACTAATTAGCATGTCATCATATATTGTGATGTCATAATACATGCTCATGATACTCCAGTAGATATGACACAAATTGTGGTAAGAGAAATTGGTCGTAATACCTGCAAATTACGCTCACATTATTCCTTGTGATGTCATAATGCAGATACATTATGACGTCATAATACTATGTGACGTCACAGTGCATACTAATTAGCATGTCATCATATTTTGTGATGTTATAATACATGCTCATGATACTCCAGTACATATGACACAAATTGAGTTAAGAGAAATTGGTCATAATCTGCAAATTACGCTCTCCTAAAACATTGTGATGTCATAATGCGGATACATTATGACGTCATAATACATTGTGACGTCATAGTGCATACTAATTAGCATGTCATCATATATTGTGACGTCATAATACATACTCATTATACTCCAGTAGAAATGACACAAATTGAGGTAAGAGAAATTGGTCATAATACCTGCAAATTACGCTCTCATAATTCCTTGTGATGTCATAATGCGGATACATTATGACGTCATAATACATTGTTACATCATAGTGCATACTAATTAGCATGTCGCCATATATTGTGACGTCATAATACATGCTCAATATACTCCAGTAGATACGACACAAATTGGGGTAAGAGAAATTGGTCATAATACCTGCAAATTACGCTCTCATAATTTCTTGTGATGTCATAATGCGGATACATTATGATGTCATAATACATTGTGACGTCATAGTGCATAATAATTAGCATTTCATCATATATTGTGATGTCATAATACGTGCTCATGATACTCCAATACATATGACACACATTGGGTTAAGAGAAATTGGTCATAATACCTGCATATTACGCTCTCCTAAAACATTGTGATGTCATAATGCGGATGCATTATGACATCATAATACATTGTGACGTCATAGTGCATACCAATTACCATGTCATCATATATTGTGATGTCATAATGCATGCTCATGATACTCCAGTAGATATGACACAAATTGGGGTAAGAGAAATTGGTCATAATACCTGCAAATTACGCTCTCATAATTACTTGTGATGTCATAATGTGGATACATTATGACGTCATAATACATTGTGACGTCATAGTGCATACTAATTAGCATGTCATCATATATTGTGATGTCATGATACATGCTCATGATACTCCAGTAGATATGACACAAATTGGGGTAAGAGAAATTGGTCATAATACCTGCAAACTACGCTCTCATAATTCCTTTTGAAGCCATAATGCGGATACATTATGACGTCATAGTGCATACTAATTAGCATGTCATCATATATTGTGACGTCAAAATACATGCTCATGATACTCCAGTAGATATTACACAAATTGGGGTATGAGAAATTGGTCATAATACCTGCAAATTACGCTCTCATAATTCCTTGTGATGTCATAATGCGGATACATTATGACATCATAATACATTGTGACGTCATAGTGCATAATAATTAGCATGTCATCATATATTGTGATGTCATAATACATGCGCATGATACTCCAGTATATACGACACAAATTGGGTTAAGAGAAATGGGTCATAATACCTGCAAATTACGCTCTCCTAAAACATTGTGATGTCATAATGCGGATACATTATGACATCATAATACATTGTGACGTCACAGTGCATACTGATTAGCATGTCACCATATATTGTGACGTCATAATACATACTCATGATATTCCAGTAGATATGACAGAAATTGGGGTAAGAGAAATTGGTCATAATACCTGCAAATTACGCTCTCCTAATTCCTTGTGATATCATAATGCGGATACATTATGACGTCATAATACATTGTGACGTCATAGTGAATACTAATTAGCATGTCATCATATATTGTGACGTCATAATACATGCTCATGATACTCCAGTAGATACGACACAAATTGCGGTAAGAGAAATTGGTCATAATACCTGCAAATTACGCTCTCCTAATACTTTGTGATGTCATAATGCGGATACATTATGACGTCATAATACATTGCGACGTCATAGTGCATACTAATTAGCATGTCATCATATATTGTGACGTCATAATACATGCTCATGATACTCCAGTAGATATGACACAAATTGCGGTAAGGGAAATTCGACATAATACCTGCAAATTACGCTCTCATTATTTCTTGTGATGTCATAATGCGGATACATTATGACGTCATAATACATTGTGCCCTCATAGTGCATACTAATTAGCATGTCATCATATATTGTGACGTCATAATACATGCTCATGATACTCCAGTAGATTTGACACAAATTGGGGTAAGAGAAATTGGTCATAGTACCTGCAAATTACGCTCTCCTAATACATTGTGATGTCATAATGCGGATATATTATGACGTCATAATACATTGTGACGTCATAGTGCATACTAATTAGCATGTCATTATATATTGTGACGTCATAATACTTGCTCATGTTACTCCAGTAGATATGACACAAATTGGGGTAAGAGAAAATGGTCATAATACCTGCAAATTACGCTCTCCTATTACATTGTGATGTCATAATGCGGATACATTATGACGTCATAATACATTGTGACGTCATAGTGCATACCAATTAGCATGTCATCATATATTGTGACGTCATAATACATGCTCATGATACTCCAGTAGATATGACACAAATTGCGGTAAGGGAAATTGGTAATAATAACTGCAAATTACGCTCTCAGTATTGCTTGTAATGTCACAATGCGGATACATTATGACGTCATAATACATTGTGACGTCATAGTGCATACTAATTAGCATGTCATCATATATTGTGACGTCATAATACATGCTCATGATACTCCAGTAGATATGACACAAATTGGGGTAAGTAAAATTGGTCATAATACCTGCAAATTACGCTCCCATAATTCCTTGTGATGTCATAATGCGGATACATTATGATGTCATAATACATTGTGACGTCATAGTGCATACTAGTTAGCATGTCATCATATATTGTGACATCATAATACATGCTCATGATACTCCAGTAGAAATGACACAAATTGTGTTAAGAGAAATTCGTCATAATACCTGCAAATTACGCTCTCATAATTCCTTGTGATGTCATAATGCGGATACATTATGACGTCATAATGCATTGTGACGTCATAGTGCATACTAATTAGCATGTCATCATATATTGTGACGTCATAATACATGCTCATGATATTCCAGTAGATATGACACAAATTGAGGTAAGAGAAATTGGTCATAATACCTGCAAATTACGCTCTCCTAATACATTGTGATGTCATAATGTGGATACATTATGACGTCATAATACATTGTGAAATCATAGTGAATACTACTTTGCATGTCATCATATATTGTGATGTCATAATACATGCTCATGATACTCCAGTGCATATGACACAAATTGGGTTAAGAGAAATTGGGCATAAAACCTGCAAACTACGCTCTCCTAAAACACTGTGATGTCATAATGCGGATACATTATGACGTCATAATACATTGTGACATCATAGTGCATACTAATTAGCATGTCATCATATATTGTGATGTCATAATGCATGCTCATTATACTCCAGTACATATGACAAAAATTGGGGTAAGAGAAATTGGTCATAATACCTACAAATTACGCTCTCCTAATTCCTTGTGATGTCATAATGCGGATACATTATGATGTCATAATACATTGTGACGTCATAGTGCATACTAGTTAGCATGTCATCATATATTGTGACGTCATAATACATGCTCATGATCCTCCAGTAGATATGACACAAATTGTGTTAAGAGAAATTCGTCATAATACCTGCAAATTACGCCTCATAATTCCTTGTGATATCATAATGCGGATACATTATGACGTCATAATACATTGTGACGTCATAGTGCATACTAATTAGCATGTCATCATATATTGTGACGTCATAATACATGATCATGATCCTCCAGTAGATATGACACAAATTGGGGTAAGAGAAATTGGTCATAATACCTGCAAATTAGGCTCTCATAATTCCTTGTGATGTCATAATGCGGACACATTATGACGTCATAATATATTGTGATGTCATAGTGCATACTAATTAGCATGTCATCATATATTGTGACGTCATAATACATGCTCATGATACTCCAGTAGATATGACACAAATTGGGGTAAGAGAAATTGGTCATAATACCTGCAAATTACGCTCTCCTATTACATTGTGATGTCATAATGCGGACACATTATGACCTCATAATACATTGTGACGTCTTAATGCATACTAATTAGCATGTAATCATATATTGTGACGTCATAATACATGCTCATGATACTCCAGTAGATATGACACAAACTGTGGTAAGAGAAATTGGTCATAATACCTGCAAATTACGCTCCCCTAATACATTGTGATGTCATAATGCGGATACATTATGACGTCATAATACATTGTGACATCTTAGTGCATACTAATTAGCATGTCATCATATATTGTGACGTCATAATACATGCTCATGATACTCCAGTAGATACGACACAAATTGCGGTAAGGGAAATTGGTCATAATACCTGCAAATTACGATCTCATAATTCCTTGTGATGTCATAATGCCAATACATTATGACGTCATAATGCATTGTGACGTCATAGTGCATACTAATTAGCATGTCATCATATATTGTGACGTCATAATACATGCTCATGATATTTCAGTACATATAACACAAATTGGGGTAAGACAAATTTGTCATAATACCTGCAAATTACGCTCTCCTAATACATTGTGATGTCATAATGCGGATACATTATGACATCATAATACATTGTGACATCATAGTGCATACTACTTAGCATGTCATCATATATTGTGATGTCATAATACATGCTCATGATACTCCAGTACATATGACACAAATTGTGTTAAGAGAAATTGGTCGTAATACCTGTGAATTACGGTCTCCTAAAACATTGTGATGTCATAATGCAGATACATTATGACATCATAATATATTGTGACGTTATAGTGCACACTAATTAGCATGTCATCATATATTGTGATGTCATAATACAGGCTCATGATACTCCAGTAGATATGACACAAATTGGGTTAAGAGAAATTGGTCTTAATACCTGCAAATTGCGCTCTCCTAAAACATTGTTATGTCATTTTGCGGAAACTTTATGACGTCATAATACATTGTGACATCATAGTGCATACTAATTAGCATGACATCATATATTGTGACGTCATAATACATGCTCAAGATACTCCAGTAGATATGACACAAATTGGGGTAAGGAAAATTGGTCATAATACCTGCAAATTAGGCTCTCATAATTCCTTGTGATGTCACAATGCGTATACATTATGATGCCATAATACATTGTGACGTCATAGTGCATACTAATTAACATGTCATCATATATTGTGATATCATAATACATGCTCATGATACTCCAGTATATATGACACAAGTTGGGGTAAGAGAAATTGGTCATAATACCTGCAAATTACGCTCTCCTATTACATTGTGATGTCATAATGCGGATACATTATGACGTCATAATACATTGTGACATCATAGTGCATACTAATTAGCATGTCATCATATATTGTGATGTCATAATGCATGCTCATGATCCTCCAGTAGATATGACACAAATTGCGGTAAAGGAAATTGGTCATAATACCTGCAAATTACGCTCTCATTATTTCTTGTAATGTCATAATGCGGATACATTATGACGTCATAATACATTGTGACGTCAAAGTTCATACTAATTAGCATGTCATCATATATTGTGACGTCATAATACATGCTCATGATACTCCAGTAGATATGACACAAATTGGGGTAAGTAAAATTGGTCGTAATACCTGCAAATTACGCTTCATAATTCCTTGTGATGTCATAATGCGGATACATTATGATGTCATAATACATTGTGACGTCATAGTGCATACTAGTTCGCATGTCATCATATATTTTGACGTCATAATACATGCTCATGATACTCCAGTAGAAATGACACAAATTGGGTTAAGAGAAATTCGTCATAATACCTGCAAATTACGCTTCATAATTCCTTGTGATGTCATAATGCGGATACATTATGGCGTCATAATGCATTGTGACGTCATAGTGCCTACTAATTAGCATGTCATCATATATTGTGACGTCATAATACATGCTCATCATATTCCAGTAGATATGACACAAATTGTGGTAAGAGAAATTGGTCATAATACCTGCAAATTACGCTCTCCTAAGACCTTGTGATGCCATAATGTGGATACGTTATGACGTCATAATACATTGTGCCCTCATAGTGCATACTAATTAGCATGTCATCATACATTGTGATGTCATAATACATGCTCATGATACTCCAGTAGATATGACACAAATTGGGGTAAGAGAAATTAGTCATAATACCTGCAAATTACGCTCTCATTATTCCTTGTGATGTCATAATGCGGATACATTATGATATCATAATACATTGTGACGTCATAGTGCATACTAATTAGCATGTCATCATATATTGTGACGTGATAATACATACTCATAATGCTCCAGGAGATATGACACAAATTGGGGTAAGAGAAATTGGTAATAATACCTGCAAATTACGCTCTCCTAAATCCTTGTGATGCCATAATGTGGATACATTATGACGTCATAATACATTCTGCCCTCATAGTGCATACTAATTAGTATGTCATCATATATTGTGACGTCACAATACATGCTCATGATACTCCAGTAGATATGACACAATTTGTGGTAAGAGAAATTGGTCATAATACCTGCAAATTACGCCCTCCTAAAACATTGTGATGTCATAATGCGGATACATTATGACGTCATAATACATTGTGACGTCATAGTGCATACTAATTAGCATGTCATCATATATTGTGGCATCATAATACATGCTCATGATACTCCAGTAGATATGACCCAAATTGGGGTAAGAGAAAATAGTCATAATACCTGCAAATTATGCTCTCCTATTACATTGTGATGTCAGAATGCGGATACATTATGACGTCTTAATACATTGTGACGTCATAGTGCATACTAATTAGCATGTCATCATATATTTTGACGTCGTAATACATGCTCATGATACTCCAGTAGATATCACACAAATTGGGGTAAGTAAAATTGGTCAGAATACCTGCAAATTACGCTCTCCTAATACATTGTGATGTCATAATGTGGATACATTATGACGTCATAATACATTGTGACGTCATAGTGTATACTAATTAGCATTTCATCATATATTGTGACGTCATAATACATGCTCATGATACTCCAGTAGATATGACACAAATTGTGGTAAGAGAAATTGGTCATAAGACCTGCAAATTACGCTCTCATTATTCCTTGTGATGTCATAATGCGGATACATTATGACGTCAAAATACATTGTGACGTCACAGTGCATACTAATTAGCATGTCATCATATTTTGTGATGTTATAATACATGCTCATGATACTCCAGTAGATACGACACAAATTGCGGTAAGGGAAATTGGTCATAATACCTGCAAATTACGATCTCATAATTCCTTGTGATGTCATAATGCGGATACATTATGACGTCATAATGCATTGTGACGTCATAGTGCATACTAATTAGCATGTCATCATATATTGTGACGTCATAATACATGCTCATGATATTTCAGTACATATAACACAAATTGGGGTAAGACAAATTTGTCATAATACCTGCAAATTACGCTCTCCTAATACATTGTGATGTCATAATGCGGATACATTATGACATCATAATACATTGTGACATCATAGTGCATACTACTTAGCATGTCATCATATATTGTGATGTCATAATACATGCTCATGATACTCCAGTACATATGACACAAATTGTGTTAAGAGAAATTGGTCATAATACCTGTAAATTACGGTCTCCTAAAACATTGTGATGTCATAATGCAGATACATTATGACATCATAATATATTGTGACGTTATAGTGCACACTAATTAGCATGTCATCATATATTGTGATGTCATAATACAGGCTCATGATACTCCAGTAGATATGACACAAATTGGGTTAAGAGAAATTGGTCTTAATACCTGCAAATTGCGCTCTCCTAAAACATTGTTATGTCATTTTGCGGAAACTTTATGACGTCATAATACATTGTGACATCATAGTGCATACTAATTAGCATGACATCATATATTGTGACGTCATAATACATGCTCAAGATACTCCAGTAGATATGACACAAATTGGGGTAAGGAAAATTGGTCACAATACCTGCAAATTAGGCTCTCATAATTCCTTGTGATGTCACAATGCGTATACATTATGATGCCATAATACATTGTGACGTCATAGTGCATACTAATTAACATGTCATCATATATTGTGACATCATAGTACATGCTCATGATACTCCAGTATATATGACACAAGTTGGGGTAAGAGAAATTGGTCATAATACCTGCAAATTACGCTCTCCTATTACATTGTGATGTCATAATGCGGATACATTATGACGTCATAATACATTGTGACATCATAGTGCATACTAATTAGCATGTCATCATATATTGTGATGTCATAATGCATGCTCATGATCCTCCAGTAGATATGACACAAATTGCGGTAAAGGAAATTGGTCATAATACCTGCAAATTACGCTCTCATTATTTCTTGTAATGTCATAATGCGGATACATTATGACGTCATAATACATTGTGACGTCAAAGTTCATACTAATTAGCATGTCATCATATATTGTGACGTCATAATACATGCTCATGATACTCCAGTAGATATGACACAAATTGGGGTAAGTAAAATTGGTCGTAATACCTGCAAATTACGCTTCATAATTCCTTGTGATGTCATAATGCGGATACATTATGATGTCATAATACATTGTGACATCATAGTGCATACTAGTTCGCATGTCATCATATATTTTGACGTCATAATACATGCTCATGATACTCCAGTAGAAATGACACAAATTGGGTTAAGAGAAATTCGTCATAATACCTGCAAATTACGCTTCATAATTCCCTGTGATGTCATAATGCGGATACATTATGGCGTCATAATGCATTGTGACGTCATAGTGCCTACTAATTAGCATGTCATCATATATTTTGACGTCATAATACATGCTCATCATATTCCAGTAGATATGACACAAATTGTGGTAAGAGAAATTGGTCATAATACCTGCAAATTACGCTCTCCTAAGACCTTGTGATGCCATAATGTGGATACGTTATGACGTCATAATACATTGTGCCCTCATAGTGCATACTAATTAGCATGTCATCATACATTGTGATGTCATAATACATGCTCATGATACTCCAGTAGATATGACACAAATTGGGGTAAGAGAAATTAGTCATAATACCTGCAAATTACGCTCTCATTATTCCTTGTGATGTCATAATGCGGATACATTATGACATCATAATACATTGTGACGTCATAGTGCATACTAATTAGCATGTCATCATATATTGTGACGTGATAATACATACTCATAATGCTCCAGGAGATATGACACAAATTGGGGTAAGAGAAATTGGTAATAATACCTGCAAACTACGCTCTCCTAATTCCTTGTGATGCCATAATGTGGATACATTATGACGTCATAATATATTGTGCCCTCATAGTGCATACTAATTAGTATGTCATCATATATTGTGACGTCACAATACATGCTCATGATACTCCAGTAGATATGACACAATTTGCGGTAAGAGAAATTGGTCATAATACCTGCAAATTACGCCCTCCTAAAACATTGTGATGTCATAATGCAGATACATTATGACGTCATAATACATTGTGACGTCATAGTGCATACTAATTAGCATGTCATCATATATTGTGACGTCATAATACATGCTCGTGATACTCCAGTAGATATGACCCAAATTGGGGTAAGAGAAAATGGTCATAATACCTGCAAATTATGCTCTCCTATTACATTGTGATGTCAGAATGCGGATACATTATGACGTCTTAATACATTGTGACGTCATAGTGCATACGAATTAGCATGTGATCATATATTTTGACGTCATAATACATGCTCATGATACTCCACTAGATATGACACAAATTGGTTTAAGAGAAATTGGTCATAATACCTGCAAATTACGCTCTCATAATTCCTTGTGATGTCATAATGCGGATACATTATGACATCATACTACATAGTGCATACTAATTAGCATGTCATCATATATTGTGACGTCATAATACATACTCATGATGCTCCAGGAGATATGACACAAATTGGGGTAAGAGAAATTGGTCATAATACCTGCATATTACGCTCTCATAATTCCTTGTGATGCCATAATGTGGATACATTATGACGTCATAATACATTGTGCCCTCATAGTTCATACTAATTAGCATGTCATCATACATTGTGATGTCATAATACATCCTCATGATACTCCAGTAGATATGACACAAATTGGGGTAAGAGAAATTGGTCATAATACCTGCAAATTACGCTCTCATAATTCCTTGTGATGTCATAATGCGGACACATTATGACGTCATAATACATTGTGCCCTCATAGTGCATACTAATTAGCATGTCATCATATATTTTGACATCATAATACATGCTCATGATACTCCAGTAGATATGACACAAATTGGGGTAAGAGAAATTGGTCATACTACCTGCAAATTACGCTCTCCTAAAACATTGTGATGTCATAATGCGGATACATTATAACGTCATAATACAGTGTGACGTCATAGTGCATACTAATTAGCATGTCATCATATATTGTGATGTCATAATACATGCTCATGATACTCCAGTAGATATCACACAAATTGGGGTAAGAGAAATTGGTCATAATGGCTGCAAATTACACTCTCATAATTCCTTGGGATGTCATAATGCGGATACATTATGACGTCATAATACATTGTGACGTTATAGTGCATACTAATTAGCATGTGATCATATATTTTGACGTCATAATACATGCTCATGATACTGCAGTAGATATGACAGAAATTGGGGTAAGAGAAATTGGTCATAATACCTGCAAATTACGCTCTCATAATTCCTTGTGATGTCATAATGCGGATACATTATGGCATCATACTACATAGTGCATACTAATTAGCATGTCATCATATATTGTGACGTCATAATACATACTCATGAGGCTCCAGGAGATATGACACAAATTGGGGTAAGAGAAATTGGTCATAATACCTGTAAATTACGCTCTCCTAATTCCTTGTGATGCCATAATGTGGATACATTATGACGTCATAATACATTGTGCCCTCATAGTGCATACTAATTAGCATGTCATCATACATTGTGATGTCATAATACATCCTCATGATACTCCAGTAGATAAGACACAAATTGGGGTAAGAGAAATTGGTCATAATAACTGCAAATTACGCTCTCATAATTCCTTGTGATGTCATAATGCGGACACATTATGACGTCATAATACATTGTGCCCTCATAGTGCATACTAATTAGCATGTCATCATATATTTTGACGTCATAATACATGCTCATGATACTCCAGTAGATATGACACAAATTGGGGTAAGAAAAATTGGACATACTACCTGCAAATTACGCTCTCCTAAAACCTTGTGATGTCATGATGCGAATACATTATGACATCATAATATGGATGCATTATGACGTCATAATACATTGTGACGTCATAGTGCATACTAATTAGCATGTCATCATATATTGTAACGTCATAATACATGCTCATGATACTCCAGTAGATATGACACAAATTGGGGTAAGAGAAATTGGTCATATTACCTGCAAATTACGCTCTCCTAATACATTGTGATGTCATAATGCGGATACATTATGACGTCATAATACATTGCGACGTCATAGTGCATACTAATTAGCATGTCATCATATATTGTGACGTCATAATACGTGCTCATGATACTCCAGTAGATATGACACAAATTGCGGTAAGGGAAATTGTTCATAATAGCTGCAAATTACACTCTCATAATTTCTTGTGATGTCATAATGTGGATATATTATGACGTCATAATACATTGTGACGTCATAGTGCATACTAATTAGCATGTCATCATATATTGTGATGTCATAATACATGCTCATGATACTCCAGTATATATGACACAAATTGTGGTAAGAGAAATTGGTCATAATACCTGCAAATTACGCTCTCATTATTCCTTGTGATGTCATAATGCAGATACATTATGACGTCATAATACATTGTGACGTCACAGTGCATACTAATTAGCATGTCATCATATTTTGTGATGTTATAATACATGCTCATGATACTCCAGTACATATGACACAAATTGTGTTAAGAGAAATTGGTCATAATCTGCAAATTACGCTCTCCTAAAACATTGTGATGTCATAATGCGGATACATTATGACGTCATAATACATTGTGACATCATAGTGCATACTAATTAGCATGTCATCATATATTGTGACGTCATAATACATACTCATTATACTCCAGTAGATACGACACAAATTGGGGTAAGAGAAATTGGTCATAATACCTGCAAATTACGCTCTCATAATTTCTTGTGATGTCATAATGCGGATACATTATGATGTCATAATACATTGTGACGTCATAGTGCATAATAATTAGCATTTCATCATATATTGTGATGTCATAATACGTGCTCATGATACTCCAATACATATGACACACATTGGGTTAAGAGAAATTGGTCATAATACCTGCATATTACGCTCTCCTAAAACATTGTGATGTCATAATGCGGATGCATTATGACATCATAATACATTGTGACGTCATAGTGCATACCAATTACCATGTCATCATATATTGTGACGTCATAATGCATGCTCATGATACTCCAGTAGATATGACACAAATTGGGGTAAGAGAAATTGGTCATAATACCTGCAAATTACGCTCTCATAATTACTTGTGATGTCATAATGTGGATACATTATGACGTCATAATACATTGTGACGTCATAGTGCATACTAATTAGCATGTCATCATATATTGTGATGTCATGATACATGCTCATGATACTCCAGTAGATATGACACAAATTGGGGTAAGAGAAATTGGTCATGATACCTGCAAATTACGCTCTCATAATTCGTTTTGAAGCCATAATGCGGATACATTATGACGTCATAGTGCATACTAATTAGCATGTCCTCATATATTGTGACGTCAAAATACATGCTCATGATACTGCAGTAGATATTACACAAATTGGGGTATGAGAAATTGGTCATAATACCTGCAAATTACGCTCTCATAATTCCTTGTGATGTCATAATGCGGATACATTATGACGTCATAATACATTGTGACGTCATAGTGCATAATAATTAGCATGTCATCGTCTATTGTGATGTCATAATACATGCGCATGATACTCCAGTACATACGACACAAATTGGGTTAAGAGAAATTGGTCATAATACCTGCAAATTACGCTCTCCTAAAACATTGTGATGTCATAATGCGGATACATTATGACATCATAATACATTGTGACGTCACAGTGCATACTGATTAGCATGTCACCATATATTGTGAGGTCATAATACATACTCATGATATTCCAGTAGATATGACACAAATTGGGGTAAGAGAAATTGGTCATAATACCTGCAAATTACGCTCTCCTAATTCCTTGTGATATCATAATGCGGATACATTATGACGTCATAATACATTGTGACATCATAGTGCATACTAATTAGCATGTCATCATATATTGTGACGTCATAATACATGCTCATGATACTAAAGTAGATATGATACAAATTGGGATAATAGAAATTGGTCCTAATACCTTCAAATTACACTCTCATAATTCCTTGTGATGTCATAATGCGGATACATTATGATGTCATAATACATTGTGACGTCATAGTGCACACTAAATAGCATGTCATCATATATTGTGACGTCATAATACTTGCTCATGATACTCCAGTAGATATGACACAAATTGGGGTAAGAGAAAATGGTCATAATACCTGCAAATTACGCTCTCCTATTACATTGTTATGTCATAATGCGGATACATTACGACGTCATAATACATTGTGACGTCATAGTGCATACTAATTAGCATGTCATCATATATTTTGACGTCGTAATACATGCTCATGATACTCCAGTAGATATCACACAAATTGGGGTAAGAGAAATTGGTCAGAATACCTGCAAATTACGCTCTCCTAATACATTGTGATGTCATAATGTCGATACATTATGACGTCATAATACATTGTGACGACATAGTGCATACTAATGAGCATTTCATCATATATTGTGACGTCATAATACATGCTCATGATACTCCAGTAGATATGACAGAAATTGCGGTAAGGGAAATTGTTCATAATAGCTGCAAATTACGCTCTCATAATTTCTTGTGATGTCATAATGTGGATATATTATGACGTCATAATACATTGTGACATCATAGTGCATACTAATTAGCATGTCATCATATATTGTGATGTCATAATACATGCTCATGATACTCCAGTAGATATGACACAAATTGTGGTAAGAGAAATTGGTCGTAATACCTGCAAATTACGCTCTCATTATTCCTTGTGATGTCATAATGCAGATACATTATGACGTCATAATACTATGTGACGTCACAGTGCATACTAATTAGCATGTCATCATATTTTGTGATGTTATAATACATGCTCATGATACTCCAGTACATATGACACAAATTGAGTTAAGAGAAATTGGTCATAATCTGCAAATTACGCTCTCCTAAAACATTGTGATGTCATAATGCGGATACATTATGACGTCATAATACATTGTGACGTCATAGTGCATACTAATTAGCATGTCATCATATATTGTGACGTCATAATACATACTCATTATACTCCAGTAGAAATGACACAAATTGAGGTATAAGAAATTGGTCATAATACCTGCAAATTACGCTCTCATAATTCCTTGTGATGTCATAATGCGGATACATTATGACGTCATAATACATTGTTACATCATAGTGCATACTAATTAGCATGTCGCCATATATTGTGACGTCATAATACATGCTCAATATACTCCAGTAGATACGACACAAATTGGGGTAAGAGAAATTGGTCATAATACCTGCAAATTACACTCTCATAATTCCTTGTGATGTCATAATGCGGATACATTATGACGTCATAATACATTGTTACATCATAGTGCATACTAATTAGCATGTCGCCATATATTGTGACGTCATAATACATGCTCAATATACTCCAGTAGATACGACACAAATTGGGGTAAGAGAAATTGGTCATAATACCTGCAAATTACGCTCTCATAATTCCTTGTGATGTCATAATGCGGATACATTATGACGTCATACTACATAGTGATGTCATAGTGCATACTAATTAGCATGTCATCCTATATTGTGACGTCATAATACATACTCATGATACTCCAGTAGATATGACACAAATTGGGGCAAGAGAATTTGGTCATAATACCCGCAAATTACGCTCTCATAATTCCTTGTGATGTCATAATGCGGATACAGTATGACGTCATAATACATTGTGTCGTCATAGTGCATACTACCTAGCATCCCATCATATATTGTGATGTCATAATACATGCTCATGATACTCCAGTACATATGACACAAATTGGGTTAAGAGAAATTTGTCATAATACCTGCAAATTACGCTCTCCTAAAACATTGTGATGTCATAATGCGGATATATTATGACGTCATAATACATTGTGACAACATAGTGCATACTAATTAGCATGTCATCATATATTGTGACATCATAATACATGCTCATGATACTCCAGTAGATATGACACAAATTGGGGTAAGAGAAATTGGTCATAATACCTGCAAATTACGCTCTCATAATTCCTTGAGATGTCATAATGCGGATATATTATGACGTCATAATATATTCTGACGTTATAGTGCATACTAATTAGCATGTCATCATATATTGTGACGTCATAATACATGCTCATAATACTCCAGTAGATATGACACAAATTGTGGTAAGAGAAATTGGTCATAATACCAGCAAATTATGCTCTCCTAATACATTGTGATGTCATAATGCCGATACATTACGAAGTCATAATACATTGTGATGTCATAGTGCATACTAAATATGATGTCATCATATATTGTGACGTCATAATACATGCTCATGATACTCCAGTACATATGACACAAATTGTGGCAAGAGAATTTGGTCATAATACCTGCAAACTACGCTCTCATAATTACTTGTGATGTCATAATGCGGATACATTATGACGTCATAATACATTGTGACGTCATAGTGCATACTACCTAACATGTCATCATATATTGTGACATCATAATACATGCTCAAGATACTCCAGTACATATGACACAAATTGGGTTAAGAGAAATGGGTCATAATACCTGCAAATTACGCTCTCCTAAAACATTGTGATGTCATAATGCGGATACATTATGACGTCATAATACATTGTGACGTCATAGTGCATACTAATCAGCATGTCATCATATATTGTTACGTCATAATTCATGCTCATGATACTCCAGTAGATATGACACAAATTGGGGTAAGAGAAATTAGTCATAATACCTGCTAATTACGCTCTCATTATTCCTTGTGATGTCATAATGCAGATACATTATGACATCATAATACATTGTGACGTCATAGCGCATACTAATTAGCATGTCATCATATATTGTGACGTGATAATACATACTCATAATGCTCCAGGAGATATGACACAAATTGGGGTAAGAGAAACTGGTAATAATACCTGCAAATTACGCTCTCCTAAATCCTTGTGATGCCATAATGTGGATACATTATGACGTCATAATACATTCTGCCCTCATAGTGCATACTAATTAGTATGTCATCATATATTGTGACGTCACAATACATGCTCATGATACTCCAGTAGATATGACACAATTTGTGGTAAGAGAAATTGGTCATAATACCTGCAAATTACGCCCTCCTAAAACATTGTGATGTCATAATGCGGATACATTATGACGTCATAATACATTGTGACGTCATAGTGCATACTAATTAGCATGTCATCATATATTGTGGCATCATAATACAAGCTCATGATACTCCAGTAGATATGACCCAAATTGCGGTAAGGGAAATTGGTAATAACTGCAAATTACGCTCTCAGTATTGCTTGTAATGTCACAATGCGGATACATTATGACGTCATAATACATTGTGACATCATAGTGCATACTAATTAGCATGTCATCATATATTGTTATGTCATAATGCATGCTCATTATACTCCAGTAGATATGACACAAATTGGGGTAAGAGAAATTGGTCATAATACCTACAAATTACGCTCTCCTAATTCCTTGTGATGTCATAATGCGGATACATTATGACGTCATAATACATTGTGTCGTCATAGTGCATACTAATTAGCATGTCATCATATATTGGGACGTCATAATACATGCTCATGATCCTCCAGTAGATATGACACAAATTGGGGTAAGAGAAATTGGTCATAATACTTGCAAATTATGCCCTCATAATTTCTTGTGATGTCATAATGCGGAAACATTATGACGTCATAATACATTGTGACATCATAGTGCATACTAATTAGCATGTCATCATATATTGTGACGTCATGATACATGCTGATGATACTCCAGTAGATATGACACAAATTGGGGTAAGAGAAATTGGTCATAATACCGGCAAATTACGCTCTCATAATTCCTTGTGATGTCATAATGCGGATACATTATGATGTCATAATATATTGTGACGTCATAGTGCATACTATTTAGCATGTCATCATATATTGTGACGTCATAATACATGCTCATGATACTCCACTAGAAATGACACAAATTTGGTTAAGAGAAATTGGTCATAATACCTGCAAATTACGCTCTCATAATTCCTTGTGATGTCATAATGCAGATACATTATGACGTCGTAATACATAGTGACGTCATAGTGCATACTACTTAGCATGTCATCATATATTGTGATGTCATAATACATGCTCATGATACTCCCGTACATATGACACAATTTGGGTTAAGAGAAATTGGTCATAATACCTGCAAATTACGCTCTCCTAAAACATTGTTATGTCATAATGCGGATACATTATGACGTCATAATATATTGTGACGTCATAGTGCATACTAATTAGAATGCCATCATATATTGTGATGTCATAATGCATGCTCATGGTACTCCAGTAGATATGACACAAATTGGGGTAAGAGAAATTGGTCATAATACCTGCAAATTACGCTCTCATAATACCTTGAGATGTCATAATGCGGATACATCAGGACGTCATAATACACTGTGACGTCATAGTGGAAACTAATTAGCATGTCATCATATATTGTGACGTCATAATACATGCTCATGATACTCCAGTACATATGACACAAATTGGGTTAAGAAACATTGGTCATAATACCTGCAAATTATGCTCTCCTAAAACATTGTGATGTCATAATGCGGATACATTATGACGTCATAATACATTGTGACGTCATAGTGCATACTAATTAGCATGTCATCATATATTCTGATGTCATAAAACATGCTCATGACACTCCAGTAGATATGACACAAATTGGGGTAAGAGAAATTGGTCATAATACCTGCAAATTACGCTCTCATAATTCCTTGTGATGTCATAATGCGGATACATTATGACGTCATAATACATTGTGACATCATAGTGCATACTAATTAGCATGTCATCATATATTGTGACGTCATAATACATACTCATGATCCTCCAGTAGATATGACACAAATTGTGGTAAGAGAAATTGGTCATAATACCTGCAAATTACGCTCTCCTATTACATTGTGATGTCATAAGGTGGATACGTTATGACGTCATAATACATTGTGACGTCATAGTGCATACTAATTAGCATGTAATCATATATTGTGACGTCATAATACATGCTCAAGATACTCCAGTAGATATGACACAAATTGGGGTAAGAAAAATTGGTCATAATACCTGCAAATTAGGCTCTCATAATTCCTTGTGATGTCCCAATGCGGATACATTATGATGCCATAATACATTGTGACGTCATAGTGCATACTAATTAGCATGTCATCATATATTGTGACATCATAATACATGCTCATGATACTCCAGTATATATGACACAAATTGGGGTAAGAGAAATTGGTCATAAAACCTGCAAATTACGCTCTCCTTTTACATTGTGATGTCATAATGCGGATACATTATGACGTCATAATACATTGTGACATCATAGTGCATACTAATTAGCATGTCATCATATATTGTGATGTCATAATGCATGCTCTGGTTCTCCAGTAGTTATGACACAAATTGTGGTAAGAGAAATTTCTCATAATAACTGCATATTACGCTCTCCTAAATCCTTGTGATGTCATAATGCGGATACATTATGATGTCATAATACATTGTGACGTCATAGTGCATACTAGTTAGCATGTCATCATATATTGTGACGTCATAATACATGCTCATGATCCTCCAGTAGATATGACACAAATTGTGTTAAGAGAAATTCGTCATAATACCTGCAAATTACGCCTCATAATTCCTTGTGATGTCATAATGCGGATACATTATGATGTCATAATACATTGTGACGTCATAGTGCATACTAATTAGCATGTCATCATATATTGTGACGTCATAATACATGATCATGATCCTCCAGTAGATATGACACAATTTGGGGTAAGAGAAATTGGTCATAATACCTGCAAATTAGGCTCTCATAATTCCTTGTGATGTCATAATGCGGACACATTATGACGTCATAATATATTGTGATGTCATAGTGCATACTAATTAGCATGTCATCATATATTGTGACGTCATAATACATGCTCATGATACTCCAGTAGATATGACACAAATTGGGGTAAGAGAAATTGGTCATAATACCTGCAAATTACGCTCTCCTATTACATTGTGGTGTCATAATGCGGACACATTATGACCTCATAATACATTGTGACGTCTTAATGCATACTAATTAGCATGTAATCATATATTGTGACGTCATAATACATGCTCATGATACTCCAGTAGATATGACACAAATTGTGGTAAGAGAAATTGGTCATAATACCTGCAAATTACGCTCCCCTAATACATTGTGATGTCATAATGCGGATACATTATGACGTCATAATACATTGTGACATCTTAGTGCATACTAATTAGCATGTCATCATATATTGTGACGTCAGAATACATGCTCATGATACTCCAGTAGATACGACACAAATTGCGGTAAGGGAAATTGGTCATAATACCTGCAAATTACGATCTCATAATTCCTTGTGATGTCATAATGCGGATACATTATGACGTCATAATGCATTGTGACGTCATAGTGCATACTAATTAGCATGTCATCATATATTGTGACGTCATAATACATGCTCATGATATTCCAGTACATATAACACAAATTGGGGTAAGACAAATTTGTCATAATACCTGCAAATTACGCTCTCCTAATACATTGTGATGTCATAATGCGGATACATTATGACATCATAATACATTGTGACATCATAGTGCATACTACTTAGCATGTCATCATATATTGTGATGTCATAATACATGCTCATGATACTCCAGTACATATGACACAAATTGTGTTAAGAGAAATTGGTCATAATACCTGTAAATTACGGTCTCCTAAAACATTGTGATGTCATAATGCAGATACATTATGACATCATAATATATTGTGACGTTATAGTGCACACTAATTAGCATGTCATCATATATTGTGATGTCATAATACAGGCTCATGATACTCCAGTAGATATGACACAAATTGGGTTAAGAGAAATTGGTCTTAATACCTGCAAATTGCGCTCTCCTAAAACATTGTTATGTCATTTTGCGGAAACTTTATGACGTCATAATACATTGTGACATCATAGTGCATACTAATTAGCATGACATCATATATTGTGACGTCATAATACATGCTCAAGATACTCCAGTAGATATGACACAAATTGGGGTAAGGAAAATTGGTCATAATACCTGCAAATTAGGCTCTCATAATTCCTTGTGATGTCACAATGCGTATACATTATGATGCCATAATACATTGTGACGTCATAGTGCATACTAATTAACATGTCATCATATATTGTGACATCATAATACATGCTCATGATACTCCAGTATATATGACACAAGTTGGGGTAAGAGAAATTGGTCATAATACCTGCAAATTACGCTCTCCTATTACATTGTGATGTCATAATGCGGATACATTATGACGTCATAATACATTGTGACATCATAGTGCATACTAATTAGCATGTCATCATATATTGTGATGTCATAATGCATGCTCATGATCCTCCAGTAGATATGACACAAATTGCGGTAAAGGAAATTGGTCATAATACCTGCAAATTACGCTCTCATTATTTCTTGTAATGTCATAATGCGGATACATTATGACGTCATAATACATTGTGACGTCAAAGTTCATACTAATTAGCATGTCATCATATATTGTGACGTCATAATACATGCTCATGATACTCCAGTAGATATGACACAAATTGGGGTAAGTAAAATTGGTCGTAATACCTGCAAATTACGCTTCATAATTCCTTGTGATGTCATAATGCGGATATATTATGATGTCATAATACATTGTGACGTCATAGTGCATACTAGTTCGCATGTCATCATATATTTTGACGTCATAATACATGCTCATGATACTCCAGTAGAAATGACACAAATTGGGTTAAGAGAAATTCGTCATAATACCTGCAAATTACGCTTCATAATTCCCTGTGATGTCATAATGCGGATACATTATGGCGTCATAATGCATTGTGACGTCATAGTGCCTACTAATTAGCATGTCATCATATATTGTGACGTCATAATACATGCTCATCATATTCCAGTAGATATGACACAAATTGTGGTAAGAGAAATTGGTCATAATACCTGCAAATTACGCTCTCCTAAGACCTTGTGATGCCATAATGTGGATACGTTATGACGTCATAATACATTGTGCCCTCATAGTGCATACTAATTAGCATGTCATCATACATTGTGATGTCATAATACATGCTCATGATACTCCAGTAGATATGACACAAATTGGGGTAAGAGAAATTAGTCATAATACCTGCAAATTACGCTCTCATTATTCCTTGTGATGTCATAATGCGGATACATTATGACATCATAATACATTGTGACGTCATAGTGCATACTAATTAGCATGTCATCATATATTGTGACGTGATAATACATAATCATAATGCTCCAGGAGATATGACACAAATTGGGGTAAGAGAAATTGGTAATAATACCTGCAAACTACGCTCTCCTAATTCCTTGTGATGCCATAATGTGGATACATTATGACGTCATAATATATTGTGCCCTCATAGTGCATACTAATTAGTATGTCATCATATATTGTGACGTCACAATACATGCTCATGATACTCCAGTAGATATGACACAATTTGCGGTAAGAGAAATTGGTCATAATACCTGCAAATTACGCCCTCCTAAAACATTGTGATGTCATAATGCAGATACATTATGACGTCATAATACATTGTGACGTCATAGTGCATACTAATTAGCATGTCATCATATATTGTGACGTCATAATACATGCTCGTGATACTCCAGTAGATATGACCCAAATTGGGGTAAGAGAAAATGGTCATAATACCTGCAAATTATGCTCTCCTATTACATTGTGATGTCAGAATGCGGATACATTATGACGTCTTAATACATTGTGACGTCATAGTGCATACTAATTAGCATGTGATCATATATTTTGACGTCATAATACATGCTCATGATACTCCACTAGGTATGACACAAATTGGGTTAAGAGAAATTGGTCATAATACCTGCAAATTACGCTCTCATAATTCCTTGTGATGTCATAATGCGGATACATTATGACATCATACTACATAGTGCATACTAATTAGCATGTCATCATATATTGTGACGTCATAATACATACTCATGATGCTCCAGGAGATATGACACAAATTGGGGTAAGAGAAATTGGTCATAATACCTGCAAATTACGCTCTCCTAATTCCTTGTGATGTCATAATGTGGATACATTATGACGTCATAATACATTGTGCCCTCATAGTTCATACTAATTAGCATGTCATCATACATTGTGATGTCATAATACATCCTCATGATACTCCAGTAGATATGACACAAATTGGGGTAAGAGAAATTGGTCATAATACCTGCAAATTACGCTCTCATAATTCCTTGTGATGTCATAATGCGGACACATTATGACGTCATAATACATTGTGCCCTCATAGTGCATACTAATTAGCATGTCATCATATATTTTAACGTCATAATACATGCTCATGATACTCCAGTAGATATGATACAAATTGGGGTAAGAGAAATTGGTCATACTACCTGCAAATTACGCTCTCCTAAAACATTGTGATGTCATAATGCGAATACATTATGACGTCATAGTACGGATACATTATGACGTCATAATATATTGTGACGTCATAGTGCATACTAATTAGCATGTCATCATATATTGTGACGTCATAATACATGCTCATGATACTCCAGTAGATATGACACATATTGGGGTAAGAGAAATTGGTTATAATACCTGCAAATTACGCTCTCATAATTCCTTGCGATGTCATAATGCGGACACATTATGACGTCATAATACATTGTGACATCATAGTGAATACTAATTAGCATGTCATCATATATTGTGATGTCATAATACATGCTCATGATACTCCAGTACATATGACACAAATTTTGTTAAGGGAAATTGGTCATAATACCTGCAAATTACGCTCTCCTAAAACATTGTGATGTCATAATGCGGATACATTATAACGTCATAATACAGTGTGATGTCATAGTGCATACTAATTAGCATGTCATCATATATTGTGATGTCATAATACATGCTCATGATACTCCAGTAGATATCACACAAATTGGGGTAAGAGAAATTGGTCATAATGGCTGCAAATTACACTCTCATAATTCCTTGGGATGTCATAATGCGGATACATTATGACGTCATAATACATTGTGACGTTATAGTGCATACTAATTAGCATGTGATCATATATTTTGACGTCATAATACATGCTCATGATACTGCAGTAGATATGACACAAATTGGGGTAAGAGAAATTGGTCATAATACCTGCAAATTACGCTCTCATAATTCCTTGTGATGTCATAATGCGGATACATTATGACATCATACTACATAGTGCATACTAATTAGCATGTCATCATATATTGTGACGTCATAATACATACTCATGATGCTCCAGGAGATATGACACAAATTGGGGTAAGAGAAATTGGTCATAATACCTGTAAATTACGCTCTCCTAATTCCTTGTGATGCCATAATGTGGATACATTATGACGTCATAATACATTGTGCCCTCATAGTGCATACTAATTAGCATGTCATTATACATTGTGATGTCATAATACATCCTCATGATACTCCAGTAGATAAGACACAAATTGGGGTAAGAGAAATTGGTCATAATAACTGCAAATTACGCTCTCATAATTCCTTGTGATGTCATAATGCGGACACATTATGACGTCATAATACATTGTGCCCTCATAGTGCATACTAATTAGCATGTCATCATATATTTTGACGTCATAATACATGCTCATGATACTCCAGTAGATATGACACAAATTGGGGTAAGAAAAATTGGACATACTACCTGCAAATTACGCTCTCCTAAAACCTTGTGATGTCATGATGCGAATACATTATGACATCATAATATGGATGCATTATGACGTCATAATACATTGTGACGTCATAGTGCATACTAATTAGCATGTCATCATATATTGTAACGTCATAGTACATGCTCATGATACTCCAGTAGATATGACACAAATTGGGGTAAGAGAAATTGGTCATAATACCTGCAAATTACGCCCTCCTAAAACGTTGTGATGTCATAATGCAGATACATTATGACGTCATAATACATTGCGACGTCATAGTGCATACTAATTAGCATGTCGTCATATATTGTGACGTCATAATACATGCTCGTGATACTCCAGTAGATATGACCCAAATTGGGGTAAGAGAAAATGGTCATAATACCTGCAAATTATGCTCTCCTATTACATTGTGATGTCAGAATGCGGATACATTATGACGTCATAATACATTGTGACGTCATAGTGCATACTAATTAGCATGTGATCATATATTTTGACGTCATAATACATGCTCATGATACTCCACTAGATATGACACAAATTGGGTTAAGAGAAATTGGTCATAATACCTGCAAATTACGCTCTCATAATTCCTTGTGATGTCATAATGCGGATACATTATGACATCATACTACATAGTGCATACTAATTAGCATGTCATCATATATTGTGACGTCATAATACATACTCATGATGCTCCAGGAGATATGACACAAATTGGGGTAAGAGAAATTGGTCATAATACCTGCAAATTACGCTCTCCTAATACGTTGTGATGTCATAATGCGGATACATTATGACGTCATAATACATTGCGACGTCATAGTGCATACTAATTAGCATGTCATCATATATTGTGACGTCATAATACATGCTCATGATACTCCAGTAGATATGACACAAATTGCGGTAAGGGAAATTGTTCATAATAGCTGCAAATTACGCTCTCATAATTTCTTGTGATGTCATAATGTGGATATATTATGACGTCATAATACATTGTGACGTCATAGTGCATACTAATTAGCATGTCATCATATATTGTGATGTCATAATACATGCTCATGATACTCCAGTAGATATGACACAAATTGTGGTAAGAGAAATTGGTCATAATACCTGCAAATTACGCTCCCATTATTCCTTGTGATGTCATAATGCAGATACATTATGACGTCATAATACATTGTGACGTCACAGTGCATACTAATTAGCAAGTCATCATATTTTGTGATGTTATAATACATGCTCATGATACTCCAGTACATATGACACAAATTGAGTTAAGAGTAATTGGTCATAATCTGCAAATTACGCTCTCCTAAAACATTGTGATGTCATAATGCGGATACATTATGACGTCATAATACATTGTGACATCATAGTGCATACTAATTAGCATGTCATCATATATTGTGACGTCATAATACATACTCATTATACTCCAGTAGATACGACACAAATTGGGGTAAGAGAAATTGGTCATAATACCTGCAAATTACGCTCTCATAATTTCTTGTGATGTCATAATGCGGATACATTATGATGTCATAATACATTGTGACGTCATAGTGCATAATAATTAGCATTTCATCATATATTGTGATGTCATATACGTGCTCATGATACTCCAATACATATGACACACATTGGGTTAAGAGAAATTGGTCATAATACCTGCATATTACGCTGTCCTAAAACATTGTGATGTCATAATGCGGATGCATTATGACATCATAATACATTGTGACGTCATAGTGCATACCAATTACCATGTCATCATATATTGTGACGTCATAATGCATGCTCATGATACTCCAGTAGATATGACACAAATTGGGGTAAGAGAAATTGGTCATAATACCTGCAAATTACGCTCTCATAATTACTTGTGATGTCATAATGTGGATACATTATGACGTCATAATACATTGTGACGTCATAGTGCATACTAATTAGCATGTCATCATATATTGTGATGTCATGATACATGCTCATGATACTCCAGTAGATATGACACAAATTGGGGTAAGAGAAATTGGTCATGATACCTGCAAATTACGCTCTCATAATTCGTTTTGAAGCCATAATGCGGATACATTATGACGTCATAGTGCATACTAATTAGCATGTCCTCATATATTGTGACGTCAAAATACATGCTCATGATACTGCAGTAGATATTACACAAATTGGGGTATGAGAAATTGGTCATAATACCTGCAAATTACGCTCTCATAATTCCTTGTGATGTCATAATGCGGATACATTATGACGTCATAATACATTGTGACGTCATAGTGCATAATAATTAGCATGTCATCATATATTGTGATGTCATAATACATGCGCATGATACTCCAGTACATACGACACAAATTGGGTTAAGAGAAATTGGTCATAATACCTGCAAATTACGCTCTCCTAAAACATTGTGATGTCATAATGCGGATACATTATGACATCATAATACATTGTGACGTCACAGTGCATACTGATTAGCATGTCACCATATATTGTGACGTCATAATACATACTCATGATATTCCAGTAGATATGACACAAATTGTGGTAAGAGAAATTGGTCATAATACCTGCAAATTACGCTCTCCTAATTCCTTGTGATATCATAATGCGGATACATTATGACGTCATAATACATTGTGACATCATAGTGCATACTAATTAGCATGTCATCATATATTGTGACGTCATAATACATGCTCATGATACTAAAGTAGATATGACACAAATTGGGGTAATAGAAATTGGTCCTAATACCTTCAAATTACACTCTCATAATTCCTTGTGATGTCATAATGCGGATACATTATGATGTCATAATACATTGTGACGTCATAGTGCACACTAAATAGCATGTCATCATATATTGTGACGTCATAATACTTGCTCATGATACTCCAGTAGATATGACACAAATTGGGGTAAGAGAAAATGGTCATAATACCTGCAAATTACGCTCTCCTATTACATTGTTATGTCATAATGCGGATACATTACGACGTCATAATATATTGTGACGTCATAGTGCATACTAATTAGCATGTCATCATATATTTTGACGTCGTAATACATGCTCATGATACTCCAGTAGATATCACACAAATTGGGGTAAGAGAAATTGGTCAGAATACCTGCAAATTACGCTCTCCTAATACATTGTGATGTCATAATGTGGATACATTATGATGTCATAATACATTGTGACGACATAGTGCATACTAATTAGCATTTCATCATATATTGTGACGTCATAATACATGCTCATGATACTCCAGTAGATATGACACAAATTGCGGTAAGGGAAATTGTTCATAATAGCTGCAAATTACGCTCTCATAATTTCTTGTGATGTCATAATGTGGATATATTATGACGTCATAATACATTGTGACATCATAGTGCATACTAATTAGCATGTCATCATATATTGTGATGTCATAATACATGCTCATGATACTCCAGTAGATTTGACACAAATTGTGGTAAGAGAAATTGGTCGTAATACCTGCAAATTACGCTCACATTATTCCTTGTGATGTCATAATGCAGATACATTATGACGTCATAATACTATGTGACGTCACAGTGCATACTAATTAGCATGTCATCATATTTTGTGATGTTATAATACATGCTCATGATACTCCAGTACATATGACACAAATTGAGTTAAGAGAAATTGGTCATAATCTGCAAATTACGCTCTCCTAAAACATTGTGATGTCATAATGCGGATACATTATGACGTCATAATACATTGTGACGTCATAGTGCATACTAATTAGCATGTCATCATATATTGTGACGTCATAATACATACTCATTATACTCCAGTAGAAATGACACAAATTGAGGTAAGAGAAATTGGTCATAATACCTGCAAATTACGCTCTCATAATTCCTTGTGATGTCATAATGCGGATACATTATGACGTCATAATACATTGTTACATCATAGTGCATACTAATTAGCATGTCGCCATATATTGTGACGTCATAATACATGCTCAATATACTCCAGTAGATACGACACAAATTGGGGTAAGAGAAATTGGTCATAATACCTGCAAATTACGCTCTCATAATTTCTTGTGATGTCATAATGCGGATACATTATGATGTCATAATACATTGTGACGTCATAGTGCATAATTATTAGCATTTCATCATATATTGTGATGTCATAATACGTGCTCATGATACTCCAATACATATGACACACATTGGGTTAAGAGAAATTGGTCATAATACCTGCATATTACGCTCTCCTAAAACATTGTGATGTCATAATGCGGATGCATTATGACATCATAATACATTGTGACGTCATAGTGCATACCAATTACCATGTCATCATATATTGTGATGTCATAATGCATGCTCATGATACTCCAGTAGATATGACACAAATTGGGGTAAGAGAAATTGGTCATAATACCTGCAAATTACGCTCTCATAATTACTTGTGATGTCATAATGTGGATACATTATGACGTCATAATACATTGTGACGTCATAGTGCATACTAATTAGCATGTCATCATATATTGTGATGTCATGATACATGCTCATGATACTCCAGTAGATATGACACAAATTGGGGTAAGAGAAATTGGTCATAATACCTGCAAACTACGCTCTCATAATTCCTTTTGAAGCCATAATGCGGATACATTATGACGTCATAGTGCATACTAATTAGCATGTCATCATATATTGTGACGTCAAAATACATGCTCATGATACTCCAGTAGATATTACACAAATTGGGGTATGAGAAATTGGTCATAATACCTGCAAATTACGCTCTCATAATTCCTTGTGATGTCATAATGCGGATACATTATGACATCATAATACATTGTGACGTCATAGTGCATAATAATTAGCATGTCATCATATATTGTGATGTCATAATACATGCGCATGATACTCCAGTATATACGACACAAATTGGGTTAAGAGAAATGGGTCATAATACCTGCAAATTACGCTCTCCTAAAACATTGTGATGTCATAATGCGGATACATTATGACATCATAATACATTGTGACGTCACAGTGCATACTGATTAGCATGTCACCATATATTGTGACGTCATAATACATACTCATGATATTCCAGTAGATATGACAGAAATTGGGGTAAGAGAAATTGGTCATAATACCTGCAAATTACGCTCTCCTAATTCCTTGTGATATCATAATGCGGATACATTATGACGTCATAATACATTGTGACGTCATAGTGAATACTAATTAGCATGTCATCATATATTGTGACGTCATAATACATGCTCATGATACTCCAGTAGATACGACACAAATTGCGGTAAGAGAAATTGGTCATAATACCTGCAAATTACGCTCTCCTAATACTTTGTGATGTCATAATGCGGATACATTATGACGTCATAATACATTGCGACGTCATAGTGCATACTAATTAGCATGTCATCATATATTGTGACGTCATAATACATGCTCATGATACTCCAGTAGATATGACACAAATTGCGGTAAGGGAAATTCGACATAATACCTGCAAATTACGCTCTCATTATTTCTTGTGATGTCATAATGCGGATACATTATGACGTCATAATACATTGTGCCCTCATAGTGCATACTAATTAGCATGTCATCATATATTGTGACGTCATAATACATGCTCATGATACTCCAGTAGATTTGACACAAATTGGGGTAAGAGAAATTGGTCATAGTACCTGCAAATTACGCTCTCCTAATACATTGTGATGTCATAATGCGGATATATTATGACGTCATAATACATTGTGACGTCATAGTGCATACTAATTAGCATGTCATTATATATTGTGACGTCATAATACTTGCTCATGTTACTCCAGTAGATATGACACAAATTGGGGTAAGAGAAAATGGTCATAATACCTGCAAATTACGCTCTCCTATTACATTGTGATGTCATAATGCGGATACATTATGACGTCATAATACATTGTGACGTCATAGTGCATACCAATTAGCATGTCATCATATATTGTGACGTCATAATACATGCTCATGATACTCCAGTAGATATGACACAAATTGCGGTAAGGGAAATTGGTAATAATAACTGCAAATTACGCTCTCAGTATTGCTTGTAATGTCACAATGCGGATACATTATGACGTCATAATACATTGTGACGTCATAGTGCATACTAATTAGCATGTCATCATATATTGTGACGTCATAATACATGCTCATGATACTCCAGTAGATATGACACAAATTGGGGTAAGTAAAATTGGTCATAATACCTGCAAATTACGCTCCCATAATTCCTTGTGATGTCATAATGCGGATACATTATGATGTCATAATACATTGTGACGTCATAGTGCATACTAGTTAGCATGTCATCATATATTGTGACATCATAATACATGCTCATGATACTCCAGTAGAAATGACACAAATTGTGTTAAGAGAAATTCGTCATAATACCTGCAAATTACGCTCTCATAATTCCTTGTGATGTCATAATGCGGATACATTATGACGTCATAATGCATTGTGACGTCATAGTGCATACTAATTAGCATGTCATCATATATTGTGACGTCATAATACATGCTCATGATATTCCAGTAGATATGACACAAATTGAGGTAAGAGAAATTGGTCATAATACCTGCAAATTACGCTCTCCTAATACATTGTGATGTCATAATGTGGATACATTATGACGTCATAATACATTGTGAAATCATAGTGAATACTACTTTGCATGTCATCATATATTGTGATGTCATAATACATGCTCATGATACTCCAGTGCATATGACACAAATTGGGTTAAGAGAAATTGGGCATAAAACCTGCAAACTACGCTCTCCTAAAACACTGTGATGTCATAAGGCGGATACATTATGACGTCATAATACATTGTGACATCATAGTGCATACTAATTAGCATGTCATCATATATTGTGATGTCATAATGCATGCTCATTATACTCCAGTACATATGACAAAAATTGGGGTAAGAGAAATTGGTCATAATACCTACAAATTACGCTCTCCTAATTCCTTGTGATGTCATAATGCGGATACATTATGATGTCATAATACATTGTGACGTCATAGTGCATACTAGTTAGCATGTCATCATATATTGTGACGTCATAATACATGCTCATGATCCTCCAGTAGATATGACACAAATTGTGTTAAGAGAAATTCGTCATAATACCTGCAAATTACGCCTCATAATTCCTTGTGATATCATAATGCGGATACATTATGACGTCATAATACATTGTGACGTCATAGTGCATACTAATTAGCATGTCATCATATATTGTGACGTCATAATACATGATCATGATCCTCCAGTAGATATGACACAAATTGGGGTAAGAGAAATTGGTCATAATACCTGCAAATTAGGCTCTCATAATTCCTTGTGATGTCATAATGCGGACACATTATGACGTCATAATATATTGTGATGTCATAGTGCATACTAATTAGCATGTCATCATATATTGTGACGTCATAATACATGCTCATGATACTCCAGTAGATATGACACAAATTGGGGTAAGAGAAATTGGTCATAATACCTGCAAATTACGCTCTCCTATTACATTGTGATGTCATAATGCGGACACATTATGATCTCATAATACATTGTGACGTCTTAATGCATACTAATTAGCATGTAATCATATATTGTGACGTCATAATACATGCTCATGATACTCCAGTAGATATGACACAAACTGTGGTAAGAGAAATTGGTCATAATACCTGCAAATTACGCTCCCCTAATACATTGTGATGTCATAATGCGGATACATTATGACGTCATAATACATTGTGACATCTTAGTGCATACTAATTAGCATGTCATCATATATTGTGACGTCATAATACATGCTCATGATACTCCAGTAGATACGACACAAATTGCGGTAAGGGAAATTGGTCATAATACCTGCAAATTACGATCTCATAATTCCTTGTGATGTCATAATGCCAATACATTATGACGTCATAATGCATTGTGACGTCATAGTGCATACTAATTAGCATGTCATCATATATTGTGACGTCATAATACATGCTCATGATATTTCAGTACATATAACACAAATTGGGGTAAGACAAATTTGTCATAATACCTGCAAATTACGCTCTCCTAATACATTGTGATGTCATAATGCGGATACATTATGACATCATAATACATTGTGACATCATAGTGCATACTACTTAGCATGTCATCATATATTGTGATGTCATAATACATGCTCATGATACTCCAGTACATATGACACAAATTGTGTTAAGAGAAATTGGTCGTAATACCTGTGAATTACGGTCTCCTAAAACATTGTGATGTCATAATGCAGATACATTATGACATCATAATATATTGTGACGTTATAGTGCACACTAATTAGCATGTCATCATATATTGTGATGTCATAATACAGGCTCATGATACTCCAGTAGATATGACACAAATTGGGTTAAGAGAAATTGGTCTTAATACCTGCAAATTGCGCTCTCCTAAAACATTGTTATGTCATTTTGCGGAAACTTTATGACGTCATAATACATTGTGACATCATAGTGCATACTAATTAGCATGACATCATATATTGTGACGTCATAATACATGCTCAAGATACTCCAGTAGATATGACACAAATTGGGGTAAGGAAAATTGGGCTTAATACCTGCAAATTAGGCTCTCATAATTCCTTGTGATGTCACAATGCGTATACATTATGATGCCATAATACATTGTGACGTCATAGTGCATACTAATTAACATGTCATCATATATTGTGACATCATAATACATGCTCATGATACTCCAGTATATATGACACAAGTTGGGGTAAGAGAAATTGGTCATAATACCTGCAAATTACGCTCTCCTATTACATTGTGATGTCATAATGCGGATACATTATGACGTCATAATACATTGTGACATCATAGTGCATACTAATTAGCATGTCATCATATATTGTGATGTCATAATGCATGCTCATGATCCTCCAGTAGATATGACACAAATTGCGGTAAAGGAAATTGGTCATAATACCTGCAAATTACGCTCTCATTATTTCTTGTAATGTCATAATGCGGATACATTATGACGTCATAATACATTGTGACGTCAAAGTTCATACTAATTAGCATGTCATCATATATTGTGACGTCATAATACATGCTCATGATACTCCAGTAGATATGACACAAATTGGGGTAAGTAAAATTGGTCGTAATACCTGCAAATTACGCTTCATAATTCCTTGTGATGTCATAATGCGGATACATTATGATGTCATAATACATTGTGACGTCATAGTGCATACTAGTTCGCATGTCATCATATATTTTGACGTCATAATACATGCTCATGATACTCCAGTAGAAATGACACAAATTGGGTTAAGAGAAATTCGTCATAATACCTGCAAATTACGCTTCATAATTCCTTGTGATGTCATAATGCGGATACATTATGGCGTCATAATGCATTGTGACGTCATAGTGCCTACTAATTAGCATGTCATCATATATTGTGACGTCATAATACATGCTCATCATATTCCAGTAGATATGACACAAATTGTGGTAAGAGAAATTGGTCATAATACCTGCAAATTACGCTCTCCTAAGACCTTGTGATGCCATAATGTGGATACGTTATGACGTCATAATACATTGTGCCCTCATAGTGCATACTAATTAGCATGTCATCATACATTGTGATGTCATAATACATGCTCATGATACTCCAGTAGATATGACACAAATTGGGGTAAGAGAAATTAGTCATAATACCTGCAAATTACGCTCTCATTATTCCTTGTGATGTCATAATGCGGATACATTATGATATCATAATACATTGTGACGTCATAGTGCATACTAATTAGCATGTCATCATATATTGTGACGTGATAATACATACTCATAATGCTCCAGGAGATATGACACAAATTGGGGTAAGAGAAATTGGTAATAATACCTGCAAATTACGCTCTCCTAAATCCTTGTGATGCCATAATGTGGATACATTATGACGTCATAATACATTCTGCCCTCATAGTGCATACTAATTAGTATGTCATCATATATTGTGACGTCACAATACATGCTCATGATACTCCAGTAGATATGACACAATTTGTGGTAAGAGAAATTGGTCATAATACCTGCAAATTACGCCCTCCTAAAACATTGTGATGTCATAATGCGGATACATTATGACGTCATAATACATTGTGACGTCATAGTGCATACTAATTAGCATGTCATCATATATTGTGGCATCATAATACATGCTCATGATACTCCAGTAGATATGACCCAAATTGGGGTAAGAGAAAATAGTCATAATACCTGCAAATTATGCTCTCCTATTACATTGTGATGTCAGAATGCGGATACATTATGACGTCTTAATACATTGTGACGTCATAGTGCATACTAATTAGCATGTCATCATATATTTTGACGTCGTAATACATGCTCATGATACTCCAGTAGATATCACACAAATTGGGGTAAGTAAAATTGGTCAGAATACCTGCAAATTACGCTCTCCTAATACATTGTGATGTCATAATGTGGATACATTATGACGTCATAATACATTGTGACGTCATAGTGTATACTAATTAGCATTTCATCATATATTGTGACGTCATAATACATGCTCATGATACTCCAGTAGATATGACACAAATTGTGGTAAGAGAAATTGGTCATAAGACCTGCAAATTACGCTCTCATTATTCCTTGTGATGTCATAATGCGGATACATTATGACGTCAAAATACATTGTGACGTCACAGTGCATACTAATTAGCATGTCATCATATTTTGTGATGTTATAATACATGCTCATGATACTCCAGTAGATACGACACAAATTGCGGTAAGGGAAATTGGTCATAATACCTGCAAATTACGATCTCATAATTCCTTGTGATGTCATAATGCGGATACATTATGACGTCATAATGCATTGTGACGTCATAGTGCATACTAATTAGCATGTCATCATATATTGTGACGTCATAATACATGCTCATGATATTTCAGTACATATAACACAAATTGGGGTAAGACAAATTTGTCATAATACCTGCAAATTACGCTCTCCTAATACATTGTGATGTCATAATGCGGATACATTATGACATCATAATACATTGTGACATCATAGTGCATACTACTTAGCATGTCATCATATATTGTGATGTCATAATACATGCTCATGATACTCCAGTACATATGACACAAATTGTGTTAAGAGAAATTGGTCATAATACCTGTAAATTACGGTCTCCTAAAACATTGTGATGTCATAATGCAGATACATTATGACATCATAATATATTGTGACGTTATAGTGCACACTAATTAGCATGTCATCATATATTGTGATGTCATAATACAGGCTCATGATACTCCAGTAGATATGACACAAATTGGGTTAAGAGAAATTGGTCTTAATACCTGCAAATTGCGCTCTCCTAAAACATTGTTATGTCATTTTGCGGAAACTTTATGACGTCATAATACATTGTGACATCATAGTGCATACTAATTAGCATGACATCATATATTGTGACGTCATAATACATGCTCAAGATACTCCAGTAGATATGACACAAATTGGGGTAAGGAAAATTTGTCACAATACCTGCAAATTAGGCTCTCATAATTCCTTGTGATGTCACAATGCGTATACATTATGATGCCATAATACATTGTGACGTCATAGTGCATACTAATTAACATGTCATCATATATTGTGACATCATAGTACATGCTCATGATACTCCAGTATATATGACACAAGTTGGGGTAAGAGAAATTGGTCATAATACCTGCAAATTACGCTCTCCTATTACATTGTGATGTCATAATGCGGATACATTATGACGTCATAATACATTGTGACATCATAGTGCATACTAATTAGCATGTCATCATATATTGTGATGTCATAATGCATGCTCATGATCCTCCAGTAGATATGACACAAATTGCGGTAAAGGAAATTGGTCATAATACCTGCAAATTACGCTCTCATTATTTCTTGTAATGTCATAATGCGGATACATTATGACGTCATAATACATTGTGACGTCAAAGTTCATACTAATTAGCATGTCATCATATATTGTGACGTCATAATACATGCTCATGATACTCCAGTAGATATGACACAAATTGGGGTAAGTAAAATTGGTCGTAATACCTGCAAATTACGCTTCATAATTCCTTGTGATGTCATAATGCGGATACATTATGATGTCATAATACATTGTGACATCATAGTGCATACTAGTTCGCATGTCATCATATATTTTGACGTCATAATACATGCTCATGATACTCCAGTAGAAATGACACAAATTGGGTTAAGAGAAATTCGTCATAATACCTGCAAATTACGCTTCATAATTCCCTGTGATGTCATAATGCGGATACATTATGGCGTCATAATGCATTGTGACGTCATAGTGCCTACTAATTAGCATGTCATCATATATTTTGACGTCATAATACATGCTCATCATATTCCAGTAGATATGACACAAATTGTGGTAAGAGAAATTGGTCATAATACCTGCAAATTACGCTCTCCTAAGACCTTGTGATGCCATAATGTGGATACGTTATGACGTCATAATACATTGTGCCCTCATAGTGCATACTAATTAGCATGTCATCATACATTGTGATGTCATAATACATGCTCATGATACTCCAGTAGATATGACACAAATTGGGGTAAGAGAAATTAGTCATAATACCTGCAAATTACGCTCTCATTATTCCTTGTGATGTCATAATGCGGATACATTATGACATCATAATACATTGTGACGTCATAGTGCATACTAATTAGCATGTCATCATATATTGTGACGTGATAATACATACTCATAATGCTCCAGGAGATATGACACAAATTGGGGTAAGAGAAATTGGTAATAATACCTGCAAACTACGCTCTCCTAATTCCTTGTGATGCCATAATGTGGATACATTATGACGTCATAATATATTGTGCCCTCATAGTGCATACTAATTAGTATGTCATCATATATTGTGACGTCACAATACATGCTCATGATACTCCAGTAGATATGACACAATTTGCGGTAAGAGAAATTGGTCATAATACCTGCAAATTACGCCCTCCTAAAACATTGTGATGTCATAATGCAGATACATTATGACGTCATAATACATTGTGACGTCATAGTGCATACTAATTAGCATGTCATCATATATTGTGACGTCATAATACATGCTCGTGATACTCCAGTAGATATGACCCAAATTGGGGTAAGAGAAAATGGTCATAATACCTGCAAATTATGCTCTCCTATTACATTGTGATGTCAGAATGCGGATACATTATGACGTCTTAATACATTGTGACGTCATAGTGCATACGAATTAGCATGTGATCATATATTTTGACGTCATAATACATGCTCATGATACTCCACTAGATATGACACAAATTGGTTTAAGAGAAATTGGTCATAATACCTGCAAATTACGCTCTCATAATTCCTTGTGATGTCATAATGCGGATACATTATGACATCATACTACATAGTGCATACTAATTAGCATGTCATCATATATTGTGACGTCATAATACATACTCATGATGCTCCAGGAGATATGACACAAATTGGGGTAAGAGAAATTGGTCATAATACCTGCATATTACGCTCTCATAATTCCTTGTGATGCCATAATGTGGATACATTATGACGTCATAATACATTGTGCCCTCATAGTTCATACTAATTAGCATGTCATCATACATTGTGATGTCATAATACATCCTCATGATACTCCAGTAGATATGACACAAATTGGGGTAAGAGAAATTGGTCATAATACCTGCAAATTACGCTCTCATAATTCCTTGTGATGTCATAATGCGGACACATTATGACGTCATAATACATTGTGCCCTCATAGTGCATACTAATTAGCATGTCATCATATATTTTGACATCATAATACATGCTCATGATACTCCAGTAGATATGACACAAATTGGGGTAAGAGAAATTGGTCATACTACCTGCAAATTACGCTCTCCTAAAACATTGTGATGTCATAATGCGAATACATTATGACGTCATAATACGGATACATTATGACGTCATAATACATTGTGACGTCATAGTGCATACTAATTAGCATGTCATCATATATTGTGACGTCATAATACATGCTCATGATACTCCAGTAGATATGACACAAATTGGGGTAAGAGAAATTGGTTATAATACCTGCAAATTACGCTCTCATAATTCCTTGCGATGTCATAATGCGGACACATTATGACGTCATAATACATTGTGACATCATAGTGAATACTAATTAGCATGTCATCATATATTGTGATGTCATAATACATGCTCATGATACTCCAGTACATATGACACAAATTTTGTTAAGGGAAATTGGTCATAATACCTGCAAATTACGCTCTCCTAAAACATTGTGATGTCATAATGCGGATACATTATAACGTCATAATACAGTGTGACGTCATAGTGCATACTAATTAGCATGTCATCATATATTGTGATGTCATAATACATGCTCATGATACTCCAGTAGATATCACACAAATTGGGGTAAGAGAAATTGGTCATAATGGCTGCAAATTACACTCTCATAATTCCTTGGGATGTCATAATGCGGATACATTATGACGTCATAATACATTGTGACGTTATAGTGCATACTAATTAGCATGTGATCATATATTTTGACGTCATAATACATGCTCATGATACTGCAGTAGATATGACAGAAATTGGGGTAAGAGAAATTGGTCATAATACCTGCAAATTACGCTCTCATAATTCCTTGTGATGTCATAATGCGGATACATTATGGCATCATACTACATAGTGCATACTAATTAGCATGTCATCATATATTGTGACGTCATAATACATACTCATGAGGCTCCAGGAGATATGACACAAATTGGGGTAAGAGAAATTGGTCATAATACCTGTAAATTACGCTCTCCTAATTCCTTGTGATGCCATAATGTGGATACATTATGACGTCATAATACATTGTGCCCTCATAGTGCATACTAATTAGCATGTCATCATACATTGTGATGTCATAATACATCCTCATGATACTCCAGTAGATAAGACACAAATTGGGGTAAGAGAAATTGGTCATAATAACTGCAAATTACGCTCTCATAATTCCTTGTGATGTCATAATGCGGACACATTATGACGTCATAATACATTGTGCCCTCATAGTGCATACTAATTAGCATGTCATCATATATTTTGACGTCATAATACATGCTCATGATACTCCAGTAGATATGACACAAATTGGGGTAAGAAAAATTGGACATACTACCTGCAAATTACGCTCTCCTAAAACCTTGTGATGTCATGATGCGAATACATTATGACATCATAATATGGATGCATTATGACGTCATAATACATTGTGACGTCATAGTGCATACTAATTAGCATGTCATCATATATTGTAACGTCATAATACATGCTCATGATACTCCAGTAGATATGACACAAATTGGGGTAAGAGAAATTGGTCATATTACCTGCAACTTACGCTCTCCTAATACATTGTGATGTCATAATGCGGATACATTATGACGTCATAATACATTGCGACGTCATAGTGCATACTAATTAGCATGTCATCATATATTGTGACGTCATAATACGTGCTCATGATACTCCAGTAGATATGACACAAATTGCGGTAAGGGAAATTGTTCATAATAGCTGCAAATTACACTCTCATAATTTCTTGTGATGTCATAATGTGGATATATTATGACGTCATAATACATTGTGACGTCATAGTGCATACTAATTAGCATGTCATCATATATTGTGATGTCATAATACATGCTCATGATACTCCAGTATATATGACACAAATTGTGGTAAGAGAAATTGGTCATAATACCTGCAAATTACGCTCTCATTATTCCTTGTGATGTCATAATGCAGATACATTATGACGTCATAATACATTGTGACGTCACAGTGCATACTAATTAGCATGTCATCATATTTTGTGATGTTATAATACATGCTCATGATACTCCAGTACATATGACACAAATTGTGTTAAGAGAAATTGGTCATAATCTGCAAATTACGCTCTCCTAAAACATTGTGATGTCATAATGCGGATACATTATGACGTCATAATACATTGTGACATCATAGTGCATACTAATTAGCATGTCATCATATATTGTGACGTCATAATACATACTCATTATACTCCAGTAGATACGACACAAATTGGGGTAAGAGAAATTGGTCATAATACCTGCAAATTACGCTCTCATAATTTCTTGTGATGTCATAATGCGGATACATTATGATGTCATAATACATTGTGACGTCATAGTGCATAATAATTAGCATTTCATCATATATTGTGATGTCATAATACGTGCTCATGATACTCCAATACATATGACACACATTGGGTTAAGAGAAATTGGTCATAATACCTGCATATTACGCTCTCCTAAAACATTGTGATGTCATAATGCGGATGCATTATGACATCATAATACATTGTGACGTCATAGTGCATACCAATTACCATGTCATCATATATTGTGACGTCATAATGCATGCTCATGATACTCCAGTAGATATGACACAAATTGGGGTAAGAGAAATTGGTCATAATACCTGCAAATTACGCTCTCATAATTACTTGTGATGTCATAATGTGGATACATTATGACGTCATAATACATTGTGACGTCATAGTGCATACTAATTAGCATGTCATCATATATTGTGATGTCATGATACATGCTCATGATACTCCAGTAGATATGACACAAATTGGGGTAAGAGAAATTGGTCATGATACCTGCAAATTACGCTCTCATAATTCGTTTTGAAGCCATAATGCGGATACATTATGACGTCATAGTGCATACTAATTAGCATGTCCTCATATATTGTGACGTCAAAATACATGCTCATGATACTGCAGTAGATATTACACAAATTGGGGTATGAGAAATTGGTCATAATACCTGCAAATTACGCTCTCATAATTCCTTGTGATGTCATAATGCGGATACATTATGACGTCATAATACATTGTGACGTCATAGTGCATAATAATTAGCATGTCATCGTCTATTGTGATGTCATAATACATGCGCATGATACTCCAGTACATACGACACAAATTGGGTTAAGAGAAATTGGTCATAATACCTGCAAATTACGCTCTCCTAAAACATTGTGATGTCATAATGCGGATACATTATGACATCATAATACATTGTGACGTCACAGTGCATACTGATTAGCATGTCACCATATATTGTGAGGTCATAATACATACTCATGATATTCCAGTAGATATGACACAAATTGGGGTAAGAGAAATTGGTCATAATACCTGCAAATTACGCTCTCCTAATTCCTTGTGATATCATAATGCGGATACATTATGACGTCATAATACATTGTGACATCATAGTGCATACTAATTAGCATGTCATCATATATTGTGACGTCATAATACATGCTCATGATACTAAAGTAGATATGATACAAATTGGGGTAATAGAAATTGGTCCTAATACCTTCAAATTACACTCTCATAATTCCTTGTGATGTCATAATGCGGATACATTATGATGTCATAATACATTGTGACGTCATAGTGCACACTAAATAGCATGTCATCATATATTGTGACGTCATAATACTTGCTCATGATACTCCAGTAGATATGACACAAATTGGGGTAAGAGAAAATGGTCATAATACCTGCAAATTACGCTCTCCTATTACATTGTTATGTCATAATGCGGATACATTACGACGTCATAATACATTGTGACGTCATAGTGCATACTAATTAGCATGTCATCATATATTTTGACGTCGTAATACATGCTCATGATACTCCAGTAGATATCACACAAATTGGGGTAAGAGAAATTGGTCAGAATACCTGCAAATTACGCTCTCCTAATACATTGTGATGTCATAATGTCGATACATTATGACGTCATAATACATTGTGACGACATAGTGCATACTAATGAGCATTTCATCATATATTGTGACGTCATAATACATGCTCATGATACTCCAGTAGATATGACAGAAATTGCGGTAAGGGAAATTGTTCATAATAGCTGCAAATTACGCTCTCATAATTTCTTGTGATGTCATAATGTGGATATATTATGACGTCATAATACATTGTGACATCATAGTGCATACTAATTAGCATGTCATCATATATTGTGATGTCATAATACATGCTCATGATACTCCAGTAGATATGACACAAATTGTGGTAAGAGAAATTGGTCGTAATACCTGCAAATTACGCTCTCATTATTCCTTGTGATGTCATAATGCAGATACATTATGACGTCATAATACTATGTGACGTCACAGTGCATACTAATTAGCATGTCATCATATTTTGTGATGTTATAATACATGCTCATGATACTCCAGTACATATGACACAAATTGAGTTAAGAGAAATTGGTCATAATCTGCAAATTACGCTCTCCTAAAACATTGTGATGTCATAATGCGGATACATTATGACGTCATAATACATTGTGACGTCATAGTGCATACTAATTAGCATGTCATCATATATTGTGACGTCATAATACATACTCATTATACTCCAGTAGAAATGACACAAATTGAGGTATAAGAAATTGGTCATAATACCTGCAAATTACGCTCTCATAATTCCTTGTGATGTCATAATGCGGATACATTATGACGTCATAATACATTGTTACATCATAGTGCATACTAATTAGCATGTCGCCATATATTGTGACGTCATAATACATGCTCAATATACTCCAGTAGATACGACACAAATTGGGGTAAGAGAAATTGGTCATAATACCTGCAAATTACGCTCTCATAATTTCTTGTGATGTCATAATGCGGATACATTATGATGTCATAATACATTGTGACGTCATAGTGCATAATAATTAGCATTTCATCATATATTGTGATGTCATAATACGTGCTCATGATACTCCAATACATATGACACACATTGGGTTAAGAGAAATTGGTCATAATACCTGCATATTACGCTCTCCTAAAACATTGTGATGTCATAATGCGGATGCATTATGACATCATAATACATTGTGACGTCATAGTGCATACCAATTACCATGTCATCATATATTGTGATGTCATAATGCATGCTCATGATACTCCAGTAGATATGACACAAATTGGGGTAAGAGAAATTGGTCATAATACCTGCAAATTACGCTCTCATAATTACTTGTGATGTCATAATGTGGATACATTATGACGTCATAATACATTGTGACGTCATAGTGCATACTAATTAGCATGTCATCATATATTGTGATGTCATGATACATGCTCATGATACTCCAGTAGATATGACACAAATTGGGGTAAGAGAAATTGGTCATGATACCTGCAAACTACGCTCTCATAATTCCTTTTGAAGCCATAATGCGGATACATTATGACGTCATAGTGCATACTAATTAGCATGTCATCATATATTGTGACGTCAAAATACATGCTCATGATACTCCAGTAGATATTACACAAATTGGGGTATGAGAAATTGGTCATAATACCTGCAAATTACGCTCTCATAATTCCTTGTGATGTCATAATGCGGATACATTATGACGTCATAATACATTGTGACGTCATAGTGCATAATAATTAGCATATCATCATATATTGTGATGTCATAATACATGCGCATGATACTCCAGTATATACGACACAAATTGGGTTAAGAGAAATTGGTCATAATACCTGCAAATTACGCTCTCCTAAAACATTGTGATGTCATAATGCGGATACATTATGACATCATAATACATTGTGACGTCACAGTGCATACTGATTAGCATGTCACCATATATTGTGACGTCATAATATATACTCATGATATTCCAGTAGATATGACACAAATTGGGGTAAGAGAAATTGGTCATAATACCTGCAAATTACGCTCTCCTAATTCCTTGTGATATCATAATGCGGATACATTATGACGTCATAATACATTGTGACGTCATAGTGAATACTAATTAGCATGTCATCATATATTGTGACGTCATAATACATGCTCATGATACTCCAGTAGATACGACACAAATTGCGGTAAGAGAAATTGGTCATAATACCTGCAAATTACGCTCTCCTAATACTTTGTGATGTCATAATGCGGATACATTATGACGTCATAATACATTGCGACGTCATAGTGCATACTAATTAGCATGTCATCATATATTGTGACGTCATAATACATGCTCATGATACTCCAGTAGATATGACACAAATTGCGGTAAGGGAAATTCGACATAATACCTGCAAATTACGCTCTCATTATTTCTTGTGATGTCATAATGCGGATACATTATGACGTCATAATACATTGTGCCCTCATAGTGCATACTAATTAGCATGTCATCATATATTGTGACGTCATAATACATGCTCATGATACTCCAGTAGATTTGACACAAATTGGGGTAAGAGAAATTGGTCATAGTACCTGCAAATTACGCTCTCCTAATACATTGTGATGTCATAATGCGGATATATTATGACGTCATAATACATTGTGACGTCATAGTGCATACTAATTAGCATGTCATCATATATTGTGACGTCATAATACTTGCTCATGTTACTCCAGTAGATATGACACAAATTGGGGTAAGAGAAAATGGTCATAATACCTGCAAATTACGCTCTCCTATTACATTGTGATGTCATAATGCGGATACATTATGACGTCATAAAACATTGTGACGTCATAGTGCATACCAATTAGCATGTCATCATGTATTGTGACGTCATAATACATGCTCATGATACTCCAGTAGATATGACACAAATTGCGGTAAGGGAAATTGGTAATAATAACTGCAAATTACGCTCTCAGTATTGCTTGTAATGTCACAATGCGGATACATTATGACGTCATAATACATTGTGACGTCATAGTGCATACTAATTAGCATGTCATCATATATTGTGACGTCATAATACATGCTCATGATACTCCAGTAGATATGACACAAATTGGGGTAAGTAAAATTGGTCATAATACCTGCAAATTACGCTCCCATAATTCCTTGTGATGTCATAATGCGGATACATTATGATGTCATAATACATTGTGACGTCATAGTGCATACTAGTTAGCATGTCATCATATATTGTGACATCATAATACATGCTCATGATACTCCAGTAGAAATGACACAAATTGTGTTAAGAGAAATTCGTCATAATACCTGCAAATTACGCTCTCATAATTCCTTGTGATGTCATAATGCGGATACATTATGACGTCATAATGCATTGTGACGTCATAGTGCATACTAATTAGCATGTCATCATATATTGTGACGTCATAATACATGCTCATGATATTCCAGTAGATATGACACAAATTGAGGTAAGAGAAATTGGTCATAATACCTGCAAATTACGCTCTCCTAATACATTGTGATGTCATAATGTGGATACATTATGACGTCATAATACATTGTGAAATCATAGTGCATACTACTTTGCATGACATCATATATTGTGATGTCATAATACATGCTCATGATACTCCAGTGCATATGACACAAATTGGGTTAAGAGAAATTGGTCATAATACCTGCAAACTACGCTCTCCTAAAACATTGTGATGTCATAATGCGGATACATTATGACGTCATAATACATTGTGACATCATAGTGCATACTAATTAGCATGTCATCATATATTGTGATGTCATAATGCATGCTCATTATACTCCAGTAGATATGACACAAATTGGGGTAAGAGAAATTGGTCATAATACCTACAAATTACGCTCTCCTAATTCCTTGTGATGTCATAATGCGGATACATTATGACGTCATCATATATTGTGACGTCATAGTGCATACTAATTAGCATGTCATCATATATTGGGACGTCATAATACATGCTCATGATCCTCCAGTAGATATGACACAAATTGGGGTAAGAGAAATTGGTCATAATACTTGCAAATTATGCTCTCATAATTCCTTGTGATGTCATAATGCGGACACATTATGACGTCATAATACATTGTGACATCATAGTGCATACTAATTAGCATGTCATCATATATTGTGACGTCATGATACATGCTCATGATACTCCAGCAGATATGACACAAATTGGGGTAAGAGTAATTGGTCATAATACCGGCAAATTACGCTCTCATAATTCCTTGTGATGTCATAATGCGGATACATTATGATGTCATAATATATTGTGACGTCATAGTGCATACTATTTAGCATGTCATCATATATTGTGACGTCATAATACATGCTCATGATACTCCACTAGAAATGACACAAATTTGGTTAAGAGAAATTGGTCATAATACCTGCAAATTACGCTCTCATAATTCCTTGTGATGTCATAATGCAGATACATTATGACGTCATAATACATAGTGACGTCATAGTGCATACTACTTAGCATGTCATCATATATTGTGATGTCATAATACATGCTCATGATACTCCCGTACATATGACACAATTTGGGTTAAGAGAAATTGGTCATAATACCTGCAAATTACGCTCTCCTAAAACATTGTGATGTCATAATGCGGATACATTATGACGTCATAATATATTGTGACGTCATAGTGCATACTAATTAGAATGCCATCATATATTGTGATGTCATAATGCATGCTCATGATACTCCAGTAGATATGACACAAATTGGGGTAAGAGAAATTGGTCATAATACCTGCAAATTACGCTCTCATAATACCTTGAGATGTCATAATGCGGATACATTAGGACGTCATAATACACTGTGACGTCATAGTGGAAACTAATTAGCATGTCATCATATATTGTGACGTCATAATACATGCTCATGATACTCCAGTACATATGACACAAATTGGGTTAAGAAAAATTGGTCATAATACCTGCAAATTATGCTCTCCTAAAACATTGTGATGTCATAATGCGGATACATTATGACGTCATAATACATTGCGACGTCATAGTGCATACTAATTAGCATGTCATCATATATTCTGATGTCATAAAACATGCTCATGACACTCCAGTAGATATGACACAAATTGGGGTAAGAGAAATTGGTCATAATACCTGCAAATTACGCTCTCATAATTCCTTGTGATGTCATAATGCGGATACATTATGACGTCATAATGCATTGTGACGTCATAGTGCATACTAATTAGCATGTCATCATATATTGTGACGTCATAATACATACTTGTGATACTCCAGTAGATAGGACACAAATTGTGGTAAGAGAAATTGGTCATAATACCTGCAAATTACGCTCTTCTAATTCCTTGAGATGTCATAATGTGGATACATTATGACGTCATAATACATTGTGACATCATAGTGCATACTAATTAGCATGTCATCATATATTGTCACGTCATAATACATACTCATGATCCTCCAGTAGATATGACACAAATTGTGGTAAGAGAAATTGGTCATAATACCTGCAAATTACGCTCTCCTAAAACATTGTGATGTCATAATGCGGATACATTATGACGTCATAATACAGTGTGACGTCATAGTGCATACTAATTAGCATGTCATCATATATTGTGATGTCATAATACATGCTCATGATACTCCAGTAGATATGACACAAATTGGGGTAAGAGAAATTGGTCATAATACCTGCAAATTACACTCTCATAATTCCTTGGGATGTCATAATGCGGATACATTATGACGTCATAATACATTGTGACGTTATAGTGCATACTAATTAGCATGTCATCATATATTTTGACGTCATAATACATGCTCATGATACTCCACTAGATATGACACAAATTGGGTTAAGAGAAATTGGTCATAATACCTGCAAATTACGCTCTCATAATTCCTTGTGATGTCATAATGCGGATACATTATGACTTCATACTACATAGTGCATACTAATTAGCATGTCATCATATATTGTGACGTCATAATACATACTCATGATGCTCCAGGAGATATGACACAAATTGGGGTAAGAGAAATTGGTCATAATACCTGCAAATTACGCTCTCCTAATTCCTTGTGATGCCATAATGTGGATACATTATGACGTCATAATACATTGTGCCCTCATAGTGCATACTAATTAGCATGTCATCATACATTGTGATGTCATAATACATCCTCATGATACTCCAGTAGATATGACACAAATTGGGGTAAGAGAAATTGGTCATAATACCTGCAAATTACGCTCTCATAATTCCTTGTGATGTCATAATGCGGACACATTATGACGTCATAATACATTTTGACATCATACTGCATACTAATTAGCATGTCATCATATATTTTGACGTCATAATACATGCTCATGATACTCCAGTAGATATGACACAAATTGGGGTAAGAGAAATTGGTCATGCTACCTGCAAATTACGCTCTCCTAAAACATTGTGATGTCATAATGCGAATACGTTATGACGTCATAATACGGATACATTATGACGTCATAATACATTGTGACGTCATAGTGCATACTAATTAGCATGTCATCATATATTGTGACGTCATAATACATGCTCATGATACTCCAGTAGATATGACACAAATTGGGGTAAGAGAAATTGGTCATAATACCTGCAAATTACGCTCTCATTATTCCTTGTGATGTTATAATGCGGACACATTATGACGTCATAATACATTGTGACGTCATAGTGCATACTAATTAGCATGTCATCATATATTGTGATGTCATAATACATGCTCATGATACTCCAGTACATATGACACAATTTGGGGTAAGAGAAATTGGTCATAATACCTGCAAATTACGCTCTCCTAATTACTTGTGATGTCATAATGCGGATACATTATGACGTCATAATACATTGTGACGTCATAGTGCATACTAATTAGTATGTCATCATATATTGTGACGTCATAATACATGCTTAATATACTCCAGTAGATACGACACAAATTGGGGTAAGAGAAATTGGTCATAATACCTGCAAATTACACTCTCATAATTTCATGTGATGTCATAATACGGATACATTATGATGTCATAATACATTGTGACGTCATAGTGCATACTAATTAGCATGTCATCATATATTGTGACGTCATAATACATGCTCATGATCCTCCAGTAGATATGACACAAATTGGGGTAAGAGAAATTGGTCATAATACCTGCAAATTACGCTCTCATAATTCCTTGTGATGTCATAATACGGACACATTATGACGTCATAATGCATTTTGATGTCATAGTGCATACTAATTAGCATGTCATCATATATTTTGACTTCATAATACATGCTCATGATACTCCAGTAGATATGACACAAATTGGGGAAAGAAAAATTGGTCATAATACATGCAAATTAGGCTCTCATAATTCCTTGTGATGTCATAATGCGGATACATTAAGATGTCATGATACATTCTGACGTCATAGTGCATACTACTTAGCATGTCATCATATATTGTGACATCATAATACAAGCTCATGATACTCCAGAACATATGACACAAATTGGGGTAAGAGAAATTGGTCATAATACCTGCAAATTACGCTCTCCTGTTACATTGTGATGTCATAATGCGGGTACATTATGACGTCATAATGCATTGTGACGTCATAGTGCATACTAATTAGCATGTCATCATATATTGTGATGTCAGAATACATGCTCATGATACTCCAGTACATATGACACAAATTGGGTTAAGAGAAATTGGTCATAATACCTGCAAATTACGCTCTCCTAAAACATTGTGATGCCATAATGCGGATACATTATGACGTCATAATGCATTGTGACGTCATAGTGCATACTAATTAGCATGTCATCATATATTGTGACGTCATAATACATGCTCATGATACTCCAGTACATATGACACAAATTGTGTTAAGAGAAATTGGTCATAATACCTGCAAATTACGGTCTCCTAAAACATTGTGATGTCATAATGCGGATACATTATGATGTCATAACACATTGTGACATCATAGTGCATACTAATTAGCATGTCATCATATATTGTGATGTCATAATGCATGCTCATGTTACTCCAGTAGATATGACACAAATTGGGGTAAGAGAAATTGGTCATAATACCTACAAATTACGCTCTCCTAATTCCTTTTGATGTCATAATGCGGATACATTATGACGTCATAATACATTGTGACGTCATAGTGCATACTAATTAGCATGTCATCACATATTGTGACGTCATAATACATGCTCATGATCCTCCAGTAGATATGACAAAAATTGGGATAAGAGATATTGGTCATAATACCTGCAAATTACGCTCTCATAATTCCTTGTGATGTCATAATGCGGACACATTATGACGTCATAATATATTGTGACATCAGAGTGCATACTAATTAGCATGTCATCATATATTGTGACGTCATAATACATGCTCATGATACTCCAGTAGATATGACACAAATTGGGGTAAGTGAAATTGGTCATAATACCTGCAAATTACGCTCTCATAATTCCTTGAGATGTCATAATGCGGATATATTGTGACGTCATAATATATTGTGACGTTATAGTGCATACTAATTAGCATGTCATCATATATTGTGACGTCATAATACATGCTCATAATACTCCAGTAGATATGACACAAATTGTGGTAAGAGAAATTGGTCATAATGCCAGCAAATTATGCTCTCCTAACACATTGTGATGTCATAATGCCGATACATTACGAAGTCATAATACATTGTGATGTCATAGTGCATACTAAATATGATGTCATCATATATTGTGACGTCATAATACATGCTCATGATACTCCAGTACATATGACACAATATGGGTTAAGAGAAATTGGTCATAAAACCTGCAAATTACGCTCTCCTAAAACATTGTGATGTCATAATGCGGATACATTATGACGTCATAATACATTGTGACGTCATAGTGCATACTAATTAGTATGTCATCATATATTGTGACGTCATAATACGTGCTCATGATACTCCAGTAGATATGACACAAATTGCGGTAAGGGAAATTGGTAATAAAAACTGCAAATTACGCTCTCAGTATTGCTTGTAATGTCATAATGCGGATACATTATGACGTCATAATACATTGTGACGTCATAGTGCATACTAAATATGATGTCATCATATATTGTGATGTCATAATAGATGCTCATGATACTCCAGTAGATATGACACAAATTTGGGTAAGTAAAATTGGTCATAATACCTGCAAATTACGCTCCCATAATTCCTTGTGATGTCATAATGTGGATACATTATGATGTCATAATACATTGTGACATCATAGTGCATACTAGTTAGCATGTCATCATATATTGTGACATCATAATACATGCTCATGATACTCCAGTAGAAATGACACAAATTGTGTTAAGAGAAATTCGTCATAATACCTCCAAAATACACTCTCATAATTCCTTGTGATGTCATAATGCGGATACATTTTGACGTCATAATGCATTGTGACGTCATAGTGCATACTAATTAGCATGTCATCATATATTGTGACGTCATAATACATGCTCATGATATTCCAGTAGATATGACACAAATTGGGGTAAGAGAAATTGGTCATAATACCTGCAAATTAGGCTCTCCTAATACATTGTGATGTCATAATGAGGACACATTATGACGTCATAATACATTGTGACATCATAGTGCATACTACTTTGCATGTCATCATATATTGTGATGTCATAATACATGCTCATGATACTCCAGTACATATGACACAAATTGGGTTAAGAGAAATTGGTCATAATACCTGCAAATTACGCTCTCCTAAAACATTGTGATGTCATAATGCGGATACATTATGACGTCATAATACATTGTGATGTCATACTGCATACTAGTTAGCATGTCATCATATATTGTGACGTCATAATACATGCTCATGATACTCCAGTAGAAATGACACAAATTGGGTTAAGAGAAATTCGTCATAATACCTGCAAATTACCCTCTCATAATTCCTTGTGATGTCATAATGCGGAAACATTATGACGTCATAATGCATTGTGACGTCATAGTGCATACTAATTAGCATGTCATCATATATTGTGACGTCATAATACATGCTCATGATACTACAGTAGATATGACACAAATTGGGGTAAGAGAAATTGGTCATAATACCTGCAAATTACGCTCTCCTAATTCCTTGTGATGTCATAATGTGGATACATTATGACGTCATAATACATTGTGACATCATAGTGCATACTAATTAGCATGTCATCATATATTGTGACGTCATAATACATGCTCATGATACTGCATTATATATGACACAAATTTGGGTAAGAGAAATTGGTCATAATACCTGCAAATTACGCTCTCCTATTACATTGTGATGTCATAATGCGGACACATTATGACGTCATAATACATTGTGACGTCATAGTGCATACTAATTAGCATGTAATCATATATTGTGACGTCATAATACATGCTCATGATACTCCAGTAGATATGACACAAACTGTGGTAAGACAAATTGGTCATAATACCTGCAAATTACGCTCCCCTAATACATTGTGATGTCATAATGCGGATACATTATGACGTCATATCACATTGTGACATCATAGTGCATACTAATTAGCATGTCATCATATATTGTGACGTCATAATACATGCTCATGATACTCCAGTAGATACGACACAAATTGCAGTAAGGGAAATTGGTCATAATGCCTGCAAATTACGCTCTCAGTATTTCTTGTAATGTCATAATGTGGATACATTATGACGTCATAATACATTGTGACGTCATAGAGCATACTAATTAGCATGTCATCATATATTGTGACGTCATAATACATGCTCATGATATTCCAGTACATATAACACAAATTGGGGTAAGAGAAATTGGTCATAATACCTGCAAATTACGCTCTCCTAATACATTGTGATGTCATAATGCGGATACATTATGACGTCATAATACATTGTGAAATCATAGTGCATACTACTTAGCATGTCATCATATATTGTGATGTCATAATACATGCTCATGATACTCCAGTACATATGACACAAATTGTGTTAAGAGAAATTGTTCATAATACCTGCAAATTACGGTCTCCTAAAACATTGTGATGTCATAATGCGGATGCATTATGACGTCATAATACATGGTGACATCATAGTGCACACTAATTAGCATGTCATCATATATTGTGATGTCATAATGCATGCTCCTGTTAGTCCAGTAGATATGACACAAATTGGGGTAAGAGAAATTGGTCATAATACCTGCAAATTACGCTCTCCTAATTCCTTGTGATGTCATAATGCGGATACATTATGACATCATAATACATTGTGACGTCACAGTGCATACTAATTAGCATGTCATCATATATTGTGACGTCATAATACATGCTCATGATACTCCAGTAGATATGACACAAATTGGGGTAAGAGAAATTGGTCATAATATTTGCAAATTACGCTCTCATAATTCCTTGTGATGTCATAATGCGGACACATTATGACATCATAATACATTGTGACATCATAGTGCATACTAATTAGCATGACATCATATATTGTGACGTCATAATACATGCTCAAGATACTCCAGTAGATATGACACAAATTGGGGTAAGAGAAATTGGTCATAGTACCTGCAAATTAGGCTCTCATAATTCCTTGTGATGTCATAATGCGGATACATTGTTATGCCATAATATATTGTGACGTCATAGTGCATACTAATTAGCATGTCATCATATATTGTGACATCATAATACATGCTCATGATACTCTTGTATATATGACACAAATTGGGGTAAGAGAAATTGGTCATAATACCTGCAAATTATGCTCTCCTATTAAATTGTGATGTCATAATGCGGATACATTATGACGTCATAATATATTGTGACATCATAGTGCATACTAATTAGCATGTCATCATATATTGTGACGTCATAATACATGCTCATGATCCTCCAGTAGATATGACACAAATTGCGGTAAGGGAAATTGGTCCTAATACCTGCAAATTACGCTCTCATTATTTCTTGTAATGTCATTATACGGATACATTATGACGTCAGAATACAATGTGACGTCATAGTTCATACTAATTAGCATGTCATCATATATTGTGATGTCACAATACATGCTCATGATACTCCAGTACATATGACACAAATTGGGTTAAGAGAAGTTGGTCATAATACCTGCAAATTACGGTCTCCAAAACATTGTGATGTCATAATGCGGATACATTATGACGTCATAATACATTGTGACATCATAGTGCATACTAATTAGCATGTCATCATATATTGTGATGTCATAATGCATGCTCATGATACTCCAGTAGATATGACACAAATTGGGGTAAGAGAAATTGGTCATAATACCTGCAAATTACGCTCTCATAATTCCTTGTGATGTCATAATGCGGACACATTATGACGTCATAATACATTGTGACATCATAGTGCATACTAATTAGCGTGTCATCATATATTGTGACGTCATAATACATGCTCATGATACTCCAGTAGATATGACAAAAATTGGGATACGAGAAATTGGTCATAATAACTGCAAATTACGCTCTCATAATTCGTTGTGATGTCATAATGCGGATACATTATGACGTCATAATACATTGTGAAGTCATAATGCATAGTAATTAGCCTGTCATCATATATTGTGACGTGAAAATACAAGCTCATGATACTCCAGTAGATATGACAAAAATTGTGGCAAGAGAAATTGGTCATAATACCTGCAAACTACGCCCTCATAATTCCTTGAGATGTCATAATGTGGATACATTATGACATCATAATACATTGTGACGTCATAGTGCATACTACCTAGCATGTCATCATATATTGTGATGTCATAATACATGCTCATGATACTCCAGTACATATGACACAAATTGGGTTAAGAGAAATTGGTCATAATACCTGCAAATTACGCTCTCCTAAAACATTGTGATGTCATAATGCGGATACATTATGACGTCATAATACATTGTGACGTCATAGTGCATACTAATCAGCATGTCATCATATATTGTGACGTCAAAATTCATGCTCATGATACTCCAGTAGATCTGACACAAATTGGGGTAAGAGAAATTGGTCATAATACCTGCAAATTACGCTCTCATAATTCCTTGTGATGTCATAATGCGGATACATTATGACGTCATAATACATTGTGACGTCATAGTGCATACTAATTAGCATGTCATCATATGTTGTGATATCATAATACATGCTCATGATACTCCAGTACATATGACACAAATTGGGTTAAGAGAAATTGGTCATAATACCTGCAAATTACGCTCTCCTAAAACATTGTGATGACGTAATGCGGATATATTATGACGTCATAATACATTGTGACGTCATAGTGCATACTAATTAGCATGTCATCATATATTTTGATGTCATAATACATGCTCATGACACTCCAGTAGATATGACACAAATTGGGTTAAGAGAAATTGGTCATAATACCTGCAAATTGCGCTCTCCTAAAACATTGTGATGTCATAATGCGGATACTTTATGACGTCATAATACATTGTGACGTCATAGTGCATACTAATTAGCATGTCATCATATATTGTGATGTCATAATACATGCTCATGACACTCCAGTATATATGACACAAATTGGGGTAAGAGAAATTGGTGATAATACCTGCAAATTACGCTCTCATAATTCCTTGTGATGTCATAATGTGGATACATTATGACGTCATAATACATTGTGACATCACACTGCATACTGATTAGCATGTCATCATATATTGTGACGTCATAATACACGCTCATGATACTGCAGTATATATGACACAAATTTGGGTAAGAGAAATTGGTCATAATACCTGCAAATTACGCTTTCCTATTACATTGTGATGTCATAATGCGGACACATTATGACGTCATAATACATTGTGACGTCATAGTGCATGCTAATTAGCATGTAATCATATATTGTGACGTCATAATACATGCTCATGATACTCCAGTAGATATGACACAAAATGTGGTAAGAGAAATTGGTCATAATACCTGCAAATTACGCTCCCCTAATACATTGTGATGTCATAATGCGGATACATTATGACGTCATAATACATTGTGACATCATAGTGCATACTAATTAGCATGTCATCATATATTGTGACGTCATAATACATGCTCATGATACTCCAGTAGATACGACACAAATTGCGGTAAGGGAAATTGGTCATAATACCTGCAAATTACGCTCTCAGTATTTCCTGTAATGTCATAATGTGGATACATTATGACGTCATAATACATTGTGACGTCATAGTGCATACTGATTAGCATGTCATCATATATTGTGATGTCATAATACATGCTCATGATACTCCAGTAGATATGACACAAATTGGGCTAACTAAAATTGGTCATAATACCTGCAAATTACGCTCTCATAATTCCTAGTGATGTCATAATGCGGATACATTACGATGTCATAATACATTGTGATGTCATACTGCATACTAGTTAGCATGTCATCATATATTGTGACGTCATAATACATGCTCATGATACTCCAGTAGATATGACACAAATTTGGCTAAGAGAAATTCGTCATAATACCTGCAAATTACGCTCTCATAATTCCTTGTGATGTCATAATGCGGATACATTATGACGTCATAATGCATTGTGACGTCATAGTGCATACTAATTAGCATGTCATCATATATTGTGACGTCATAATACATGCTCATGATATTCCAGTAGATATAATACAAATTGGGATAAGAGAAATTGGTCATAATACCTGGAAATTACGCTCTCCTAATACATTGTGATGTCATAATGCGGATACATAATGACGTCATAATACATTGTGACATCATAGTGCATACTAATTAGCATGTCATCATATATTGTGATGTCATAATACATGCTCATGACACTCCAGTATATATGACACAAATTGGGGTAAGAGAAATTGGTGATAATACCTGCAAATTACGCTCTCATAATTCCTTGTGATGTCATAATGCGGATACATTATGACGTCATAATACATTGTGACGTCATAGTGCATACTAATTAGCATGTCATCATATATTGTGACATCATAATACATACTCGTGATACTCCAGTAGATATGACACAAATTGTGGTAAGAGAAATTGGTCATAATACCTGCAAATTACGCTCTCCTAATTCCTTGTGATGTCATAATGTGGATACCTTATGACGTCATAATACATTGTGACATCATACTACATACTAATTAGCATGTCATCATATATGGTGACGTCATAATACATACTCGTGATACTCCAGTAGATATGACACAAATTTGGGTAAGAGAAATTCGTCATAATACCTGCAAATTACGCTCTCCTATTACATTGTGATGTCATAATGCGGACACATTATGACGTCATAATACATTGTGACGTCATAGTGCATACTAATTAGCATGTAATCATATATTGTGACGTCATAATACATGCTCATGATACTCCAGTAGATATGACACAAACTGTGGTAAGAGAAATTGGTCATAATACCTGCAAATTACGCTCCCCTAATACATTGTGATGTCATAATGCGGATACATTATGACGTCATAATACATTGTGACATCATAGTGCATACTAATTAGCATGTCATCATATATTGTGACATCATAATACATGCTCATGATCCTCCAGTAGATATGACACAAATTGTGGTAAGAGAAATTGTTCATAATACCTGCAAATTAAGCTCTCATAATTCCTTGTGATGTCATAATGCGGACACATTATGACATCATAATACATTGTGAAATCATAGAGCATACTAATTAGCATGACATCATATATTGTGAGGTCATAATAAATGCTCAAGATACTCCAGTAGATATGACACAAATTGGGGTAAGAAAAATTGGTCATAATACCTGCAAATTAGGCTCTCATAATTCCTTGTGATGTCATAATGCGGATACATTATGATGTCATAATACATTGTGACGTCATAGTGTATACTAGTTAGCATGTCATCATATATTTTGACGTCATAATACATGCTCATGATACTCCAGTAGAAATGACACAAATTGGGTTAAGAGAAATTCGTCATAATACCTGCAAATTACGCTCTCATAATTCCTTTTGATGTCATAATGCGGACACATTATGACGTCATAATACATTGTGACGTCATAGTGAATACTATTTAGCATGTCATCATATATTGTGACGTCATAATACATTTTCATGATATTCCAGTAGATATGACACAAATTGGGGTAAGAGAAATTGGTCATAATACCTGCAAATTACGCTCTCCTATTACATTGTGATGTCATAATGTGGATACATTATGACGTCATAATACATTGTGACGTCATAGAGCATACTAATTAGCATGTCATCATATATTGTGACGTCATAATAAATGCTCATGATACTCCAGTAGATGTGACACAAATTGGGGTAAGTAAAATTGGTCATAACACCTGCAAATTACACTCTCATAATTCCTAGTGATGTCATAATGCAGATACATTTTGATGTCATAATACATTGTGATGTCATACTGCATACTAGTTAGCATGTCATCATATATTGTGACGTCATAATACATGCTCATGATACTCCAGTAGAAATGACACAAATTGGGTTAAGAGAAATTCGTCATAATACCTGCAAATTACCCTCTCATAATTCCTTGTGATGTCATAATGCGGAAACATTATGACGTCATAATGCATTGTGACGTCATAGTGCATACTAATTAGCATGTCATCATATATTGTGACGTCATAATACATGCTCATGATACTACAGTAGATATGACACAAATTGGGGTAAGAGAAATTGGTCATAATACCTGCAAATTACGCTCTCCTAATTCCTTGTGATGTCATAATGTGGATACATTATGACGTCATAATACATTGTGACATCATAGTGCATACTAATTAGCATGTCATCATATATTGTGACGTCATAATACATGCTCATGATACTGCATTATATATGACACAAATTTGGATAAGAGAAATTGGTCATAATACCTGCAAATTACGCTCTCCTATTACATTGTGATGTCATAATGCGGACACATTATGACGTCATAATACATTGTGACGTCATAGTGCATACTAATTAGCATGTAATCATATATTGTGACGTCATAATACATGCTCATGATACTCCAGTAGATATGACACAAACTGTGGTAAGACAAATTGGTCATAATACCTGCAAATTACGCTCCCCTAATACATTGTGATGTCATAATGCGGATACATTATGACGTCATATCACATTGTGACATCATAGTGCATACTAATTAGCATGTCATCATATATTGTGACGTCATAATACATGCTCATGATACTCCAGTAGATACGACACAAATTGCAGTAAGGGAAATTGGTCATAATGCCTGCAAATTACGCTCTCAGTATTTCTTGTAATGTCATAATGTGGATACATTATGACGTCATAATACATTGTGACGTCATAGAGCATACTAATTAGCATGTCATCATATATTGTGACGTCATAATACATGCTCATGATATTCCAGTACATATAACACAAATTGGGGTAAGAGAAATTGGTCATAATACCTGCAAATTACGCTCTCCTAATACATTGTGATGTCATAATGCGGATACATTATGACGTCATAATACATTGTGAAATCATACTGCATACTACTTAGCATGTCATCATATATTGTGATGTCATAATACATGCTCATGATACTCCAGTACATATGACACAAATTGTGTTAAGAGAAATTGTTCATAATACCTGCAAATTACGGTCTCCTAAAACATTGTGATGTCATAATGCGGATACATTATGACGTCATAATACATTGTGACATCATAGTGCATACTAATTAGCATGTCATCATATATTGTGACGTCATAATACATGCTCATGATACTCCAGTAGATACGACACAAATTGCGGTAAGGGAAATTGGTCATAATACCTGCAAATTACGCTCTCAGTATTTCCTGTAATGTCATAATGTGGATACATTATGACGTCATAATACATTGTGACGTCATAGTGCATACTGATTAGCATGTCATCATATATTGTGATGTCATAATACATGCTCATGATACTCCAGTAGATATGACACAAATTGGGCTAACTAAAATTGGTCATAATACCTGCAAATTACGCTCTCATAATTCCTAGTGATGTCATAATGCGGATACATTACGATGTCATAATACATTGTGATGTCATACTGCATACTAGTTAGCATGTCATCATATATTGTGACGTCATAATACATGCTCATGATACTCCAGTAGATATGACACAAATTTGGCTAAGAGAAATTCGTCATAATACCTGCAAATTACGCTCTCATAATTCCTTGTGATGTCATAATGCGGATACATTATGACGTCATAATGCATTGTGACGTCATAGTGCATACTAATTAGCATGTCATCATATATTGTGACGTCATAATACATGCTCATGATATTCCAGTAGATATAATACAAATTGGGATAAGAGAAATTGGTCATAATACCTGGAAATTACGCTCTCCTAATACATTGTGATGTCATAATGCGGATACATAATGACGTCATAATACATTGTGACATCATAGTGCATACTAATTAGCATGTCATCATATATTGTGATGTCATAATACATGCTCATGACACTCCAGTATATATGACACAAATTGGGGTAAGAGAAATTGGTGATAATACCTGCAAATTACGCTCTCATAATTCCTTGTGATGTCATAATGCGGATACATTATGACGTCATAATACATTGTGACGTCATAGTGCATACTAATTAGCATGTCATCATATATTGTGACATCATAATACATACTCGTGATACTCCAGTAGATATGACACAAATTGTGGTAAGAGAAATTGGTCATAATACCTGCAAATTACGCTCTCCTAATTCCTTGTGATGTCATAATGTGGATACCTTATGACGTCATAATACATTGTGACATCATACTACATACTAATTAGCATGTCATCATATATGGTGACGTCATAATACATACTCGTGATACTCCAGTAGATATGACACAAATTTGGGTAAGAGAAATTCGTCATAATACCTGCAAATTACGCTCTCCTATTACATTGTGATGTCATAATGCGGACACATTATGACGTCATAATACATTGTGACGTCATAGTGCATACTAATTAGCATGTAATCATATATTGTGACGTCATAATACATGCTCATGATACTCCAGTAGATATGACACAAACTGTGGTAAGAGAAATTGGTCATAATACCTGCAAATTACGCTCCCCTAATACATTGTGATGTCATAATGCGGATACATTATGACGTCATAATACATTGTGACATCATAGTGCATACTAATTAGCATGTCATCATATATTGTGACATCATAATACATGCTCATGATCCTCCAGTAGATATGACACAAATTGTGGTAAGAGAAATTGTTCATAATACCTGCAAATTAAGCTCTCATAATTCCTTGTGATGTCATAATGCGGACACATTATGACATCATAATACATTGTGAAATCATAGAGCATACTAATTAGCATGACATCATATATTGTGACGTCATAATACATGCTCATGATACTCCAGTAGATATGACACAAACTGTGGTAAGACAAATTGGTCATAATACCTGCAAATTACGCTCCCCTAATACATTGTGATGTCATAATGCGGATACATTATGACGTCATATCACATTGTGACATCATAGTGCATACTAATTAGCATGTCATCATATATTGTGACGTCATAATACATGCTCATGATACTCCAGTAGATACGACACAAATTGCAGTAAGGGAAATTGGTCATAATGCCTGCAAATTACGCTCTCAGTATTTCTTGTAATGTCATAATGTGGATACATTATGACGTCATAATACATTGTGACGTCATAGAGCATACTAATTAGCATGTCATCATATATTGTGACGTCATAATACATGCTCATGATATTCCAGTACATATAACACAAATTGGGGTAAGAGAAATTGGTCATAATACCTGCAAATTACGCTCTCCTAATACATTGTGATGTCATAATGCGGATACATTATGACGTCATAATACATTGTGAAATCATACTGCATACTACTTAGCATGTCATCATATATTGTGATGTCATAATACATGCTCATGATACTCCAGTACATATGACACAAATTGTGTTAAGAGAAATTGTTCATAATACCTGCAAATTACGGTCTCCTAAAACATTGTGATGTCATAATGCGGATACATTATGACGTCATAATACATTGTGACATCATAGTGCATACTAATTAGCATGTCATCATATATTGTGACGTCATAATACATGCTCATGATACTCCAGTAGATACGACACAAATTGCGGTAAGGGAAATTGGTCATAATACCTGCAAATTACGCTCTCAGTATTTCCTGTAATGTCATAATGTGGATACATTATGACGTCATAATACATTGTGACGTCATAGTGCATACTGATTAGCATGTCATCATATATTGTGATGTCATAATACATGCTCATGATACTCCAGTAGATATGACACAAATTGGGCTAACTAAAATTGGTCATAATACCTGCAAATTACGCTCTCATAATTCCTAGTGATGTCATAATGCGGATACATTACGATGTCATAATACATTGTGATGTCATACTGCATACTAGTTAGCATGTCATCATATATTGTGACGTCATAATACATGCTCATGATACTCCAGTAGATATGACACAAATTTGGCTAAGAGAAATTCGTCATAATACCTGCAAATTACGCTCTCATAATTCCTTGTGATGTCATAATGCGGATACATTATGACGTCATAATGCATTGTGACGTCATACTGCATACTAATTAGCATGTCATCATATATTGTGACGTCATAATACATGCTCATGATATTCCAGTAGATATAATACAAATTGGGATAAGAGAAATTGGTCATAATACCTGGAAATTACGCTCTCCTAATACATTGTGATGTCATAATGCGGATACATAATGACGTCATAATACATTGTGACATCATAGTGCATACTAATTAGCATGTCATCATATATTGTGATGTCATAATACATGCTCATGACACTCCAGTATATATGACACAAATTGGGGTAAGAGAAATTGGTGATAATACCTGCAAATTACGCTCTCATAATTCCTTGTGATGTCATAATGCGGATACATTATGACGTCATAATACATTGTGACGTCATAGTGCATACTAATTAGCATGTCATCATATATTGTGACATCATAATACATACTCGTGATACTCCAGTAGATATGACACAAATTGTGGTAAGAGAAATTGGTCATAATACCTGCAAATTACGCTCTCCTAATTCCTTGTGATGTCATAATGTGGATACCTTATGACGTCATAATACATTGTGACATCATACTACATACTAATTAGCATGTCATCATATATGGTGACGTCATAATACATACTCGTGATACTCCAGTAGATATGACACAAATTTGGGTAAGAGAAATTCGTCATAATACCTGCAAATTACGCTCTCCTATTACATTGTGATGTCATAATGCGGACACATTATGACGTCATAATACATTGTGACGTCATAGTGCATACTAATTAGCATGTAATCATATATTGTGACGTCATAATACATGCTCATGATACTCCAGTAGATATGACACAAACTGTGGTAAGAGAAATTGGTCATAATACCTGCAAATTACGCTCCCCTAATACATTGTGATGTCATAATGCGGATACATTATGACGTCATAATACATTGTGACATCATAGTGCATACTAATTAGCATGTCATCATATATTGTGACATCATAATACATGCTCATGATCCTCCAGTAGATATGACACAAATTGTGGTAAGAGAAATTGTTCATAATACCTGCAAATTAAGCTCTCATAATTCCTTGTGATGTCATAATGCGGACACATTATGACATCATAATACATTGTGAAATCATAGAGCATACTAATTAGCATGACATCATATATTGTGAGGTCATAATAAATGCTCAAGATACTCCAGTAGATATGACACAAATTGGGGTAAGAAAAATTGGTCATAATACCTGCAAATTAGGCTCTCATAATTCCTTGTGATGTCATAATGCGGATACATTATGATGTCATAATACATTGTGACGTCATAGTGTATACTAGTTAGCATGTCATCATATATTTTGACGTCATAATACATGCTCATGATACTCCAGTAGAAATGACACAAATTGGGTTAAGAGAAATTCGTCATAATACCTGCAAATTACGCTCTCATAATTCCTTTTGATGTCATAATGCGGACACATTATGACGTCATAATACATTGTGACGTCATAGTGAATACTATTTAGCATGTCATCATATATTGTGACGTCATAATACATTTTCATGATATTCCAGTAGATATGACACAAATTGGGGTAAGAGAAATTGGTCATAATACCTGCAAATTACGCTCTCCTATTACATTGTGATGTCATAATGTGGATACATTATGACGTCATAATACATTGTGACGTCATAGAGCATACTAATTAGCATGTCATCATATATTGTGACGTCATAATAAATGCTCATGATACTCCAGTAGATGTGACACAAATTGGGGTAAGTAAAATTGGTCATAACACCTGCAAATTACACTCTCATAATTCCTAGTGATGTCATAATGCAGATACATTTTGATGTCATAATACATTGTGATGTCATACTGCATACTAGTTAGCATGTCATCATATATTGTGACGTCATAATACATGCTCATGATACTCCAGTAGAAATGACACAAATTGGGTTAAGAGAAATTCGTCATAATACCTGCAAATTACCCTCTCATAATTCCTTGTGATGTCATAATGCGGAAACATTATGACGTCATAATGCATTGTGACGTCATAGTGCATACTAATTAGCATGTCATCATATATTGTGACGTCATAATACATGCTCATGATACTACAGTAGATATGACACAAATTGGGGTAAGAGAAATTGGTCATAATACCTGCAAATTACGCTCTCCTAATTCCTTGTGATGTCATAATGTGGATACATTATGACGTCATAATACATTGTGACATCATAGTGCATACTAATTAGCATGTCATCATATATTGTGACGTCATAATACATGCTCATGATACTGCATTATATATGACACAAATTTGGGTAAGAGAAATTGGTCATAATACCTGCAAATTACGCTCTCCTATTACATTGTGATGTCATAATGCGGACACATTATGACGTCATAATACATTGTGACGTCATAGTGCATACTAATTAGCATGTAATCATATATTGTGACGTCATAATACATGCTCATGATACTCCAGTAGATATGACACAAACTGTGGTAAGACAAATTGGTCATAATACCTGCAAATTACGCTCCCCTAATACATTGTGATGTCATAATGCGGATACATTATGACGTCATATCACATTGTGACATCATAGTGCATACTAATTAGCATGTCATCATATATTGTGACGTCATAATACATGCTCATGATACTCCAGTAGATACGACACAAATTGCAGTAAGGGAAATTGGTCATAATGCCTGCAAATTACGCTCTCAGTATTTCTTGTAATGTCATAATGTGGATACATTATGACGTCATAATACATTGTGACGTCATAGAGCATACTAATTAGCATGTCATCATATATTGTGACGTCATAATACATGCTCATGATATTCCAGTACATATAACACAAATTGGGGTAAGAGAAATTGGTCATAATACCTGCAAATTACGCTCTCCTAATACATTGTGATGTCATAATGCGGATACATTATGACGTCATAATACATTGTGAAATCATACTGCATACTACTTAGCATGTCATCATATATTGTGATGTCATAATACATGCTCATGATACTCCAGTACATATGACACAAATTGTGTTAAGAGAAATTGTTCATAATACCTGCAAATTACGGTCTCCTAAAACATTGTGATGTCATAATGCGGATGCATTATGACGTCATAATACATGGTGACATCATAGTGCACACTAATTAGCATGTCATCATATATTGTGATGTCATAATGCATGCTCCTGTTAGTCCAGTAGATATGACACAAATTGGGGTAAGAGAAATTGGTCATAATACCTGCAAATTACGCTCTCCTAATTCCTTGTGATGTCATAATGCGGATACATTATGACATCATAATACATTGTGACGTCACAGTGCATACTAATTAGCATGTCATCATATATTGTGACGTCATAATACATGCTCATGATACTCCAGTAGATATGACACAAATTGGGGTAAGAGAAATTGGTCATAATATTTGCAAATTACGCTCTCATAATTCCTTGTGATGTCATAATGCGGACACATTATGACATCATAATACATTGTGACATCATAGTGCATACTAATTAGCATGACATCATATATTGTGACGTCATAATACATGCTCAAGATACTCCAGTAGATATGACACAAATTGGGGTAAGAGAAATTGGTCATAGTACCTGCAAATTAGGCTCTCATAATTCCTTGTGATGTCATAATGCGGATACATTGTTATGCCATAATATATTGTGACGTCATAGTGCATACTAATTAGCATGTCATCATATATTGTGACATCATAATACATGCTCATGATACTCCTGTATATATGACACAAATTGGGGTAAGAGAAATTGGTCATAATACCTGCAAATTATGCTCTCCTATTAAACTGTGATGTCATAATGCGGATACATTATGACGTCATAATATATTGTGACATCATAGTGCATACTAATTAGCATGTCATCATATATTGTGACGTCATAATACATGCTCATGATCCTCCAGTAGATATGACACAAATTGCGGTAAGGGAAATTGGTCCTAATACCTGCAAATTACGCTCTCATTATTTCTTGTAATGTCATTATACGGATACATTATGACGTCAGAATACAATGTGACGTCATAGTTCATACTAATTAGCATGTCATCATATATTGTGATGTCACAATACATGCTCATGATACTCCAGTACATATGACACAAATTGGGTTAAGAGAAGTTGGTCATAATACCTGCAAATTACGGTCTCCAAAACATTGTGATGTCATAATGCGGATACATTATGACGTCATAATACATTGTGACATCATAGTGAATACTAATTAGCATGTCATCATATATTGTGATGTCATAATGCATGCTCATGATACTCCAGTAGATATGACACAAATTGGGGTAAGAGAAATTGGTCATAATACCTGCAAGTTACGCTCTCATAATTCCTTGTGATGTCATAATGCGGACACATTATGACGTCATAATACATTGTGACATCATAGTGCATACTAATTAGCGTGTCATCATATATTGTGACGTCATAATACATGCTCATGATACTCCAGTAGATATGACAAAAATTGGGATACGAGAAATTGGTCATAATAACTGCAAATTACGCTCTCATAATTCGTTGTGATGTCATAATGCGGATACATTATGACGTCATAATACATTGTGAAGTCATAATGCATAGTAATTAGCCTGTCATCATATATTGTGACGTCAAAATACAAGCTCATGATACTCCAGTAGATATGACAAAAATTGTGGCAAGAGAAATTGGTCATAATACCTGCAAACTACGCCCTCATAATTCCTTGAGATGTCATAATGTGGATACATTATGACATCATAATACATTGTGACGTCATAGTGCATACTACCTAGCATGTCATCATATATTGTGATGTCATAATACATGCTCATGATACTCCAGTACATATGACACAAATTGGGTTAAGAGAAATTGGTCATAATACCTGCAAATTACGCTCTCCTAAAACATTGTGATGTCATAATGCGGATACATTATGACGTCATAATACATTGTGACGTCATAGTGCATACTAATCAGCATGTCATCATATATTGTGACGTCAAAATTCATGCTCATGATACTCCAGTAGATCTGACACAAATTGGGGTAAGAGAAATTGGTCATAATACCTGCAAATTACGCTCTCATAATTCCTTGTGATGTCATAATGCGGATACATTATGACGTCATAATACATTGTGACGTCATAGTGCATACTAATTAGCATGTCATCATATGTTGTGATATCATAATACATGCTCATGATACTCCAGTACATATGACACAAATTGGGTTAAGAGAAATTGGTCATAATACCTGCAAATTACGCTCTCCTAAAACATTGTGATGACGTAATGCGGATATATTATGACGTCATAATACATTGTGACGTCATAGTGCATACTAATTAGCATGTCATCATATATTGTGATGTCATAATACATGCTCATGACACTCCAGTAGATATGACACAAATTGGGTTAAGAGAAATTGGTCATAATACCTGCAAATTGCGCTCTCCTAAAACATTGTGATGTCATAATGCGGATACTTTATGACGTCATAATACATTGTGACGTCATAGTGCATACTAATTAGCATGTCATCATATATTGTGATGTCATAATACATGCTCATGACACTCCAGTATATATGACACAAATTGGGGTAAGAGAAATTGGTGATAATACCTGCAAATTACGCTCTCATAATTCCTTGTGATGTCATAATGTGGATACATTATGACGTCATAATACATTGTGACATCACACTGCATACTGATTAGCATGTCATCATATATTGTGACGTCATAATACACGCTCATGATACTGCAGTATATATGACACAAATTTGGGTAAGAGAAATTGGTCATAATACCTGCAAATTACGCTTTCCTATTACATTGTGATGTCATAATGCGGACACATTATGACGTCATAATACATTGTGACGTCATAGTGCATGCTAATTAGCATGTAATCATATATTGTGACGTCATAATACATGCTCATGATACTCCAGTAGATATGACACAAAATGTGGTAAGAGAAATTGGTCATAATACCTGCAAATTACGCTCCCCTAATACATTGTGATGTCATAATGCGGATACATTATGACGTCATAATACATTGTGACATCATAGTGCATACTAATTAGCATGTCATCATATATTGTGACGTCATAATACATGCTCATGATACTCCAGTAGATACGACACAAATTGCGGTAAGGGAAATTGGTCATAATACCTGCAAATTACGCTCTCAGTATTTCCTGTAATGTCATAATGTGGATACATTATGACGTCATAATACATTGTGACGTCATAGTGCATACTGATTAGCATGTCATCATATATTGTGATGTCATAATACATGCTCATGATACTCCAGTAGATATGACACAAATTGGGCTAACTAAAATTGGTCATAATACCTGCAAATTACGCTCTCATAATTCCTAGTGATGTCATAATGCGGATACATTACGATGTCATAATACATTGTGATGTCATACTGCATACTAGTTAGCATGTCATCATATATTGTGACGTCATAATACATGCTCATGATACTCCAGTAGATATGACACAAATTTGGCTAAGAGAAATTCGTCATAATACCTGCAAATTACGCTCTCATAATTCCTTGTGATGTCATAATGCGGATACATTATGACGTCATAATGCATTGTGACGTCATAGTGCATACTAATTAGCATGTCATCATATATTGTGACGTCATAATACATGCTCATGATATTCCAGTAGATATAATACAAATTGGGATAAGAGAAATTGGTCATAATACCTGAAAATTACGCTCTCCTAATACATTGTGATGTCATAATGCGGATACATAATGACGTCATAATACATTGTGACATCATAGTGCATACTTCTTAGCATGTCATCATATATTGTGATGTCATAATACATGCTCATGATACTCCAGTACATATGACACAAATTGCGTTAAGAGAAATTGGTCATAATACCTGCAAATTACGCTCTCCTAATTCCTTGTGATGTCATAATGCGGATACATTATGACGTCATAATACATTGTGACGTCATGGTGCATACTAATTAGCATGTCATCATATATTGTGACGTCATAATACATGCTCATGATCCTCCAGTAGATATGACACAAATTGGGGTAAGAGAAATTGGTCATTATACCTGCAAATTACGCTCTCATAATAGCTTGTGATGTCATAATGCGGACACATTATGACGTCATAATACATTGTGACATCATAGTGCATACTAATTAGCATGTCATCATAAATTGTGACGTCATAATACATGCTCATGATACTCCAGTAGATATGACAAAAATTGGGGTAAGAGAAATTGGTCATAATAACTGCAAATTACGCTCTCATAATTCCTTGTGATGTCATAATGTGGATACATTATGACGTCATAATACATAGTGATGTCATAGTGCATACTAATTAGCATGTCATCATATATTGTGACGTCATAATACATACTCATGATACTCCAGTAGATATGACACAAATTGGGGCAAGAGAATTTGGTCATAATACCTGCAAATTACGCTGTCATAATTCCTTGTGATGTCATAATGCGGATACATTATGACGTCATAATACATTGTGACGTCATAGTGCATACTACCTAGCATGTCATCATATATTGTGATGTCATAATACATGCTCATGATACTCCAGTACATATGACACAAATTGGGTTAAGAGAAATTGGTCATAATACCTGCAAATTACGCTCTCCTAAAACATTGTGCTGACGTAATGCGGATACATATTGATGTCATAATACATTGTGACGTCATAGTGCATACTAATTAGCATGTCATCATATATTGTGATGTCATAATACATGCTCATGACACTCCAGTAGATATGACACAAATTGGGTTAAGAGAAATTGGTCATAATACCTGCAAATTGCGCTCTCCTAAAACATTGTGATGTCATAATGCGGATACTTTATGACGTCATAATACATTGGGACGTCATAGTGCATACTAATTAGCATGTCATCATATATTGTGATGTTATAATACATGCTCATGACACTCCAGTATATATGACATAAATTGCGGTAAGAGACATTGGTGATAATACCTGCAAATTACGCTCTCCTAATTCCTTGTGATGTCATAATGCGGATACATTATGACGTCATAATACATTGTGACGTCACAGTGCATACTAATTAGCATGTCATCATATATTGTGACGTCATAATACATACTCGTGATACTCCAGTAGATATGACACAAATTGTGGTAAGAGAAATTGGTCATAATACCTGCAAATTACGCTCTCCTAATTCCTTGTGATGTCATAATGTGGATACATTATGACGTCATAATACATTGTGACATCATAGTGCATACTAATTAGCATGTCATCATTTATTGTGACGTCATAATACATGCTCATGATACTGCAGTATATATGACACAAATTTTGGTAAGAGAAATTGGTCATAATACCTGCAAATTACGCTCTCCTATTACATTGTGATGTCATAATGCGGACACATTATGACGTCATAATACATTGTGACATCATAGTGCATACTAATTAGCATGTAATCATATATTGTGACGTCATAATACATGCTCATGATACTCCAGTAGATATGACACAAACTGTGGTAAGAGAAATTGGTCGTAATACCTGCAAATTACGCTCCCCTAATACATTGTGATGTCATAATGCGGATACATTATGACGTCATAATACATTGTGACATCATAGTGCATACTAATTAGCATGTCATCATATATTGTGACGTCATAATACATGCTCATGATACTCCAGTAGATACGACACAAATTGCTGTAAGGGAAATTGGTCATAATACCTGCAAATTACGCTCTCAGTATTTCTTGTAATGTCATAATGTGGATACATTATGACGTCATAATACATTGTGACGTCATAGTGCATACTAACTAGCATGTCATCATATATTGTGACGTCATAATACATGCTCATGATACTCCCGTAGATATGACACAAATTGGTGTAACTGAAATTGGTCATAATACCTGCAAATTACGCTCTCATAATTCCTTGTGATGTCATAATGCGGATACATTATGACGTCATAATACATAGTGACGCTATAGTGCATACTAATTAGCATGTCATCATATATTGTGACATCATAATACATGCTCATGATACTCAAGTAGATATGACACAAATTGGGGTAAGAGAAATTGGTCATAATACCTGCAAATTACGCTCTCAAAATACCTTGAGATGTCATAATGCGGATACATTATGACCTCATAATATATTGTGACGTTATAGTGCATACTAATTAGCATGACATCATATATTGTGACGTCATAATACACGCCCATAATACTCCAGTAGATATGACACAAATTGTGGTAAGAGAAATTGGTCATAATACCTGCAAATTACGCTCTCCTAATACATTGTGATGTCATAATGCGGATACATTATGACGTCATAATACATTGTGACGTCATAGTGCATACTAATTAGCATGTCATCATATATTCTGATGTCATAATACATGCTCATGATACTCCAGTACATATGACACAAATTGGGTTAAGAGAAATTCGTCATAATACCTGCAAATTACGCTCTCCTAAAACATTGTGATGTCATAATGCGGATACATTATGACGTCTGAATACATTGTGACGTCATAGTGCATAATAATTAGCATGTCATCATATATTCTGATGTCATAATACATGCTCATGATACTCCAGTACATATGACACAAATTGTGTTAAGAAAAATTGGTCATAATACCTGGAAATTACGCTCTCCTAAAACATTGTGATGTCATAATGCGGATACATTACGACGTCTGAATACATTGTGACGTCATAGTGCATACTAATTAACATGTCATCATATATTGTGACGTCATAATACATGCTCATGATCCTCCAGTAGATATGACACAAATTGGGGTAAGAGAAATTGGTCATAATACCTGCAAATTACGCTCTCATAATTCCTTGTGATGTCATAATGCGGACACATTATGACGTCATAATACATTGTGATGTCATAGTGCATACTAATTAGCATGTCATCATATATTTTGACTTCATAATACATGCTCATGATACTCCAGTAGATATGACACAAATTGGGGTAAGAAAAATTGGTCATAATACATGCAAATTAGGCTCTCATAATTCCTTCTGATGTCATAATGCGGATACATTAAGATGTCATGATACATTGTGACGTCATAGTGCATACTAATTAGCATGTCATCATATATTGTGACCTCATAATACAAGCTCATGATACTCCAGTACATATGACACAAATTGGGGTAAGAGAAATTGGTCATAATACCCTCAAATTACGCTCTCATAATTCCTTGTGATGTCATAATGCGGATACATTATGACGTCATAATACATTGTGACGTCATAGTGCATACTAATTAGCATGTCATCATATATTCTGATCTCATAATACATGCTCATGATACTCCAGTACATATGACACAAATTGTGATAAGAGAAATTGGTCATAATACCTACAATTTACGCTCTCCTAAAACATTGTGATGCCATAAAGCGGATACATTATGACGTCATAATGCATTGTGACGTCATACTGCATACTAATTAGCATTTCATCATATATTGTGACGTCATAATACATGCTCATGATACTCCAGTACATATGACACAAATTGTGTTAAGAGAAATTGGTCATAATACCTGCAAATTACGGTCTCCTAAACATTGTGATCTCATAATGCGGATACATTATGACGTCATAATACATTGTGACATCATAGTGCATACTAATTAGCATGTCATCATATATTGTGATGTCATAATGCATGCTCATGATACTCCAGTAGATATGACACAAATTGGGGTAAGAGAAATTCGTCATAATACCTGCAAATTACGCTCTCATAATTCCTTGTGATGTCATAATGCGGACACATTATGACGTCATAATACATTGTGACATCATAGTGCATACTAATTAGCATGTCATCATATATTGTGACGTCATAATACATGCTCATGATCCTCCAGTAGATATGACACAAATTGGGGTAAGAGAAATTGGTCATAATAACTGCAAATTACGCTCTCATAATTCCTTGTGATGTCATAATGCGGACACATTATGATGTCATAATACATTGTGACATCATAGTGCATACTAATTAGCATGTCATCATATATTGTGACGTCATAATACATGCTCAAGATACTCCAGTAGATATGACACAAATTGGGGTAAGAAAAATTGGTCATAATACCTGCAAATTAGGCTCTCATAATTCCTTGTGATGTCATAATGCGGATACATTGTTATGCCATAATATATTGTGACGTCATAGTGCATACTAATTAGCATGTCATCATATATTGTGACATCATAATACATGCTCATGATACTCCTGTATATATGACACAAATTGGGGTTAGAGAAATTGGTCATAATACCTGCAAATTACGCTCTCCTATTAAATTGTGATGTCATAATGCGGATACATTATGACGTCATAATACATTGTGACATCATAGTGCATACTAATTAGCATGTCATCATATATTGTGACGTCATAATACATGCTCATGATCCTCCAGTAGATATGACACAAATTGCGGTAAGGGAAATTGGTCCTAATACCTGCAAATTAAGCTCTCATTATTTCTTGTAATGTCATTATGCGGATACATTATGACGTCATAATACATTGTGACGTCATAGTTCATACTAATTAGCATGTCATCATATATTGTGACGTCATAATACATGCTCATGATACTCCAGTAGATATGACACAAATTGGGGTAAGTAAAATTGGTCGTAATACCTGCAAATTACGCTCTCATAATTCCTTGTGATGTCATAATGCGGATACATTATGATGTCATAATACATTGTGACATCATAGTGCATACTAGTTAGCATGTCATCATATATTTTGACGTCATAATACATGCTCATGATACTCCAGTAGAAATGACACAAATTGGGTTAAGAGAAATTCGTCATAATACCTGCAAATTGCGCTCTCATAATTCCTTGTGATGTCATAATGCGGATACATTATGACGTCATAATGCATTGTGACGTCATAGTGCCTACTAATTAGCATGTCATCATATATTGTGACGTCATAATACATGCTCATGATATTCCAGTAGATATGACACAAATTGTGGTAAGGGAAATTGGTCATAATACCTGCAAATTACGCTCTCCTAAAACATTGTGATGTCATAATGCGGATACATTATGACGTCATAATACATTGTGACATCATAGTGCATACTAATTAGCATGTCATCATATATTGTGATGTATTGATGCATGCTCATGATCCTCCAGTAGATATGACACAAATTGGGGTAAGAGAAATTGGTCATAATACCTGCAAATTACGCTCTCATAAGTCCTTGTGATGTCATAATGCGGATACATTATGACGTCATAATACATTGAGATGTCGTAGTGCATACTAATTAGCATGTCATCATATATTGTGATGTCACAATACATGCTCATGATACTCCAGTACATATGACACAAATTGGGTTAAGAGAAGTTGGTCATAATACCTGCAAATTACGCTCTCCTAAAACATTGTGATGCCATAATGCGGATACATTATGACGTCATAATGCATTGTGACGTCATAGTGCATACTAATTAGCATGTCATCTTATATTGTGACGTCATAATACATGCTCATGATACTCCAGTACATATGACACAAATTGTGTTAAGAGAAATTGGTCATAATACCTGGAAATTACGGTCTCCTAAACATTGTGATGTCATAATGCGGATACATTATGACGTCATAATACGGATACATTATGACGTCATAATACATTGTGACATCATAGTGCATACTAATTAGCATGTCATCATATATTGTGATGTCATAATGCATGCTCATGATACTCCAGTAGATATGACACAAATTGGGGTAAGAGAAATTGGTCATACTACCTGCAAATTACGCTCTCATAATTCCTTGTGATGTCATAATGCGGACACATTATGACGTCATAATACATTGTGACATCATAGTGCATACTAATTAGCATGTCATCATATATTGTGACGTCATAATACATGCTGATGATACTCCAGTAGATATGACAAAAATTGGGGTACGAGAAATTGGTCATAATAACTGCAAATTACGCTCTCATAATTCCTTGTGATGTCATAATGCGGATACATTATGACGTCATAATACATAGTGAAGTCATAATGCATAGTAATTAGCATGTCATCATATATTGTGACGTCATAATACAAGCTCATGATACTCCAGTAGATATGACACAAATTGTGGCAAGAGAATTTGGTCATAATACCTGCAAACTACGCTCTCATAATTCCTTGTGATGTCATAATGTGGATACATTATGACGTCATAATACATTGTGACGTCATAGTGCATACTAATCAGCATGTCATCATATATTGTGACGTCAAAATTCATGCTCATGATACTCCAGTAGATATGACACAAATTGGGGTAAGAGAAATTGGTCATAATACCTGCAAATTACGCTCTCATAATTCCTTGTGATGTCATTATGCGGATACATTATGAAGTCATAATACATTGTGACGTCATAGTGCATACTAATTAGCATGTCATCATATATTGTGACATCATAATACATGCTCATGATATTCCAGTACATATGACACAAATTGGGTTAAGAGAAATTGGTCATAATACCTGCAAATTACGCTCTCCTAAAACATTGTGATGACGTAATGCGGATACATTATGACGTCATAATACATTGTGACGTCATAGTGCATACTAATTAGCATGTCATCATATATTGTGATGTCATAATACATGCTCATGACACTCCAGTAGATATGACACAAATTGGGTTAAGAGAAATTGGTCATAATACCTGCAAACTGCGCTCTCCTAAAACATTGTGATGTCATAATGCGGATACTTTATGACGTCATAATACATTGTGACGTCATAGTGCATACTAATTAGCATGTCATCATATATTGTGATGTCATAATACATGCTCATGACACTCCAGTATATATGACACAGATTGGGGTAAGAGAAATTGGTGATAATACCTGCAAATTACGCTCTCATTATTCCTTGTGATATCATAATGCGGATACATTATGACGTCATAATACATTGTGACGTCATAGTGCATACTAATTAGCATGTCATCATATATTGTGACGTCATAATACATACTCGTGATACTCCAGTACATATGACACAAATTGTGGTAAGAGAAATTGGTCATAATACCTCAAATTACGCTTTCCTAATTCCTTGTGATGTCATAATGTGGATACATTATGACGTCATAATACATTGTGACATCACAGTGCATACTAATCAGCATGTCATCATATATTGTGACGTCATAATACATGCTCATGATACTGCAGTAGATATGACAAAAATTGGGGTAAGAGAAATTGGTCATAATAACTGCAAATTACGCTCTCCTAATTCCTTGTGATGTCATAATGCGGATACATTATGACGTCATAATACATTGTGACGTCATAGTGCATACTAATTAGCATGTCATCATATATTGTGACGTCATAATACATGCTCATGATCCTCCAGTAGATATGACACAAATTGGGGTAAGAGAAATTGGTCATTATACCTGCAAATTACGCTCTCATAATAGCTTGTGATGTCATAATGCGGACACATTATGACGTCATAATACATTGTGACATCACAGTGCATACTAATTAGCATGTCATCATATATTGTGACGTCATAATACATGCTCATGATACTCCAGTAGATATGACAAAAATTGGGGTAAGAGAAATTGGTCATAATAACTGCAAATTACGCTCTCATAATTCCTTGTGATGTCATAATGTGGATACATTATGACGTCATAATACATAGTGATGTCATAGTGCATACTAATTAGCATGTCATCATATATTGTGACGTCATAATACATACTCATGATACTCCAGTAGATATGACACAAATTGGGGCAAGAGAATTTGGTCATAATACCTGCAAATTACGCTCTCATAATTCCTTGTGATGTCATAATGCGAATACATTATGACGTCATAATACATTGTGATGTCATAGTGCATACTAAATATGATGTCATCATATATTGTGACGTCATAATACATGCTCATGATACTCCAGTACATATGACACAAATTGTGGCAAGAGAATTTGGTCATAATACCTGCAAACTACGCTCTCCTAAAACATTGTGATGACGTAATGCGGATACATATTGATGTCATAATACATTGAGACGTCATAGTGCATACCAATTAGCATGTCATCATATATTGTGACGTCATAATACATGCTCATGATACTCCAGTAGATATGACACAAATTGCGGTAAGGGAAATTGGTAATAACTGCAAATTACGCTCTCAGTATTGCTTGTAATGTCACAATGCGGATACATTATGACGTCATAATACATTGTGACATCATAGTGCATACTAATTAGCATGTCATCATATATTGTGATGTCATAATGCATGCTCATTATACTCCAGTAGATATGACACAATTTGGGGTAAGAGAAATTGGTCATAATACTTACAAATTACGCTCTCCTAATTCCTTGTGATGTCATAATGCGGATACATTATGACGTCATAATACATTGTGACGTCATAGTGCATACTAATTAGCATGTCTTCATATATTGGGAAGTCATAATACATGCTCATGATCCTCCAGTAGATATGACACAAATTGGGGTAAGAGAAATTGGTCATAATACTTGCAAATTATGCTCTCATAATTCCTTGTGATGTCATAATGCGGAAACATTATGACGTCATAATACATTGTGACATCATAGTGCATACTAATTAGCATGTCATCATATATTGTGACGTCATGATACATGCTGATGATACTCCAGTAGATATGACACAAATTGGGGTAAGAGAAATTGGTCATAATACCTGCAAATTACGCTCTCGTAAAACATTGTTATGTCATAATGCGAATACATTATGACGTCATAATATATTGTGACGTCATAGTGCATACTAATTAGAATGCCATCATATATTGTGATGTCATAATGCATGCTCATGATGCTCCAGTAGATATGACACAAATTGGGGTAAGAGAAATTGGTCATAATACCTGCAAATTACGCTCTCATACTACCTTGAGATGTCATAATGCGGATACATTAGGACGTCATAATACACTGTGACGTCATAGTGGAAACTAATTAGCATGTCATCATATATTGTGACGTCATAATACATGCTCATGATACTCCAGTACATATGACACAAATTGGGTTAAGAAAAATTGGTCATAATACCTGCAAATTATGCTCTCCTAAAACATTGTGATGTCATAATGCGGATACATTATAACGTCATAATACATTGTGACGTCATAGTGCATACTAATTAGCATGTCATCATATATTCTGATGTCACAAAACATGCTCATGACACTCCAGTAGATATGACACAAATTGGGGTAAGAGAAATTGGTCATAATACCTGCAAATTACGCTCTCATAATTCCTTGTGATGTCATAATGCGGATACATTATGACGTCATAATACATTGTGACATCATAGTGCATACTACTTAGCATGTCATCATATATTGTGATGTCATAATACATGCTCATGATACTCCAGTACATATGACACAAATTGTGTTAAGAGAAATTGGTCATAATACCTGTAAATTACGGTCTCCTAAAACATTGTGATGTCATAATGCGGATACATTATGACATCATAATATATTGTGACGTTATAGTGCATACTAATTAGCATGTCATCATATATTGTGATGTCATAATACAGGCTCATGATACTCCAGTAGATATGACACAAATTGGGTTAAGAGAAATTGGTCTTAATACCTGCAAATTGCGCTCTCCTAAGACATTGTTATGTCATTTTGCGGAAACTTTATTACGTCATAATACATTGTGACATCATAGTGCATACTAATTAGCATGACATCATATATTGTGACGTCATAATACATGCTCAGGATACTCCAGTAGATATGACAGAAATTGGGGTAAGGAAAATTGGTCATAATACCTGCAAATTAGGCTCTCATAATTCCTTGTGATGTCACAATGCGGATACATTATGATGCCATAATACATTGTGACGTCATAGTGCATACTAATTAACATGTCATCATATATTGTGACATCATAATACATGCTCATGATACTCCAGTATATATGACACAAATTGGGGTAAGAGAAATTGGTCATAAAACCTGCAAATTACGATCTCCTATTACATTGTGATGTCATAATGCGGATACATTATGACGTCATAATGCATTGTGACATCATAGTGCATACTAATTAGCATGTCATCATATATTGTGATGTCATATTGCATGCTCATGATCCTCCAGTAGATATGACACAAATTGCGGTAAAGGAAATTGGTCATAATACCTGCAAATTACGCTCTCATTATTTCTTGTAATGTCATAATGCGGATACATTATGACGTCATAATACATTGTGACGTCAAAGTTCATACTAATTAGCATGTCATCATATATTGTGACGTCATAATACATGCTCATGATACTCCAGTAGATATGACACAAATTGGGGTAAGTAAAATTGGTCGTAATACCTGCAAATTACGCTTCATAATTCCTTGTGATGTCATAATGCGGATACATTATGATGTCATAATACATTGTGACGTCATAGTGCATACTAGTTCGCATGTCATCATATATTTTGACGTCATAATACATGCTCATGATACTCCAGTAGAAATGACACAAATTGGGTTAAGAGAAATTCGTCATAATACCTGCAAATTACGCTTCATAATTCCTTGTGATGTCATAATGCGGATACATTATGACGTCATAATGCATTGTGACGTCATAGTGCCTACTAATTAGCATGTCATCATATATTGTGACGTCATAATACATGCTCATCATATTCCAGTAGATATGACACAAATTGTGGTAAGAGAAATTGGTCATAATACCTGCAAATTACGCTCTCCTAAGACCTTGTGATGCCATAATGTGGATACGTTATGACGTCATAATACATTGTGCCCTCATAGTGCATGCTAATTAGCATGTCATCATACATTGTGATGTCATAATACATGCTCATGATACTCCAGTAGTTATGACACAAATTGGGGTAAGAGAAATTAGTCATAATACCTGCAAATTACGCTCTCATTATTCCTTGTGATGTCATAATGCGGATACATTATGACATCATAATACATTGTGACGTCATAGTGCATACTAATTAGCATGTCATCATATATTGTGACGTGATAATACATACTCATAATGCTCCAGGAGATATGACACAAATTGGGGTAAGAGAAATTGGTAATAATACCTGCAAACTACGCTCTCCTAATTCCTTGTGATGCCATAATGTGGATACATTATGACATCATACTACATAGTGCATACTAATTAGCATGTCATCATATATTGTGACGTCATAATACATACTCATGATGCTCCAGGATATATGACACAAATTGGGGTAAGAGAAATTGATCAGAATACCTGCAAATTACGCTCTCCTAATACATTGTGATGTCATAATGTGGATACACTATGACGTCATAATACATTGTGACGTCATAGTGCATACTAATTAGCATTTCATCATATATTGTGACGTCATAATACATGCTCATGATACTCCAGTAGATATGACACAAATTGGGGTAAGAGAAATTGTTCATAATAGCTGCAAATTACGCTCTCATAATTTCTTGTGATGTCATAATGTGGATATATTATGACGTCATAATACATTGTGACATCATAGTGCATACTAATTAGCATGTCATCATATATTGTGATGTCATAATACATTCTCATGATACTCCAGTAGATATGACACAAATTGTGGTAAGTGAAATTGGTCATAATACCTGCAAATGACGCTCTCATTATTCCTTGTGATGTCATAATGCAGATACATTATGACGTCATAATACATTGTGACGTCACAGTGCATACTAATTAGCATGTCATCATATTTTGTGATGTTATAATACATGCTCATGATACTCCAGTACATATGACACAAATTGAGTTAAGAGAAATTGGTCATAATCTGCAAATTACGCTCTCCTAAAACATTGTGATGTCATAATGCGGATACATTATGACGTCATAATACATTGTGACGTCATAGTGCATACTAATTAGCATGTCATCATATATTGTGACGTCATAATACATACTCATTATACTCCAGTAGAAATGACACAAATTGAGGTAAGAGAAATTGGTCATAATACCTGCAAATTACGCTCTCATAATTCCTTGTGATGTCATAATGCGGATACATTATGACGTCATAATACATTGTTACGTCATAGTGCATACTAATTAGCATGTCTCCATATATTGTGACGTCATAATACATGCTCAATATACTCCAGTAGATACGACACAAATTGGGGTAAGAGAAATTGGTCATAATACCTGCAAATTACGCTCTCATAATTTCTTGTGATGTCATAGTGCGGATACATTATGATGTCATAATACATTGTGACGTCATAGTGCATAATAATTAGCATTTCATCATATATTGTGATGTCATAATACGTGCTCATGATACTCCAATACATATGACACACATTGGGTTAAGAGAAATTGGTCATAATACCTGCATATTACGCTCTCCTAAAACATTGTGATGTCATAATGCGGATGCATTATGACATCATAATACATTGTGACGTCATAGTGCATACCAATTACCATGTCATCATATATTGTGACGTCATAATGCATGCTCATGATACTCCAGTAGATATGACACAAATTGGGGTAAGAGAAATTGGTCATAATACCTGCAAATTATGCTCTCATAATTACTTGTGATGTCATAATGTGGATACATTATGACGTCATAATACATTGTGACGTCATAGTGCATACTAATTAGCATGTCATCATATATTGTGATGTCATGATACATGCTCATGATACTCCAGTAGATATGACACAAATTGGGGTAAGAGAAATTGGTCATAATACCTGCAAACTACGCTCTCATAATTCCTTTTGAAGCCATAATGCGGATACATTATGACGTCATAGTGCATACTAATTAGCATGTCATCATATATTGTGACGTCAAAATACATGCTCATGATACTCCAGTAGATATTACACAAATTGGGGTATGAGAAATTGGTCATAATACCTGCAAATTACGCTCTCATAATTCCTTGTGATGTCATAATGCGGATACATTATGACGTCATAATACATTGTGACGTCATAGTGCATAATAATTAGCATGTCATCATATATTGTGATGTCATAATACATGCGCATGATACTCCAGTACATACGACACAAATTGGGTTAAGAGAAATTGGTCATAATACCTGCAAATTACGCTCTCCTAAAACATTGTGATGTCATAATGCGGATGCATTAGGACATCATAATACATTGTGATGTCACAGTGTATACTGATTAGCATGTCACCATATATTGTGATGTCATAATACATACTCATGATATTCCAGTAGATATGACACAAATTGGGGTAAGAGAAATTGGTCATAATACCTGCAAATTACGCTCTCCTAATTCCTTGTGATATCATAATGCGGATACATTATGACGTCATAATACATTGTGACATCATAGTGCATACTAATTAGCATGTCATCATATATTGTGACGTCATAATACATGCTCATGATACTCCAGTAGATATGACACAAATTGGGGTAATAGAAATTGGTCCTAATACCTTCAAATTACACTCTCATAATTCCTTGTGATGTCATAATGCGGATACATTATGATGTCATAATACATTGTGACGTCATAGTGCACACTAAATAGCATGTCATCATATATTGTGACGTCATAATACTTGCTCATGATACTCCAGTAGATATGACACATATTGGGGTAAGAGAAAATGGTCATAATACCTGCAAATTACGCTCTCCTATTACATTGTGATGTCATAATGCGGATACATTATGACGTCATAATACATTGTGACGTCATAGTGAATACTAATTAGCATGTCATCATATATTGTGACGTCATAATACATGCTCATGATACTCCAGTAGATACGACACAAATTGGGGTAAGAGAAATTGGTCATAATACCTGCAAATTACGCTCTCCTAATACTTTGTGATGTCATAATGCAGATACATTATGACATCATACTACATAGTGCATACTAATTAGCATGTCATCATATATTTTGACGTCATAATACATGCTCATGATACTCCAGTAGATATGACCCAAATTGGGGTAAGAGAAATTGGTCATACTACCTGCAAATTACGCACTCCTAAAACATTGTGATGTCATAATGCGAATACATTATGACGTCATAATACGGATACATTATGACGTCATAATACATTGTGACGTCATAGTGCATACTAATTAGCATGTCATCATATATTGTGACGTCATAATACATGCTCATGATACTCCAGTAGATATGACACAAATTGCGGTAAGGGAAATTGGTCATAATACCTGCAAATTACGCTCTCCTAATACATTGTGATGTCATAATGCGGATACATTATGACGTCATAATACATTGCGACGTCATAGTGCATACTAATTAGCATGTCATCATATATTGTGACGTCATAATACAAGCTCATGATACTCCAGTAGATATGACACAAATTGCGGTAAGGGAAATTCGTCATAATACCTGCAAATTACGCTCTCATTATTTCTTGTGATGTCATAATGCGGATACATTATGACGTCATAATACATTGTGACGTCATAGTGCATACTAATTAGCATGTCATCATATATTGTGACGTCATAATACATGCTCATGATACTCCAGTAGATATGACACAAATTGGGGTAAGAGAAATTGGTTATAATACCTGCAAATTACGCTCTCATAATTCCTTGTGATGTCATAATGCGGACATATTATGACGTCATAATACATTGTGACATCATAGTGAATACTAATTAGCATGTCATCATATATTGTGATGTCATAATACATGCTCATGATACTCCAGTACATATGACACAAATTTTGTTAAGCGAAATTGGTCATAATACCTGCAAATTACGCTCTCCTAAACATTGTGATGTCATAATGCGGATACATTATAACGTCATAATACAGTGTGACGTCATAGTGCATACTAATTAGCATGTCATCATATATTGTGATGTCATAATACATGCTCATGATACTCCAGTAGATATGACACAAATTGGGGTAAGAGAAATTGGTCATAATACCTGCAAATTACACTCTCATAATTCCTTGGGATGTCATAATGCGGATACATTATGACGTCATAATACATTGTGACGTTATAGTGCATACTAATTAGCATGTGATCATATATTTTGACGTCATAATACATGCTCATGATACTGCAGTAGATATGACACAAATTGTGGTAAGAGAAATTGGTCATAATACCTGCAAATTACGCTCTCATAATTCCTTGTGATGTCATAATGCGGATACATTATGATATCATACTACATAGTGCATACTAATTAGCATGTCATCATATATTGTGACGTCATAATACATACTCATGATGCTCCAGGAGATATGACACAAATTGGGGTAAGAGAAATTGGTCATAATACCTGTAAATTACGCTCTCCTAATTCCTTGTGATGCCATAATGTGGATACATTATGACGTCATAATACATTGTGCCCTCATAGTGCATACTAATTAGCATGTCATCATACATTGTGATGTCATAATACATACTCATGATACTCCAGTAGATATGACACAAATTGGGGTAAGAGAAATTGGTCATAATAACTGCAAATTACGCTCTCATAATTCCTTGTGATGTCATAATGCGGACACATTATGACGTCATAATACATTGTGCCCTCATAGTGCATACTAATTAGCATGTCATCATATATTTTGACGTCATAATACATGCTCATGATACTCCAGTAGATATGACACAAATTGGGGTAAGAAAAATTGGACATACTACCTGCAAATTACGCTCTCCTAAAACCTTGTGATGTCATGATGCGAATACATTATGACGTCATAATATGGACGCATTATGACGTCATAATACATTGTGACATCATAGTGCATACTAATTAGCATGTCATCATATATTGTAACGTCATAATACATGCTCATGATACTCCAGTAGATATGACACAAATTGGGGTAACAGAAATTGGTCATATTACCTGCAAATTACGCTCTTCTAATACATTGTGATGTCATAATGCGGATACATTATGACGTCATAATATATTGCGACGTCATAGTGCATACTAATTAGCATGTCATCATATATTGTGACGTCATAATACATGCTCATGATACTCCAGTAGATATGACACAAATTGCGGTAAGGGAAATTGTTCATAATAGCTGAAAATTACGCTCTCATAATTTCTTGTGATGTCATAATGTGGATATATTATGACGTCATAATACATTGTGACGTCATAGTGCATACTAATTAGCATGTCATCATATATTGTGATGTCATAATACATGCTCATGATACTCCAGTAGATATGACACAAATTGTGGTAAGATAAATTGGTCATAATACCTGCAAATTACGCTCTCATTATTCCTTGTGATGTCATAATGCAGATACATTATGACGTCATAATACTTTGCGACGTCACAGTGCATACTAATTAGCATGTCATCATATTTTGTGATGTTATAATACATGCTCATGATACTCCAGTACATATGACACAAATTGAGTTAAGAGAAATTGGTCATAATCTGCAAATTACGCTCTCCTAAAACATTGTGATGTCATAATGCGGATACATTATGACGTCATAATACATTGTGACGTCATAGTGCATACTAATTAGCATGTCATCATATATTGTGACGTCATAATACATACTCATTATACTCCAGTAGATACGACACAAATTGGGGTAAGAGAAATTGGTCATAATATCTGCAAATTACGCTCTCATAATTTCTTGTGATGTCATAATGCGGATACATTATGATGTCATAATACATTGTGACGTCATAGTGCATAATAATTAGCATTTCATCATATATTGTGATGTCATAATACGTGCTCATGATACTCCAATACATATGACACACATTGGGTTAAGAGAAATTGGTCATAATACCTGCATATTACGCTCTCCTAAAACATTGTGATGTCATAATGCGGATGCATTATGACATCATAATACATTGTGACGTCATAGTGCATACCAGTTACCATGTCATCATATATTGTGATGTCATAATGCATGCTCATGATACTCCAGTAGATATGACACAAATTGGGGTAAGAGAAATTGGTCATAATACCTGCAAATTACGCTCTCATAATTACTTGTGATGTCATAATGTGGATACATTATGACGTCATAATACATTGTGACGTCATAGTGCATACTAATTAGCATGTCATCATATATTGTGATGTCATGATACATGCTCATGATACTCCAGTAGATATGACACAAATTGGGGTAAGAGAAATTGGTCATAATACCTGCAAATTACGCTCTCATAATTCCTTTTGAAGCCATAATGCGGATACATTATGACGTCATAGTGCATACTAATTAGCATGTCATCATATATTGTGACGTCAAAATACATGTTCATGATACTCCAGTAGATATTACACAAATTGGGGTATGAGAAATTGGTCATAATACCTGCAAATTACGCTCTCATAATTCCTTGTGATGTCATAATGCGGATACATTATGACGTCATAATACATTGTGACGTCACAGTGCATACTGATTAGCATGTCACCATATATTGTGACGTCATAATACATACTCATGATATTCCAGTAGATATGACACAAATTGAGGTAAGAGAAATTGGTCATAATACCTGCAAATTACGCTCTCCTAATTCCTTGTGATATCATAATGCGGATACATTATGACGTCATAATACATTGTGACATCATAGTGCATACTAATTAGCATGTCATCATATATTGTGACGTCATAATACATGCTCATGATACTCCAGTAGATATGACACAAATTGGGGTAAGAGAAATTGGTCCTAATACCTTCAAATTACACTCTCATAATTCCTTGTGATGTCATAATGCGGATACATTATGATGTCATAATACATTGTGACGTCATAGTGCACACTAAATAGCATGTCATCATATATTGTGACGTCATAATACTTGCTCATGATACTCCAGTAGATATGACACAAATTGGGGTAAGAGAAAATGGTCATAATACCTGCAAATTACGCTCTCCTATTACATTGTTATGTCATAATGCGGATACATTATGACGTCATAATACATTGCGACGTCATAGTGCATACTAATTAGCATGTCATCATATATTGTGACGTCATAATACATGCTCATGATACTCCAGTAGATACGACACAAATTGCGGTAAGAGAAATTCGACATAATACCTGCAAATTACGCTCTCATTATTTCTTGTGATGTCATAATGCGGATACATTATGACGTCATAATACATTGTGCCCTCATAGTGCATACTACTTAGCATGTCATCATATATTGTGACGTCATACTACATGCTCATGATACTCCAGTAGATATGACACAAATTGCGGTAAGGGAAATTGGTAATAATAACTGCAAATTACGCTCTCAGTATTGCTTGTAATGTCACAATGCGGATACATTATGACGTCATAATACATTGTGACGTCATAGTGCATACTAATTAGCATGTCATCATATATTGTGACGTCATAATACATGCTCATGATACTCCAGTAGATATGACACAAATTGGGGTAAGTATAATTGGTCATAATACCTGCAAATTACGCTCCCATAATTCCTTGTGATGTCATAATGCGGATACATTATGATGTCATAATACATTGTGACGTCATAGTGCATACTAGTTAGCATGTCATCATGTATTGTGACATCATAATACATGCTCATGATACTCCAGTAGAAATGACACAAATTGTGTTAAGAGAAATTCGTCATAATACCTGCAAATTACGCTCTCATAATTCCTTGTGATGTCATAATGCGGATACATTATGACGTCATAATGCATTGTGACGTCATAGTGCATACTAATTAGCATGTCATCATATATTGTGACCTCATAATACAAGCTCATGATACTCCAGTACATATGACACAAATTGGGGTAAGAGAAATTGGTCATAATACCCTCAAATTACGCTCTCATAATTCCTTGTGATGTCATAATGCGGATACATTATGACGTCATAATACATTGTGACGTCATAGTGCATACTAATTAGCATGTCATCATATATTCTGATCTCATAATACATGCTCATGATACTCCAGTACATATGACACAAATTGTGATAAGAGAAATTGGTCATAATACCTACAATTTACGCTCTCCTAAAACATTGTGATGCCATAAAGCGGATACATTATGACGTCATAATGCATTGTGACGTCATACTGCATACTAATTAGCATTTCATCATATATTGTGACGTCATAATACATGCTCATGATACTCCAGTACATATGACACAAATTGTGTTAAGAGAAATTGGTCATAATACCTGCAAATTACGGTCTCCTAAACATTGTGATCTCATAATGCGGATACATTATGACGTCATAATACATTGTGACATCATAGTGCATACTAATTAGCATGTCATCATATATTGTGATGTCATAATGCATGCTCATGATACTCCAGTAGATATGACACAAATTGGGGTAAGAGAAATTCGTCATAATACCTGCAAATTACGCTCTCATAATTCCTTGTGATGTCATAATGCGGACACATTATGACGTCATAATACATTGTGACATCATAGTGCATACTAATTAGCATGTCATCATATATTGTGACGTCATAATACATGCTCATGATCCTCCAGTAGATATGACACAAATTGGGGTAAGAGAAATTGGTCATAATAACTGCAAATTACGCTCTCATAATTCCTTGTGATGTCATAATGCGGACACATTATGATGTCATAATACATTGTGACATCATAGTGCATACTAATTAGCATGTCATCATATATTGTGACGTCATAATACATGCTCAAGATACTCCAGTAGATATGACACAAATTGGGGTAAGAAAAATTGGTCATAATACCTGCAAATTAGGCTCTCATAATTCCTTGTGATGTCATAATGCGGATACATTGTTATGCCATAATATATTGTGACGTCATAGTGCATACTAATTAGCATGTCATCATATATTGTGACATCATAATACATGCTCATGATACTCCTGTATATATGACACAAATTGGGGTTAGAGAAATTGGTCATAATACCTGCAAATTACGCTCTCCTATTAAATTGTGATGTCATAATGCGGATACATTATGACGTCATAATACATTGTGACATCATAGTGCATACTAATTAGCATGTCATCATATATTGTGACGTCATAATACATGCTCATGATCCTCCAGTAGATATGACACAAATTGCGGTAAGGGAAATTGGTCCTAATACCTGCAAATTAAGCTCTCATTATTTCTTGTAATGTCATTATGCGGATACATTATGACGTCATAATACATTGTGACGTCATAGTTCATACTAATTAGCATGTCATCATATATTGTGACGTCATAATACATGCTCATGATACTCCAGTAGATATGACACAAATTGGGGTAAGTAAAATTGGTCGTAATACCTGCAAATTACGCTCTCATAATTCCTTGTGATGTCATAATGCGGATACATTATGATGTCATAATACATTGTGACATCATAGTGCATACTAGTTAGCATGTCATCATATATTTTGACGTCATAATACATGCTCATGATACTCCAGTAGAAATGACACAAATTGGGTTAAGAGAAATTCGTCATAATACCTGCAAATTGCGCTCTCATAATTCCTTGTGATGTCATAATGCGGATACATTATGACGTCATAATGCATTGTGACGTCATAGTGCCTACTAATTAGCATGTCATCATATATTGTGACGTCATAATACATGCTCATGATATTCCAGTAGATATGACACAAATTGGGGTAAGGGAAATTGGTCATAATACCTGCAAATTACGCTCTCCTAAAACATTGTGATGTCATAATGCGGATACATTATGACGTCATAATACATTGTGACATCATAGTGCATACTAATTAGCATGTCATCATATATTGTGATGTCTTGATGCATGCTCATGATCCTCCAGTAGATATGACACAAATTGGGGTAAGAGAAATTGGTCATAATACCTGCAAATTACGCTCTCATAAGTCCTTGTGATGTCATAATGCGGATACATTATGACGTCATAATACATTGAGATGTCGTAGTGCATACTAATTAGCATGTCATCATATATTGTGATGTCACAATACATGCTCATGATACTCCAGTACATATGACACAAATTGGGTTAAGAGAAGTTGGTCATAATACCTGCAAATTACGCTCTCCTAAAACATTGTGATGCCATAATGCGGATACATTATGACGTCATAATGCATTGTGACGTCATAGTGCATACTAATTAGCATGTCATCTTATATTGTGACGTCATAATACATGCTCATGATACTCCAGTACATATGACACAAATTGTGTTAAGAGAAATTGGTCATAATACCTGGAAATTACGGTCTCCTAAACATTGTGATGTCATAATGCGGATACATTATGACGTCATAATACGGATACATTATGACGTCATAATACATTGTGACATCATAGTGCATACTAATTAGCATGTCATCATATATTGTGATGTCATAATGCATGCTCATGATACTCCAGTAGATATGACACAAATTGGGGTAAGAGAAATTGGTCATACTACCTGCAAATTACGCTCTCATAATTCCTTGTGATGTCATAATGCGGACACATTATGACGTCATAATACATTGTGACATCATAGTGCATACTAATTAGCATGTCATCATATATTGTGACGTCATAATACATGCTGATGATACTCCAGTAGATATGACAAAAATTGGGGTACGAGAAATTGGTCATAATAACTGCAAATTACGCTCTCATAATTCCTTGTGATGTCATAATGCGGATACATTATGACGTCATAATACATAGTGAAGTCATAATGCATAGTAATTAGCATGTCATCATATATTGTGACGTCATAATACAAGCTCATGATACTCCAGTAGATATGACACAAATTGTGGCAAGAGAATTTGGTCATAATACCTGCAAACTACGCTCTCATAATTCCTTGTGATGTCATAATGTGGATACATTATGACGTCATAATACATTGTGACGTCATAGTGCATACTAATCAGCATGTCATCATATATTGTGACGTCAAAATTCATGCTCATGATACTCCAGTAGATATGACACAAATTGGGGTAAGAGAAATTGGTCATAATACCTGCAAATTACGCTCTCATAATTCCTTGTGATGTCATTATGCGGATACATTATGAAGTCATAATACATTGTGACGTCATAGTGCATACTAATTAGCATGTCATCATATATTGTGACATCATAATACATGCTCATGATATTCCAGTACATATGACACAAATTGGGTTAAGAGAAATTGGTCATAATACCTGCAAATTACGCTCTCCTAAAACATTGTGATGACGTAATGCGGATACATTATGACGTCATAATACATTGTGACGTCATAGTGCATACTAATTAGCATGTCATCATATATTGTGATGTCATAATACATGCTCATGACACTCCAGTAGATATGACACAAATTGGGTTAAGAGAAATTGGTCATAATACCTGCAAACTGCGCTCTCCTAAAACATTGTGATGTCATAATGCGGATACTTTATGACGTCATAATACATTGTGACGTCATAGTGCATACTAATTAGCATGTCATCATATATTGTGATGTCATAATACATGCTCATGACACTCCAGTATATATGACACAGATTGGGGTAAGAGAAATTGGTGATAATACCTGCAAATTACGCTCTCATTATTCCTTGTGATATCATAATGCGGATACATTATGACGTCATAATACATTGTGACGTCATAGTGCATACTAATTAGCATGTCATCATATATTGTGACGTCATAATACATACTCGTGATACTCCAGTACATATGACACAAATTGTGGTAAGAGAAATTGGTCATAATACCTCAAATTACGCTCTCCTAATTCCTTGTGATGTCATAATGTGGATACATTATGACGTCATAATACATTGTGACATCACAGTGCATACTAATCAGCATGTCATCATATATTGTGACGTCATAATACATGCTCATGATACTGCAGTAGATATGACAAAAATTGGGGTAAGAGAAATTGGTCATAATAACTGCAAATTACGCTCTCCTAATTCCTTGTGATGTCATAATGCGGATACATTATGACGTCATAATACATTGTGACGTCATAGTGCATACTAATTAGCATGTCATCATATATTGTGACGTCATAATACATGCTCATGATCCTCCAGTAGATATGACACAAATTGGGGTAAGAGAAATTGGTCATTATACCTGCAAATTACGCTCTCATAATAGCTTGTGATGTCATAATGCGGACACATTATGACGTCATAATACATTGTGACATCACAGTGCATACTAATTAGCATGTCATCATATATTGTGACGTCATAATACATGCTCATGATACTCCAGTAGATATGACAAAAATTGGGGTAAGAGAAATTGGTCATAATAACTGCAAATTACGCTCTCATAATTCCTTGTGATGTCATAATGTGGATACATTATGACGTCATAATACATAGTGATGTCATAGTGCATACTAATTAGCATGTCATCATATATTGTGACGTCATAATACATACTCATGATACTCCAGTAGATATGACACAAATTGGGGCAAGAGAATTTGGTCATAATACCTGCAAATTACGCTCTCATAATTCCTTGTGATGTCATAATGCGAATACATTATGACGTCATAATACATTGTGATGTCATAGTGCATACTAAATATGATGTCATCATATATTGTGACGTCATAATACATGCTCATGATACTCCAGTACATATGACACAAATTGTGGCAAGAGAATTTGGTCATAATACCTGCAAACTACGCTCTCCTAAAACATTGTGATGACGTAATGCGGATACATATTGATGTCATAATACATTGAGACGTCATAGTGCATACCAATTAGCATGTCATCATATATTGTGACGTCATAATACATGCTCATGATACTCCAGTAGATATGACACAAATTGCGGTAAGGGAAATTGGTAATAACTGCAAATTACGCTCTCAGTATTGCTTGTAATGTCACAATGCGGATACATTATGACGTCATAATACATTGTGACATCATAGTGCATACTAATTAGCATGTCATCATATATTGTGATGTCATAATGCATGCTCATTATACTCCAGTAGATATGACACAATTTGGGGTAAGAGAAATTGGTCATAATACTTACAAATTACGCTCTCCTAATTCCTTGTGATGTCATAATGCGGATACATTATGACGTCATAATACATTGTGACGTCATAGTGCATACTAATTAGCATGTCTTCATATATTGGGAAGTCATAATACATGCTCATGATCCTCCAGTAGATATGACACAAATTGGGGTAAGAGAAATTGGTCATAATACTTGCAAATTATGCTCTCATAATTCCTTGTGATGTCATAATGCGGAAACATTATGACGTCATAATACATTGTGACATCATAGTGCATACTAATTAGCATGTCATCATATATTGTGACGTCATGATACATGCTGATGATACTCCAGTAGATATGACACAAATTGGGGTAAGAGAAATTGGTCATAATACCTGCAAATTACGCTCTCGTAAAACATTGTTATGTCATAATGCGAATACATTATGACGTCATAATATATTGTGACGTCATAGTGCATACTAATTAGAATGCCATCATATATTGTGATGTCATAATGCATGCTCATGATGCTCCAGTAGATATGACACAAATTGGGGTAAGAGAAATTGGTCATAATACCTGCAAATTACGCTCTCATACTACCTTGAGATGTCATAATGCGGATACATTAGGACGTCATAATACACTGTGACGTCATAGTGGAAACTAATTAGCATGTCATCATATATTGTGACGTCATAATACATGCTCATGATACTCCAGTACATATGACACAAATTGGGTTAAGAAAAATTGGTCATAATACCTGCAAATTATGCTCTCCTAAAACATTGTGATGTCATAATGCGGATACATTATAACGTCATAATACATTGTGACGTCATAGTGCATACTAATTAGCATGTCATCATATATTCTGATGTCACAAAACATGCTCATGACACTCCAGTAGATATGACACAAATTGGGGTAAGAGAAATTGGTCATAATACCTGCAAATTACGCTCTCATAATTCCTTGTGATGTCATAATGCGGATACATTATGACGTCATAATACATTGTGACATCATAGTGCATACTACTTAGCATGTCATCATATATTGTGATGTCATAATACATGCTCATGATACTCCAGTACATATGACACAAATTGTGTTAAGAGAAATTGGTCATAATACCTGTAAATTACGGTCTCCTAAAACATTGTGATGTCATAATGCGGATACATTATGACATCATAATATATTGTGACGTTATAGTGCATACTAATTAGCATGTCATCATATATTGTGATGTCATAATACAGGCTCATGATACTCCAGTAGATATGACACAAATTGGGTTAAGAGAAATTGGTCTTAATACCTGCAAATTGCGCTCTCCTAAGACATTGTTATGTCATTTTGCGGAAACTTTATTACGTCATAATACATTGTGACATCATAGTGCATACTAATTAGCATGACATCATATATTGTGACGTCATAATACATGCTCAGGATACTCCAGTAGATATGACAGAAATTGGGGTAAGGAAAATTGGTCATAATACCTGCAAATTAGGCTCTCATAATTCCTTGTGATGTCACAATGCGGATACATTATGATGCCATAATACATTGTGACGTCATAGTGCATACTAATTAACATGTCATCATATATTGTGACATCATAATACATGCTCATGATACTCCAGTATATATGACACAAATTGGGGTAAGAGAAATTGGTCATAAAACCTGCAAATTACGATCTCCTATTACATTGTGATGTCATAATGCGGATACATTATGACGTCATAATGCATTGTGACATCATAGTGCATACTAATTAGCATGTCATCATATATTGTGATGTCATATTGCATGCTCATGATCCTCCAGTAGATATGACACAAATTGCGGTAAAGGAAATTGGTCATAATACCTGCAAATTACGCTCTCATTATTTCTTGTAATGTCATAATGCGGATACATTATGACGTCATAATACATTGTGACGTCAAAGTTCATACTAATTAGCATGTCATCATATATTGTGACGTCATAATACATGCTCATGATACTCCAGTAGATATGACACAAATTGGGGTAAGTAAAATTGGTCGTAATACCTGCAAATTACGCTTCATAATTCCTTGTGATGTCATAATGCGGATACATTATGATGTCATAATACATTGTGACGTCATAGTGCATACTAGTTCGCATGTCATCATATATTTTGACGTCATAATACATGCTCATGATACTCCAGTAGAAATGACACAAATTGGGTTAAGAGAAATTCGTCATAATACCTGCAAATTACGCTTCATAATTCCTTGTGATGTCATAATGCGGATACATTATGACGTCATAATGCATTGTGACGTCATAGTGCCTACTAATTAGCATGTCATCATATATTGTGACGTCATAATACATGCTCATCATATTCCAGTAGATATGACACAAATTGTGGTAAGAGAAATTGGTCATAATACCTGCAAATTACGCTCTCCTAAGACCTTGTGATGCCATAATGTGGATACGTTATGACGTCATAATACATTGTGCCCTCATAGTGCATGCTAATTAGCATGTCATCATACATTGTGATGTCATAATACATGCTCATGATACTCCAGTAGTTATGACACAAATTGGGGTAAGAGAAATTAGTCATAATACCTGCAAATTACGCTCTCATTATTCCTTGTGATGTCATAATGCGGATACATTATGACATCATAATACATTGTGACGTCATAGTGCATACTAATTAGCATGTCATCATATATTGTGACGTGATAATACATACTCATAATGCTCCAGGAGATATGACACAAATTGGGGTAAGAGAAATTGGTAATAATACCTGCAAACTACGCTCTCCTAATTCCTTGTGATGCCATAATGTGGATACATTATGACATCATACTACATAGTGCATACTAATTAGCATGTCATCATATATTGTGACGTCATAATACATACTCATGATGCTCCAGGATATATGACACAAATTGGGGTAAGAGAAATTGATCAGAATACCTGCAAATTACGCTCTCCTAATACATTGTGATGTCATAATGTGGATACACTATGACGTCATAATACATTGTGACGTCATAGTGCATACTAATTAGCATTTCATCATATATTGTGACGTCATAATACATGCTCATGATACTCCAGTAGATATGACACAAATTGGGGTAAGAGAAATTGTTCATAATAGCTGCAAATTACGCTCTCATAATTTCTTGTGATGTCATAATGTGGATATATTATGACGTCATAATACATTGTGACATCATAGTGCATACTAATTAGCATGTCATCATATATTGTGATGTCATAATACATTCTCATGATACTCCAGTAGATATGACACAAATTGTGGTAAGTGAAATTGGTCATAATACCTGCAAATGACGCTCTCATTATTCCTTGTGATGTCATAATGCAGATACATTATGACGTCATAATACATTGTGACGTCACAGTGCATACTAATTAGCATGTCATCATATTTTGTGATGTTATAATACATGCTCATGATACTCCAGTACATATGACACAAATTGAGTTAAGAGAAATTGGTCATAATCTGCAAATTACGCTCTCCTAAAACATTGTGATGTCATAATGCGGATACATTATGACGTCATAATACATTGTGACGTCATAGTGCATACTAATTAGCATGTCATCATATATTGTGACGTCATAATACATACTCATTATACTCCAGTAGAAATGACACAAATTGAGGTAAGAGAAATTGGTCATAATACCTGCAAATTACGCTCTCATAATTCCTTGTGATGTCATAATGCGGATACATTATGACGTCATAATACATTGTTACGTCATAGTGCATACTAATTAGCATGTCTCCATATATTGTGACGTCATAATACATGCTCAATATACTCCAGTAGATACGACACAAATTGGGGTAAGAGAAATTGGTCATAATACCTGCAAATTACGCTCTCATAATTTCTTGTGATGTCATAGTGCGGATACATTATGATGTCATAATACATTGTGACGTCATAGTGCATAATAATTAGCATTTCATCATATATTGTGATGTCATAATACGTGCTCATGATACTCCAATACATATGACACACATTGGGTTAAGAGAAATTGGTCATAATACCTGCATATTACGCTCTCCTAAAACATTGTGATGTCATAATGCGGATGCATTATGACATCATAATACATTGTGACGTCATAGTGCATACCAATTACCATGTCATCATATATTGTGACGTCATAATGCATGCTCATGATACTCCAGTAGATATGACACAAATTGGGGTAAGAGAAATTGGTCATAATACCTGCAAATTATGCTCTCATAATTACTTGTGATGTCATAATGTGGATACATTATGACGTCATAATACATTGTGACGTCATAGTGCATACTAATTAGCATGTCATCATATATTGTGATGTCATGATACATGCTCATGATACTCCAGTAGATATGACACAAATTGGGGTAAGAGAAATTGGTCATAATACCTGCAAACTACGCTCTCATAATTCCTTTTGAAGCCATAATGCGGATACATTATGACGTCATAGTGCATACTAATTAGCATGTCATCATATATTGTGACGTCAAAATACATGCTCATGATACTCCAGTAGATATTACACAAATTGGGGTATGAGAAATTGGTCATAATACCTGCAAATTACGCTCTCATAATTCCTTGTGATGTCATAATGCGGATACATTATGACGTCATAATACATTGTGACGTCATAGTGCATAATAATTAGCATGTCATCATATATTGTGATGTCATAATACATGCGCATGATACTCCAGTACATACGACACAAATTGGGTTAAGAGAAATTGGTCATAATACCTGCAAATTACGCTCTCCTAAAACATTGTGATGTCATAATGCGGATGCATTAGGACATCATAATACATTGTGATGTCACAGTGTATACTGATTAGCATGTCACCATATATTGTGATGTCATAATACATACTCATGATATTCCAGTAGATATGACACAAATTGGGGTAAGAGAAATTGGTCATAATACCTGCAAATTACGCTCTCCTAATTCCTTGTGATATCATAATGCGGATACATTATGACGTCATAATACATTGTGACATCATAGTGCATACTAATTAGCATGTCATCATATATTGTGACGTCATAATACATGCTCATGATACTCCAGTAGATATGACACAAATTGGGGTAATAGAAATTGGTCCTAATACCTTCAAATTACACTCTCATAATTCCTTGTGATGTCATAATGCGGATACATTATGATGTCATAATACATTGTGACGTCATAGTGCACACTAAATAGCATGTCATCATATATTGTGACGTCATAATACTTGCTCATGATACTCCAGTAGATATGACACATATTGGGGTAAGAGAAAATGGTCATAATACCTGCAAATTACGCTCTCCTATTACATTGTGATGTCATAATGCGGATACATTATGACGTCATAATACATTGTGACGTCATAGTGAATACTAATTAGCATGTCATCATATATTGTGACGTCATAATACATGCTCATGATACTCCAGTAGATACGACACAAATTGGGGTAAGAGAAATTGGTCATAATACCTGCAAATTACGCTCTCCTAATACTTTGTGATGTCATAATGCAGATACATTATGACATCATACTACATAGTGCATACTAATTAGCATGTCATCATATATTTTGACGTCATAATACATGCTCATGATACTCCAGTAGATATGACCCAAATTGGGGTAAGAGAAATTGGTCATACTACCTGCAAATTACGCACTCCTAAAACATTGTGATGTCATAATGCGAATACATTATGACGTCATAATACGGATACATTATGACGTCATAATACATTGTGACGTCATAGTGCATACTAATTAGCATGTCATCATATATTGTGACGTCATAATACATGCTCATGATACTCCAGTAGATATGACACAAATTGGGGTAAGAGAAATTGGTCATAATACCTGCAAATTACGCTCTCCTAATACATTGTGATGTCATAATGCGGATACATTATGACGTCATAATACATTGCGACGTCATAGTGCATACTAATTAGCATGTCATCATATATTGTGACGTCATAATACAAGCTCATGATACTCCAGTAGATATGACACAAATTGCGGTAAGGGAAATTCGTCATAATACCTGCAAATTACGCTCTCATTATTTCTTGTGATGTCATAATGCGGATACATTATGACGTCATAATACATTGTGACGTCATAGTGCATACTAATTAGCATGTCATCATATATTGTGACGTCATAATACATGCTCATGATACTCCAGTAGATATGACACAAATTGGGGTAAGAGAAATTGGTTATAATACCTGCAAATTACGCTCTCATAATTCCTTGTGATGTCATAATGCGGACATATTATGACGTCATAATACATTGTGACATCATAGTGAATACTAATTAGCATGTCATCATATATTGTGATGTCATAATACATGCTCATGATACTCCAGTACATATGACACAAATTTTGTTAAGCGAAATTGGTCATAATACCTGCAAATTACGCTCTCCTAAACATTGTGATGTCATAATGCGGATACATTATAACGTCATAATACAGTGTGACGTCATAGTGCATACTAATTAGCATGTCATCATATATTGTGATGTCATAATACATGCTCATGATACTCCAGTAGATATGACACAAATTGGGGTAAGAGAAATTGGTCATAATACCTGCAAATTACACTCTCATAATTCCTTGGGATGTCATAATGCGGATACATTATGACGTCATAATACATTGTGACGTTATAGTGCATACTAATTAGCATGTGATCATATATTTTGACGTCATAATACATGCTCATGATACTGCAGTAGATATGACACAAATTGTGGTAAGAGAAATTGGTCATAATACCTGCAAATTACGCTCTCATAATTCCTTGTGATGTCATAATGCGGATACATTATGATATCATACTACATAGTGCATACTAATTAGCATGTCATCATATATTGTGACGTCATAATACATACTCATGATGCTCCAGGAGATATGACACAAATTGGGGTAAGAGAAATTGGTCATAATACCTGTAAATTACGCTCTCCTAATTCCTTGTGATGCCATAATGTGGATACATTATGACGTCATAATACATTGTGCCCTCATAGTGCATACTAATTAGCATGTCATCATACATTGTGATGTCATAATACATACTCATGATACTCCAGTAGATATGACACAAATTGGGGTAAGAGAAATTGGTCATAATAACTGCAAATTACGCTCTCATAATTCCTTGTGATGTCATAATGCGGACACATTATGACGTCATAATACATTGTGCCCTCATAGTGCATACTAATTAGCATGTCATCATATATTTTGACGTCATAATACATGCTCATGATACTCCAGTAGATATGACACAAATTGGGGTAAGAAAAATTGGACATACTACCTGCAAATTACGCTCTCCTAAAACCTTGTGATGTCATGATGCGAATACATTATGACGTCATAATATGGACGCATTATGACGTCATAATACATTGTGACATCATAGTGCATACTAATTAGCATGTCATCATATATTGTAACGTCATAATACATGCTCATGATACTCCAGTAGATATGACACAAATTGGGGTATCAGAAATTGGTCATATTACCTGCAAATTACGCTCTTCTAATACATTGTGATGTCATAATGCGGATACATTATGACGTCATAATATATTGCGACGTCATAGTGCATACTAATTAGCATGTCATCATATATTGTGACGTCATAATACATGCTCATGATACTCCAGTAGATATGACACAAATTGCGGTAAGGGAAATTGTTCATAATAGCTGAAAATTACGCTCTCATAATTTCTTGTGATGTCATAATGTGGATATATTATGACGTCATAATACATTGTGACGTCATAGTGCATACTAATTAGCATGTCATCATATATTGTGATGTCATAATACATGCTCATGATACTCCAGTAGATATGACACAAATTGTGGTAAGATAAATTGGTCATAATACCTGCAAATTATGCTCTCATTATTCCTTGTGATGTCATAATGCAGATACATTATGACGTCATAATACTTTGCGACGTCACAGTGCATACTAATTAGCATGTCATCATATTTTGTGATGTTATAATACATGCTCATGATACTCCAGTACATATGACACAAATTGAGTTAAGAGAAATTGGTCATAATCTGCAAATTACGCTCTCCTAAAACATTGTGATGTCATAATGCGGATACATTATGACGTCATAATACATTGTGACGTCATAGTGCATACTAATTAGCATGTCATCATATATTGTGACGTCATAATACATACTCATTATACTCCAGTAGATACGACACAAATTGGGGTAAGAGAAATTGGTCATAATATCTGCAAATTACGCTCTCATAATTTCTTGTGATGTCATAATGCGGATACATTATGATGTCATAATACATTGTGACGTCATAGTGCATAATAATTAGCATTTCATCATATATTGTGATGTCATAATACGTGCTCATGATACTCCAATACATATGACACACATTGGGTTAAGAGAAATTGGTCATAATACCTGCATATTACGCTCTCCTAAAACATTGTGATGTCATAATGCGGATGCATTATGACATCATAATACATTGTGACGTCATAGTGCATACCAGTTACCATGTCATCATATATTGTGATGTCATAATGCATGCTCATGATACTCCAGTAGATATGACACAAATTGGGGTAAGAGAAATTGGTCATAATACCTGCAAATTACGCTCTCATAATTACTTGTGATGTCATAATGTGGATACATTATGACGTCATAATACATTGTGACGTCATAGTGCATACTAATTAGCATGTCATCATATATTGTGATGTCATGATACATGCTCATGATACTCCAGTAGATATGACACAAATTGGGGTAAGAGAAATTGGTCATAATACCTGCAAATTACGCTCTCATAATTCCTTTTGAAGCCATAATGCGGATACATTATGACGTCATAGTGCATACTAATTAGCATGTCATCATATATTGTGACGTCAAAATACATGTTCATGATACTCCAGTAGATATTACACAAATTGGGGTATGAGAAATTGGTCATAATACCTGCAAATTACGCTCTCATAATTCCTTGTGATGTCATAATGCGGATACATTATGACGTCATAATACATTGTGACGTCACAGTGCATACTGATTAGCATGTCACCATATATTGTGACGTCATAATACATACTCATGATATTCCAGTAGATATGACACAAATTGAGGTAAGAGAAATTGGTCATAATACCTGCAAATTACGCTCTCCTAATTCCTTGTGATATCATAATGCGGATACATTATGACGTCATAATACATTGTGACATCATAGTGCATACTAATTAGCATGTCATCATATATTGTGACGTCATAATACATGCTCATGATACTCCAGTAGATATGACACAAATTGGGGTAAGAGAAATTGGTCCTAATACCTTCAAATTACACTCTCATAATTCCTTGTGATGTCATAATGCGGATACATTATGATGTCATAATACATTGTGACGTCATAGTGCACACTAAATAGCATGTCATCATATATTGTGACGTCATAATACTTGCTCATGATACTCCAGTAGATATGACACAAATTGGGGTAAGAGAAAATGGTCATAATACCTGCAAATTACGCTCTCCTATTACATTGTTATGTCATAATGCGGATACATTATGACGTCATAATACATTGCGACGTCATAGTGCATACTAATTAGCATGTCATCATATATTGTGACGTCATAATACATGCTCATGATACTCCAGTAGATACGACACAAATTGCGGTAAGAGAAATTCGACATAATACCTGCAAATTACGCTCTCATTATTTCTTGTGATGTCATAATGCGGATACATTATGACGTCATAATACATTGTGCCCTCATAGTGCATACTACTTAGCATGTCATCATATATTGTGACGTCATAATACATGCTCATGATACTCCAGTAGATATGACACAAATTGCGGTAAGGGAAATTGGTAATAATAACTGCAAATTACGCTCTCAGTATTGCTTGTAATGTCACAATGCGGATACATTATGACGTCATAATACATTGTGACGTCATAGTGCATACTAATTAGCATGTCATCATATATTGTGACGTCATAATACATGCTCATGATACTCCAGTAGATATGACACAAATTGGGGTAAGTATAATTGGTCATAATACCTGCAAATTACGCTCCCATAATTCCTTGTGATGTCATAATGCGGATACATTATGATGTCATAATACATTGTGACGTCATAGTGCATACTAGTTAGCATGTCATCATGTATTGTGACATCATAATACATGCTCATGATACTCCAGTAGAAATGACACAAATTGTGTTAAGAGAAATTCGTCATAATACCTGCAAATTACGCTCTCATAATTCCTTGTGATGTCATAATGCGGATACATTATGACGTCATAATGCATTGTGACGTCATAGTGCATACTAATTAGCATGTCATCATATATTGTGACGTCATAATACATGCTCATAATATTCCAGTAGATATGACACAAATTGAGGTAAGAGAAATTGGTCATAATACCTGCAAATTACGCTCTCCTAATACATTGTGATGTCATAATGTGGATACATTATGACGTCATAATACATTGTGAAATCATAGTGCATACTACTTTGCATGTCATCATATATTGTGATGTCATAATACATGCTCATGATACTCCAGTGCATATGACACAAATTGGGTTAAGAGAAATTGGTCATAATGCCTGCAAACTACGCTCTCCTAAAACATTGTGATGTCATAATGCGGATACATTATGACGTCATAATACATTGTGACATCATAGTGCATACTAATTAGCATGTCATCATATATTGTGATGTCATAATGCATGCTCATTATACTCCAGTAGATATGACACAAATTGGGGTAAGAGAAATTGGTCATAATACCTACAAATTACGCTCTCCTAATTCCTTGTGATGTCATAATGCGGATACATTATGACGTCATCATACATTGTGATGTCATAGTGCATACTAATTAGCATGTCATCATATTTTGGGACGTCATAATACATGCTCATGATCCTCCAGTAGATATGACACAAATTGGGGTAAGAGAAATTGGTCATAATACTTGCAAATTATGCTCTCATAATTCCTTGTGATGTCATAATGCGGACACATTATGACGTCATAATACATTGTGACATCATAGTGCATACTAATTAGCATGTCATCATATATTGTTACGTCATGATACATGCTCATGATACTCCAGTAGATATGACACAAATTGGGGTAAGAGAAATTGGTCATAATACCGGCAAATTACGCTCTCATAATTCCTTGTGATGTCATAATGCGGATACATTATGATGTCATAATATATTGTGACGTCATAGTGCATACTATTTATCATGTCATCATATATTGTGACGTCATAATACATGCTCATGATACTCCACTAGAAATGACACAAATTTGGTTAAGAGAAATTGGTCATAATACCTGCAAATTACGCTCTCATAATTCCTTGTGATGTCATAATGCAGATACATTATGACGTCATAATACATAGTGAGGTCATAGTGCATACTACTTTGCATGTCATCATATATTGTGATGTCATAATACATGCTCATGATACTCCCGTACATATGACACAATTTGGGTTAAGAGAAATTGGTCATAATACCTGCAAATTACGCTCTCCTAAAACATTGTTATGTCATAATGCGGATACATTATGACGTCATAATATATTGTGACGTCATAGTGCATACTAATTAGAATGCCATCATATATTGTGATGTCATAATGCATGCTCATGATACTCCAGTAGATATGACACAAATTGGGATAAGAGAAATTGGTCATAATACCTGCAAATTACGCTCTCATAATACCTTGAGATGTCATAATGCGGATACATTAGGACGTCATAATACACTGTGACGTCATAGTGGAAACTAATTAGCATGTCATCATATATTGTGACGTCATAATACATGCTCATGATACTCCAGTACATATGACACAAATTGGGTTAAGAAAAATTGGTCATAATACCTGCAAATTATGCTCTCCTAAAACATTGTGATGTCATAATGCGGATACATTATGACGTCATAATACATTGTGACGTCATAGTGCATACTAATTAGCATGTCATCATATATTCTGATGTCATAAAACATGCTCATGACACTCCAGTAGATATGACACAAATTGGGGTAAGAGAAATTGGTCATAATACCTGCAAATTACGCTCTCATAATTCCTTGTGATGTCATAATGCGGATACATTATGACGTCATAATGCATTGTGACGTCATAGTGCATACTAATTAGCATGTCATCATATATTGTGACGTCATAATACATACTTGTGATACTCCAGTAGATATGACACAAATTGTGGTAAGAGAAGTTTGTCATAATACCTCCAAATTACGCTCTCCTAATTCCTTGAGATGTCATAATGTGGATACATTATGACGTCATAATACATTGTGACATCATAGTGCATACTAATTAGCATGTCATCATATATTGTGACGTCATAATACATACTCATGATCCTCCAGTAGATATGACACAAATTGTGGTAAGAGAAATTGGTCATAATACCTGCAAATTACGCTCTCCTAAAACATTGTGATGTCATAATGCGGATACATTATGACGTCATAATACAGTGTGACGTCATAGTGCATACTAATTAGCATGTCATCATATATTGTGATGTCATAATACATGCTCATGATACTCCAGTAGATATGACACAAATTGGGGTAAGAGAAATTGGTCATAATACCTGCAAATTACACTCTCATAATTCCTTGGGATGTCATAATGCGGATACATTATGACGTCATAATACATTGTGACGTCATAGTGCATACTAATTAGCATGTCATCATATATTTTGACGTCATAATACATGCTCATGATACTCCAGTAGATATGACACAAATTGGGGTAAGAGAAATTGGTCATACTACCTGCAAATTACGCTCTCCTAAAACATTGTGATGTCATAATGCGGATACATTATGACATCATACTACATAGTGCATACTAATTAGCATGTCATCATATATTGTGACGTCATAATACATACTCATGATACTCCAGTAGATATGATACAAATTGGGGTAAGAGAAATTGGTTATAATACCTGCAAATTACGCTCTCATAATTCCTTGTGATGTCATAATGCGGACACTTTATGACGTCATAATACATTGTGACATCATAGTGAATACTAATTAGCATGTCATCATATATTGTGATGTCATAATACATGCTCATGATACTCCAGTACATATGACACAAATTTTGTTAAGGGAAATTGGTCATAATACCTGCAAATTACGCTCTCCTAAAACATTGTGATGTCATACTGCGGATACATTATAACGTCATAATACAGTGTGACGTCATAGTGCATACTAATTAGCATGTCATCATATATTGTGATGTCATAATACATGCTCATGATACTCCAGTAGATATGACACAAATTGGGGAAAGAGAAATTGGTAATAATACCTGCAAATTACACTCTCATAATTCCTTGGGATGTCATAATGCGGATACATTATGACGTCATAATACATTGTGACGTTATAGTGCATACTAATTAGCATGTGATCATATATTTTGACGTCATAATACATGCTCATGATACTGCAGTAGATATGACACTAATTGGGGTAAGAGAAATTGGTCATAATACCTGCAAATTACGCTCTCATAATTCCTTGTGATGTCATAATGCGGATACATTATGACATCATTCTACATAGTGCATACTAATTAGCATGTCATCATATATTGTGACCTCATAATACATACTCATGATGCTCCAGGAGATATGACACAATTTGGGGTAAGAGAAATTGGTCATAATACCTGTAAATTACGCTCTCCTAATTCCTTGTGATGCCATAATGTGGATACATTATGACGTCATAATACATTGTGCCCTCATAGTGCATACTAATTAGCATGTCATCATACATTGTGATGTCATAATACATCCTCATGATACTCCAGTAGATATGACACAAATTGGGGTAAGAGAAATTGGTCATAATAACTGCAAATTACCCTCTCATAATTCCTTGTGATGTCATAATGCGGACACATTATGACGTCATAATACATTGTGCCCTCATAGTGCATACTAATTAGCATGTCATCATATATTTTGACGTCATAATACATGCTCATGATACTCCAGTAGATATGACACAAATTGGGGTAAGAAAAATTGGACATACTACCTGCAAATTACGCTCTCCTAAAACCTTGTGATGTCATGATGCGAATACATTATGACGTCATAATATGGATGCATTATGACGTCATAATACATTGTGACGTCATAGTGCATACTAATTAGCATGTCATCATATATTGTAACGTCATAATACATGCTCATGATACTCCAGTAGATATGACACAAATTGGGGTAAGAGAAATTGGTCATATTAACTGCAAATTACGCTCTCCTAATACATTGTGATGTCATAATGCGGATACATTATGACGTCATAATACATTGCGACATCATAGTGCATACTAATTAGCATGTCATCATATATTGTGACGTCATAATACATGCTCATGATACTCCAGTAGATATGACACAAATTGCGGTAAGGGAAATTCGTCATAATACCTGCAAATTACGCTCTCATTATTTCTTGTGATGTCATAATGCGGATACATTATGATGTCAGAATACATTGTGACGTCATAGTGCATACTAATTAGCATGTCATCATATATTGTGACGTCATAGTACATGCTCATGATACTCCAGTAGATATGACACACATTGGGGTAAGAGAAATTGGTTATAATACCTGCAAATTACGCTCTCATAATTCCTTGTGATGTCATAATGCGGACACATTATGACGTCATAATACATTGTGACGTCATAGTAAATACTAATTAGCATGTCATCATATATTGTGATGTCATAATACATGCTCATGATACTCCAGTACATATGACACAAATTTTGTTAAGGGAAATTGGTCATAATACCTGCAAATTACGCTCTCCTAAAACATTGTGATGTCATAATGCGGATACATTATGACGTCATAATACAGTGTGACATCATAGTGCATACTAATTAGCATGTCATCATATATTGTGATGTCATAATACATGCTCATGATACTCCAGTAGATATGACACAAATTGGGGTAAGAGAAATTGGTCATAATACCTGCAAATTACACTCTCATAATTCCTTGGGATGTCATAATGTGGATACATTATGACGTCATAATACATTGTGACGTTATAGTGCATACTAATTAGCATGTCATCATATATTTTGACGTCATAATACATGCTCATGATACTCCAGTAGATATGACACAAATTGGGGTAAGAGAAATTGGTCATAATACCTGCAAATTACGCTCTCATAATTCCTTGTGATGTCATAATGCGGATATATTATGACATCATAATACATAGTGCATACTAATTAGCATGTCATCATATATTGTGACGTCATAATACATACTCATGATGCTCCAGGAGATATGACACAAATTGGGGTAAGAGAAATTGGTCATAATACCTGCAAATTACGCTCTCCTAATTCCTTGTGATGCCATAATGTGGATACATTATGACGTCATAATGCATTGTGCCCTCATAGTGCATACTAATTAGCATGTCATCATACATTGTGACGTCATAATGCATCCTCATGATACTCCAGTAGATATGACACAAATTGGGTTAAGAGAAATTGGTCATAATACCTGCAAATTACGCTCTCATAATTCCTTGTGATGTCATAATGCGGACACATTATGACGTCATAATACATTGTGCCCTCATAGTGCATACTAATTAGCATGTCATCATATATTTTGACGTCATAATACATGCTCATGATACTCCAGTAGATATGACACAAATTGGGGTAAGAGAAATTGGTCATACTACCTGCAAATTACGCTCTCCTAAAACATTGTGATGTCATAATGCGAATACATTATGACGTCCTAATACGGATACATTATGACGTCATAATACATTGTGACGTCATAGTGCATACTAATTAGCATGTCATCATATATTGTGACGTCATAATACATGCTCATGATACTCCAGTAGATATGACACAAATTGGGGTAAGAGAAATTGGTCATAATATCTGCAAATTACGCTCTCATAATTCCTTGTGATGTCATAATGCGGACACATTATGACGTCATAATACATTGCGACATCACAGTGCATACTAATTAGCATGTCATCATATATTTTGACGTCATAATACATGCTCATGATACTCCAGTAGATATGACACAAATTGGGGTAAGAGAAATTGGTCATAATACCTGCAAATTACGCTCTCCTAAAACATTGTGATGTCATAATGCGAATACATTATGACGTCATAATACGGATACATTATGACGTCATAATACATTGTGACGTCATAGTGCATACTAATTAGCATGTTATCATATATTGTGACGTCATAATACATGCTCATGATACTCCAGTAGATATGACACAAATTGGGGTAAGAGAAATTGGTCATAATATCTGCAAATTACGCTCTCATAATTCCTTGTGATGTCATAATGCGGATACTTTATGACGTCATAATACATTGTGACGTTATAGTGCCTACTAATTAGCATGTCATCATATATTGTGACATCATAATACATGCTCATGATACTCCAGTAGATATGACACAAATTGGGGTAAGAGAAATTGGTCATAATACCTGCAAATTACGCTCTCATACTTCCTTGTGATGTCATAATGCGGATACATTATGACGTTATAGTATATTGTGACGTCATACTGCACACTAATTTGCATGTCATCATATATTGTGACGTCATATTACATACTCATGTTACTCCAGTAGATATGACACAAATTGGGGTAAGAGAAAGTGGTCATAATACCTGCAAATTACGCTCTCCTATTATATTGTGATGTCATAATGCGGATACATTATGACGTCATAATACATTGTGATGTCATAGTGAAAACTAATTAGCAGGCCATCATATATTATGATGTCATAATACATGCTCATGATAATCCAGTACATATGACAAAAATTGGGTTAAGAGAAATTGGTCATTATACCTGCAAATTACGCTCTCCTAAAACATTGTGATGTCATAATGCAAATACATTATGACGTCATAATACAGTGTGACGTCACAGTGCATACTAATTAGTATGTCATCATATATTGTGACGTCATAATACGTGCTCATGATAATCCAGTAGATATGACACAAATTGCGGTAAAGGAAATTGGTAATAATAACTGCAAATTACGCTCTCAGTATTGCTTGTAATGTCATAATGCGGATACATTATGACGTCATAATACATTGTGACGTCATAGTGCATACTAAATATGATGTCATCATATATTGTGATGTCATAATAGATGCTCATGATACTCCAGTAGAAATGACACAATTTGGGTTAAGAGAAATTCGTCATAATACCTGCAAATTACGCTCTCATAATTCCTTCTGATGTCATAATGCGGATACATTATGACGTCATAATGCATTGTGACGTCATAGTGCATACTAATTAGCATGTCATCATATATTGTGACGTCATAATACATGCTCATGATATTCCAGTAGATATAACACAAATTGGGGTAAGACAAATTGGTCATAATACCTGCAAATTACGCTCTCCTAATACATTGTGATGTCATAATGCGGATACAGTATGACGTCATAATACATTGTGACATCATAGTGCATACTACTTAGCATGTCATCATATATTGTGATGTCATAATACATGCTCATGATACTCCAGTACATATGACACAAATTGTGTTAAGAGAAATTGGTCATAATACCTGCAAATTACGGTCTCCTAAAACATTGTGATGTCATAATGCGGATACATTATGATATCATAACACATTGTGACATCATAGTGCATACTAATTAGCATGTCATCATATATTGTGATGTCATAATGCATGCTCATGTTACTCCAGTAGATATGACACAAATTGGGGTAAGAGAAATTGGTCATAATACCTACAAATTACACTCTCCTAATTCCTTTTGATGTCATAATGCGGATACATTATGACGTCATAATACATTGTGACGTCATAGTGCATACTAATTAGCATGTCATCATATATTGTGACGTCATAATACATGCTCATGATCCTCCAGTAGATATGACAAAAATTGGGATAAGAGATATTGGTCATAATACCTGCAAATTACGCTCTCATAATTCCTTGTGATGTCATAATGCGGACACATTATGACGTCATAATATATTGTGACATCAGAGTGCATACTAATTAGCATGTCATCATATATTGTGACATCATAATACATGCTCATGATACTCCAGTAGATATGACACAAATTTTGGTAAGAGAAATTGGTCATAATACCTGCAAATTACGCTCTCATAATTCCTTGAGATGTCATAATGCGGATATATTGTGACGTCATAATATATTGTGACGTTATAGTGCATACTAATTAGCATGTCATCATATATTGTGACGTCATAATACATGCTCATAATACTCCAGTAGATATGACACAAATTGTGGTAAGAGAAATTGGTCATAATGCCAGCAAATTATGCTCTCCTAACACATTGTGATGTCATAATGCCGATACATTACGAAGTCATAATACATTGTGATGTCATAGTGCATACTAAATATGATGTCATCATATATTGTGACGTCATAATACATGCTCATGATACTCCAGTACATATGACACAATTTGGGTTAAGAGAAATTGGTCATAAAACCTGCAAATTACGCTCTCCTAAAACATTGTGATGTCATAATGCGGATACATTATGACGTCATAAAACATTGTGACGTCATAGTGCATACTAATTAGTATGTCATCATATATTGTGACGTCATAATACGTGCTCATGATACTCCAGTAGATATGACACAAATTGCGGTATGGGAAATTGGTAATAATAACTGCAAATTACGCTCTCAGTATTCCTTGTAATGTCATAATGCGGATACATTATGACGTCATAATACATTGTGACGTCATAGTGCATACTAAATATGATGTCATCATATATTGTGATGTCATAATAGATGCTCATGATACTCCAGTAGATATGACACAAATTTGGGTAAGTAAAATTGGTAATAATACCTGCAAATTACGCTCCCATAATTCCTTGTGATGTCATAATGTGGATACATTATGATGTCATAATACATTGTGACATCATAGTGCATACTAGTTAGCATGTCACCATATATTGTGACATCATAATACATGCTCATGATACTCCAGTAGAAATGACACAAATTGTGTTAAGAGAAATTCGTCATAATACCTGCAAATTACACTCTCATAATTCCTTGTGATGTCATAATGCGGATACATTTTGACGTCATAATGCATTGTGACGTCATAGTGCATACTAATTAGCATGTCATCATATATTGTGACGTCATAATACATGCTCATGATATTCCAGTAGATATGACACAATTTGGGGTAAGAGAAATTGGTCATAATACCTGCAAATTACGCTCTCCTAATACATTGTGATGTCATAATGCGGATACATCATGACGTCATAATACATTGTGACATCATAGTGCATACTACTTTGCATGTCATCATATATTGTGATGTCATAATACATGCTCATGATACTCCAGTACATATGACACAAATTGGGTTAAGAGAAATTGGTCATAATACCTGCAAATTACGCTCTCCTAAAACATTGTGATGTCATAATGCGGATACATTATGACGTCATAATACATTGTGACATTATAGTGCATACTAATTAGCATGTCATCATATATTGTGATGTCATAATGCATGCTCATGATACTCCAGTAGATATGACACAAATTGGGGTAAGAGAAATTGGTCATAATACCTGCAAATTACGCTCTCCTAGTTCCTTGTGATGTCATGTTGCAGATACATTATGACGTCATAATACATTGTGACGTCATAGTGCATACTAATTAGCATGTCATCATATATTGTGACGTCATAATACATGCTCATGATCCTCCAGTTGATGTGACACAAATTGGGGTAAGAGAAATTGGTCATAATACCTGCAAATTATGCTCTCATAATTCCTTGTGATGTCATAATTCGGACACATTATGACGTCATAATACGTTGTGACATCATAGGGCATACTAATTAGCATGTCATCATATATTGTGACGTCATAATACATGCTCATGATTCTCCAGTAGATATGACACAAATTGGGGTAAGAGAAATTGGTCATAATACCTGCAAATTACGCTCTCATAATTCCTTGTGATGTCATAATGCGGATACATTATGATGTCATAATATATTGTGACTTCATAGTGCATAATATTTAGCATGTCATCATATGTTGTGACGTCATAATACATGCTCATGATACTCCACTAGAAATGACACAAATTGGGTTAAGAGAAATTGGTCATAATACCTGCAAATTACGCTCTCATAATTCCTTGTGATGTCATAATGCAGATACATTATGACGTCATAATACATAGTGACGTCATAGTGCATACTACTTAGCATGTCGTCATATATTGTGATGTCATAATACATGCTCATGATACTCCCGTACATATGACAAAAATTGGGTTAAGAGAAATTGGTCATAATACCTGCAAATTACGCTCTCCTAAAACATTGTGATGTCAGAATGCGGATACATTATGACGTCATAATATATTGTGACGTCATAGTGCATACTAATTAGCATGTCATCATATATTGTGATGTCATAATGCATGCTCATGATACTCCAGTAGATATGACACAAATTGGGGTAAGAGAAATTGGTCATAATACCTGCAAATTACGCTGTCATAATACCTTGAGATGTCATAATGCGGATACATTAGGACGTCATAATACACTGTGACGTCATAGTGTAAACTAATTAGCATGTCATCATATATTGTGACGTCATAATACATGCTCATGATACTCCAGTACATATGACACAAATTGGGTTAAGAGAAATTGGTCATAATACCTGCAAATTATGCTCTCCTAAAACATTGTGATGTCATAATGCGGATACATTATGACGTCATAATACATTGTGACGTCATAGTGCATACTAATTAGCATGTCATCATATATTGTGATGTCATAACACATGCTCATGACACTCCAGTAGATATGACACAAATTGGGGTAAGAGAAATTGGTCATAATACCTGCAAATTACGCTCTCATAATACCTTGTGATGTCATAATGAGGATACATTATGACGTCATAATGCATTGTGACGTCATAGTGCATACTAATTAGCATGTCATCATATATTGTGACGTCATAATACATACTTGTGATACTCCAGTAGATATGACACAAATTGTGGTAAGAGAAATTGGTCATAATACCTGCAAATTACGCTCTAATAATTCCTTGAGATGTCATAATGCGGATACATTATGACGTCATAATAAATTGTGACATCATACTGCATACTAATTAGCATGTCATCACATATTGTGACGTCATAATACATGCTCATGATCCTCCAGTAGATATGACACAAATTGGGGTAAGAATAACTGGTCATAATACCTGCAAATTACGCTCTCATAATTCCTTGTGATGTCATAATGCGGACACATTATGACATCATAATACATTGTGACATCATAGTGCATACTAATTAGCATGACATCATATATTGTGACATCATAATACATGCTCAAGATACTCCAGTAGATATGACACAAATTGGGGTAAAAAAAATTGGTCATAATACCTGCAAATTACGCTCTCATAATTCCTTGTGATGTCATAATGCGGATACATTATGATGTCATAATACGTTGTGACGTCATAGTGCATACTAATTAGCATGTCTTCATATATTGTGACATCATAATACATGCTCATGATACTCCAGTACATATGACACAAATTGGGTTAAGAGAAATTGGTCATAATACCTGCAAATTACGCTCTCCTAAAACATTGTGATGACGTAATGCGGATACATTATGACGTCATAATACATTGTGACGTCATAGTGCATACTAATTAGCATGTCATCATATATTGTGATGTCATAATACATGCTCATGACACTCCAGTAGATATGACACAAATTGGGTTAAGAGAAATTGGCCATAATACCTGCAAATTACGCTCTCCTAAAACATTGTGATGTCATAATGCGGATACATTATGATGTCATAATACATTGTGACGTCATAGTGCATACTAATTAGCATGTCATCATATATTGTGATGTCATAATACATGCTCATGACACTCCAGTATATATGACACAAATTGGGGTAAGAGAAATTGGTGATAATACCTGCAAATTACGCTCTCATAATTCCTTGTGATGTCATAATGCGGATACATTATGATGTCATAATACATTGTGACGTCATAGTGCATACTACTTAGCATGTCATCATATATTGTTACGTCATAATACATACTCGTGATACTCCAGTAGATATGACAGAAATTGTGGTAAGAGAAATTGGTCATAATACCTGCAAATTACGCTCTCCTAATTCCTTGTGATGTCATAATGTGGATACATTATGATGTCATAATACATTGTGACATCATACTGCATACTAATTAGCATGTCATCATATATTGTGACGTCATAATACATGCTCATGATACTGCAGTATATATGACACAAATTTGGGTAAGAGAAATTGGTCATAATACCTGCAAATTACGCTCTCCTATTACATTGTGATGTCATAATGCGGATACATTATGACGTCATAATACATTGTGACGTCATAGTGCATACTAATTAGCATGTAATCGAATATTGTGACGTCATAATACATGCTCATGATACTCCAGTAGATATGACACAAACTGTGGTAAGAGAAATTGGTCATAATACCTGCAAATTACGCTCCCCTAATACATTGTGATGTCATAATGCGGATACATTATGACGTCATAATACATTCTGACATCATAGTGCATACTAATTAGCATGTCATCATATATTGTGACGTCATAATACATGCTCATGATACTCCAGTAGATACGACACAAATTGCGGTAAGGGAAATTGGTCATAATACCTGCAAATTACGCTCTCAGTATTTCTTGTAATGTCATAATGTGGATACATTATGACGTCATAATACATTGTGACGTCATAGTGCATACTGATTAGCATGTCATCATATATTGTGATGTCATAATACATGCTCATGATACTCCAGTAGATATGACACAAATTGGAGTAAGTAAAATTGGTCATAATAAGTGCAAATTACGCTATCATAATTCCTAGTGATGTCATTATGCGGATTCATTATGATGTCATAATACATTGTGATGTCATACTGCATACTAGTTAGCATGTCATCATATATTGTGACATCATAATACATGCTCATGATACTCCAGTAGAAATGACACAAATTGGGTTAAGAGAAATTCGTCATAATACCTGCAAATTACGCTCTCATAATTCCTTGTGATGTCATAATGCGGATACATTATGACGTCATAATGCATTGTGACGTCATAGTGCATACTAATTAGCATGTCATCATATATTGTGACGTCATAATACATGCTCATGATATTCCAGTAGATATGACACAAATTGGGGTAAGAGAAATTGGTCATAATACCTGCAAATTACGCTCTCCTAATACATTGTGATGTCATAATGCGGATACATTATGACGTCATAATACATTGTGACGTCATAGTGCATACTACTTTGCATGTCATCATATATTGTGATGTCATAATACATGCTCATGATACACCAGTACATATGACACAAATTGAGTTAAGAGAAATTGGTCATAATACCTGCAAATTACGCTCTCCTAAAACATTGTGATGTCATAATGCGGATACATTATGACGTCATAATACATTGTGACATCATAGTGCATATTAATTAGCATGTCATCATATATTGTGATGTCATAATGCATGCTCATGATACTCCAGTAGATATGACACAAATTGGGGTAAGAGAAATTGGTCATAATACCTGCAAATTACGCTCTCATAATACCTTGAGATGTCATAATGCGGATACATTAGGACGTCATAATACACTGTGACGTCATAGTGTAAACTAATTAGCATGTCATCATATATTGTGACGTCATAATACATGCTCATGATACTCCAGTACACATGACACAAATTGGGTTAAGGGAAATTGGTCATAATACCTGCAAATTAAGCTCTCCTAAAACATTGTGATGTCATAATGCGGATACATTATGACGTCATAATACATTGTGACGTCATAGTGCATACTAATTAGCATGTCATCAAATATTGTGATGTCATAACACATGCTCATGACACTCCAGTAGATATGACACAAATTGTGGTAAGAAAAATTGGTCATAATACCTGCAAATTACGCTCTCAGAATTCCTTGTGATGTCATAATGAGGATACATTATGACGTCATAGTGCATAGTAATTAGGATGTCATCATATATTGTGATGTCATAATACATACTTGTGTTACTCCAGTAGATATGACACAAATTGTGGTAAGAGAAATTGGTCATAATACCTGCAAATTACGCTCTCCTAATTCCTTGAGATGTCATAATGTGGATACATTATGACGTCATAATAAATTGTGACATCATACTGCATACTAATTAGCATGTCATCACATATTGTGACGTCATAATACATGCTCATGATCCTCCAGTAGATATGACACAAATTGGGGTAAGAAAAATTGGTCATAATACCTGCAAATTACGCTATCATAATTCCTTGTGATGTCATAATGCGGACACATTATGACATCATAATACATTGTGACATCATAGTGCATACTAATTAGCATGACATCATATATTGTGACATCATAATACATGCTCAAGATACTCCAGTAGATATGACACAAATTGGGGTAAAAAAAATTGGTCATAATACCTGCAAATTACGCTCTCATAATTCCTTGTGATGTCATAATGCGGATACATTATGATGTCATAATACGTTGTGATGTCATAGTGCATACTAATTAGCATGTCTCCATATATTGTGACATCATAATACATGCTCATGATACTCCAGTACATATGACACAAATTGGGTTAAGAGAAATTGGTCATAATACCTGCAAATTGCGCTCTACTAAAACATTGTGATGTCATAATGCGGATACTTTATGACGTCATAATACATTGTGACGTCATAGTGCATACTAATTAGCATGTCATCATATATTGTGATGTCATAATACATGCTCATGACACTCCAGTATATATGACACAAATTGGGGTAAGAGAAATTGGTGATAATACCTGCAAATTACGCTCTCATAATTCCTTGTGATGTCATAATGCGGATACATTATGACGTCATAATATATTGTGACGCCATAGTGCATACTAATTAGCATGTCATCATATATTGTGACATCATAATACATACTCGTGATACTCCAGTAGATATGACACGAATTGTGGTAAGAGAAATTGGTCATAATACCTGCAAATTACGCTCTCCTAATTCCTTGTGATGTCATAATGTGGATACCTTATGACGTCATAATACATTGTGACATCATACTACATACTAATTAGCATGTCATCATATATTGTGACGTCATAATACATACTCGTGATACTCCAGTAGATATGACACAAATTTGGGTAAGAGAAATTCGTCATAATACCTGCAAATTACGCTCTCCTATTACATTGTGATGTCATAATGCGGACACATTATGACGTCATAATACATTGTGACGTCATAGTGCATACTAATTAGCATGTAATCATATATTGTAACGTCATAATACATGCTCATGATACTCCAGTAGATATGACACAAACTGTGGTAAGAGAAATTGGTCATAATACCTGCAAATTACGCTCCCCTAATACATTGTGATGTCATAATGCGGATACATTATGACGTCATAATACATTGTGACATCATAGTGCATACTAATTAGCATGTCATCATATATTGTGACGTCATAATACATGCTCATGATACTCCAGTAGATACGACACAAATTGCGGTAAGGGAAATTGGTCATAATACCTGCAAATTACGCTCTCAGTATTTCTTGTAAGGTCATAATGTGGATACATTATGACGTCATAATACATTGTGACGTCATAGTGCATACTGATTAGCATGTCATCATATATTGTGATGTCATAATACATGCTCATGATACTCCAGTAGATATGACACAAATTGGGTTAAGAGAAATTCGTCATAATACCTGCAAATTACGCTCTCATAATTCCTTGTGATGTCATAATGCGGATACATTATGACGTCATAATGAATTGTGACGTCATAGTGCATACTAATAAGCATGTCATCATATATTGTGACGTCATAATACATGCTCATGATATTCCAGTAGATATAACAGAAATTCGGGTAAGAGAAATTGGTCATAATACCTGCAAATTACGCTCTCCTAATACATTGTGATGTCATAATGTGGATACATTATGACGTCATAATACATTGTGACATCATAGTGCATACTACTTAGCATGTCATCATATATTGTGATGTCATAATACATGCTCATGATACTCCAGTACATATGACACAAATTGTGTTAAGAGAAATTGGTCATAATACCTGCAAATTACGGTCTCCTAAAACATTGTGATGTCATAATGCGGATACATTATGACGTCATAATACATTGTGACATCATAGTGCATACTAATTAGCATGTCATCAAATATTGTGATGTCATAATGCATGCTCATGTTACTCCAGTAGATATGACACAAATTGGGGCAAGAGAAATTGGTCATAATACCTGTAAATTATGCTCTCATAATTCCTTGAGATGTCATAATGCGGACACATTATGACGTCATAATACATTGTGACATCATAGTGCATACTAGATAGCATGTCATCATATATTGTGATGTCATAATACATGCTCATGATACTCCAGTACATATGACACAAATTGGGATAAGAGAAATTGGTCATAATACCTGCAAATTATGCTCTCCTAAAACATTGTGATGTCAAAATGCGGATACATTATGATGTCATAATATATTGTGACGTCATAGTGCATACTAATTAGCATGCCATCATATATTGTGATGTCATAATACATGCTCATGATACTCCAGTAGATACGACACAAATTGGGGTAAGAGAAATTGGTCATAATACCTGGAAATTACGCTCTCATAATTCCTTGTGATGTCTTAATGCGGATACATTATGACGTCATAATACATTGTGACGTTATAGTGCATACTAATTAGCATGTCATAATATATTGTGATGTCATAATACATGCTCATGATACTCCAGTAGATATGACACAAATTGGGTTAAGAGAAATTGGTCATAATACCTGCAAATTGCGCTCTCCTAAAGCATTGTGATGTCATAATACGGAAACTTTATGACGTCATAATACATTGTGACGTCATAGTGCATACTAATTAGCATGTCATCATATATTGTGATGTCATAATACATGCTCATGACACTCCAGTAGATATGACACAAAGTGGGGTTAGAGAAATTGGTCATAATACCTGCAAATTACGCTCTCATAATTCCTTGTGATGTCAAAATGCGGATACATTATGACGTCATAATGCATTGTGACGTCATAGTGCATACTAATTAGCATGTCATCATATATTGCGACATCATAATACATACTCGTGATACTCCAGTAGATATGACACAAATTGTGGTAAGACAAATTGGTCATAACACCTGCAAATTACGCTCTCCTAATTCCTTGTGATGTCATAATGTGGATACATTATGACGTCATAATATTTTGTAACATCATAGTGCATAGTAATTATCATGTCATCATATATTGTGACGTCATAATACATGCTCATGATCCTCCAGTAGATATGACACAAATTGTGGTAAGGGAAATTGTTCATAATACCTGCAAATTAAGCTCTCATAATTCCTTGTGATGTCATAATGCGGACACATTATGACATCATAATACATTGTGAAATCATAGTGCATACTAATTAGCATGACATCATATATTGTGAGGTAATAATAAATGCTCAAGATACTCCAATAGATATGACACAAATTGGGGTAAGAAAAATTGGTCATAATACCTGCAAATTAGGCTCTCATAATTCCTTGTGATGTCATAATGCGGATACATTATGATGTCATAATACATTGTGACGTCATAGTGTATACTAGTTAGCATGTCATCATATATTTTGACGTCATAATACATGCTCATGATACTCCAGTAGAAATGACACAAATTGGGTTAAGAGAAATTCGTCATAATACCTGCAAATTACGCTCTCATAATTCCTTTTGATGTCATAATGCGGATACATTATGACGTCATAATACATTGTGACGTCATAGTGCATACTAATTAGCATGTCATCATATATTGTGACGTCATAATACATGTTCATGATATTCCAGTAGATATGACACAAATTGGGGTAAGAGAAATTGGTCATAATACCTGCTAATTACGCTCTCCTATTACATTGTGATGTCATAATGTGGATACATTATGACGTCATAATACATTGTGACATCATAGTGCATACTACTTAGCATGTCATCATATATTGTGATGTCATAATACATGCTCATGATACTCCAGTACATATGACACAAATTGTGTTAAGAGAAATTGGTCATAATACCTGCAAATTACGCTCTCCTAAACCATTGTGATGTCATAATGCGGATACATTATGACGACATAATACATTGTGACATCATAGTGCATACTAATTAGCATGTCCTCATATATTGTGATGTCATAATACATGCTCATGACACTCCAGTAGATATGACACAAATTGGGTTAAGAGAAATTGGTCATAATACCTGCAAATTGCGCTCTCCTAAAACATTGTGATGTCATAATGCGGATACTTTATGACGTCATAATGCATTGTGACGTCATAGTGCATACTAATTAGCATGTCATCATATATTGTGATGTCATAATACATGCTCATGACACACCAGTATATATGACATAAATTGGGGTAAGAGAAATTGGTGATAATACCTGCAAATTACGCTCTCATAATTCCTTGTGATGTCATAATGCGGATACATTATGACGTCATAATACATTCTGACGTCATAGTGCATACTAATTAGCATGTCATCATATATTGTGACGTCATAATACATACTCGTGATACTCCAGTAGATATGACACAAATTGTGGTAAGAGAAATTGGTCATAATACCTGCAAATTACGCTCTCCTAATTCCTTGTGATGTCATAATGTGGATACATTATGACGTCATAATACATTGTGACATCACAGTGCATACTAATTAGCATGTCATCATATATTGTGACATCATAATACATGCTCATGATACTGCAGTATATATGACACAAATTTGGGTAAGAGAAATTGGTCATAATACCTGCAAATTACGCTCTCCTATTACATTGTGATGTCATAATGCGGACACATTATGACGTCATAATACATTGTGACGTCATAGTGCATACTAATTAGCATGTAATCATATATTGTGACGTCATAATACATGCTCATGATACTCCAGTAGATATGACACAAACTGTGGTAAGAGAAATTGGTCATAATACCTGCAAATTACGCTCCACTAATACATTGTGATGTCATAATGCGGATACATTATGACGTCATAATACATTGTGACATCATAGTGAATACTAATTAGCATGTCATCATATATTGTGACGTCATAATACATGCTCATGATACTCCAGTAGATACGACACAAATTGCGGTAAGGGAAATTGGTCAAAATGCCTGCAAATTACGCTCTCAGTATTTCTTGTAATGTCATAATGTGGATACATTATGACGTCATAATACATTGTGACGTCATAGAGCATACTAATTGGCATGTCATCATACATTGTGACGTCATAATAAATGCTCATGATACTCCAGTAGATATGACACAAATTGGGGTAAGTAAAATTGGTCATAACACCTGCAAATTACGCTCTCATAATTCCTAGTGATGTCATAATGCAGATACATTATGATGTCATAATACATTGTGATGTCATACTGCATACTAGTTAGCATGTCATCATATATTGTGACGTCATAATACATGCTCATGATACTCCAGTAGAAATGACACAAATTGGGTTAAGAGAAATTCGTCATAATACCTGCAAATTACGCTCTCATAATTCCTAGTGATGTCATAATGCAGATACATTATGATGTCATAATACATTGTGATGTCATACTGCATACTAGTTAGCATGTCATCATATATTGTGACGTCATAATACATGCTCATGATATTCCAGTACATATGACACAAATTGGGGTAAGAGAAATTGGTCATAATACCTGCAAATTACGCTCTCCTAATTCCTTGTGATGTCATAATGTGGATACATTATGACGTCATAATACATTGTGACATCACAGTGCATACTAATTAGCATGTCATCATATATTGTGACATCATAATACATGCTCATGATACTGCAGTATATATGACACAAATTTGGGTAAGAGAAATTGGTCATAATACCTGCAAATTACGCTCTCCTATTACATTGTGATGTCATAATGCGGACACATTATGACGTCATAATACATTGTGACGTCATAGTGCATACTAATTAGCATGTAATCATATATTGTGACGTCATAATACATGCTCATGATACTCCAGTAGATATGACACAAACTGTGGTAAGAGAAATTGGTCATAATACCTGCAAATTACGCTCCACTAATACATTGTGATGTCATAATGCGGATACATTATGACGTCATAATACATTGTGACATCATAGTGCATACTAATTAGCATGTCATCATATATTGTGACGTCATAATACATGCTCATGATACTCCAGTAGATACCGCACAAATTGCGGTAAGGGAAATTGGTCAAAATGCCTGCAAATTACGCTCTCAGTATTTCTTGTAATATCATAATGTGGATACATTATGACGTCATAATACATTGTGACGTCATAGAGCATACTAATTGGCATGTCATCATATATTGTGACGTCATAATACATGCTCATGATACTCCAGTAGATATAACACAAATTGGGGTAAGTAAAATTGGTCATAACACCTGCAAATGACGCTCTCATAATTCCTAGTGATGTCATAATGCAGATACATTATGATGTCATAATACATTGTGATGTCATACTGCATACTAGTTAGCATGTCATCATATATTGTGACGTCATAATACATGCTCATGATACTCCAGTAGAAATGACACAAATTGGGTTAAGAGAAATTCGTCATAATACCTGCAAATTACGCTCTCATAATTCCTTGTGATGTCATAATGCGGATACATTATGACGTCATAATGCATTGTGACGTCATAGTGCATAATAATTAGCATGTCATCATATATTGTGAGGTCATAATACATGCTCATGATACTACAGTAGATATGACACAATTTGGGGTAAGAGAAATTGGTCATAATACCTGCAAATTACGCTCTCCTAATTCCTTGTGATGTCATAATGTGGATACATTATGACGTCATAATACATTGTGACATCACAGTGCATACTAATTAGCATGTCATCATATATTGTGACATCATAATACATGCTCATGATACTGCAGTATATATGACACAAATTTGGGTAAGAGAAATTGGTCATAATACCTGCAAATTACGCTCTCCTATTACATTGTGATGTCATAATGCGGACACATTATGACGTCATAATACATTGTGACGTCATAGTGCATACTAATTAGCATGTAATCATATATTGTGACGTCATAATACATGCTCATGATACTCCAGTAGATATGACACAAACTGTGGTAAGACAAATTGGTCATAATACCTGCAAATTACGCTCCCCTAATACATTGTGATGTCATAATGCGGATACATTATGACGTCATAATACATTGTGACATCATAGTGCATACTAATTAGCATGTCATCATATATTGTGACGTCATAATACATACTCATGATACTCCAGTAGATACGACACAAATTGCAGTAAGGGAAATTGGTCATAATGCCTGCAAATTACGCTCTCAGTATTTCTTGTAATGTCATAATGTGGATATATTATGACGTCATAATACATTGTGACGTCATAGAGCATACTAATTAGCATGTCATCCTATATTGTGACGTCATAATACATGCTCATGATACTCCAGTAGATATGACACAAATTGGGGTAAGTAAAATTGGTCATAACACCTGCAAATTACGCTCTCATAATTCCTAGTGATGTCATAATGCAAATACATTATGATGTCATAATAGATTGTGATGTCATACTGCATACTAGTTAGCATGTCATCATATATTGTGACGTCATAATACATGCTCATGATACTCCAGTAGAAATGACACAAATTGGGTTAAGAGAAATTCGTCATAATACCTGCAAATTACGCTCTCATAATTCCTTGTGATGTCATAATGCGGATACATTATGACGTCATAATGCATTGTGACGTCATAGTGCATACTAATTAGCATGTCATCATATATTGTGACGTCATAATACATGCTCATGATATTCCAGTACATATAACACAAATTGGGGTAAGAGAAATTGGTCATAATACCTGCAAATTACGCTCTCCTAATACATTGTGATGTCATAATGCGGATACATTATGACGTCATAATACATTGTGAAATCATAGTGCATACTACTTAGCATGTCATCATATATTGTGATGTCATAATACATGCTCATGATACTCCAGTACATATGACACAAATTGTGTTAAGAGAAATTGGTCATAATACCTGCAAATTACGGTCTCCTAAAACATTGTGATGTCATAATGTGGATGCATTATGACGTCATAATACATTGTGACATCATAGTGCACACTAATTAGCATGTCATCATATATTGTGATGTCATAATGCATGCTCCTGTTACTCCAGTAGATATGACACAAATTGGGGTAAGAGAAATTGGTCATAATACCTGCAAATTACGCTCTCCTAATTCCTTGTGATGTCATAATGCGGATACATTATGACATCATAATACATTGTGACGTCACAGTGCATACTAACTAGCATGTCATCATATATTGTGACGTCATAATACGTGCTCATGATACTCCAGTAGATATGACACAAATTGGGGTAAGAGAAATTGGTCATAATAATTGCAAATTACGCTCTCATAATTCCTTGTGATGTCATAATGCGGACACATTATGACATCATAATACATTGTGACATCATAGTGCATACTAATTAGCATGACATCATATATTGTGACGTCATAATACATGCTCAAGATACTCCAGTAGATATGACACAAATTGGGGTAAGAAAAATTGGTCATAATACCTGCAAATTAGGCTCTCATAATTCCTTGTGATGTCATAATGCGGATACATTGTTATGCCATAATATATTGTGACGTCATAGTGCATACTAATTAGCATGTCATCATATATTGTGACATCATAATACATGCTCATCATACTCCTGTATATATAACACAAATTGGGGTAAGAGAAATTGGTCATAATACCTGCAAATTATGCTCTCCTATTAAATTGTGATGTCATAATGCGGATACATTATGATGTCATAATATATTGTGACATCATAGTGCATACTAATTAGCATGTCATCATATATTGTGACGTCATAATACATGCTCATGATCCTCCAGTAGATATGACACAAATTGCGGTAAGGGAAATTGGTCCTAATACCTGCAAATTACGCTCTCATTATTTCTTGTAATGTCATTATGCGGATACATTATGACGTCAGAATACAATGTGACGTCATAGTTCATACTAATTAGCATGTCATCATATATTGTGATGTCATAATACATGCTCATGATACTCCAGTAGATATGACACAAATTGGGGTAAGTAAAATTGGTTGTAATACCTGCAAATTACGCTCTCATAATTCCTTGTGATGTCATAATGCGGATACATTATGATGTCATAATACATTGTGACATCATAGTGCATACTAGTTAGCATGTCATCATATATTTTGACGTCATAATACATGCTCATGATACTCCAGTAGAAATGACACAAATTGGGTTAAGAGAAATTCGTCATAATACCTGCAAATTACGCTCTCATAATTCCTTGTGATGTCATAATGCGGATACATTATGACGTCATAATGCATTGTGACGTCATAGTGCCTACTAATTAGCATGTCATCATATATTGTGACGTCATATTACATGCTCATGATATTCCAGTAGATATGACACAAATTGTGGTAAGAGAAATTGGTCATAGTACCTGCAAATTACGCTCTCCTAAAACATTGTGATGTCATAATGCGGATACATTATGACGTCATAATACATTGTGACATCATAGTGCATACTAATTAGCATGTCATCATATATTGTGATGTCATAATACATGCTCTGGTTCTCCAGTAGATATGACACAAATTGTGGTAAGAGAAATTGGTCATAATACCTGCAAATTACGCTCTCATAATTCCTTGTGATGTTATAATGCGGATACATTATGACGTCATAATACATTGTGACGTCATAGTGCATACTAATTAGCATATCATCATATATTGTGACGTCATAATACATGCTCATGATACTCCCGTAGATATGACACAAATTGGGGTAAGTGAAATTGGTCATAATACCTGCAAATTACGCTCTCATAATTCCTTGAGATGTAATAATGCAGATACATTATGACGTCATAATATATTGTGACGTTATAGTGCATACTAATTAGCATGTCATCATATATTGTGACGTCATAATACATGCTCATAATACTCCAGTAGATATGACACAAATTGTGGTAAGAGAAATTGGTCATAATACCTGCAGATTACGCTCTCCTAATACATTGTGATGTCATAATGCGGATACATTATGACGTCATAATACATTGTGACGTCATAGTGCATACTAATTAGCATGTCATCATATATTGTGATGTCATAATACATGCTCATGATACTCCAGTACATATGACACAAATTGTGTTAAGAGAAATTGGTCATAATACCTGCAAATTACGCTCTCCTAAAACATTGTGATGTCATAATGCGGATACATTATGACGTCAGAATACATTGTGACGTCATAGTGCATACTAATTAGCATGTCATCATATATTGTGATGTCATAATACATGCTCATGATCCTCCAGTAGATATGACACAAATTGGGGTAAGAGAAATTGGTCATAATACCTGCAAATTACGCTCTCATAATTCCTTGTGATGTCATAATGCGGACACATTATGACGTCATAATAAATTGTGATGTCATAGTGCATACTAATTAGGATGTCATCATATATTTTGAGTTCATAATACATGCTCATGATACTCCAGTAGATATGACACAAATTGGGGTAAGAAAAATTGGTCATAATACATGCAAATTAGGCTCTCATAATTCCTTGTGATGTCATAATGTGGATACATTAAGATGTCATGATACATTGTGACGTCATAGTGCATACTAATTAGCATGTCATCATATATTGTGACATCATAATACAAGCTCATGATACTCCAGTACATATGACACAAATTGGGGTAAGAGAAATTGGTCATAATACCTGCAAATTATGCTCTCCTATTACATTGTGATGTCATAATGCGGATACATTATGACGTCATAGTACATTGTGACGTCATAGTGCATACTAATCAGCATGTCATCATATATTGTGACGTCATAATTCATGCTCATGATACTCCAGTAGATATGACACAAATTGTGGTAAGAGAAATTGGTCATAATACCTGCAAATTACGCTCTCATAGTTTCTTGTGATGTCATAATGCGGATACATTATGACGTCATAATACATTGTGATGTCATAGTGCATACTAATTAGCATGTCATCATATATTGTGATGTCACAATACATGCTCATGATACTCCAGTACATATGACACAAATTGGGTTAAGAGAAGTTGGTCATAATACCTGCAAATTACGCTCTCCTAATACATTGTGATGCCATAATGCGGATACATTATGACGTCATAATGCATTGTGACGTCATAGTGCATACTAATTAGCATGTCATCATATATTGTGACGTCATAATACATGCTCATGATACTCCAGTACATATGACACAAATTGTGTTAAGAGAAATTGGTCATAATACCTGCAAATTACGGTCTCCAAAACATTGTGATGTCATAATGCGGATACATTATGACGTCATAATACATTGTGACATCATAGTGCATACTAATTAGCATGTCATCATATATTGTGATGTCATAATGCATACTCATGATACTCCAGTAGATATGACACAGATTGGGGTAAGAGAAATTGGTCATAATACCTGCAAATTACACTCTCATAATTCCTTGTGATGTCATAATGCGGACACATTATGACGTCATAATACATTGTGACATCATAGTGCATACTAATTAGCGTGTCATCATATATTGTGACGTCATAATACATGCTCATGATACTCCAGTAGATATGACAAAAATTGGGATACGAGAAATTGGTCATAATAACTGCAAATTACGCTCTCATAATTCGTTGTGATGTCATAATGCGGATACATTATGACGTCATAATACATTGTGAAATCATAATGCATAGTAATTAGCCTGTCATCATATATTGTGACGTCAAAATACATGCTCATGATACTCCAGTAGATATGACACAAATTGTGGCAAGAGAATTTGGTCATAATACCTGCAAACTACGCTCTCATAATTCCTTGTGATGTCATAATGTGGATACATTATGACGTCATAATACATTGTGACGTCATAGTGCATACTACCTAGCATGTCATCATATATTGTGATGTCATAATACATGCTCATGATACTCCAGTACATATGACACAAATTGGGTTAAGAGAAATTGGTCATAATACCTGCAAATTACGCTTTCCTATTACATTGTGATGTCATAATGCGGACACATTATGACGTCATAATACATTGTGACGTCATAGTGCATGCTAATTAGCATGTAATCATATATTGTGACGTCATAATACATGCTCATGATACTCCAGTAGATATGTCACAAAATGTGGTAAGGGAAATTGGTCATAATACCTGCAAATTACGCTCCCCTAATACATTGTGATGTCATAATGCGGATACATTATGACGTCATAATACATTGTGACATCATAGTGCATACTAATTAGCATGTCATCATATATTGTGACGTCATAATACATGCTCATGATACTCCAGTAGATACGACACAGATTGCGGTAAGGGAAATTGGTCATAATACCTGCAAATTACGCTCTCAGTATTTCTTGTAATGTCATAATGTGGATACATTATGACGTCATAATACATTGTGACGTCATAGTGCATACTGATTAGCATGTCATCATATATTGTGATGTCATAATACATGCTCATGATACTCCAGTAGATATGACACAAATTGTGGTAAGTAAAATTGGTCATAATACCTGCAAATTACGCTCTCATAATTCCTAGTGATGTCATAATGCGGATACATTACGATGTCATAATACATTGTGATGTCATACTGCATACTAGTTAGCATGTCATCATATATTGTGACGTCATAATACATGCTCATGATACTCCAGTAGAAATGACACAAATTGGGTTAAGAGAAATTCGTCATAATACCTGCAAATTACGCTCTCATAATTCCTTGTGATGTCATAATGTGGATACATTATGACGTCATAATACATTGTGACGTCATAGTGCATACTAATCAGCATGTCATCATATATTGTGACGTCATAATACATGCTCATGATACTGCAGTATATATGACACAAATTTGGGTAAGAGAAATTGGTCATAATACCTGCAAATTACGCTCTCCTATTACATTGTGATGTCTTAATGCGGATACATTATGACGTCATAATACATTGTGACATCATAGTGCATACTTCTTAGCATGTCATCATATATTGTGATGTCGTAATACATGCTCATGATACTCCAGTACATATGACACAAACTGTGTTAAGAGAAATTGGTCATAATACCTGCAAATTACGGTCTCCTAAAACATTGTGATGTCATAATGTGAATACATTATGACGTCATAATACATTGTGACATCATAGTGCATACTAATTAGCATGTCATCATATATTGTGATGTCATAATGCATGCTCATGACACTCCAGTATATATGACATAAATTGGGGTAAGAGAAATTGGTCATAATACCTGCAAATTACGCTCTCCTAATTCCTTGTGATGTCATAATGCGGATACATTATGACGTCATAATACATTGTGACGTCATAGTGCATACTAATTAGCATGTCATCATATATTGTGACGTCATAATACATGCTCATGATCCTCCAGTAGATATGACACAAATTGGGGTAAGAGAAATTGGTCATTATACCTGCAAATTACGCTCTCATAATAGCTTGTGATGTCATAATGCGGACACATTATGACGTCATAATACATTGTGACATCATAGTGCATACTAATTAGCATGTCATCATATATTGTGACGTCATAATACATGCTCATGATACTCCAGTAGATATGACAAAAATTGGGGTAAGAGAAATTGGTCATAATAACTGCAAATTACGCTCTCATAATTCCTTGTGATGTCATAATGTGGATACATTATGACGTCATAATACATAGTGATGTCATAGTGCATACTAATTAGCATGTCATCATATATTGTGACGTCATAATACATACTCATGATACTCCAGTAGATATGACACAAATTGGGGCAAGAGAATTTGGTCATAACACCTGCAAATTACGCTCTCATAATTCCTTGTGATGTCATAATGCGGATACATTATGACGTCATAATACATTGTGACGTCATAGTGCATACTACCTAGCATGTCATCATATATTGTGATGTCATAATACATGCTCATGATACTCCAGTACATATGACACAAATTGGGTTAAGAGAAATTGGTCATAATACCTGCAAATTAAGCTCTCCTAAAACATTGTGATGACGTAATGCGGATACATATTGACGTCATAATACATTGTGACGTCATAGTGCATACTAATTAGCATGTCATCATATATTGTGATGTCATAATACATGCTCATGACACTCCAGTAGATATGACACAAATTGGGTTAAGAGAAATTGGTCATAATACCTGCAAATTGCGCTCTCCTAAAACATTGTGATGTCATAATGCGGATACTTTATGACGTCATAATACATTGTGACGTCATAGTGCATACTAATTAGCATGTCATCATATATTGTGATGTCATAATACATGCTCATGACAGTCCAGTATATATGACATAAATTGGGGTAAGAGAAATTTGTGATAATACCTGCAAATTACGCTCTCCTAATTCCTTGTGATGTCATAATGCGGATACATTATGACGTCATAATACATTGTGACGTCACAGTGCATACTAATTAGCATGTCATCATATATTGTGACGTCATAATACATACTCGTGATACTCCAGTAGATATGACACAATTTGTGGTAAGAGAAATTGGTCATAATACCTGCAAATTACGCTCTCCTAATTCCTTGTGATGTCATAATGTGGATACATTATGACGTCATAATACATTGTGACATCATAGTGCATACTAATTAGCATGTCATCATTTATTGTGACGTCATAATACATGCTCATGATACTGCAGTTTATATGACACAAATTTTGGTAAGAGAAATTGGTCATAATACCTGCAAATTACGCTCTCCTATTACATTGTGATGTCATAATGCGGACACATTATGACGTCATAATACATTGTGACATCATAGTGCATACTAATTAGCATGTAATCATATATTGTGAAGTCATAATACATGCTCATGATACTCCAGTAGATATGACACAAACTGTGGTAAGAGAAATTGGTCGTAATACCTGCAAATTACGCTCCCCTAATACATTGTGATGTCATAATGCGGATACATTATGACGTCATAATACATTGTGACATCATAGTGCATACTAATTAGCATGTCATCATATATTGTGACGTCATAATACATGCTCATGATACTCCAGTAGATACGACACAAATTGCTGTAAGGGAAATTGGTCATAATACCTGCAAATTACGCTCTCAGTATTTCTTGTAATGTCATAATGTGGATACATTATGACGTCATAATACATTGTGACGTCATAGTGCATACTAACTAGCATGTCATCATATATTGTGACGTCATAATACATGCTCATGATACTCAAGTAGATATGACACAAATTGGGGTAAGAGAAATTGGTCATAATACCTGCAAATTACGCTCTCAAAATTCCTTGAGATGTCATAATGCGGATACATTATGACCTCATAATATATTGTGACGTTATAGTGCATACTAATTAGCATGTCATCATATATTGTGACGTCATAATACATGCCCATAATACTCCAGTAGATATGACACAAATTGTGGTAAGAGAAAGTGGTCATAATACCTGCAAATTACGCTCTCCTAATACATTGTGATGTCATAATGCGGATACATTATGACGTCATAATACATTGTGACGTCATAGTGCATACTAATTAGCATGTCATCATATATTCTGATGTCATAATACATGCTCATGATACTCCAGTACATATGACACAAATTGGGTTAAGAGAAAATCGTCATAATACCTGCAAATTACGCTCTCCTAAAACATTGTGATGTCATAATGCGGATACATTATGACGTCTGAATACATTGTGACGTCATAGTGCATAATAATTAGCATGTCATCATATATTCTGATGTCATAATACATGCTCATGATACTCCAGTACATATGACACAAATTGGGTTAAGAAAAATTGGTGATAATACCTGCAAATTATGCTCTCCTAAAACATTGTGATGTCATAATGCGGATACATTACGACGTCTGAATACATTGTGACGTCATAGTGCATACTAATTAGCATGTCATCATATATTGTGACGTCATAATACATGCTCATGATCCTCCAGTAGATATGACACAAATTGGGGTAAGAGTAATTGGTCATAATACCTGCAAATTACGCTCTCATAATTCCTTGTGATGTCATAATGCGGACACATTATGACGTCATAATACATTGTGATGTCATAGTGCATACTAATTAGCATGTCATCATATATTTTGACTTCATAATACATGCTCATGATACTCCAGTAGATATGACACAAATTGGGGTAAGAAAAATTGGTCATAATACATGCAAATTAGGCTCTCATAATTCCTTGTGATGTCATAATGCGGATACATTAAGATGTCATGATACATTGTGACGTCATAGTGCATACTAATTAGCATGTCATCATATATTGTGACATCATAATACAAGCTCATGATACTCCAGTACATATGACACAAATTGGGGTAAGAGAAATTGGTCATTATACCTGCAAATTACGCTCTCATAATTCCTTGTGATGTCATAATGCGGATACATTATGACGTCATAATACATTGTGACGTCATAGTGCATACTAATTAGCATGTCATCATATATTCTGATGTCATACTACATGCTCATGATACTCCAGTACATATGACACAAATTGTGTTAAGAGAAATTGGTCATAATACCTACAATTTACGCTCTCCTAAAACATTGTGATGCCATAAAGCGGATACATTATGACATCATAATGCATTGTGACGTCATACTGCATACTAATTAGCATTTCATCATATATTGTGACGTCATAATACATGCTCATGATACTCCAGTACATATGACACAAATTGTGTTAAGAGAAATTGGTCATAATACCTGCAAATTACGGTCTCCTAAACATTGTGATCTCATAATGCGGATACATTATGACGTCATAATACATTGTGACATCATAGTGCATACTAATTATCATGTCATCATATATTGTGATGTCATAATGCATGGTCATGATACTCCAGTAGATATGACACAAATTGGGGTAAGAGAAATTAGTCATAATACCTGCAAATTACGCTCTCATAATTCCTTGTGATGTCATAATGCGGACACATTATGACGTCATAATACATTGTGACATCATAGTGCATACTAATTAGCATGTCATCATATATTGTGACGTCATAATACATGCTCATGATCCTCCAGTAGATATGACACAAGTTGGGGTAAGAGAAATTGGTCATATTAACTGCAAATTACGCTCTCATAATTCCTTGTGATGTCATAATGCGGACACATTATGATGTCATAACACATTGTGACATCATAGTGCATACTAATTAGCATGTCATCATATATTGTGACGTCATAATACATGCTCAAGATACTCCAGTAGATATGACACAAATTGGGGTAAGAAAAATTGGTCATAATACCTGCAAATTAGGCTCTCATAATTCCTTGTGATGTCATAATGCGGATACATTGTTATGCCATAATATATTGTGACGTCATAGTGCATACTAATTAGCATGTCATCATATATTGTGACATCATAATACATGCTCATGATACTCCTGTATATATGATACAAATTGGGGTAAGAGAAATTGGTCATAATACCTGCAAATTACGCTCTCCTATTAAATTGTGATGTCATAATGCGGATACATTATGACGTCATAATACATTGTGACATCACAGTGCATACTAATTAGCATGTCATCATATATTGTGACGTCATAATACATGCTCATGATCCTCCAGTAGATATGACACAATTTGGGGTAAGTAAAATTGGTCCTAATACCTGCAAATTACGCTCTCATTATTTCTTGTAATGTCATTATGCGGACACATTATGACGTCATAATACATTGTGACGTCATAGTTCATACTAATTAGCATGTCATCATATATTGTGACGTCATAATACATGCTCATGATCCTCCAGTAGATATGACACAAATTGCGGTAAGTAAAATTGGTCCTAATACCTGCAAATTACGCTCTCATAATTCCTTGTGATGTCATATTGCGGATACATTATGATGTCATAATACATTGTGACATCATAGTGCATACTAGTTAGCATGTCATCATATATTTTGACGTCATAATACATGCTCATGATACTCCAGTAGAAATGACACAAATTGGGTTAAGAGAAATTCATCATAATACCTGCAAATTGCGCTCTCATAATTCCTTGTGATGTCATAATGCGGATACATTATGACGTCATAATGCATTGTGACGTCATAGTGCCTACTAATCAGCATGTCATCATATATTGTGACGTCATAATACATGCTCATGATATTCCAGTAGATATGACACAAATTGGGGTAAGGGAAATTGGTCATAATACCTGCAAATTACGCTCTCCTAAAACATTGTGATGTCATAATGCGGATACATTATGACGTCATAATACATTGTGACATCATAGTGCATACTAATTAGCATGTCATCATATATTGTGATGTCATAATGCATGCTCATGATCCTCCAGTAGATATGACACAAATTGGGGTAAGAGAAATTGGTCATAATACCTGCAAATTACGCTCTCATAATTCCTTGTGATGTCATAATGCGGACACATTATGACGTCATAATAAATTGTGATGTCATAGTGCATACTAATTAGCATGTCATCATATATTTTGACTTCATAATACATGCTCATGATACTCCAGTAGATATGACACAAATTGGGGTAAGAAAAATTGGTCATAATACATGCAAATTAGGCTCTCATAATTCCTTGTGATGTCATAATGCGGATACATTAAGATGTCATGATACATTGTGACGTCATAGTGCATACTAATTGGCATGTCAACATATATTGTGACATCATAATACAAGCTCATGATACTCCAGTACATATGACACAATTTGGGGTAAGAGAAATTGGTCATAATACCTGGAAATTACGCTCTCCTATTACATTGTGATGTCATAATGCGGATACATTATGACGTCATAATACATTTTGACGTCATAGTGCATACTAATCAGCATGTCATCATATATTGTGACGTCATAATTCATGCTCATGATACTCCAGTAGATATGACACAAATTGGGGTAAGAGAAATTGGTCATAATACCTGCAAATTACGCTCTCATAATTCCTTGTGATGCCATAATGCGGATATATTATGACGTCATAATACATTGAGATGTCATAGTGCATACTAATTAGCATGTCATCATATATTGTGATGTCACAATACATGCTCATGATACTCCAGTACATATGACACAAATTGGGTTAAGAGAAGTTGGTCATAATACCTGCAAATTACGCTCCCCTAAAACATTGTGATGCCATAATGCGGATACATTATGACGTCATAATGCATTGTGACGTCATAGTGCATACTAATTAGCATGTCATCATATATTGTTACGTCATAATACATGCTCTTGATACTCCAGTACATATGACACAAATTGTGTTAAGAGAAATTGGTCATGATACCTGCAAATTACGGTCTCCTAAACATTGTGATGTCATAATGCGGATACATTATGACGTCATAATACATTGTGACATCATAGTGCATACTAATTAGCATGTCATCATATATTGTGATGTCATAATGCATGCTCATGATACTCCAGTAGATATGACGTCATAATACATAGTGAAGTCATAATGCATAGTAATTAGCATGTCATCATATATTGTGACGTCATAATACAAGCTCATGATACTCCAGTAGATATGACACAAATTGTGGCAAGAGAATTTGGTCATAATACCTGCAAACTACGCTCTCATAATTCCTTGTGATGTCATAATGTGGATACATTATGACGTCATAATACATTGTGACGTCATAGTGCATACTAATCAGCATGTCATCATATATTGTGACGTCAAAATTCATGCTCATGATACTCCAGTAGATATGACACAAATTGGGGTAAGAGAAATTGGTCATAATACCTGCAAATTACGCTCTCATAATTCCTTGTGATGTCATTATGCGGATACATTATGACGTCATAATACATTGTGACGTCATAGTGCATACTAATTAGCATGTCATCATATATTGTGACATCATAATACATGCTCATGATATTCCAGTACATATGACACAAATTGGGTTAAGAGAAATTGGTCATAATACCTGCAAATTACGCTCTCCTAAAACATTGTGATGACGTAATGCGGATACATTATGACGTCATAATACATTGTGACGTCATAGTGCATACTAATTAGCATGTCATCATATATTGTGATGTCATAATACATGCTCATGACACTCCAGTAGATATGACACAAATTGGGTTAAGAGAAATTGGTCATAATACCTGCAAACTGCGCTCTCCTAAAACATTGTGATGTCATAATGCGGATACTTTATGACGTCATAATACAATGTGACGTCATAGTGCATACTAATTAGCATGTCATCATATATTGTGATGTCATAATACATGCTCATGACACTCCAGTATATATGACACAGATTGGGGTAAGAGAAATTGGTGATAATACCTGCAAATTACGCTCTCATTATTCCTTGTGATATCATAATGCGGATACATTATGACCTCATAATACATTGTGACGTCATAGTGCATACTTATTAGCATGTCACCATATATTGTGACGTCATAATACATACTCGTGATACTCCAGTACATATGACACAAATTGTGGTAAGAGAAATTGGTCATAATACCTCAAATTACGCTCTCCTAATTCCTTGTGATGTCATAATGTGGATACATTATGACGTCATAATACATTGTGACGTCATAGTGCATACTAATCAGCATGTCATCATATATTGTGACGTCATAATACATGCTCATGATACTGCAGTATATATGACACAAATTTGGGTAAGAGAAATTGGTCATAATACCTGCAAATTACGCTCTCCTATTACATTGTGATGTCATAATGCGGACACATTATGACGTCATAATACATTGTGACGTCATAGTGCATACTAATTAGCATGTAATCATATATTGTGATGTCGTAATACATGCTCATGATACTCCTGTACATATGACACAAACTGTGGTAAGAGAAATTGGTCATAATACCTGCAAATTACGCTCTCCTAAAACATTGTGATGACGTAATGCGGATACATTATGACGTCATAATACATTGTGACATCATAGTGCATACTAATTAGCATGATATCATATATTGTGACGTCATAGTACATGCTCAAGATACTCCAGTAGATATGACACAAATTGGGGTAAAAAAAATTGGTCATAATACCCGCAAATTAGGCTCTCATAATTCCTTGTGATGTCATAATGCGGATATATTATGATGTCATAATACATTGTGACGTCATAGTGCGTACTAATTAGCATGTCTTCATATATTGTGACATCATAATACATGCTCATGATACTCCAGTAGATATGACACAATTTGGGGTAAGAGAAATTGTTCATAATACCTGCAAATTACGCTCCCCTAATTCCTTGTGATGTCAAAATATGGATACATTATGACGTCATAATACATTGTGACATCATAGTGCATACTAATTAGCATGTCATCATATATTGTGACGTCATGATACATGCTCATGATACTCCAGTAGATAAGACACAAATTGGGTTAAGAGAAATTGGTCATAATACCTGCAAATTGCGCTCTCCTAAAATATTGTGATGTCATTTTCGGAACTTTATGACATCATAATACATTGTGACATCATAGTGCATACTAATTAGCATGTCATCATATATTGTGACGTCATAATACATGCTCATGATACTCCAGTAGATATGACACAAACTGTGGTAAGAGAAATTGGTCATAATACCTGCAAATTACGCTCCCCTAATACATTGTGATGTCATAATGCGGATACATTATGACGTCATAATACATTGTGACATCATAGTGCATACTACTTAGCATGTCATCATATATTGTGACGTCATAATACATGCTCATGATACTCCAGTAGATACGACACAAATTGCGGTAAGGGAAATTGGTCATAATACCTGCAAATTACGATCTCATAATTCCTTGTGATGTCATAATGCGGATACATTATGACGTCATAATGCATTGTGACGTCATAGTGCATACTAATTACCATGTCATCATATATTGTGACGTCATAATACATGCTCATGATATTCCAGTACATATAACACAAATTGGGGTAAGAGAAATTGGTCATAATACCTGCAAATTACGCTCTCCTAATACATTGTGATGTCATAATGCGGATACATTATGACGTCATAATACATTGTGACATCATAGGGCATACTACTTAGCATGTCATCATATATTGTGATGTCATAATGCATGCTCATGTTACTCCAGTAGATATGACACAAATTGGGGTAAGAGAAATTGGTCATAATACCTGCAAATTACGCTCTCCTAATTCCTTGTGATGTCATAATGTGGATACATTATGACGTCATAATACATTGTGACGTCATAGTGCATACTAATTAGCATGTCATCATATATTGTGACGTCATAATACATGCTCATGATACTCCAGTAGATATGACACAAATTGGGGTAAGAGAAATTGGTCATAATACCTGCAAATTACGCTCTCATTATTCCTTGTGATGTCATAATGCGGATACATTATGACGTCATAATACATTGTGACATCACAGTGCATACTAATTAGCATGTCATCATATATTGTGATGTTATAATACATGCTCATGATACTCCAGTACATATGACACAAATTGAGTTAAGAGAAATTGGTCATAATCTGCAAATTACGCTCTCCTAAAACATTCTGATGTCATAATGCGGATACATTATGACGTCATAATACATTGTGACGTCATAGTGCATACTAATTAGCATGTCATCATATATTGTGACGTCATAATACATACTCATGATACTCCAGTAGAAATGACACAAATTGAGGTAAGAGAAATTGGTCATAATACCTGCAATTTACGCTCTCATAATTCCTTTTGATGTCATAATGCGGATACATTATGACGTCATAATACATTGTTACGTCATAGTGCATACTAATTAGCATGTCGCCATATATTGTGACGTCATAATACATGCTCAATATACTCCAGTAGATACGACACAAATTGGGGTAAGAGAAATTGGTCATAATACCTGCAAATTTCGCTCTCATAATTTCTTGTGATGTCATAATGCGGATACATTATGATGTCATAATACATTGTGACGTCATAGTGCATAATAATTAGCATTTCATCATATATTGTGATGTCATAATACGTGCTCATGATACTCCAATACATATGACACACATTGGGTTAAGAGAAATTGGTCATAATACCTGCATATTACGCTCTCCTAAAACATTGTGATGTCATAATGCGGATGCATTATGACGTCATAATACATTGTGACGTCATAGTGCATACCAATTACCATGTCATCATATATTGTGACGTCATAATGCATGCTCATGATACTCCAGTAGATATGACACAAATTGGGGTAAGAGAAATTGGTCATAATACCTGCAAATTACGCTCTCATAATTACTTGTGATGTCATAATGTGGATACATTATGACGTCATAATACATTGTGATGTCATAGTGCATACTAATTAGCATGTCATCATATATTGTGATGTCATGATACATGCTCATGATACTCCAGTAGATATGACACAAATTGGGGTAAGAGAAATTGGTCATAATACCTGCAAATTACGCTCTCATAATTCCTTTTGAAGCCATAATGCGGATATATTATGACGTCATAGTGCATACTAATTAGCATGTCATCATATATTGTGACGTCAAAATACATGCTCATGATACTCCAGTAGATATAACACAAATTGGGGTATGAGAAATTGGTCATAATACCTGCAAACTACGCTCTCCTAAAACATTGTGATGTCATAATGCGGATATATTATGACGTCATAATACATTGTGACATCATAGTGCATACTAATTAGCATGTCATCATATATTGTGATGTCATAATGCTTGCTCATTATACTCCAGTAGATATGACACAAATTGGGGTAAGAGAAATTGGTCATAATACCTACAAATTACGCTCTCCTAATTCCTTGTGATGTCATAATGAGGATACATTATGACGTCATAATACATTGTGACGTCATAGTGCATACTAATTAGCATGTCATCATATATTGTGACGTCATAATACATGCTCATTATACTCCAGTAGATATGACACAAATTGTGGTAAGAGAAAATGGTCATAATACCAGTAAATTATGCTCTCCTAATACATTGTGATGTCATAATGCCGATACATTACGAAGTCATAATACATTTTGACGTCATAGTGCATACTAAATATTATGTCATCATATATTGTGACGTCAAAATACATGCTCATGATACTCCAGTACATACGACACAATTTGGGTTAAGAGAAATTGGTCATAATACGTGCAAATTACGCTCTCCTAAGACATTGTGATGTCATAATGCGGATACATTACGACGAAAAATACATTGTGACGTCATAGTGCATACTAATTAGCATGTCATCATATAATGTGATGTCATAATGCATGCTCATGATACTCCAGTATATATGACACAAATTGGGGTAAGAGAAATTGGTCATAATACCTGCAAATGAGGCTCTCATAATTCCTTGTGATGTCTTAATGCGGATACATTATGACGTTATAATACATTGTGACATCATAGTGCATACTAATTAGCATGTCATCATATATTGCGACGTCATAATACATGCTCATGGTCCTCCAGTAGATAGGACCCAAATTGGGGTAAGAGAAATTGGTCATAATACCTGCAAATTACGCTCTCATAATTCCTTGTGATGTCATAATGCGGACACATTATGACGTCATAATACATTGTGATGTCATAGTGCATACTAATTAGCATGTCATCATATATTGTGACTTCATAGTACATGCTCATGATACTCCAGTAGATATTACACAAATTGGGGTTAGAAAAATTCGTCATAATGCCTGCAAATTAGGCTCTCATAATTCCTTGTGATATCATAATGCGGATACATTATGATGTCATAATACATTGTGACGTCATAGTGCATACTAATTAGCATGTCATCATATATTGTGACATCATAATACAAGCTCATGATACTCCAGTAGATATGACACAAATTGGGGTAAGAGAAATTGGTCATAATACCTGCAAATTATGCTCTCCTATTACATTGTGATGTCATAATGCGGATACCTTATGATTTCATAATACATTGTGACGTCATAGTGCATCCTAATTAGCATGTCATCATATATTGTGACGTCATAATACATGCTCATGATCCTCCAGTAGATATGACACAAATTGGGGTAAGAGAAATTGGTCATAATATCTGCAAATTACGCTCTCATAATTCCTTGTGATGTCATAATGCGGATACTTTATGACGTCATAATACATTGTGACGTTATAGTGCCTACTAAATAGCATGTCATCATATATTGTGACATCATAATACATGCTCATGATACTCCTGTAGATATGACAAAAATTGGGGTAAGCGAAATTGGTCATAATACCTGCAAATTACGCTCTCATAATGCCTTGTGATGTCATAATGCAGATAAATTATGACGTCATAATACATTGTGACATCATAGTGCATACTAATTAACATGTCATCATATATTGTGACGTCATAATACATGCTCATGATACTCCAGTAGATATGACACAATTTGTGGTATGAGAAATTGGTCACAATACCTGCAAATTACACTCTCATAATTCCTTGTGATGTCATAATGCGGATACATTATGATGTCATAATACATTGTGACGTCATAGTGCACACTAAATAGCATGTCATCATATATTGTGACGAAATAATACTTGCTCATGATACTCCAGTAGATATGACACAAATTGTGGTAAGAGAAAATGGTCATAATACTTGCAAATTACGCTCTCCTATTACATTGTGACGTCATAATGCGGATACATTGTGACGTCATAATACGTTGTGACTTCATAGTGCATACTAATTAGCATGTCATCATATATTGTGACGTCATAATACATGCTCATGATAGTCCAGTAGATTTGACACAAATTGGGGTAAGAGAAATTGGTCATAATACCTGCAAATTACGCTCTCTTAATTCCTTGTGATGTCATAATGCGGATACATTATGACGTCATAAAACATTGTGACGTTATAGTGCATACTAATTAGCATGTCATCATATATTGTGACGTGATAATACATGCTCAAGATACTCCAGTAGATATGACACAAATTGGGGTAAGAGAAATTGGTCATAATACCTGCAAATTACGCTCTCTTAATTCCTTGTGATGTCATAATGCGGACACATTATGACGTCATAATACATTGCGACAACCTAGTACATACTTATTAGCATGTCATCATATATTGTGACGTCATAATACATGCTCATGATACTCCAGTAGATATGACACAAATTGGGGTAAGAGAAATTGGTCATAATATCTGCAAATTACGCTCTCATGATTCCTTGTGATGTCATAATGCGACTACTTTATGACGTCATAATACATTGTGATGTTACAGTGCCTACTAATTAGCATGTCATCATATATTGTGACATCATAATACATGCTCATGTTACTCCAGTAGATATGACACAAATTGGTGTAAGAGAAATTGGTCATAATACCTGCAAATTACGAACTCCTAATTCCTTGTGATGTCATAATGCGGATACATTATGACGTCATAATACATTGTGACATCATAGTGCATACTAATTAGCATGTCATCATATATTGTGACGTTATAATACATGCTCATGATACTCCAGTAGATATGACACAATTTGGGGTAAGAGAAATTGGTCATAATACCTGCAAATTACACTCTCATAATTCCTTGTGATGTCATAATGCGGATACATTATGATGTCATAATACATTGTGACGTCATAGTGCACACTAAATAGCATGTCATCATATATTGTGACGTCATAATACTTGCCCATGATACTCCATTAGATATGACACAAATTGGGGTAAGAGAAAATGGTCATAGTACCTGCAAATTACGCTCTCCTATTACATTGTGATGTCATAATGCGGATACATTATGACGTCATAATACATTGTGACGTCATAGTGCATACTAATTACCATGTCATCATATATTGTGACGTCATAATACATGCTCATGATACTCCAGTAGATTTGACACAAATTGGGGTAAGAGAAATTGGTCATGTACCTGCAAATTATGCTCTCCTAATACATTGTGATGTCATAATGCGGATACATTATGACGTCATAATACATTGTGACGTCATAGTGCATACTAATTAGCATGTCATCATATATTGTGACGTCATAATACACGCTCATGATACTCCAGTAGATATGACACAAATTGGGGTAAGAGAAATTGGTCATAATGCCTGCAAATTACGCTCTCATAATTCCTTGTGATGTCATAATGCGGACACATTATGACGTCATAATACATTGTGACGTCATAGTGAATACTAATTAGCATGTCATCATATATTGAGATGTCATAATACATGCTCATGATACTCCAGTACATATGACACAAATTGGGTTAAGAGAAATTGATCATAATACCTGCAAATTACGCTCTCCTAAAACATTGTGATGTCATAATGCGGATACATTATGACGTCATAATACAGTGTGAAGTCATACTGCATACTTATTAGCATGTCATCATATATTGTGACGTCATAATACATGCTCATGATACTCCAGTAGATATGACACAATTTGGGGTTTGAGAAATTGGTCATAATACCTGCAAATTACACTCTCATAATTCCTTGTGATGTCATAATGCGGATACATTATGATGTCATAATACATTGTGTCGTGATAGAGCACACTAAATAGCATGTCATCATATATTGTGACATCATAATACTTGCTCATGATACTCCAGTAGATATGACACAAATTGGGGTAAGAGAAAATGGTCATAATACCTGCAAATTACGCTCTCCTATTACATTGTGATGTCATAATGCGGATACATTATGACGTCATAATACATTGTGACATCATAGTGCATACTAATTAGCATGTCATCATATATTGTGACGTCATAATACATGCTCATGATACTCCAGTACATATGACACAAATTGGGGTACGTAAAATTGGTCATAATACCTGCAAATTACGCTCCCATAATTCCTTGTGATGTCATAATGCAGATACATTATGATGTCATAATACATTGTGACGTCATAGTACATACTAGTTAGCATGTCATCATATATTGTGACGTCATAATACATGCTCATGATACTCCAGTAGAAATGACACAAATTGGGTTAAGAGAAATTGGTCAAAATACCTGCAAATTACGCTCTCATAATTCCTTGTGATGTCATAATGCGGATACATTATGACGTCATAATGCATTCTGACGTCATAGTGCATACTAATTAGCATGTCATCATATATTGTGACGTCATAATACATGCTCATGATATTCCAGTAGATATAACAAATTGGGGTAAGAGAAATTGGTCATAATACCTGCAAATTACGCTCTCCTAATACATTGTGATGTCATAATGCGGATACATTATGACGTCATAATACATTGTGACATCATAGTTCATGCTACTTAGCATGTCATCATATATTGTGATGTCATAATACATGCTCATGATACTCCAGTACATATGACAGAAATTGTCTTAAGAGAAATTGGTCATAATACCTGCAAATTACGGTCTCCTAAAACATTGTGATGTCATAATGCGGATACATTATGACGTCATAATACATTGTGACATCATAGTGCATACTAATTAGCATGTCATCATATATTGTGATGTCATAATGCATGCTCTTGATACTCCAGTAGATATGACACAAATTGGGGTAAGAGAAATTGGTCATAATACCTGCAAATTACGCTCCCATAATTCCCTGTGATGTCATAACGTGGACACATTATGACGTCATAATACATTGTGACGTCATAGTTCATACTAATTAGCATGTCATCATATATTGTGATGTCAGAATACATGCTCATGATACTCCAGTACATATGACACAAATTGGTGTAAGAGAAATTGGTCATAATACCTGCAAATTATGCTCTCATAATTCCTTGTGATGTCATAATGCGGACACATTATGACGTCATAATACATTGTGATGTCATAGTGCATACTAATTAGCATGACATCATATATTGTGACGTCATAATACATGCTCAAGATACTCCAGTGGATATGACACAAATTGGAGTAAGAAAAATTGGTCATAATACCTGCAAATTAGGCTCCCATAATTCCTTGAGATGTCACAATGCGGATACATTATGATGCCATAATACATTGTGACGTCATAGTGCATACTAATTAGCATGTCATCATATATTGTGACATCATAATACATGCTCATGATACTCCAGTATATATGACACAAATTGGGGTAAGAGAAATTGGTCATAATACATGCAAATTACGCTCTCCTATTACATTGTGATGTCATAATGCGAATACATTATGACGTCATAATACGGATACATTATGACGTCATAATACATTGTGACGTCATAGTGCATACTAACTAGCATGTCATCATGTATTGTGACGTTATAATACATGCTCATGATACTCCAGTAGATATGACACAAATTGGGGTAAGAGAAATTGGTCATAATATCTGCAAATTACGCTCTCATAATTCCTTGTGATGTCATAATGCGGATACTTTATGACGTCATAATACATTGTGACGTTATAGTGCCTTCTAATTAGCATGTCATCATATATTGTGACATCATAATACATGCTCATGATACTCCAGTAGATATGACACAAATTGGGGTGAGAGAAATTGGTCATAATACCTGCAAATTACGCTCTCATAATTCCTTGTGATGTCATAATGCGGATACATTATGACGTCATAATACATTGTGATGTCATACTGCATACTAATTTGCATGTCATCATATATTGTGACGTCATAATACATACTCATGATACTCCAGTAGATATGACACAAATTGGGGTAAGAGAAAATGGTCATAATATCTGCAAATTACGCTCTCCTATTATATTGTGATGTCATAATGCGGATACATTATGACGTCATAATACATTGTGACGTCATAGTGCATACTAATTAGCATGTCATCATATATTGTGACGTCATAATACATGCTCATGATACTCCAGTAGATTTGACACAAATTGGGGTAAGAGAAATTGGTCATAATACCTGCAAATTACGCTCTCCTAATACATTGCGAGGTCATAATGCGGATACATTATGACGTCATAATACATTGTGATGTCATACTGCATACTAATTTGCATGTCATCATATATTGTGACGTCATAATACATGCTCATGATACTCCAGAAGATAAGACACAAATTGCGGTAAGGGAAATTCGTCATAAAACCTGCAAATTACGCTCTCATTATTTCTTGTGATGTCATAATGTGGATACATTATGACGTCATAATACATTGTGACATCATAGTGCATACTAATTAGCATGTCATCATATATTGTGACGTCATAATACATGCTCATGATACTCCAGTAGATATGACACATATTGGGGTAAGAGAAATTGGTCAAACTACCTCCAAATTACGCTCTCAGAATTCCTTGTGAGGTCATAACCCGAACACATTATGACGTCATAATACATTGTGACGTCATAGTGAATACTAATTAGCAGGCCATCATATATTGTGATGTCATAATACATGCTCATGAAACTCCAGTACATATGACAAAAATTGTGTTAAGACAAATTGGTCATAAATCCCGCAAATTACGCTCTCCTAAAACATTGTGATGTCATAATGCGGATACATTATGACGTCATAATACAGTGTGACGTCATAGTGCATACTAATTAGCATGTCATCATATATTGTGATGTCATAATACATGCTCATGATACTCCAGTAGATATGACACAAATTGGGGTAAGAGAAATTGGTCATAATACCTGCAAATTACGCTCTCCTAATTCCATGTGATGCCATAATGTGGATACATTATGACGTCATAATACATTGTGCCCTCATAGTGCATACTAATTAACATGTCATCATACATTGTGATGTCATAATACATGCTCATGATACTCCAGTAGATATGACCCAAATTGGGGTAAGGGAAATTGGTCATAATACCTGCGAATTACGCTCTCATAATTCCTTCTGATGTCATAATGCGGACACATTATGACGTCATAATACATTTCGACATCATAGTGCATACTAATTAGCATGTCATCATATATTGTGACATCATAAAACATGCTGATGATACTCCAGTAGATATCACACAAATTGGGGTAAGAGAAATTGGTCATAATACCTGCAAATTATGCTCTCATTATTCCTTGTGATGTTATAATGCGGATACATTATGACGTCATAATACATTGTGACGTAATAGTGCATACTAATTAGCATGTCATCATATATTGTGATGTCATAATACATGCTCATGATACTCCAGTACATATGACACAATTTGGGTTAAGAGAAATTGGTCATAATACCTGCAAATTACGCTCTCCTAAAACATTGTGATGTCATAATGTGGATACATTATGACGTCATAATACATTCTGACGTCATAGTGCATACTAATCAGCATGTCATCATATATTGTGACGTCATAATAAATACTCATGTTACTCCAGTAGATATGACACTATTTGGGGTAAGAGAAATTGGTCATAATACCTGCAAATTACGCTCTCCTAATTCCTTGTGATGTCATAATGCGGACACATTATGACGTCATAATACATTGTGACGTCATAGTGCATACTAATTAGCATGTCATCATATATTGCGACGTCATAATACATGCTTAATATACTTAAGTAGATACGACACAAATTGGGGTAAGAGAAATTGGTCATAATACCTGCAAATTACGCTCTCATAATTTCTTGTGATGTCATAATGCGGATACATTATGATGTCATAATACATTGTGACATCATAGTTCATACTAATTAGCATGTCATCATATATTGTGACGTCATAATACATGCTCATGATACTCCAGTAGATATGACACAATTTGTGGTAAGAGAAATTGGTCATATTACCTGCAAATTACGCTCTCATTATTCCTTGTGATGTCATAATGTGGATGCATTATGACGTCATAATACATTGTGACGTCATAGTGCATACTAATTAGCATGTCATCATATATTGTGATGTCATAATACATGCTCATGATACTCCAGTACATATGATACAAATTAAGAGAAATTGGTCATAATACCTGCAAATTACGCCCTCCGAAATCATTGTGATGTCATAATGAGGATACATTATGACGTCATAATACATTGTGACGTCATAGTGCATACTAATTAGCATGTCATCATATATAGTGATGTCATAATACATGCTCATGATACTCCAGTAGATATGACACAAATTGGGGTAAGAGAAATTGGTCATAATACCTGCAAATTACGCTCTCCTAATTCCTTGTGATGTCATAATGCGGATACATTATGTTGTCAAAATACATTGTGACGTCATAGTGCATACTAATTAGCATGTCATCATATATTGTGACGTCATAATACATGCTCAATATACTCCAGTAGATACGACACAAATTGGGGTAAGAGAAATTGGTCATAATACCTGAAAATTACGCTCTCATAATTACTTGTGATGTCATAATGCGGATATATTATGATGTCATAATACATTGTGACGTCATAGTTCATACTAATTAGCATGTCATCATATATTGTGATGTCATAATACATGCTCATGATACTCCAGTACATATGACACAAATTGTGTTAAGAGAAATTGGTCCTAATACCTACAAATTACGCTCTCCTAAAACATTGTGATGTCATAATACGGTTACATTATGACGTCATAATACATTGTTACGTCATAGTGCATACTAATTAGCATATCATCATATATTGTGACGTGATAATACATGCTCATGATACTCTAGTAGATATGACACAAATTGGGGTAAGAGAAATTGGTCATAATATCTGCAAATTAAGCTCTCATAATTAGTTGTGATGTCATAATTCGGATACTTTATGACGTCATAATACATTGTGACGTTATAGTGCCTACTAATTAGCATGTCATCATATATTGTGACATCATAATACATGCTCAAGATACTACAGTAGATATGACACAAATTGGGGTAAGAGAAATTGGTCATAATACCTGCAAATTACGCTCTCATAATTCCTTGTGATGTCATAATGCGGATAAATTATGACGTCATAATACATTGTGATGTCATACTACACACTAATTAGCATGTCATCGTATATTGTGACGTCATAATACATACTCATGATACTCCAGTACATATTACACAAATTGGGTTAAGAGAAGTTGGTCATAATAACTGCAAATTACGCTCTCATAATTCCTTGTGATGTCGTAATGCGGATACATTATGACGTCATAATACAGTGTGACCTCATAGTGCATACTAATTAGCATGTCATCATATATTGTGACGTCATAATACATACTCATAATGCTCCAGGAGATATGACACAAATTGGGGTAAGAGAAATTGGTCATAATACCTGCAAATTACGCTCTCCTAATACCTTGTGATGCCATAATGTGGATACATTATGACGTCATAATACATGGTGCCCTCATAGTGCATACTAATTAGCATGTCATCATACATTGTGATGTCATAATACATGCTCATGATACTCCAGTAGATATGACACAAATTGGGGTAAGAGAAATTGGTCATAATACCAGCAAATTACGCTCTCATTATTCCTTGTGATGTCATAACGCGGATACATTATGACATCATAATAAATTGTGACGTCATAGTGCATACTAATTAGCATGTCATCATATATTGTGACGTCATAATACAAACTCACAATGCTCCAAGAGATACGACACAAATTGTGGTAAGAGAAATTGGTAATAATACCTGCAAATTACGGTCTCCTAATTCCTTGTGATGCCATAATGTGGATACATTATGACGTCATAATACATTGTGCCCTCATAGTGCATACTAATTAGCATGTCATCATATATTGTGACGTCACAATACATGCTCATGATACTCCAGTAGATATGACACAAACTGGGGTAAGAGAAATTCGTCATAATACCTGCAAATTACGCTCTCATAATTCCTTGTGATGTCATAATGTGGATACATTATGACGTCATAATACATTGTGACGTCATAGTGCATACTAATTAGCATGTCATCATATATTGTGATGTCATAATACATGCTCATGATACTCCAGTACATATGACACAAATTGAGTTAAGAGAAATTGCTCATACTCCCTGCAAATTACGCCCTCCTAAAACATTGTGATGTCATAATGCGGATACATTATGACGTCATAAGACATTGTGACGTCATAGTGCATACTAATTAGCATGTCATCATATGTAGTGATGTCATAATACATGCTCATGATATTCCAGTTGATATGACACAAATTGTGGTAAGAGAAATTGGTCATAATACCTGCAAATTACGCTCTCCTAATTCCTTGTGATGTCATAATGCGGATACATTATAACGTCATAATAAATTGTGACGTCATAGTGCATACTAATTAGCATGTCATCACGTATTGTGACTTCATAACACATGCTCATGATACTCCAGTAGATATGACACAAATTGGGGTAAGAGAAATTGGTCATAATACCTGCTAATTACACTCTCATAATTACTTGTGATGTCATAATGCGGATACATTATGATGTCATAATACATTGTGACGTCATAGTGCATACTAATTAGCATCTCTTCATATATTGTGACGTCATAATACATGCTCATGATACTCCAATAGATATGACCCAAATTGAGGTAAGAGAAAATGGTCATAATACCTGCAAATTATGCTCTCCTATTACATTGTGATGTCATAATGCGGATACATTATGACGTGTTAATACATTATGACGTCATAGTGCATACTAATTAGCATGTCATCATATATTGTGACGTCAAAATACATGCTCATGATACTCCAGTAGATATTACACAAATTGGGGTATGAGAAATTGGTCATAATACCTGCAAATTACGCTCTCATAATTCCTTGTGATGTCATAATGCGGATACATTATGACGTCATAATACATTGTGACGTTATAGTGCATACTACTTAGCATGTCATCATATCTTGTGACGTCATAATACATGCTTATGGTACTCCAGTAGACATGACACAAATTGGGGTAAGTGAAATTGGTCATAATAGCTGCAAATTACGCTCTCATAATTCCTTGTGATGTCATAATGCGGATACATTATGACATCATAATACATTGTGACGTCATAGTGCATACTAATTAGCATGTCATCATGTATTGTGACGTCATAATACATACTCATAATGCTCCAGTAGATATGACACAAATTGGGGTAAGAGAAATTCGTCATAATACCCGCAAATTACGCTCTCCTAATACCTTGTGATGCCATAATGTGGATACATTATGACGTCATAATACATGGTGCCCTCATAGTGCATACTAATTAGCATGTCATCATACATTGTGATGTCATAATACATGCTCATGATACTCCAGTAGATATGACAAAATTGGGGTAAGAAAAATTGGTCATAATACCTGCAAATTACGCTCTCATTATTCCTTGTGATGTCATAACGCGGATACATTATGACATCATAATACATTGTGACGTCATAGTGCATACTAATTAGCATGTCATCATATATTGTGACGTCATAATACATACTCACAATGCTCCAGGAGATATGACACAAATTGTGGTAAGAGAAATTGGTAATAATACCTGCAAATTACGCTCTCCTAATTCCTTGAGATGCCATAATGTGGATACATTATGACGTCATAATACATTGTGCCCTCATAGTGCATACTAATTAGCATGTCATCATATATTGTGACGTCACAATACATGCTCATGATACTTCAGTAGATATGACACAAATTGGGGTAAGAGAAATTCGTCATAATACCTGCAAATTACGCTCTCCTAATACATTGTGATGTCATAATGTGGATACATTGTGACGTCATAATACATTGTGACGTCATAGTGAATACTAGTTAGCATTTCATCATATATTGTGACGTCACAATACATGCTCATGATACTCCAGTAGATATGACACAAATTGCGGTAAGGGAAATTGGTCATAATAGCTGCAAATTACGCTCTCATAATTTCTTGTGATGTCATAATGTCGATATATTATGACGTCATAATACATTGTGACGTCATAGTGCATACTAATTAGCATGTCATCATATATTGTGATGTCATAATACATGCTCATGATACTCCAGTAGATATGACACAAATTGGGGTAAGACAAATTGGTCATAATACCTGCAAATTACGCTCTCATTATTCCTTGTGATGTCATAATGCGGATACATTATGACGTCATAATACATTGTGACGTCACAGTGCATACTAATTAGCATGTCATCATATATTGTGATGTTATAATACATGCTCATGATACTCCAGTACATATGACAAAAATTGGGTTAAGAGAAATTGGCCATAATACCTGCAAATTACGCTCTCCTAAAACATTGTGATGTCATAATGCGGATACATTATCATGTCATAATACATTGTGACGTCATAGTGCATACTAATTAGCATGTCATCATATATTGTGACATCATAATGCATACTCATGATACTCCAGTAGATATGACACAAATTGAGGTAAGAGAAATTGGTCATAGTACCTACAAATTACACTCTCCTAATTCCTTGTGATGTCATAATGCGGATACATTATGACGTCATAATACATTGTGACGTCATAGTACATACTAATTAGCATGTCACCATATATTGTGACGTCATAATACATGCTCAATATACTCCAGTAGATACGACACAAATTGGGGTAAGAGAAATTGGTCATAATACCTGCAAATTACGCTCTCATAATTTCTTGTGATGTCATAATGAGGATACATTATGATGTCAAAATACATTGTGACGTCATAGTGCATACTAATTAGCATTTCATCATATATTGTGATGTCATAATACGTGCTCATGATACTCCAATACATATGACACACATTGGGTTAAGAGAAATTGGTCATAATACCTGCATATTACGCTCTCCTAAAACATTGTGATGTCATAATGCGGATGCATTATGACGTCATAATACATTGTGACGTCATAGTGCATACTAATTAGCATGTCATCATATATTGTGACGTCATAATACATGCTCATGATACTCCAGTAGATATGACACAAATTGGGGTAAGAGAAATTGCTCATAATACCTGCAAATTACGCTCTCATAATTACTAGTGATGCCATAATGCGGATACATTATGATGTCATAATACATTGTGACGTCATAGTGCATACTAATTAGCATGTCATCATATATTGTGATGTCATGATACATGCTCATGATACTCCAGTAGATATGACACAAATTGGGGTAAGAGAAATTGGTCATAATACCTGCAAATTACGCTCTCATATTTCCTTTTGAAGCCATAATGTGGATACATTATGACGTCATAGTGCATACTAATTAGCATGTCATCATATATTGTGACGTCAAAATACATGCTCATGATACTCCGGTAGATATTACACAAATTGGGGTATGAGAAATTGGTCATAATACCTGCAAATTACGCTCTCATAATTCCTTGTGATGTCATAATGCGGATGCATTATGACATCATAATACATTGTGACGTCATAGTGCATAATAATTAGCATGTCATCATATATTGTGATGTCATAATACATTCACATGATACTCCAGTACATACGACACAAATTGGGTTAAGAGAAATTGGTCATAATACCTGCAAATTACGCTCTCCTAAAACATTGTGATGTCATAATGCGGATACATTATGACGTCATAATACATTGTGACGTCATAGTGAATACTAATTAGCATGTCATCATACATTGTGACGTCATAATACATGCTTATGATACTCCATTAGATTTGACACAAATTGGGGTAAGAGAAATTGGTCATAATACCTGCAAATTACGCTCTCCTAATACATTGTGATGTCATAATTCGGATACATTTTGACGTCATAATACATTGCGACGTCATAGTGCATACTAATTAGCATGTCATCATATATTGTGACGTCATAATACATGCTCATGATACTCCAGTAGATATGACACAAATTGCGGTAAGGGAAATTCGTCATAAAACCTGCAAATTACGCACTCATTATTTCTTGTGATGTCATAATGCGGATACATTATGACGTCATAATACATTGTGACGTCATAGTGCATACTAATTAGCATGTCATCATATATTGTGATGTCATAATACATGCTCATGATACTCCAGTAGATATGACACAAATTGCGGTAAGAGAAATTGGTCATAATACCTGCAAATTACGCTCTCATAATTCCTTGTGATGTCATAATGCGGACACATTATGACGTCATAATACATTGTGACGTCATAGTGAATACTAACTAGCATGTCATCATATATTGTGATGTCATAATACATGCTCATGATACTCCAGTACATATGACACAAATTTTGTTAAGAGAAATTGGTCATAATACCTGCAAATTACGCTCTCCTAAAACATTGTGATGTCATAATGCGGATACATTATGACGTCATAATACAGTGTGATGTCATAGTGCATACTAATTAGCATGTCATCATATATTGTGATGTCATAATACATGCTCATGATACTCCACTAGATATGACACAAATTGGGGTAAGAGAAATTGGTCATAATACCTGCAAATTACACTCTCATAAATCCTTGGGATGTCATAATGCGGATACATTATGATGTCATAATACATTGTGACGTCATACTGCATACTAATTCGAATGTCATCATATATTGTGACGTCATAATACATGCTCATGATACTCCAGTAGATATGACACAGTTTGGGGTAAGAGAAATTGGTCATAATACCTGCAAATTACGGTCTCCTATTACATTGTGATGTCATAATGCGGATACATTATGACGTCGTAATACATTGTGACGTCATACTGCATACTATTTAGCATGTCATCATACATTGTGACGTCATAATACATGCTCATGATACTCCAGTATATATGACACAAATTGGGTTAAGTGAAATTGGTCATAATACCTGCAAATTACGCTCTCCTAATACATTGTGATGTCATAAGGCGGATAGATTATGACGTCATAATACATTGTGACGTCATGGTGCATAGTAATTAGCATTTCATCATATATTGTGACGTCATAATACATGCTCATGATACTCCAGTATATATGACACAAATTGGGTTAAGTGAAATTGGTCATAATACCTGCAAATTACGCTCTCCTAATACATTGTGATGTCATAAGGCGGATACATTATGACGTCATAATACATTGTGACGTCATAGTGCATACTAATTAGCATTTCATCATATATTGTGACGTCACAATACATGCTCATGATACTCCAGTAGATATGACACAAATTGTGGTAAGGGAAAATGGTCATAATACCTGCAAATAACGCTCTCATAATTTCTTGTGATGTCATAGTGCGGATACATTATGACGTCATAATACATTGTGACGTCATAGTGCATACTAATTATGATGTCATCACATACTGTGACATCATAATACATGCTCATGATACTCCAGTAGACATGACACAAATTGTGGTAAGAGAAATTGGTCATAATATCTGCAAATTACGCTCTCATAATTAGTTGTGATGTCATAATTTGGATACTTTATGACGTCATAATATATTGTGACGTTATAGTGCCTACTAATTAGCATGTCATCATATATTGTGACGTCATAATACATGCTCAAGATACTACAGTAGATATGACACAAATTGGGGTAAGAGAAATTGGTCATAATACCTGCAAAGTACGCTCTCATAATTCCTTGTGATGTCATAATGCGGATAAATTATGACATCATAATACATTGTGATGTCATACTGCACACTAATTAGCATGTCATCATATATTGTGACATCATAATACTTACTCATGATACTCCAGTAGATATGACACAAATTGGGGTAAGAGAAATTGGTCATAATACCTGCAAATTACACTCTCATAATTCCTTGTGATGTCATAATGCGGATACATTATGATGTCATAATACATTGTGACGTCATAGTGCACACTAAATAGCATGTCATCATATATTGTGACGTCATAATACTTGCTCATGATACTCCAGTAGATATGACGCAAATTGGGGTAAGAGAAAATGGTCATAATACCTGCAAATTACGCTCTCTTATTACATTGTGATGTCATAATGCGGATACATTATGACGTCATAATACATTGCGACGTCATAGTGCATACTAATTAGCATGTCATCATATATTGTGACGTCATAATACATGCTCATGATACTCCAGTAGATATGACACAAATTGGGTTAAGAGAAATTGCTCATAATACCTGCAAATTACGCTCTCATAATTCCTTGTGATGTCATAATGCGGATACATTATGACATCATAATACATTGTGACGTCATAGTGCATACTAATTAGCATGTCATCATATATTGTGACGTCATAATACATACTCATGATGCTCCAGGAGATATGACACAATTTCGGGTAAGAGAAATTGGTCATATTACCTGCAAATTACGCTCTCCTGATTCCTTCTGATGCCATAATGTGGATACATTATGACGTCATAATACATTGTGCCCTCATCGTGCATACTAATTAGCATGTCATCATACATCGTGAGGTCATAATACATGCTCATGATACTCCAGTAGATATGACACAAATTGGGGTAAGAGAAATTGGTCAAAATACCTACAAATTACGCTCTCGTTTTTCCTTGTGATGTCATAATGCGGATACATTATGACGTCATAATACATTGTGATGACATAGTACATACTAATTAGCATGTCATCATATATTGTGATGTCATAATACATGCTCATGATACTCCAGTACATATGACACAAATTGTGTTAAGAGAAATTGGTCATAATAACTGCAAATTACGCTCTCCTAAAACATTGTGATGTCATAATGCGGATACATTATGACGTCATAATACATTGTGACGTCATAGTGCATACTATTTAGCACTTAATCATATATTGTGACGTCATAATACATGCTCATGATACTCCAGTATATATGACACAAATTGGGTTAAGAGAAATTGGTCATAATACCTGCAAATTACGCTCTCCTAATACATTGTGATGTCATAATGTGGATACATAATGACGTCATAATACATTGTGACATCATAGTGCATACTAATTAGCATGTCATCATATATTGTGACGTCACAATACATGATCAAGATACTCCAGTAGATATGACACTAATTGCGGTAAGGGAAATTGGTCATAATACCTGCAAATTACGCTCTCATAATTTCTTGTGATGTCATAATGCGGATACATTATGACGTCATAATACATTGTGACGACATAGTGCATATTAATTAGCATGTCATCATATATTGTGATGTCATAATACATGCTCATGATACTCCATTACATATGACACAAATTGTGTTAAGAGAAATTGATCATAATAACTGCAAATTACGCTCTCCTAAAACGTTGTGATGTCATAATGCGGATACATTATGACGTCATAATACATTGTGACCTCATAGTGCATACTAATTAGCATGTCATCATATATTTTCATGTCATAATACATGCTCTTGATACTCCAGTAGATATGACACAATTTGGGGTAAGAGAAATTGGTCATAATACCTGCAAATTACGCTCTCAGAATTCCTTGCGATGTCATAATGTGGATACATTATGACGTCATAATACATTGTGACGTCATAGTGCATAGTAATTAGCAAGTCATCATATATTGTGATGTCATAATACGTGCTCATGATACTCCAGTACATATGACACACATTGGGTTAAGAGAAATTGGTCATAATACCTGCAAATTACGCTCTCCTAAAACATTGTGAGGTCATAATGCGGATACATTATGACGTCATAATACATTGTGACGTCATAGTGCATACTAATTAGCATGTCATCATATATTGTGACGTCATAATACATGCTCATGATACTCCAGTAGATATGACACTAATTGGGGTAAGAGAAATTGGTAATAATACCTGCGAATTACGCTCTCATTATTCCTTGTGATGTCATAATGCGGGTACATTATGACGTCATAATACATTGTGACGACATAGTGCATACTAATTAGCATGTCATCATATATTGTGATGTCATAATTCATGCTCATGTTACTCCAGTACATATGACACAAATTGGGTTAAGAGAAATTGGTCATAATAACTGCAAATTACGCTCTCCTAAAACATTGTGATGTCATAATGCGGATACATTATGATGTCATAATACATTGTGACGTCATAGTGCATACTAATTAGCATGTCATCATATATTGTGATGTCATAATACGTGCTCATGATACTCCAGTACATATGACACACATTGGGTTAGGAGAAATTGGTCATAGTACCTGCAAATTACGCTGTCCTAAAACATTGTGATGTCATAATGCGGATATATTATGATGTCATAATACAGTGTGACATCATAGTGCATACTAATTAGCATGTCATCATATATTGTGATGTCATAATACATACTCTTGATGCTCCAGTAGATATGACACAAATTGGGGTAAGAGAAATTGGTCATAATACCTGCAAATTACGCTCTCCTGATTTCTTCGGATGCCACAATGTGGATACATTATGACGTCATAATATATTGTGACCTCATAGTGCATACTAATTAGCATGTCATCATATATTATGATGTCATAATACATGCTCATGATACTCCTGTAGATATGACACAAATTGGGGTAAGAGAAATTGGTCATAATACCTGCAAATTACGCTCTCATAATTCCTTGAGATGTCATAATGCGGATATATTATGACGTCATAATATATTGTGATGTTATAGTGCATACTAATTAGCATGTCATCATATATTGTGACGTCATAATACATGCTCATAATACTCCAGTAGATATGACACAAATTGTGGTAAGAGAAATTGGTCATAATACCAGCAAATTATGCTCTCCTAATACATTGTGATGTCATAATGCCGATACATTACGAAGTCATAATACATTGTGACGTCATAGTGCATACTAAATATGATGTCATCATATATTGTGACGTCATAATACATGCTCATGATACTCCAGTACATACGACACAATTTGGGTTAAGAGAAATTGGTCATAATACCTGCAAATTACGCTCTCCTAAAACATTGTGATGTCATAATGCGGATACATTATGACGTCATAATACATTGTGACGTCATAGTGCATACTAATTAGCATGTCACCATATATTGTGATGTCATAATACATGCTCATGATACTCCAGTAGATATGACACAATTTGTGGTAAGAGAAATTGGTCATAATACCTGCAAATTACACTCTCATAATTCCTTGTGATGTCATAATGTGGATACATTATGATGTCATAATACATTGTGACGTCATAGTGCACACTAAATAGCATGTCATCATATATTGTGACGTCATAATACTTGCTCATGATACTCCAGTAGATATGACACAAATTGGGGTAAGAAAAATTGGTCATAATACCTGCAAATTACGCTCTCATAATTCCTTGTGATGTCATAATGCGGATACATTATGACGTCATAATACATTGTGACGTTATATTGGATACTAATTAGCATGTCATCATATATTGTGACGTCAAAATACATGCTCATGATACTCCAGTAGATATGACACAAATTGGGGTAAGAGAAATTGGTCATAATACCTGCAAATTACGCTCTCATAATTCCTTGTGATGTCATAATGCGGATACATTATGACATCATAATACATTGTGACGTCATAGTGTATACTAATTAGCATGTCATCATATATTGTGACGTCATAATACATACTCATGATGCTCCAGGAGATATGACACAAATTGGGGTAAGAGAAATTGGTCATAATACCTGCAAATTACGCTCTCCTAATTCCTTGTGATGTCATAATGTGGATACATTATGACGTCATAATACATTGTGCCCTCATAGTGCATACTAATTAGCATGTCATCATACATTGTGATGTCATAATACATGCTCATGATACTCCAGTAGATATGACACAAATTGGGGTAAGAAAAATTGGTCATAATACCTGCAAATTACGCTCTCCTAATTCCTTGTGATGTCATAATGTGGATATATTATGACGTCATAATACATTGTGACGTCATAGTGCATACTACCTAGCATGTCATCATATATTGTGATGTCATAATACATGCTCATGATACTCCAGTACATATGACACAAATTGGGTTAAGAGAAATTGGTCATAATACCTGCAAATTACGCTCTCCTAAAAGATTGTGATGTCATAATGCGGATATATTATGACCTCATAATACATTGTGACATCATAGTGCATACTAATTAGCATGTCATCATATATTGTGACATCATAATACATGCTCATGATACTCCAGTAGATATGACACAAATTGGGGTAAGAGAAATTGGTCATAATAGTTGCAAATTACGCTCTCATAATTCCTTGAGATGTCATAATGCGGATATATTATGACATCATAATATATTGTGACGTTATAGTGCATACTATTTAGCATGTCATCATATATTGTGACGTCATAATACATGCTCATAATACTCCAGTAGATATGACACAAATTGTGGTAAGAGAAATTGGTCATAATACCAGAAAATTATGCTCTCCTAAAACATTGTGATGTCATAATGCCGATACATTACGAAGTCATAATACATTGTGACGTCATAGTGCATAGTAAATATGATGTCATCATATATTGTGACGTCATAATACATGCTCATGATACTCCAGTACATATGACACATTTTGGGTTAAGAGAAATTGGTCAAAATACCAGCAAATTATGCTCTCCTAAAACATTGTGATGTCATAATGCGGATACATTATGACGTCATAATACATTGTGACGTCATAGTGCATACTAATTAGCAAGTCATCATATTTTGTGATGTCATAATGCATGCTCATGATACTCCAGCAGATATGACACAAATTGTGGTAAAAAAAATTGGTCATAATACCTGCAAATTAGGCTCTCATAATTCCTTGTGATGTCATAATGCGGATACATTATGATGTCATAATACATTGTGACGTCATAGTGCATACTAATTAGCATGTCTTCATATATTGTGACATCATAATACATGCTCATGATACTCCAGTATATATGACACAATTTGGGGTAATTGAAATTGGTCATAATACCTGCAAATTACGCTCTCCTAAAACATTGTGATGTCATAATGCGGATACATTATGACGTCATAATACATTGTGACGACATAGTGCATACTAATTAGCATGTCATCATATATTGTGATGTCATAATACATGCTCATGATACTACAGTAGATACGACACAAATTGGGGTAAGAGAAATTGGTCATAATACCTGGAAATTACGCTCTCATAATTCCTTGTGATGTCATAATGCGGATACATTATGACGTCATAATACATTGTGACGTTATAGTGCATACAAATTAGCATGTCATCATATATTGTGATGTCATAATACATGCTCATGATACTCCAGTACATATGACACAAATTGTGTTTAGAGATGTTGGTCATAATACCTGCAAATTATGCTCTCCTAAAACATTGTGATGTCATAATGCGGATACATTATGACGTCATAATACATTGTGACATCATAGTGCATACTAATTAGCATGTCATCATATATTGTGATGTCATTATGCATGCTCATGATACTCCAGTAGATATGACACAAATTGGGGCAAGAGAAATTGGTCATAATACCTGCAAATTACGCTCTCATAATTCCTTGAGATGTCATAATGCGGATACATTATGACGTCATAATGCATTGTGACGTCATAGTGCATACTAATTAGCATGTCATCATATATTGTGACGTCATAATACATGCTCATGATATTCCAGTAGATATGACACAAATTGGGGTAAGAGAAATTGGTCATAATACCTGCAAATTACGCTCTCCTAATACATTGTGATGTCATAATGTGGATACATTATGACGTCATATTACATTGTGACATCATAGTGCATACTAATTAGCATGTCATCATATATTGTGATGTCATAATGCATGCTCATGATACTCCAGTAGATATGACACAAATTGGGGTAAGAGAAATTGGTCATAATACCTGCAAATTACGCTCTCATAATTCCTTGTGATGTCTTAATGCGGATACATTATGACGTCATAAAACATTGTGACGTCATAGTGCATACTAATTAGCATGTCATCATATATTTTGACGTCATAATACATGCTCATGATCCTCCAGTAGATAGGACACAAATTGGGGTAAGAGAAATTGGTCATAATACCTGCAAATTACGCTCCCATAATTCTTTGTAATGTCATAATGTGGATACATTATGACGTCACAATACATTGTGACGTTATAGTGCATACAAATTAGCATGTCATCATATATTCTGATGTCATAATACATGCTCATGATACTCCAGTACATATGACACAAATTGGGTTAAGAGAAATTTGTCATAATACCTGTAAATTACGCTCTCCTAAAACATTGTGATGTCATAATGCGGATACATTATGACGTCATAATACATTCTGACATCATAGTGCATACTAATTAGCATGTCATCATATATTGTGACATCATAATACATGCTCATGATACTCCAGTGGATATGACACAAATTGGGGTAAGAGAAATTGGTCATAATACCTGCAAATTACGCTCTCATAATTCCTTGAGATGTCATAATGCGGATATATTATGACGTCATAATATATTGTGACGTTATAGTGCATACTAATTAGCATGTCATCATATATTGTGACGTCATAATACATGCTCATAATACTCCAGTAGATATGACACAAATTGTGGTAAGAGAAATTGGTCATAATACCAGCAAATTATGCTCTCTTAATACATTGTGATGTCATAATGCCGATACATTACGAAGTCATAATACATTGTGACGTCATAGTGCATACTAAATATGATGTCATCATATATTGTGACATCATAATACATGCTCATGATGCTCCAGTATATATGACACAATTTGGGTTAAGAGAAATTCGTCATAATACCTGCAAATTACGCTCTCCTAAAACATTGTGATGTCATAATGCGGATACATTATGACGTCATAATACATTGTGACGTCATAGTGCATACTAATTAGCATGTCATCATATATTGTGATGTCATAATGCATGCTCATGATACTCCAGTATATATGACACAATTTGGGGTAAGAGAAATTGGTCATAATACCTGCAAATTACGCTCTCATAATTCCTTGTGATGTCTTAATGCGGATACATTATGACGTCATAAAACATTGTGACGTCATAGTGCATACTAATTAGCATGTCATCATATATTGTGACGTCATAATACATGCTCATGATCCTCCAGTAGATAAGACACAAATTGGGGTAAGAGAAATTGGTCATAATACCTGCAAATTACGCTCTCATAATTCCTTGTGATGTCATAATGCGGACACATTATGACATCAGAATACATTGTGACATCATAGTGCATACTAATTAGCATATCATCATATATTGTGACGTCATAATACATGCTCAAGATACTCCAGTAGATATGACACAAATTGGGGTAAAAAAAATTGGTCATAATACCGGCAAATTAGGCTCTCATAATTCCTTGTGATGTCATAATGCGGATACATTATGATGTCATAATACATTGTGACGTCATAGTGCATACTAATTAGCATGTCTTCATATATTGTGACATCATAATACATGCTCATGATACTCCAGTATATATGACACAATTTGGGGTAAGAGAAATTGTTCATAATACCTGCAAATTACGCTCTCCTAATTCCTTGTGATGTCATAATGCGGATACATTATGACGTCATAATACATTGTGACATCATAATGCATACTAATTAGCATGTCATCATATAATGTGACGTCATAATACATGCTCATGATACTCCAGTAGATATGACACAAATTGGGGTAAGCAAAATGGGTCATAATACCTGCAAATTACGCTCCCATAATTCCTTGTGATGTCATAATGTGGATACATTATGATGTCATAATACATTGTGACGTCATAGTGCATACTAGTTAGCATGTCATCATATATTGTGACGTCATAATACATGCTCATGATACTCCAGTAGAAATGACACAAATTGGGTTAAGAGAAATTCGTCATAATACCTGCAAATTACGCTCCCATAATTCCTTGTGATGTCATAATGCGGATACATTATGACGTCATAATGCATTGTGACGTCATAGTGCATACTAATTAGCATGTCATCATACATTGTGGCGTCATAATACATGCTCATGATATTCCAGTAGATATGACACAAATTGGGGTAACAGAAATTGGTCATAATACCAGCAAATTACGCCCTCATAATTGCTTGTGATGTCATAATGCGGATACATTATGATGTCATAATATATTGTGATGTCATAGTGCATACTAGTTAGCATGTCATCATATATTGTGACATCATAATGCATGCTCATGATACTCCAGTAGAAATGACACAAATTGGGATAAGACAAATTGGTCATAATACCTGCAAATTACGCTCTCATAATTCCTTGTGATATCATAATGCAGATACATTATGACGTCATAATACATAGTGACGTCATAGTGCATACTACTTAGCATGTCATCCTATATTGTGATGTCATAATACATGCTCATGATACTCCAGTTCATATGTCACAAATTGGGTTAAGAGAAATTTGTCATAATACCTGCAAATTTCGCTCTCCTAAAACATTGTGATGTCATAATGCGGATATATTATGACGTCATAATACATTGTGACGTCATAGTGCATACTAATTAGCATTTCATCAAATATTGTGATGTCATAATACATTCTCATGATACTCCAGTAGATACGACACAAATGGGCGTAAGAGAAATTGGTCATAATACCTGGAAGTTACGCTCTCATAATTCCTTGTGATGTCATAATGCGGATACATTATGACGTCATAATACATTGTGACGTTATAGTGCATACAAATTAGCATGTCATCATATATTGTGATGTCATAATACATGCTCATGATACTCCAGTACATATGACACAAATTGTGTTTAGAGAAATTGGTCATGATACCTGCAAATTATGCTCTCCTAAAACATTCTGATGTCATAATGCGGATATATTATGACCTCATAATACATTGTGACATCATAGTGCATACTAATTAGCATGTCATCATATATTGTGACATCATAATACATGCTCATGATACTCCAGTAGATATGACACAAATTGGGGTAAGAGAAATTGGTCATAATACCTGCAAATTACGCTTTCATAATTCCTTGAGATGTCATAATGCGGATATATTATGACGTCATAATATATTGTGACGTTATGGTGCATACTAATTAGCATGTCATCATATATTGTGACGTCATAATACATGCTCATAATACTCCAGTAGATATGACACAAATTGTGGTAAGAGAAATTGGTCATAATACCAGCAAATTATGCTCTCCTAATACATTGTGATGTCATAATGCCGATACATTACGAAATCATAATACATTGTGACGTCATAGTGCATAGTAAATATGATGTCATCATATATTGTGACGTCATAATACATGCTCATGATACTCCAGTACATATGACACATTTTGGGTTAAGAGAAATTGGTCATAATACCTGCAAATTACGCTCTCCTAAAACATTGTGATGTCATAATGCGGATACATTATGACGTCATAATATATTGTGACGTCATAGTGCATACTAATTAGCATGTCATCATATATTGTGATGTCATAATGCATGCTCATGATACTCCAGCAGACATGACACAAATTGGGGTAAAAAAAATTGGTCATAATACCTGCAAATTAGGCTCTCATAGTTCCTTGTGATGTCATAATGCGGATACATTATGATGTCATAATACATTGTGACGTCATAGTGCATACTAATTAGCATGTCTTCATATATTGTGACATCATAATACATGCTCATGATACTCCAGTATATATGACACAAATTGGGTTAAGAGAAATTGGTCATAATACCTGCAAATTACGCTCTCCTATTACATTGTGATGTCATAATGCGGATACATTATGAGGTCATAATACATTGTGACGTCATAGTGCATACTAATTAGCATGTAATAATATATTGTGACATCATAATACATGCTCATGATACTCCAGTAGATATGACACAAACTGGGGTAAGAGAAATTGGTCATAATACCTGGAAATTACGCTCTCATAATACATTGTGATGTCATAATGCGGATACATTATGACATCATAATACATTGTGACATCATAGTGCATACTAATTAGCATGTCATCATATATTGTGACGTCATAATACATGCTCATGATACTCCAGTAGATATGACACAAATTGCGGTAAGGGAAACTGGTCATAGTACCTGCAAATTACGCTCTCAGTATTTCTTGTAATGTCATAATGCGGATACATTATGATGTCATAATACATTGTGACGTCATAGTGCATAGTAATTAGCATGTCATCATATATTGTGACGTCATAATACATGCTCATGATACTCCAGTAGATATGACACAAATTGGGGTAAGTAAAATTGGTCATAATACCTGCAAATTACGCTCCCATAATTCCTTGTGATGTCATAATGTGGATACATTATGACGTCATAATACATTGTGACGTTATAGTGCATACAAATTAGCATGTCCTCATATATTGTGATGTCATAATACATGCTCATGATACTCCAGTACATATGACACAAATTGGGTTAAGAGAAATTTGTCATAATACCTGCAAATTACGCTCTCCTAAAACATTGTGATGTCATAATGCGGATACATTATGACGTCATAATACATTGTGACGTCATAGTGCATACTAATTAGCATGTCATCATATATTGTGATGTCATAATACATGCTCATGATACTCCAGTAGATACGACACAAATTGGGGTAAGAGAAATTGGTCATAATACCTGGAAATTACGCTCTCATAATTCCTTGTGATGTCATAATGCGGATACATTATGACGTCATAATACATTGTGACGTTATAGTGCATACAAATTAGCATGTCATCATATATTGTGATGTCATAATACATGCTCATGATACTCCAGTACATATGACACAAATTGTGTTTAGAGATATTGGTCATAATACCTGCAAATTATGCTCTCCTAAAACATTGTGATGCCATAATGCGGATACATTATGACGTCATAATACATTGTGACATCATAGTGCATACTAATTAGCATGTCATCATATATTGTGATGTCATTATGCATGCTCATGATACTCCAGTAGATATGACACAAATTGGGGCAAGAGAAAATGGTCATAATACCTGCAAATTACGCTCTCATAATTCCTTGAGATGTCATAATGCGGATACATTATGACGTCATAATGCATTGTGACGTCATAGTGCATACTAATTAGCATGTCATCATATATTGTGACATCATAATACATGCTCATGATATTCCAGTAGATATGACACAAATTGGGGTAAGAGAAATTGGTCATAATAGCTGCAAATTACGCTCTCCTAATACATTGTGATGTCATAATGCGGATACATTATGACGTCATATTACATTGTGACATCATAGTGCATACTAATTAGCATGTCATCATATATTGTGACATCATAATACATGCTCATGATACTCCAGTAGATATGACACAAATTGGGGTAAGAGAAATTGGTCATAATACCTGCAAATTATGCTCTCATAATTCCTTGAGATGTCATAATGCGGATATATTATGACGTCATAATATATTGTGACGTTATAGTGCATACTAATTAGCATGTCATCATATATTGTGACGTCATAATACATGCTCATAATACTCCAGTAGATATGACACAAATTGTGGTAAGAGAAATTGGTCATAATACCAGCAAATTATGCTCTCCTAATACATTGTGATGTCATAATGCCGATACATTACGAAGTCATAATACATTGTGACGTCATAGTGCATACTAAATATGATGTCATCATATATTGTGACGTCATAATACATGCTCATGATGCTCCAGTATATATGACACAATTTGGGTTAAGAGAAATTGGTCATAATGCCTGCAAATTACGCTCTCCTAAAACATTGTGATGTCATAATGCGGATACATTATGACGTCATAATACATTGTGACGTCATAGTGCATACTAATTAGCATGTCATCATATATTGTGATGTCATAATGCATGCTCATGATACTCCAGTAGATATGTCACAAATTTTGGTAAGAGAAATTGGTCATAATACCTGCAAATTACGCTCTCATAATTCCTTGTGATGTGTTAATGCGGATACATTATGACGTCATAAAACATTGTGACGTCATAGTGCATACTAATTAGCATGTCATCATATATTGTGACGTCATAATACATGCTCATGATCCTCCAGTAGATAGGACACAAATTGGGGTAAGAGAAATTGGTCATAATACCTGCAAATTACGCTCTCATAATTCCTTGTGATGTCATAATGCGGACACATTATGACATCAGAATACATTGTGACATCATAGTGCATACTAATTAGCATATCATCATATATTGTGACGTCATAATACATGCTCAAGATACTCCAGTAGATATGACACAAATTGGGGTAAAAAAAATTGGTCATAATACCTGCAAATTAGGCTCTCATAATTCCTTGTGATGTCATAATGCGGATACATTATGATGTCATAATACATTGTGACGTCATAGTGCATACTAATTAGCATGTCTTCATATATTGTGACATCATAATACATGCTCATGATACTCCAGTATATATGACACAATTTGGGGTAAGAGAAATTGGTCATAATACCTGCAAATTACGCTCTCCTAATTCCTTGTGATGTCATAATGCGGATACATTATGACGTCATAATACATTGTGACATCATAATGCATACTAATTAGCATGTCATCATATATTGTGACATCATGATACATGCTCATGATACTCCAGTAGATATGACACAAATTGCGGTAAGGGAAATTGGTCATAATACCTGCAAATTAGGCTCTCAGTATTTCTTGTAATGTCATAATGCGGATACATTATGACGTCATAATACATTGTGACGTCATAGTGCATACTAATTAGCATGTCATCATATATTGTGACGTCATAATACATGCTAATGATACTCCAGTAGATATGACACAAATTGGGGTAAGCAAAATTGGTCATAATACCTGCAAATTACGCTCCCATAATTCCTTGTGATGTCATAATGTGGATACATTATGATGTCATAATACATTGTGACATCATAGTGCATACTAGTTAGCATGTCATCATATATTGTGACGTCATAATACATGCTCATGATACTCCAGTAGAAATGACACAAATTGGGTTAAGAGAAATTCGTCATAATACCTGCAAATTACGCTCCCATAATTCCTTGTGATGTCATAATGCGGATACATTATGACGTCATAATGCATTGTGACGTCATAGTGCATACCAATTAGCATGTCATCATACATTGTGGCGTCATAATACATGCTCATGATATTCCAGTAGATATGACACAAATTGGGGTAAGAGAAATTGGTCATAATACCTGCAAATTACGCTCTCCTAATACATTGTGATGTCATAATACGGATACATTATGACGTCATAATACATTGTGACGTCATAGTGCATACTACTTAGCATGTCATCATATATTGTGACGTCATAATACATTCTCATGATCCTCCAGTAGATATGACACAAATTAGGGTAAGAGAAATTGGTCATAATACCTGCAAATTACGCTCTAATAATTCCTTGTGATGTCATAATGCGGACACATTATGACGTCATAATACATTTCGACGTCATAGTGCATACTAATTAGCATGTCATCATATATTTTGACATCATAATACATGCTCATGATACTCCAGTAGATATGACACAAATTGGGGTAAGAGAAATTGGTCATAATACCAGCAAATTACGCTCTCATAATTGCTTGTGATGTCATAATGCGGATACATTATGATGTCATAATATATTGTGACGTCATAGTGCATACTAGTTAGCATGTCATCATATATTGTGACATCATAATGCATGCTCATGATACTCCAGTAGAAATGACCCAAATTGGGATAAGACAAATTGGTCATAATACCTGCAAATTACGCTCTCATAATTCCTTGTGATATCATAATGCAGATACATTATGACGTCATAATACATAGTGACGTCATAGTGCATACTACTTAGCATGTCATCATATATTGTGATGTCATAATACATGCTCATGATACTCCAGTACATATGTCACAAATTGGGTTAAGAGAAATTTGTCATAATACCTGCAAATTTCGCTCTCCTAAAACATTGTGATGTCATAATGCGGATATATTATGACGTCATAATATATTGTGACGTCATAGTGCATACTAATTAGCATTTCATCAAATATTGTGATGTCATAATACATTCTCATGATACTCCAGTAGATACGACACAAATTGGGGTAAGAGAAATTGGTCATAATACCTGGAAACTACGCTCTCATAATTCCTTGTGATGTCATAATGCGGATACATTATGACGTCATAATACATTGTGACGTTATAGTGCATACAAATTAGCATGTCATCATATATTGTGATGTCATAATACATGCTCATGATACTCCAGTACATATGACACAAATTGTGTTTAGAGAAATTGGTCATGATACCTGCAAATTATGCTCTCCTAAAACATTCTGATGTCATAATGCGGATACATTATGACGTCATAATACATTGTGACGTCATAGTGCATACTAATTAGCATGTCATCATATATTGTGATGTCATAATGCTTGCTCATGATACTCCAGTAGATATGACACAAATTGGGGCAAGAGAAATTGGTCAGAATACCTGCAAATTACGCTCTCATAATTCCTTGAGATGTCATAATGCAGATACATTATGACGTCATAATACATTGTGACATCATAGTGCATACTAATTAGCATGTCATCATATATTGTGACGTCATAATACATGCCCATGATACTCCAGTACATATGACACAACTTGGGATAAGAGAAATTGGTCATAATACCTGCAAATTATGCTCTCCTAAAACATTGTGATGTCAAAATGCGGATACATTATGATGTCATAATACATTGTGACGTCACAGTGCATACTAATTAGCATGTCATCATATATTGTGACGTCATAATACATGCTCATGATCCTCCAGTAGATATGACACAAATTGTGGTAAGAGAAATTGGTCATAATACCTGCAAATTACGCTCTCATAATTCCTTGTGATGTCATAATGCGGACACATTATGACATCATAATACATTGTGACATCATAGTGCATACTAATTAGCATGACATCATATATTGTGATGTCATAATACATGCTCAAGATACTCCAGTAGATATGACACAAATTGGGGTATGAAAAATTGGTCATAATACCTGCAAATTAGGCTCTCATAATTCCTTGTGATGTCACAACGCGGATACATTATGATGCCATAATACATTGTGACGTCATAGTGCATACTAATTAATATGTCATCATATATTCTGACATCATAATACATGCTCATGATACTCCAGTATATATGACACAATTGGGGTAAGAGAAATTGGTCATAATACCTGCAAATTACGCTCTCATTATTTCTTGTAATGTCATAATGCGGATACATTATGACATCATAAAACATTGTGACGTCATAGTTCATACTAATTAGCATGTCATCATATATTGTGACGTCATAATACATGCTCATGATACTCCAGTAGATATGACACAAATTGGGGTAAGTAAAATTGGTCGTAATACCTGCAAATTACGCTCTCATAATTCCTTGTGATGTCATAATGCGGATACATTATGATGTCATAATACATTGTGACGTCATAGTGCATACTAGTTAGCATGTCATCATATATTTTGACGTCATAATACATGCTCAGAATACTCCAGTAGAAATGACACAAATTGGGTTAAGAGAAATTCGTCATAATACCTGCAAATTACGCTTCATAATTCCTTGTGATGTCATAATGCGGATACATTATGACGTCATAATGCATTGTGACGTCATAGTGCCTACTAATTAGCATGTCATCATATATTGTGACGTCATAATACATGCTTATGATATTCCAGTAGAAATGACACAAATTGGGGTAAGAGAAATTGGTCATAATACCTGCAAATTACGCTCTCCTAATACATTGTGATGTCATAATGTGGATACATTATGACGTCATAATACATTGTGACATCATAGTGCATACTACTTAGCATGTCATCATATATTGTGATGTCATAATACATGCTCATGATACTCCAGTACATATGACACAATTTGTGTTAAGAGAAATTGGTCATAATACCTGCAAATTACGCTCTCCTAAAACATTGTGATGTCATAATGCGGATACATTATCACGTCATAATACATTGTGACATCATAGTGCATACTAAGTAGCATGTCATCATGTATTGTGATGTCATAATGCATGCTCTGGTTCTCCAGTAGATATGACACAAATTGTGGTAAGAGAAATTTCTCATAATAACTGCAAATTACGGTCTCCTAAATCCTTGTGATGTCAAAATGCGGATACATTATGACGTCATAATACATTGTGACGTCATAGTGCATACTAATTAGCATGTCATCATATATTGTGACGTCATAATACATGCTCATGATCCTCCAGTAGATATGACACAAATTGGGGTAAGAGAAATTGGTCATAATACCTGCAAATTACGCTCTCATAATTGCTTGTGATGTCATAATGCGGACACATTATGACGTCATAATACAATGTGATGTCATAGTGCATACTAATTGGCATGTCATCATATATTGTGACGTCATAATACATGCTCATGATCCTCCAGTAGATATGACACAAATTGGTGTAAGAGAAATTGGTCATAATACCTGCAAATTACGCTCTCATAATTCCTTGTGATGTCATAATGCGGATACATTATGAGGTCATAATACATAGTGACGTCATACTGCATACTAATTAGCATGTCATCATATATTGTGACGTCATAATACATGCTCATGATACTCCAGTAGATATGACACAAATTGGGGTAAGAGAAATTGGTAATAATACCTGCAAGTTATGCTCTCATAATTCCTTGTGATGTCATAATGCGGATACATTATGACGTCATAATACATTGTGACATCATAGTGCATACTACATAGCATGTCATCATATATTGTGATGTCATAATACATGCTCATGATACTCCAGTACATATGACACAAATTGGGTTAAGAGAAATTGGTCATAATACCTGCAAATTACGCTCTCCTAATACATTGTGATGTCATAATGTGGATACATAATGACGTCATAATACATTGTGACATCATAGTGCATACTAATTAGCATGTCATCATATATTGTGACGTCACAATACATGATCAAGATACTCCAGTAGATATGACACTAATTGCGGTAAGGGAAATTGGTCATAATACCTGCAAATTACGCTCTCATAATTTCTTGTGATGTCATAATGCGGATACATTATGACGTCATAATACATTGTGACGACATAGTGCATATTAATTAGCATGTCATCATATATTGTGATGTCATAATACATGCTCATGATACTCCATTACATATGACACAAATTGTGTTAAGAGACATTGATCATAATAACTGCAAATTACGCTCTCCTAAAACGTTGTGATGTCATAATGCGGATACATTATGACGTCATAATACATTGTGACCTCATAGTGCATACTAATTAGCATGTCATCATATATTTTCATGTCATAATACATGCTCTTGATACTCCAGTAGATATGACACAATTTCGGGTAAGAGAAATTGGTCATAATACCTGCAAATTACGCTCTCAGAATTCCTTGTGATGTCATAATGTGGATACATTATGACGTCATAATACATTGTGACGTCATAGTGCATAGTAATTAGCAAGTCATCATATATTGTGATGTCATAATACGTGCTCATGATGCTCCAGTACATATGACACACATTGGGTTAAGAGAAATTGGTCATAATACCTGCAAATTACGCTCTCCTAAAACATTGTGAGGTCATAATGCGGATACATTATGACGTCATAATACATTGTGACGTCATAGTGCATACTAATTAGCATGTCATCATATATTGTGACGTCATAATACATGCTCATGATACTCCAGTAGATATGACACTAATTGGGGTAAGAGAAATTGGTAATAATACCTGCGAATTACGCTCTCATTATTCCTTGTGATGTCATAATGCGGGTACATTATGACGTCATAATACATTGTGACGACATAGTGCATACTAATTAGCATGTCATCATATATTGTGATGTCATAATTCATGCTCATGTTACTCCAGTACATATGACACAAATTGGGTTAAGAGAAATTGGTCATAATAACTGCAAATTACGCTCTCCTAAAACATTGTGATGTCATAATGCGGATACATTATGATGTCATAATACATTGTGACGTCATAGTGCATACTAATTAGCATGTCATCATATATTGTGATGTCATAATACGTGCTCATGATACTCCAGTACATATGACACACATTGGGTTAGGAGAAATTGGTCATAGTACCTGCAAATTACGCTGTCCTAAAACATTGTGATGTCATAATGCGGATATATTATGATGTCATAATACAGTGTGACATCATAGTGCATACTAATTAGCATGTCATCATATATTGTGATGTCATAATACATACTCTTGATGCTCCAGTAGATATGACACAAATTGGGGTAAGAGAAATTGGTCATAATACCTGCAAATTACGCTCTCCTGATTTCTTCGGATGCCACAATGTGGATACATTATGACGTCATAATATATTGTGACCTCATAGTGCATACTAATTAGCATGTCATCATATATTATGATGTCATAATACATGCTCATGATACTCCTGTAGATATGACACAAATTGGGTTAAGAGAAATTGGTCATAATACCTGCAAATTACGCTCTCATAATTCCTTGAGATGTCATAATGCGGATATATTATGACGTCATAATATATTGTGATGTTATAGTGCATACTAATTAGCATGTCATCATATATTGTGACGTCATAATACATGCTCATAATACTCCAGTAGATATGACACAAATTGTGGTAAGAGAAATTGGTCATAATACCAGCAAATTATGCTCTCCTAATACATTGTGATGTCATAATGCCGATACATTACGAAGTCATAATACATTGTGACGTCATAGTGCATACTAAATATGATGTCATCATATATTGTGACATCATAATACTTGCTCATGATACTCCAGTAGATATGACACAAATTGGGGTAAGAGAAAATGGTCATATTACCTGCAAATTATGCTCTCCTATTACATTGTGATGTCATAATGCGGATACATTATGACGTCATAATACATTGTGACTTCATTGTGCATACTAATTAGCATGTCATCATATATTGTGACGTCATAATGCATGCTCATGATACTCCAGTAGATTTGACACAAATTGGGGTAAGAGAAATTGGTCATAATACCTGCAAATTACGCTCTCATAATTCCTTGTGATGTCATAATGCGGATACATTATGACGTCATAATACATTGTGACGTTATATTGGATACTAATTAGCATGTCATCATATATTGTGACGTCAAAATACATGCTCATGATACTCCAGTAGATATGACACAAATTGGGGTAAGAGAAATTGGTCATAATACCTGCAAATTACGCTCTCATAATTCCTTGTGATGTCATAATGCGGATACATTATGACATCATAATACATTGTGACGTCATAGTGTATACTAATTAGCATGTCATCATATATTGTGACGTCATAATACATACTCATGATGCTCCAGGAGATATGACACAAATTGGGGTAAGAGAAATTGGTCATAATACCTGCAAATTACGCTCTCCTAATTCCTTGTGATGTCATAATGTGGATACATTATGACGTCATAATACATTGTGCCCTCATAGTGCATACTAATTAGCATGTCATCATACATTGTGTTGTCATAATACATGCTCATGATACTCCAGTAGATATGACACAAATTGGGGTAAGAAAAATTGGTCATAATACCTGCAAATTACGCTCTCCTAATTCCTTGTGATGTCATAATGTGGATATATTATGACGTCATAATACATTGTGACGTCATAGTGCATACTACCTAGCATGTCATCATATATTGTGATGTCATAATACATGCTCATGATACTCCAGTACATATGACACAAATTGGGTTAAGAGAAATTGGTCATAATACCTGCAAATTACGCTCTCCTAAAAGATTGTGATGTCATAATGCGGATATATTATGACCTCATAATACATTGTGACATCATAGTGCATACTAATTAGCATGTCATCATATATTGTGACATCATAATACATGCTCATGATACTCCAGTAGATATGACACAAATTGGGGTAAGAGAAATTGGTCATAATACTTGCAAATTACGCTCTCATAATTCCTTGAGATGTCATAATGCGGATATATTATGACATCATAATATATTGTGACGTTATAGTGCATACTATTTAGCATATCATCATATATTGTGACGTCATAATACATGCTCATAATACTCCAGTAGATATGACACAAATTGTGGTAAGAGAAATTGGTCATAATACCAGCAAATTATGCTCTCCTAAAACATTGTGATGTCATAATGCCGATACATTACGAAGTCATAATACATTGTGACGTCATAGTGCATAGTAAATATGATGTCATCATATATTGTGACGTCATAATACATGCTCATGATACTCCAGTACATATGACACATTTTGGGTTAAGAGAAATTGGTCATAATACCAGCAAATTATGCTCTCCTAAAACATTGTGATGTCATAATGCGGATACATTATGACGTCATAATACATTGTGACGTCATAGTGCATACTAATTAGCAAGTCATCATATTTTGTGATGTCATAATGCATGCTCATGATACTCCAGCAGATATGACACAAATTGTGGTAAAAAAAATTGGTCATAATACCTGCAAATTAGGCTCTCATAATTCCTTGTGATGTCATAATGCGGATACATTATGATGTCATAATACATTGTGACGTCATAGTGCATACTAATTAGCATGTCTTCATATATTGTGACATCATAATACATGCTCATGATACTCCAGTATATATGACACAATTTGGGGTAATTGAAATTGGTCATAATACCTGCAAATTACGCTCTCCTATTACATTGTGATGTCATAATGCGGATACATTATGAGGTCATAATACATTGTGACGTCATAGTGCATACTAAATAGCATGTAATAATATATTGTGACATCATAATACATGCTCATGATACTCCAGTAGATATGACACAAACTGGGGTAAGAGAAATTGGTCATAATACCTGCAAATTACGCTCTCCTAATACACTGTGATGTCATAATGCGGATACATTATGACGTCATAATACATTGTGACATCATAGTGCATACTAATTAGCATGTCATCATATATTTTGACGTCATAATACATGCTCATGATACTCCAGTAGATATGACACAAATTGCGGTAAGGGAAATTGGTCATAATACCTGCAAATTACGCTCTCAGTATTTCTTGTAATGTCATAATGCGGATACATTATGATGTCATAATACATTGTGACGTCATAGTGCATAGTAATTAGCATGTCATCATATATTGTGACGTCATAATACATGCTCATGATACTCCAGTAGATATGACACAAATTGGGGTAAGTAAAATTGGTCATAATACCTGCAAATTTCGCTCCCATAATTCCTTGTGATGTCATAATGTGGATACATTATGACATCATAATACATTGTGACGTTATAGTGCATACAAATTAGCATGTCATCATATTTTGTGATGTCATAATACATGCTCATGATACTCCAGTACATATGACACAAATTGGGTTAAGAGAAATTTGTCATAATACCTGCAAATTACGCTCTCCTAAAACATTGTGATGTCATAATGCGGATACATTTTGACGTCATAATACATTGTGACGACATAGTGCATACTAATTAGCATGTCATCATATATTGTGATGTCATAATACATGCTCATGATACTCCAGTAGATACGACACAAATTGGGGTAAGAGAAATTGGTCATAATACCTGGAAATTACGCTCTCATAATTCCTTGTGATGTCATAATGCGGATACATTATGACGTCATAATACATTGTGACGTTATAGTGCATACAAATTAGCATGTCATCATATATTGTGATGTCATAATACATGCTCATGATACTCCAGTACATATGACACAAATTGTGTTTAGAGATGTTGGTCATAATACCTGCAAATTATGCTCTCCTAAAACATTGTGATGTCATAATGCGGATACATTATGACGTCATAATACATTGTGACATCATAGTGCATACTAATTAGCATGTCATCATATATTGTGATGTCATAATGCATACTCATGATACTCCAGTAGATATGACACAAATTGGGGCAAGAGAAATTGGTCATAATACCTGCAAATTACGCTCTCATAATTCCTTGAGATGTCATAATGCGGATACATTATGACGTCATAATGCATTGTGACGTCATAGTGCATACTAATTAGCATGTCATCATATATTGTGACGTCATAATACATGCTCATGATATTCCAGTAGATATGACACAAATTGGGGTAAGAGAAATTGGTCATAATACCTGCAAATTACGCTCTCCTAATACATTGTGATGTCATAATGTGGATACATTATGACGTCATATTACATTGTGACATCATAGTGCATACTAATTAGCATGTCATCATATATTGTGATGTCATAATGCATGCTCATGATACTCCAGTAGATATGACACAAATTGGGGTAAGAGAAATTGGTCATAATACCTGCAAATTACGCTCTCATTATTCCTTGTGATGTCTTAATGCGGATACATTATGACGTCATAAAACATTGTGACGTCATAGTGCATACTAATTAGCATGTCATCATATATTTTGACGTCATAATACATGCTCATGATCCTCCAGTAGATAGGACACAAATTGGGGTAAGAGAAATTGGTCATAATACCTGCAAATTACGCTCCCATACTTCTTTGTAATGTCATAATGTGGATACATTATGACGTCACAATACATTGTGACGTTATAGTGCATACAAATTAGCATGTCATCATATATTCTGATGTCATAATACATGCTCATGATACTCCAGTACATATGACACAAATTGGGTTAAGAGAAATTTGTCATAATACCTGTAAATTACGCTCTCCTAAAACATTGTGATGTCATAATGCGGATACATTATGACGTCATAATACATTCTGACATCATAGTGCATACTAATTAGCATGTCATCATATATTGTGACATCATAATACATGCTCATGATACTCCAGTGGATATGACACAAATTGGGGTAAGAGAAATTGGTCATAATACCTGCAAATTACGCTCTCATAATTCCTTGAGATGTCATAATGCGGATATATTATGACGTCATAATATATTGTGACGTTATAGTGCATACTAATTAGCATGTCATCATATATTGTGACGTCATAATACATGCTCATAATACTCCAGTAGATATGACACAAATTGTGGTAAGAGAAATTGGTCATAATACCAGCAAATTATGCTCTCCTAATACATTGTGATGTCATAATGCCGATACATTACGAAGTCATAATACATTGTGACGTCATAGTGCATACTAAATATGATGTCATCATATATTGTGACATCATAATACATGCTCATGATGCTCCAGTATATATGACACAATTTGGGTTAAGAGAAATTCGTCATAATACCTGCAAATTACGCTCTCCTAAAACATTGTGATGTCATAATGCGGATACATTATGACGTCATAATACATTGTGACGTCATAGTGCATACTAATTAGCATGTCATCATATATTGTGATGTCATAATGCATGCTCATGATACTCCAGTATATATGACACAATTTGGGGTAAGAGAAATTGGTCATAATACCTGCAAATTACGCTCTCATAATTCCTTGTGATGTCTTAATGCGGATACATTATGACGTCATAAAACATTGTGACGTCATAGTGCATACTAATTAGCATGTCATCATATATTGTGACGTCATAATACATGCTCATGATCCTCCAGTAGATAAGACACAAATTGGGGTAAGAGAAATTGGTCATAATACCTGCAAATTACGCTCTCATAATTCCTTGTGATGTCATAATGCGGACACATTATGACATCAGAATACATTGTGACATCATAGTGCATACTAATTAGCATATCATCATATATTGTGACGTCATAATACATGCTCAAGATACTCCAGTAGATATGACACAAATTGGGGTAAAAAAAATTGGTCATAATACCTGCAAGTTAGGCTCTCATAATTCCTTGTGATGTCATAATGCGGATACATTATGATGTCATAATACATTGTGACGTCATAGTGCATACTAATTAGCATGTCTTCATATATTGTGACATCATAATACATGCTCATGATACTCCAGTATATATGACACAATTTGGGGTAAGAGAAATTGTTCATAATACCTGCAAATTACGCTCTCCTAATTCCTTGTGATGTCATAATGCGGATACATTATGACGTCATAATACATTGTGACATCATAATGCATACTAATTAGCATGTCATCATATAATGTGACGTCATAATACATGCTCATGATACTCCAGTAGATATGACACAAATTGGGGTAAGCAAAATTGGTCATAATACCTGCAAATTACACTCCCATAATTCCTTGTGATGTCATAATGTGGATACATTATGATGTCATAATACATTGTGACGTCATAGTGCATACTAGTTAGCATGTCATCATATATTGTGACGTCATAATACATGCTCATGATACTCCAGTAGAAATGACACAAATTGGGTTAAGAGAAATTCGTCATAATACCTGCAAATTACGCTCCCATAATTCCTTGTGATGTCATAATGCGGATACATTATGACGTCATAATGCATTGTGACGTCATAGTGCATACTAATTAGCATGTCATCATACATTGTGGCGTCATAATACATGCTCATGATATTCCAGTAGATATGACACAAATTGGGGGTAACAGAAATTGGCCATAATACCAGCAAATTACGCTCTCATAATTGCTTGTGATGTCATAATGCGGATACATTATGATGTCATAATATATTGTGATGTCATAGTGCATACTAGTTAGCATGTCATCATATATTGTGACATCATAATGCATGCTCATGATACTCCAGTAGAAATGACACAAATTGGGATAAGACAAATTGGTCATAATACCTGCAAATTACGCTCTCATAATTCCTTGTGATATCATAATGCAGATACATTATGACGTCATAATACATAGTGACGTCATAGTGCATACTACTTAGCATGTCATCCTATATTGTGATGTCATAATACATGCTCATGATACTCCAGTTCATATGTCACAAATTGGGTTAAGAGAAATTTGTCATAATACCTGCAAATTTCGCTCTCCTAAAACATTGTGATGTCATAATGCGGATATATTATGACGTCATAATACATTGTGACGTCATAGTGCATACTAATTAGCATTTCATCAAATATTGTGATGTCATAATACATTCTCATGATACTCCAGTAGATACGACACAAATTGGCGTAAGAGAAATTGGTCATAATACCTGGAAGTTACGCTCTCATAATTCCTTGTGATGTCATAATGCGGATACATTATGACGTCATAATACATTGTGACGTTATAGTGCATACAAATTAGCATGTCATCATATATTGTGATGTCATAATACATGCTCATGATACTCCAGTACATATGACACAAATTGTGTTTAGAGAAATTGGTCATGATACCTGCAAATTATGCTCTCCTAAAACATTCTGATGTCATAATGCGGATATATTATGACCTCATAATACATTGTGACATCAAAGTGCATACTAATTAGCATGTCATCATATATTGTGACATCATAATACATGCTCATGATACTCCAGTAGATATGACACAAATTGGGGTAAGAGAAATTGGTCATAATACCTGCAAATTACGCTTTCATAATTCCTTGAGATGTCATAATGCGGATATATTATGACGTCATAATATATTGTGACGTTATGGTGCATACTAATTAGCATGTCATCATATATTGTGACGTCATAATACATGCTCATAATACTCCAGTAGATATGACACAAATTGTGGTAAGAGAAATTGGTCATAATACCAGCAAATTATGCTCTCCTAATACATTGTGATGTCATAATGCCGATACATTACGAAATCATAATATATTGTGACGTCATAGTGCATAGTAAATATGATGTCATCATATATTGTGACGTCATAATACATGCTCATGATACTCCAGTACATATGACACATTTTGGGTTAAGAGAAATTGGTCATAATACCTGCAAATTACGCTCTCCTAAAACATTGTGATGTCATAATGCGGATACATTATGACGTCATAATACATTGTGACGTCATAGTGCATACTAATTAGCATGTCATCATATATTGTGATGTCATAATGCATGCTCATGATACTCCAGCAGACATGACACAAATTGGGGTAAAAAAAATTGGTCATAATACCTGCAAATTAGGCTCTCATAGTTCCTTGTGATGTCATAATGCGGATACATTATGATGTCATAATACATTGTGACGTCATAGTGCATACTAATTAGCATGTCTTCATATATTGTGACATCATAATACATGCTCATGATACTCCAGTATATATGACACAAATTGGGTTAAGAGAAATTGGTCATAATACCTGCAAATTACGCTCTCCTATTACATTGTGATGTCATAATGCGGATACATTATGAGGTCATAATACATTGTGACGTCATAGTGCATACTAATTAGCATGTAATAATATATTGTGACATCATAATACATGCTCATGATACTCCAGTAGATATGACACAAACTGGGGTAAGAGAAATTGGTCATAATACGTGCAAATTACGCTCTCCTAATACATTGTGATGTCATAATGCGGATACATTATGACATCATAATACATTGTGACATCATAGTGCATACTAATTAGCATGTCATCATATATTGTGACGTCATAATACATGCTCATGATACTCCAGTAGATATGACACAAATTGCGGTAAGGGAAACTGGTCATAATACCTGCAAATTACGCTCTCAGTATTTCTTGTAATGTCATAATGCGGATACATTATGATGTCATAATACATTGTGACGTCATAGTGCATAGTAATTAGCATGTCATCATATATTGTGACGTCATAATACATGCTCATGATACTCCAGTAGATATGACACAAATTGGGGTAAGTAAAATTGGTCATAATACCTGCAAATTACGCTCCCATAATTCCTTGTGATGTCATAATGTGGATACATTATGACGTCATAATGCATTGTGACGTTATAGTGCATACAAATTAGCATGTCCTCATATATTGTGATGTCATAATACATGCTCATGATACTCCAGTACATATGACACAAATTGGGTTAAGAGAAATTTGTCATAATACCTGCAAATTACGCTCTCCTAAAACATTGTGATGTCATAATGCGGATACATTATGACGTCATAATACATTGTGACGTCATAGTGCATACTAATTAGCATGTCATCATATATTGTGATGTCATAATACATGCTCATGATACTCCAGTAGATACGACACAAATTGGGGTAAGAGAAATTGGTCATAATACCTGGAAATTACGCTCTCATAATTCCTTGTGATGTCATAATGCGGATACATTATGACGTCATAATACATTGTGACGTTATAGTGCATACAAATTAGCATGTCATCATATATTGTGATGTCATAATACATGCTCATGATACTCCAGTACATATGACACAAATTGTGTTTAGAGATATTGGTCATAATACCTGCAAATTATGCTCTCCTAAATCATTGTGATGTCATAATGCGGATACATTATGACGTCATAATACATTGTGACATCATAGTGCATACTAATTAGCATGTCATCATATATTTTGATGTCATAAGGCATGCTCATGATACTCCAGTAGATATGACACAAATTGGGGCAAGAGAAATTGGTCATAATACCTGCAAATTACGCTCTCATAATTCCTTGAGATGTCATAATGCGGATACATTATGACGTCATAATGCATTGTGACGTCATAGTGCATACTAATTAGCATGTCATCATATATTGTGACATCATAATACATGCTCATGATATTCCAGTAGATATGACACAAATTGGGGTAAGAGAAATTGGTCATAATAGCTGCAAATTACGCTCTCCTAATACATTGTGATGTCATAATGCGGATACATTATGACGTCATATTACATTGTGACATCATAGTGCATAGTAATTAGCATGTCATCATATATTGTGACATCATAATACATGCTCATGATACTCCAGTAGATATGACACAAATTGGGGTAAGAGAAATTGGTCATAATACCTGCAAATTATGCTCTCATAATTCCTTGAGATGTCATAATGCGGATATATTATGACGTCATAATATATTGTGACGTTATAGTGCATACTAATTAGCATGTCATCATATATTGTGACGTCATAATACATGCTCATAATACTCCAGTAGATATGACACAAATTGTGGTAAGAGAAATTGGTCATAATACCAGCAAATTATGCTCTCCTAATACATTGTGATGTCATAATGACGATACATTACGAAGTCATAATACATTGTGACGTCATAGTGCATACTAAATATGATGTCATCATATATTGTGACGTCATAATACATGCTCATGATGCTCCAGTATATATGACACAATTTGGGTTAAGAGAAATTGGTCATAATGCCTGCAAATTACGCTCTCCTAAAACATTGTGATGTCATAATGCGGATACATTATGACGTCATAATACATTGTGACGTCATAGTGCATACTAATTAGCATGTCATCATATATTGTGATGTCATAATGCATGCTCATGATACTCCAGTAGATATGTCACAAATTTTGGTAAGAGAAATTGGTCATAATACCTGCAAATTACGCTCTCATAATTCCTTGTGATGTGTTAATGCGGATACATTATGACGTCATAAAACATTGTGACGTCATAGTGCATACTAATTAGCATGTCATCATATATTGTGACGTCATAATACATGCTCATGATCCTCCAGTAGATAGGACACAAATTGGGGTAAGAGAAATTGGTCATAATACCTGCAAATTACGCTCTCATAATTCCTTGTGATGTCATAATGCGGACACATTATGACATCAGAATACATTGTGACATCATAGTGCATACTAATTAGCATATCATCATATATTGTGACGTCATAATACATGCTCAAGATACTCCAGTAGATATGACACAAATTGGGGTAAAAAAAATTGGTCATAATACCTGCAAATTAGGCTCTCATAATTCCTTGTGATGTCATAATGCGGATACATTATGATGTCATAATACATTGTGACGTCATAGTGCATACTAATTAGCATGTCTTCATATATTGTGACATCATAATACATGCTCATGATACTCCAGTATATATGACACAATTTGGGGTAAGAGAAATTGGTCATAATACCTGCAAATTACGCTCTCCTAATTCCTTGTGATGTCATAATGCGGATACATTATGACGTCATAATACATTGTGACATCATAATGCATACTAATTAGCATGTCATCATATATTGTGACGTCATGATACATGCTCATGATACTCCAGTAGATATGACACAAATTGCGGTAAGGGAAATTGGTCATAATACCTGCAAATTAGGCTCTCAGTATTTCTTGTAATGTCATAATGCGGATACATTATGACGTCATAATACATTGTGACGTCATAGTGCATACTAATTAGCATGTCATCATATATTGTGACGTCATAATACATGCTCATGATACTCCAGTAGATATGACACAAATTGGGGTAAGCAAAATTGGTCATAATACCTGCAAATTACGCTCCCATAATTCCTTGTGATGTCATAATGTGGATACATTATGATGTCATAATACATTGTGACATCATAGTGCATACTAGTTAGCATGTCATCATATATTGTGACGTCATAATACATGCTCATGATACTCCAGTAGAAATGACACAAATTGGGTTAAGAGAAATTCGTCATATTACCTGCAAATTACGCTCCCATAATTCCTTGTGATGTCATAATGCGGATACATTATGACGTCATAATGCATTGTGACGTCATAGTGCATACCAATTAGCATGTCATCATACATTGTGGCGTCATAATACATGCTCATGATATTCCAGTAGATATGACACAAATTGGGGTAAGAGAAATTGGTCATAATACCTGCAAATTACGCTCTCCTAATACATTGTGATGTCATAATACGGATACATTATGACGTCATAATACATTGTGACGTCATAGTGCATACTACTTAGCATGTCATCATATATTGTGACGTCATAATACATTCTCATGATCCTCCAGTAGATATGACACAAATTAGGGTAAGAGAAATTGGTCATAATACCTGCAAATTACGCTCTAATAATTCCTTGTGATGTCATAATGCGGACACATTATGACGTCATAATACATTTCGACGTCATAGTGCATACTAATTAGCATGTCATCATATATTTTGACATCATAATACATGCTCATGATACTCCAGTAGATATCACACAAATTGGGGTAAGAGAAATTGGTCATAATACCAGCAAATTACGCTCTCATAATTGCTTGTGATGTCATAATGCGGATACATTATGATGTCATAATATATTGTGACGTCATAGTGCATACTAGTTAGCATGTCATCATATATTGTGACATCATAATGCATGCTCATGATACTCCAGTAGAAATGACCCAAATTGGGATAAGACAAATTGGTCATAATACCTGCAAATTACGCTCTCATAATTCCTTGTGATATCATAATGCAGATACATTATGACGTCATAATACATAGTGACGTCATAGTGCATACTACTTAGCATGTCATCATATATTGTGATGTCATAATACATGCTCATGATACTCCAGTACATATGTCACAAATTGGGTTAAGAGAAATTTGTCATAATACCTGCAAATTTCGCTCTCCTAAAACATTGTGATGTCATAATGCGGATATATTATGACGTCATAATATATTGTGACGTCATAGTGCATACTAATTAGCATTTCATCAAATATTGTGATGTCATAATACATTCTCATGATACTCCAGTAGATACGACACAAATTGGGGTAAGAGAAATTGGTCATAATACCTGGAAACTACGCTCTCATAATTCCTTGTGATGTCATAATGCGGATACATTATGACGTCATAATACATTGTGACGTTATAGTGCATACAAATTAGCATGTCATCATATATTGTGATGTCATAATACATGCTCATGATACTCCAGTACATATGACACAAATTGTGTTTAGAGAAATTGGTCATGATACCTGCAAATTATGCTCTCCTAAAACATTCTGATGTCATAATGCGGATACATTATGACGTCATAATACATTGTGACGTCATAGTGCATACTAATTAGCATGTCATCATATATTGTGATGTCATAATGCTTGCTCATGATACTCCAGTAGATATGACACAAATTGGGGCAAGAGAAATTGGTCAGAATACCTGCAAATTACGCTCTCATAATTCCTTGAGATGTCATAATGCAGATACATTATGACGTCATAATACATTGTGACATCATAGTGCATACTAATTAGCATGTCATCATATATTGTGACGTCATAATACATGCCCATGATACTCCAGTACATATGACACAACTTGGGATAAGAGAAATTGGTCATAATACCTGCAAATTATGCTCTCCTAAAACATTGTGATGTCAAAATGCGGATACATTATGATGTCATAATACATTGTGACGTCACAGTGCATACTAATTAGCATGTCATCATATATTGTGACGTCATAATACATGCTCATGATCCTCCAGTAGATATGACACAAATTGGGGTAAGAGAAATTGGTCATAATACCTGCAAATTACGCTCTCATAATTCCTTGTGATGTCATAATGCGGACACATTATGACATCATAATACATTGTGACATCATAGTGCATACTAATTAGCATGACATCATATATTGTGATGTCATAATACATGCTCAAGATACTCCAGTAGATATGACACAAATTGGGGTATGAAAAATTGGTCATAATACCTGCAAATTAGGCTCTCATAATTCCTTGTGATGTCACAACGCGGATACATTATGATGCCATAATACATTGTGACGTCATAGTGCATACTAATTAATATGTCATCATATATTGTGACATCATAATACATGCTCATGATACTCCAGTATATATGACACAATTGGGGTAAGAGAAATTGGTCATAATACCTGCAAATTACGCTCTCATTATTTCTTGTAATGTCATAATGCGGATACATTATGACATCATAAAACATTGTGACGTCATAGTTCATACTAATTAGCATGTCATCATATATTGTGACGTCATAATACATGCTCATGATACTCCACTAGATATGACACAAATTGGGGTAAGTAAAATTGGTCGTAATACCTGCAAATTACGCTCTCATAATTCCTTGTGATGTCATAATGCGGATACATTATGATGTCATAATACATTGTGACGTCATAGTGCATACTAGTTAGCATGTCATCATATATTTTGACGTCATAATACATGCTCAGAATACTCCAGTAGAAATGACACAAATTGGTTTAAGAGAAATTCGTCATAATACCTGCAAATTACGCTTCATAATTCCTTGTGATGTCATAATGCGGATACATTATGACGTCATAATGCATTGTGACGTCATAGTGCCTACTAATTAGCATGTCATCATATATTGTGACGTCATAATACATGCTTATGATATTCCAGTAGAAATGACACAAATTGTGGTAAGAGAAATTGGTCATAATACCTGCAAATTACGCTCTCCTAATACATTGTGATGTCATAATGTGGATACATTATGACGTCATAATACATTGTGACATCATAGTGCATACTACTTAGCATGTCATCATATATTGTGATGTCATAATACATGCTCATGATACTCCAGTACATATGACACAAATTGTGTTAAGAGAAATTGGTCATAATACCTGCAAATTACGCTCTCCTAAAACATTGTGATGTCATAATGCGGATACATTATCACGTCATAATACATTGTGACATCATAGTGCATACTAAGTAGCATGTCATCATGTATTGTGATGTCATAATGCATGCTCTGGTTCTCCAGTAGATATGACACAAATTGTGGTAAGAGAAATTTCTCATAATAACTGCAAATTACGGTCTCCTAAATCCTTGTGATGTCAAAATGCGGATACATTATGACGTCATAATACATTGTGACGTCATAGTGCATACTAATTAGCATGTCATCATATATTGTGACGTCATAATACATGCTCATGATCCTGCAGTAGATATGACACAAATTGGGGTAAGAGAAATTGGTCATAATACCTGCAAATTACGCTCTCATAATTGCTTGTGATGTCATAATGCGGACACATTATGACGTCATAATACAATGTGATGTCATAGTGCATACTAATTGGCATGTCATCATATATTGTGACGTCATAATACATGCTCATGATCCTCCAGTAGATATGACACAAATTGGTGTAAGAGAAATTGGTCATAATACCTGCAAATTACGCTCTCATAATTCCTTGTGATGTCATAATGCGGATACATTATGAGGTCATAATACATAGTGACGTCATACTGCATACTAATTAGCATGTCATCATATATTGTGACGTCATAATACATGCTCATGATACTCCAGTAGATATGACACAAATTGGGGTAAGAGAAATTGGTAATAATACCTGCAAGTTATGCTCTCATAATTCCTTGTGATGTCATAATGCGGATACATTATGACGTCATAATACATTGTGACATCATAGTGCATACTACATAGCATGTCATCATATATTGTGATGTCATAATACATGCTCATGATACTCCAGTACATATGACACAAATTGGGTTAAGAGAAATTGGTCACAATACCTGCAAATTACGCTCTCCTAAAACATTGTGATGTGATAATGCGGATACATTATGAAGTCATAATACATTGTGACATCATACTGCATACTAATTAGCATGTCATCATATATTGTGACATCATAATACATGCTCATGATACTCCAGTAGATATGACACAAATTGGGGTAAGAGAAATTGGTCATAATACCTGCAAATTACGCTCTCCTAATACATTGTGATGTCATAATGCGGATACATTATGACGTCATAATACGGATACATTATGACGGCATAATACATTGTGACGTCATAGTTCATACTAATTAGCATGTCATCATATATTGTGATGTCATAATACATGCTCATGATACTCCACTAGATATGACACAATTTGTGGTAAGAGAAATTGGTCATATTACCTGCAAATTACGCTCTCTTAATTCCTTGTGATGTCATAATGTGGATACATTATAACGTCATACTACATTGTGACATCATAGTGCATACTAATTAGCATGTCATCGTATATTGTGATGTCATACTACGTGCTCATGATACTCCAGTACATATGACACACATTGGGTTAAGAGAAATTGGTCATAATACCTGCAAATTACGCTCTCCTAAAACATTGTGATGTCATAATGCGGATACATTATGACGTCATAATACAGTGTGACGTCATAGTGCATACTAATTAGCATGTCATCATATATTGTGATGTCATAATACATGCTCATGATACTCCAGTAGATATGACACAAATTGGGGTAAGAGAAATTGGTCATAATACCTGCAAATTACACTCTCATAATTCCTTGGGATGTCATAATGCGGATACATTATGACGTCATAATACATTGTGACATCATAGTGAATACTAATTAGCATGTCATCATATATTTTGACGTCATAATACATGCTCATGATACTCCAGTAGATATGACACAAATTGGGGTAAGAGAAATTGGTCATAATACCTGCAAATTACGCTCTCATAATTCATTGTGATGTCAAATTGCGGATACATTATGACATCATAATACATTGTGACGTCATAGTGCATACTAATTAGGATGTCATCATATATTGTGACGTCATAATACATACTCATGATGCTCCAGGAGATATGACACCAATTGGGGTAAGAGAAATTGGTCATAATAACTGCAAATTACGCTCTCCTAATTCCTTGTGATGCCATAATGTGGATACACTATGACGTCATAATACATTGTGCCCTCATAGTGCATACTAATTAGCATGTCATCATACATTGTGATGTCATAATACATCCTCATGATACTCCAGTATATTTGACACAAATTGGGGTAAGAGAAATTGGTCATAATACCTGCAAATTACGCTCTCATAATTCCTTGTGATGTCATAATGCGGACACATTATGATGTCCTAATACATTGCGATATCACAGTGCATACTAATTAGCATGTCATCATATATTTTGACGTCATAATACATGCTCATGATACTCCAGTAGATATGACACAAATTGGGGTAAGAGAAATTGGTCATAATACCTGCAAATTACGCTCTCCTAAAACATTGTGATGTCATAATGCGAATACATTATGACGTCATAATACGGATACATTATGACGTCATAATACATTGTGACGTCATAGTGCATGCTATTTAGCATGTCATCATATATTGTGACGTCATAATACATGCTCATGAAACTTCAGTAGATATGACACAAATTGGGGTAAGAGAAATTGGTCATAATACCGGCAAATTACGCTCTCATAATTCCTTGTGATGTCATAATGTGGATACTTTATGACGTCATAATACATTGTGACGTTATAGTGCCTACTAATTAGCATGTCATCATATATTGTGACATCATAATACATGCTCATGATACTCCAGTAGATATGACACAAATTGGGGTAAGAGAAATTGGTCATAGTACCTGCAAATTACGCTCTCATAATTCCTTGTGATGTCATAATGCGGATACATTATGACGTCATAATACATTGTGACATCATACTGCATACTAATTTGCATGTCATCATATATTTTGACGTCATACTACATACTCATGATACTCCAGTAGATATGACACAAATTGGGGTAAGAGAAAATGGTCATAATACCTGCAAATTACGCTCTCCTATTATATTGTGATGTCATAATGCGGATACATTATGACGTCATAATACATTGTGACGTCATAGTGCATACTAATTAGCATGTCATCATATATTGTGACGTCATAATACATGCTCATGATACTCCAGTACATATGACACAAATTGTGTTAAGAGAAATTGGTCATAATACCTGTAAATTACGGTCTCCTAGAACATTGTGATGTCATAATGCGGATACATTATGACGTCGTAATACATTGTGACGTCATAGTGCATACTAATTAGCATGTCATCATATATTGTGACGTCATAATACATGCTCATGATACTCCAGTAGATATGACACAAATTGTGGTAAGAGAAATTGGTCATAATACCTCCAAATTACGCTCTCACAATTCCTTGTGAGGTCATAAACCGGACACATTATGACGTCATAATACATTGTGACGTCATAGTGCATACTAATTAGCATGTCATCATACATTGTGATGTCATAATACATGCTCATGATACTCCAGTACATATGACAAAAATTGGGTTAAGAGAAATTGGTCATAATACCTGCAAATTACGCTCTCATAATTCCTTGTGATGTCATAATGCGGACACATTATGACGTCATAATACATTGCGACATCATAGTGCATACTAATTAGCATGTCATCATATATTGTGACGTCATAATACATGCTGATGATACTCCAGTAGATATGACACAAATTGGGTAAGAGAAATTGGCCATAATACCTGCAAATTACGCTCTCATTATTCCTTGTGATGTTATAATGCGGATACATTATGACGTCATAATACATTGTGACGTCATAGTGCATACTAATTAGCATATCATCATATATTGTGATGTCATAAAACATGCTCATGATACTCCAGTACATATGACACAATTTGGGTTAAGAGAAATTGGTCATAATACCTGCAAATTACGCTCTCCTAAAACATTGTGATGTCATAATGCGGATACATTATGACGTCATAATGCAGTGTGACGTCATATTGAATACTAATTAGCATGTCATCATATATTGTGATGTCATAATACATGCTCATGATACTCCAGTAGATATGACACAAATTGGGGTATGAGTAATTGGTCATAATACCTGCAAATTACGCTCTCCGAATTCCTTGTGATGTCATAATGCGGATACATTATGACGGCATAATACATTGTGACGTCATAGTGCATACTAATTAGCATGTCATCATATATTGTGACGTCATAATACATGCTTAATATACTCCAGTAGATACGACACAAATTGGGGTAAGAGAAATTGGTCATAATACCTGCAAATTACGCTCTCCTAAAACATTGTGATGTCAAAATGTGGATACATTATGACGTCATAATACAGTGTGACGTCATAGTGCATACTAATTAGCATGCCATCATATATTGTTACGTCATAATACATACTCATGATACTCCAGTAGATATGACACAAATTGGGGAAAGAGAAATTGGTAATAATACCTGCAAATTACGCTCTCCTAATTCCTTGTGATGCCATAACGTGGACACATTATGACGTCATAATACATTGTGACGTCATAGTACATACTAATTAGCATGTCATCATATATTGTGATGTCATAATACATGCTCATGATACTCCAGAACATATGACACAAATTGGGTTAAGAGAAATTGGTCATAATACCTGCAAATTACGCTCTCATAATTCCCTGTGATGTCATAATGCGGATACATTATGACATCATAATACATTGTGACGTCATAGGGCATACTAATTAGCATGTCATCATATATTGCGACGTCATATTACATACTCATAATGCTCCAGGAGATATGACACAAATTGGGGTAAGAGAAATTGGTCATAATACCTGCAAATTACGCTCTCCTAATTCCTTGTGATGCCATAATGTGGATACATTATGACGTCACAATACATTGTGCCCTCATAGTGCATACTAATTACCATGTCATCATACATTGTGATGTCATAATACATGCTCATCATACTCCAGTAGATATGACACAAATTGGGGTATGAGAAATTTGTCATAATACCTGCAAATTACGCTCTCCTACAACATTGTGATGTCATAATGCGGATACATTATGACGTCATAATACATTGTGACGTCAAAGTGCATACTAATTAGCATGTCATCATATATTGTGACGTCATAATACATGCTCATGATACTCCAGTAGAAATGACACAATTTGGGGTATGAGAAATTGGTCATAATACCTGCAAATTACGCTCTCCTAATTCCTTGTGATATCATAATGCGGATACATTATGACATCATAATACATTGTGACATCATAGTGCATACTAATTAGCATGTCATCATATATTGTGACGTCATAATACATGCTCATGATACTCGAGTAGATATGACACAAATTGGGATAATAGAAATTGGTCATAATACCTGCAAATTACACTCTCATAATTCCTTGTGATGTTATAATGCGGATACATTATGATGTCATAATACATTGTGACGTCATAGTGCACACTAAATAGCATGTCATCATATATTGTGACGTCATAATACTTGCTCATGATACTCCAGTAGATATGACACAAATTGGGGTAAGAGAAAATGGTCATAATACCTGCAAATTACGCTCTCCTATTACATTGTGATGTCATAATGCGGATACATTATGACGTCATAATACATTGTGACATCATAGTGAATACTAATTAGCATGTCATCATATATTGTGACGTCATAATACATGCTCATGATACTCCAGTAGGTATGACACAAATTGGGGTAAGAGAAATTGGTCCTAATACCTGCAAATTACGCTCTCACAATTCCTTGTGATGTCATAACGTGGATACATTATGACGTCATAATACATTGTGACATCATAGTGCATACTAATTAGCATGCCAGCATATATTGTTACGTCATAATACATACTCATGATACTCCAGTAGATATGACACAAATTGGGAAAGAGAAATTGGTAATAATACCTGCAAATTACGCTCTCCTAATTCCTTGTGATGCCATAACGTGGACACATTATGACGTCATAATACATTGTGACGTCATAGTGCATACTAATTAGCATGTCATCATATATTGTGATGTCATAATACATGCTCATGATACTCCAGTACATATGACACAAATTGGGTTAAGAGAAATTGGTCATAATACCTGCAAATTACGCTCTCATAATTCCCTATGATGTCATAATGCGGATACACTATGACATCATAATACATTGTGACGTCATAGTGCATACTAATTAGCATGTCATCATATATTGTGACGTCATAATACATACTCATAATGCCCCAGGAGATATCACACAAATTGGGGTAAGAGAAATTGTTCATAATACCTGCAAATTACGCTCTCCTAATTCCTTGTGATCCCATAATGTGGATACATTATGACGTCACAATACATTGTGCCCTCATAGTACATACTAATTACCATGTCATCATACATTGTGATGTCATAATACATGCTCATGATACTCCAGTAGATATGACACAAATTGGGGTATGAGAAATTGGTCATAATACCTGCAAATTACGCTCTTCTACAACATTGTGATGTCATAATGCGGATACATTATGACGTCATAATACATTGTGACGTCAAAGTGCATACTAATTACCATGTCATCATATATTGTGACGTCATAATACATGCTCATGATACTCCAGTAGATATGACACAAATTGGGGTGAGAGAAATTGGTCATAATACCTGCAAATTGCGCTCTCCTAAAACATTGTGATGTCATAATGTGGATACATTATGACGTCATAATACAGTGTGACCTCATAGTGAATACTAATTAGCATGTCATCATATATTGTGATGTCATAATACAAGCTCATGATACTCCAAGAGATATGACACAAATTGGGGTATGAGAAATTTGTCATAATACCTGCAAATTGCGCTCTCATAATTCCTTGTGATGTCATAATGCGGATACATTATGACATCAGAATGCATTGTGACGTCGTAGTGCATACGAATTACCATGTCATCATATATTGTGACGACATGATACATGCTCATGATACTCCAGTAGATATGACACAAATTGGGGTAAGAGTAATTGGTCATAATACCTGCAAATTACGCTCTCATAATTCCTTGTGATGTCATAACGTGGATACATTATGACGTCATAATACATTGTGACGTCATAGTGCAAACTAATTAGCATGTCATCATATATTGTTATGTCATAATACATACTCATGATACTCCAGTAGATATGACACAAATTGGGGTGAGAGAAATTGGTCATAATACCAGCAAATTACGCTGTCCTAATTCCTGGTGATGTCATAATGCGGATACATTATGACGTCATAATACATTGTGACGTCATAGTGCATACTAATTACCATGTCATCATATATTGTGACGCCATAATACATGCTCATGATACTCCAGTAGATATGACACAAATTGGGGTAAGAGAAATTGGTCATAATACCTGCAAATTATGCTCTCATAATTACTTGTGATGTCATAATGCGGATACATTATGACGTCATAATACATTGTGACGTCATAGTGCATACTAATTAGCATGTCATCATATATTGTGATGTCATGATACATGCTCATGATACTCCAGTAGATATGACACAATTTGGGGTAAGAGAAATTGGTCATAATACCTGCAAATTACGCTCTCATAATTCCTTTAGAAGCCATAATGCGGATACATTATGACGTCATAGTGCATACTAATTAGAATTTCATCATATATTGTGACGTCAAAATACATGCTCATGATACTCCAGTAGATATTACACAAATTGGGGTAAGAGAAATTGGTCATAATACCTGCAAATTACGCTCTCATAATTCCTTGTGATGTCATAATGCGGATACAATATGACGTCATAATACATTGTGACGTCATAGTGCATAATAATTAGCATGTCATCATATATTGTGATGTCATAATACATGCGCATGATACTCCAGTACATACGACACAAATTGGGTTAAGAGAAATTGGTCATAATACCTGAAAATTACGCTCTCCTAAAATATTGTGATGTCATAATGTGGATACATTATGACGTCATAATACATTGTGACGTCACAGTGCATACTGGTTAGCATGTCATCATATATTGTGACGTCATAATACATACTCATGATATTCCAGTAGATATGACACAAATTTGGGTATGAGAAATTGGTCATAATAACTGCAAATTACGCTCTCCTAATTCCTTGTGATATCATAATGCGGAAACATTATGACATCATAATACATTGTGACATCATAGTGCATACTAATTAGCATGTCATCATATATTGTGACGTCATAATACATGCTCATGATACTCCAGTAGTTATGACACAAATTGGGGTAATAGAAATTGGTCAAAATACCTGCAAATTACACTCTCATAATTCCTTGTGATGTCATAATGCGGATACATTATGATGTCATAATACATTGTGACATCATAGTGCACACTAAATAGCATGTCATCATATATTGTGACGTCATAATACTTGCTCATGATACTCCAGCAGATTTGACACAAATTGGGGTAAGAGAAAATGGTCATAATACCTGCAAATTACGCTCTCCTATTACATTGTGATGTCATAATGCGGATACATTATGACGTCATAATACATTGTGATGTCATAGTGCATACTAATTAGCATGTCATCATATATTGTGACGTCATAATACATGCTTATGATACTCCAGTATATTTGACACAAATTGGGGTAAGAGAAATTGGTCATAATACCTGCAAATTACGCTCTCCTAATACATTGTGATGTCATAATGCGGATACATTATGACGTCATAATACATTGTGACGTCATAGTGCATACTAATTAGCATGTCATCATATATTGTGACGTCATAATACATGCTCATGATACTCCAGTAGATATGACACAAATTACGGTAAGGGAAATTCGTCATAATACCTGCAAATTACGCTCTCATTATTTCTTGTGATGTCATAAGGCGGATACATTATGACGTCATAATACATTGTGACGTCATAGTGCATACTAATTAGCATGTCATCATATATTGCGACGTCATAATATATACTCATAATGCTCCAGGAGATATGACACAAATTGGGGTAAGAGAAATGGGTCATAATACCTGCAAATTACGCTCTCCTAATTCCTTGTGATGCCATAATGTGGATACATTATGACGTCACAATACATTGTGCCCTCATAGTGCATACTAATTACCATGTCATCATACATTGTGATGTCATAATACATGCTCATGATACTCCAGTAGATATGACACAAATTGCGGTATGAGAAATTTGTCATAATACCTGCAAATTACGCTCTCCTACAACATTGTGATGTCATAATGCGGATACATTATGACGTCATAATACATTGTGACGTCAAAGTGCATACTAATTAGCATGTCATCATATATTGTGACGTCATAATACATGCTCATGATACTCCAGTAGTTATGACACAAATTGGGGTAAGAGAAATTGGTCATAATACCTGCAAATTACGATCTCCTAAAACATTGTGATGTCATAATGTGGATACATTATGACGTCATAATACATTGTGACGTCATAGTGCATACTAATTAGCATGTCATCATATATTGTGATGTCATAATACAAGCTCATGATACTCCAATAGATATGACACAAATTGTGGTATGAGAAATTTTTCATAATACCTGCAAATTGCGTTCTCATAATTCCTTGTGATGTCATAATGCGGATACATTATGACATCATAATGCATTGTGACGTCATAGTGCATACTAATTACCATGTCATCATATATTGTGACGTCATAAAACATGCTCATGATACTCCAGTAGATATGACACAAATTGGGGTAAGAGAAATTGGTCATAAAACCTGCAAATTACGCTCTCATAATTCCTTGTGATGTCAAAACGTGGATACATTATGACGTCATAATACATTGTGACGTCATAGTGCATACTAATTAGCATGTCATCATATATTGTTATGTCATAATACATACTCATGATACTCCAGTAGATATGACACAAATTGGGGTGAGAGTAATTGGTCATAATACCAGCAAATTACGCTCTCCTAATTCCTGGTGATGTCATAATGCGGATACATTATGACGTCATAATACATTGTGATGTCATAGTGCATAGTAATTAGCATGTCATCATATATTGTGACGCCATAATACATGCTCATGATACTCCAGTAGATATGACACAAATTGGGGTAAGAGAAATTGGTCATAATACCTGCAAATTATGCTCTCATAATTACTTGTGATGTCATAATGCGGATACATTATGACGTCATAATACCTTGTGATGTCATAGTGCATACTAATTAGCATGTCATCATATATTGTGATGTCATGATACATGCTCATGATACTCCAGTAGATATGACACAATTTGGGGTAAGAGAAATTGGTCATAATACCTGCAAATTACGCTCTCATAATTCCTTTTGAAGCCATAATGCGGATACATTATGACGTCATAGTGCATACTAATTAGCATTTCATCATATATTGTGACGTCAAAATACATGCTCATGATACTCCAGTAGATATTACACAAATTGGGGTATGAGAAATTGGTCATAATACCTGCAAATTACGCTCTCATAATTCCTTGTGATGTCATAATGCGGATACAATATGACGTCATAATACATTGTGACGTCATAATGCATAATAATTAGCACGTCATCATATATTGTGATGTCATAATACATGCACATGATACTCCAGTACATACGACACAAATTGGGTTAAGAGAAATTGGTCATAATACCTGAAAATTACGCTCTCCTAAAATATTGTGATGTCATAATGCGGGTGCATTATGACGTCATAATACATTGTGACGTCACAGTGCATACTGGTTAGCATGTCATCATATATTGTGACGTCATAATACATACTCATGATATTCCAGTAGATATGACACAAATTGGGGTAATAAAAATTGGTCATAATACCTGCAAATTACACTCTCATAATTCATTGTGATGTCATAACGCGGACACATTATGACGTCATAATACATTGTGCCCTCATAGTGCATACTAATTAGCATGTCATCATATATTGTGACGTCATAATACATGCTCATGATACTACAGTAGATTTGACACAAATTGGGGTCAGAGAAATTGGTCATAGTACCTGCAAATTACGCTCTCCTAATACATTGTGATGTCATAATGCGGATACATTATGACGTCATAATACAGTGTGACGTCATAGTGCATACTAATTAGCATGTCATCATATATTGTGACGTCATAATACATGCTCATGATACTCCAGTAGATATGACACAAATTGTGGTAAGAGAAATTGGTCATAATACCTGCAAAATACGCTCTCATAATTCCTTGTGATGTCATAACGCGGACACATTATGACGTCATAATACATTGTGACGTCATAGTGAATACTAATTAGCATGTCATCATATATTGTGATGTCATAATACATGCTCATGATACTCCAGTACATATGACACAAATTGGGTTAAGAGAAATTGGTCATAATACCTGCAAATTACGCTCTCATAATTCCTTGTGATGTCATAACGCAGACACATTATGACGTCATAATACATTGTGACGACATAGTGAATACTAATTAGCATGTCATCATATATTGTGATGTCATAATACATGCTCATGATACTCCAGTAGATATGACAAAAATTGGGGTAAGAGAAATAGGTCATAATACCTGCAAATTACGCTCTCATAATTCCTTGGTATGTCATAATGCGGATACATTATGATGTCATAATACATTGTGACGTCATAGTGCATAGTAATTAGAATGTCATCATATATTGTGACGTCATAATACATGCTCATGATACTCCAGTAGATATGACAAAAATTGGGGTAAGAGAAATTGTTCATAATACCTGCAAATTACGCTCTCCTAATACATTGTGATGTCATAATGCGGATACATTATGACGTCATAATACATTGCGACGTCATAGTGCATACTAATTAGCATGTCATCATATATTGTGACGTCATAATACATGCTCATGATACTCCAGTAGATATGACACAAATTGTGGTAAGAGAAATTGGTCATAATACCTGCAAATTACGCTCTCATAATTCCTTGTGATGTCATAACGCAGACACATTATGACGTCATAATACATTGTGACGTCATAGTGCATAGTAATTAGAATGTCATCATATATTGTGACGTCATAATACATGCTCATGATACTCCAGTAGATATGACAAAAATTGGGGTAAGAGAAATTGGTCATAATACCTGAAAATTACGCCCTCCTAAAACACTGTGATGTCATAATGCGGATACATTATGACCTCATAATACATTGTGACGTCATAGTGCATACTAATTAGCATGTCATCATATATTGTGATGTCATGATACATGCTCATGATACTCCAGTAGATATGACACAAATTGGGGTAAGAGAAATTGGTCATAATACCTGCAAATTACGCTCTCCTAATTCCTATTGAAGCCATAATGCGGATACATTATGACGTCATAGTGCATACTAATTAGCACGTAATCATATATTGTGACGTCAAAATACATGCTCATGATACTCCAGTAGATATTACACAAATTGGGGTATGAGAAATTGGTCATAATACCTGCAAATTACGCTCTCATAATTCCTTGTGATGTCATAATGCGGATACATTATGACATCATAATACATTGGGACGTCATAGTGCATAATAATTAGCATGTCATCATATATTGTGATGTCATAATACATGCGCATGATACTCCAGTACATACGACACAAATTGGGTTAAGAGAAATTGGTCAAAATACCTGCAATTTACGCTCTCCTAAAACATTGTGATGTCATAATGCGGATACATTATGACGTCATAATACATTGTGACGTCACAGTGCATACTAATTAGCATGCCATCATATATTGTGACGTCATAATACATACTCATGATATTCCAGTAGATATGACACAAATTGCGGTAAGGGAAATTCGTCATAAAACCTGCAAATTACGCTCTCATTATTTCTTGTGATGTCATAATGCGGATACATTATGACGTCATAATACATTGTGACGTCATAGTGCATACTAATTAGCATGTCATCATATATTGTGACGTCATAATACATGCTAATGATACTCCAGTAGATATGACACAAATAGGGTTAAGAGAAATTGGTCATAATACCTGCAAATTACGCTCTCATAATTCCTTGTGATGTCATATTGCGGACACATTATGACATCATAATACATTGTGACGTCATAGTGAATACTAATTAGCATGTCATCATGTATTGTGATGTCATAATACATGCTCATGATACTCCAGTAGATATGACGCAAATTGGGGTAAGAGAAATTGGTCATAATACCTGCAAATTACACTCTCATAATTCCTTGGTATGTCATAATGCGGATACATTATGATGTCATAATACATTGTGACGTCATAGTGCATACTAATTAGAATGTCATCATATATTGTGACGTCATAATACATGCTCATGATACTCCAGTAGATATGACACAAATTGGGGTAAGAGGAGTTGGTCATAATACCTGCAAATTACGGTCTCCTATTACATTGTGATGTCATAATGCGGATACATTATGACATCATAATATATTGTGACGTCATAGTGCATACTATTTAGCATGTCATCATATATTGTGACGTCATAATACATGCTCATGATACTCCAGTATATATGACACAAATTGGGTTAAGAGAAATTGGTCATAATACCTGCAGATTACGCTCTCCTAATACATTGTGATGTCATAATGCGGATACATTATGACGTCATAATACATTGTGACGTCATAGTGCATACTAATTAGCATTTCATCATATATTGTGACGTCACAATACATGCTCATGATACTCCAGTAGATATGACACAAATTGCGGTAAGGGAAATTGGTTATAATACCTGCAAATAACGCTCTCATAATTCCTTGTGATGTCATAATGCGGATACATTATGACGTCATAATACATTGTGACGTCATAGTGCATACTAATTAGCATGTCATCATGTATTGTGACGTCATAATACATGCTCATGATACTCCAGTATATATGACACAAATTGGGTTAAGAGAAATTGGTCATAATACCTGCAGATTACGCTCTCCTAATACATTGTGATGTCATAATGCGGATACATTATGACGTCATAATACATTGTGACGTCATACTGCATACTAATTAGCATTTCATCATATATTGTGACGTCACAATACATGCTCATGATACTCCAGTAGATATGACACAAATTGCGGTAAGGGAAATTGGTCATAATACCTGCAAATTACGCTCTCCTAATACATTGTGATGTCATAATGCGGATACATTATGACGTCATAATACATTGCGACGTCATAGTGCATACTAATTAGCATGTCATCATATATAGTGATGTCATAAAACATGCTCATGATACTCCAGTAGATATGACACAAATTGCGGTAAGGGAAATTCGTCATAATACCTGCAAATTACGCTCTCATTATTTCTTGTGATGCCATAATGCGGATACATTATGACGTCATAATACATTGTGACATCATAGTGCATACTAATTAGCATGTCATCATATATTGTGACGTCATAATACATGCTAATGATACTCCAGTAGATATGACACAAATTGGGGTAAGAGAAATTGGTCATAATACCTGCAAATTACGCTCTCATAATTCCTTGTGATGTCTTAACGCGGACACATTATGACGTCATAATACATTGTGACATCATAGTGAATACTAAGCATGTCATCATATATTGTGATGTCATAATACATGCTCATGATACTCCAGTACATATGACACAAATTGGGTTAAGAGAAATTGGTCATAATACCTGCAAATTACGCTCTCCTAAAACATTGTGATGTCATAATGCGGATACATTATGACGTCATAATACAATGTGACGACATAGTGCATACTAATTAGCATATCATCATATATTGTGATGTCATAATACATGCTCATGATACTCCAGTACATATGACACAAATTGGGTTAAGAGAAATTGGTCATAATAACTGCAAATTACGCTCTCTTAAAACATTGTGATGTCATAATGTGGATACATTATGACGTCATAATACATTGTGACGACATAGTGCATACTAATTAGCATGTCATCTTATATTGTGATGTCATTATACATGCTCATGATACTCCAGTAGATATGACACAATTTGGGGAAAGACAAATTGGTCATAATACCTGCAAATTACGCTCTCAGAATTCCTTGTGATGTCATAATGTGGATACATTATGACGTCATAATACATTGTGACGTCATACTGCATACTAATTAGCAAGTCATCATATATTGTGATGTCATAATACGTGCTCATGATACTCCAGGACATATGACACACATTGGGTTAAGAGAAATTGGTCATAATACCTGCAAATTACGCTCTCCTAAAACATTGTGATGTCATAATGCGGATACATTATGACGTCATAATACAGTGTGACGTCATAGTGCATACTAATTAGCATGTCATCATATATTGTGATGTCATAATACATGCTCATGATACTCCAGTAGATATGACACAAATCGGGGTAAGAGAAATTGGTCATAATACCTGCAAATTACACTCTCATAATTCCTTGTGATGTCATAATGCGGATACATTATGACGTCATAATACATTGTGACGTAATAGTGCATACTAATTAGCATGTCATCATATATTGTGACGTCATAATACATGCTCATGATCCTCCAGTAGATATGACACAAATTGGGGTAAGAGAAATTGGTCATATTAGCTGCAAATTAGGCTCTCATAATTCCTTGTGATGTCATAATGCGGATATATTATGACGACATAATACATTGTGACGTCATAGTGCATACTAATTAGCATGTCATCATATATTGTGACCACATAATACATATACAGATGTCAAAATGCGGATACATTATGACGTCATAATACATTGTGACGTCATAGTGCATACTAATTAGCATGTCATCATATATTGTGACGTCATAATACATGCTCATGATACTCCAGTAGATATGACACTAATTGTGGTAAGAGAATTTGGTCATAATACCTGCAAACTACGCTCTCATAATTCCTTGTGATGTCATAATGTGGATACATTATAACGTCATAATACATTGTGACGTCATAGTGCATACTACCTAGCATGTCGTCATATATTGTGATGTCATAATACATGCTCATGATACTCCAGTACATATGACACAAATTGGGTGAAGAGAAATTGGTCATATTACCTGCAAATTACGCTCTCCTAAAACATTGTGATGTCATAATGCGGATACATTATGATGTCATAATACATTGTGACGTCATAGTGCATACTAATCAGCATGTCATCATACATTGTGACGTCAAAATTCATGCTCATGATATTCCAGTAGATATGACACAAATTGGGGTAAGAGAAATTGGTCATAATACCTGCAAATTACGCTCTCATAATTCCTTGTGATGTCATAATGCGGATACATTATGACGTCATAATACATTGTGACGTCATAGTGCATACCAATTAGCATGTCATCATATATTGTGATATCATAATACATGCTCATGATACTCCAGTACATATGACACAAATTGGGTTAAGAGAAATTGGTCATAATACCTGCAAATTACGCTCTCCTAAAACATTGTGATGACGTAATGCGGATACATTCTGACGTCATAATACATTGTGACGTCATAGTGCATACTAATTAGCATGTCATCATATATTGTGATGTCATAATACATGCTCATGACACTCCAGTATATATGACACAAATTGGGGTAAGAGAAATTGGTCATAATACCTGCAAATTGCGCTCTCCTAAAATATTGTGATGTCATAATGCGGATACTTTATGACGTCATAATACATTGTGACGTCATAGTGCATACTAATTAGCATGTCATCATATATTGTGATGTCATAATACATGCTCATGATACTCCAGTATATATGACACAAATTGTGGTAAGAGAAATTGGTCATAATACCTGCAAATTACGCTCTCCTAATTCCTTGTGATGTCATAATGTGGATACATTATGACGTCATAATACATTGTGACATCATACTGCATACTAATTAGCATGTCATCATATATTGTGACGTCATAATACATGCTCATGATACTGCAGTGTATATGACACAAATTTGGGTAAGAGAAATTGGTCATAATACCTGCAAATTACGCTCTCCTATTACATTGTGATGTCATAATGCGGACACATTATGACGTCATAATACATTGTGACGTCATAGTGCATGCTAATTTGCATGTCATCATATATTGTGACGTCATAATACATGCTCATGATACTCCAGTAGATATGACACAAACTGTGGTAAGAGAAATTGGTCATAATACCTGCAAATTACGCTCCCCTAATACATTGTGATGTCATAATGCGGATACATTATGACGTCATAATACATTGTGACATCATAGTGCATACTAATTAGCATGTCATCATATATTGTGACGTCATAATACATGCTCATGATACTCCAGTAGATACGACACAAATTGCGGTAAGGGAAATTGGTCATAATACCTGCAAATTACGCTCTCAGTATTTCTTGTAATGTCATAATGTGGATACATTATGACGTCATAATACATTGTGACGTCATAGTGCATACTGATTAGCATGTCATCATATATTGTGATGTCATAATACATGCTCATGATACTCCAGTAGATATGACACAAATTGGGGTAAGTAAAATTGGTCATAATACCTGCAAATTACGCTCTCATAATTCCTAGTGATGTCATAATGCGGATACATTATGATGTCATAATACATTGTGATGTCATACTGCATACTAGTTAGCATGTCATCATATATTGTGACGTCATAATACATGCTCATGATACTCCAGTAGAAATGTCACAAATTCGGTTAAGAGAAATTCGTCATAATACCTGCAAATTACGCTCTCATAATTCCTTGTGATGTCATAATGCGGATACATTATGACGTCATACTACATAGTGATGTCATAGTGCATACTAATTAGCATGTCATCCTATATTGTGACGTCATAATACATACTCATGATACTCCAGTAGATATGACACAAATTGGGGCAAGAGAATTTGGTCATAATACCCGCAAATTACGCTCTCATAATTCCTTGTGATGTCATAATGCGGATACAGTATGACGTCATAATACATTGTGTCGTCATAGTGCATACTACCTAGCATCCCATCATATATTGTGATGTCATAATACATGCTCATGATACTCCAGTACATATGACACAAATTGGGTTAAGAGAAATTGGTCATATTACCTGCAAATTACGCTCTCATAAAACATTGTGATGTCATAATGAGGATATATTATGACGTCAAAATACATTGTGACAACATAGTGCATACTAATTAGCATGTCATCATATATTTTGACATCATAATACATGCTCATGATACTCCAGTAGATATGACACAAATTGGGGTAAGAGAAATTGGTCATAATACCTGCAAATTACGCTCTCATAATTCCTTGAGATGTCATAATGCGGATATATTATGACGTCATAATATATTGTGACGTTATAGTGCATACTAATTAGCATGTCATCATATATTGTGACGTCATAATACATGCTCATAATACTCCAGTAGATATGACACAAATTGTGGTAAGAGAAATTGGTCATAATACCAGCAAATTATGCTCTCCTAATACATTGTGATGTCATAATGCCGATACATTACGAAGTCATAATACATTGTGATGTCATAGTGCATACTAAATATGATGTCATCATATATTGTGACGTCATAATACATGCTCATGATACTCCAGTACATATGACACAAATTGTGGCAAGAGAATTTGGTCATAATACCTGCAAACTACGCTCTCATAATTACTTGTGATGTCATAATGCGGATACATTATGATGTCATAATACATTGTGACGTCATAGTGCATACTACCTAACATGTCATCATATATTGTGACATCATAATACATGCTCAAGATACTCCAGTACATATGACACAAATTGGGTTAAGAGAAATTGGTCATAATACCTGCAAATTACGCTCTCCTAAAACATTGTGATGTCATAATGCGGATACATTATGACGTCATAATACATTGTGACGTCATAGTGCATACTAATCAGCATGTCATCATATATTGTTACGTCATAATTCATGCTCATGATGCTCCAGTAGATATGACACAAATTGGGGTAAGAGAAATTAGTCATAATACCTGCTAATTACGCTCTCATTATTCCTTGTGATGTCATAATGCGGATACATTATGACATCATAATACAATGTGACGTCATAGTGCATACTAATTAGCATATCATCATATATTGTGACGTGATAATACATACTCATAATGCTCCAGGAGATATGACACAAATTGGGGTAAGAGAAATTGGTAATAATACCTGCAAATTACGCTCTCCTAATTCCTTGTGATGCCATAATGTGGATACATTATGACGTCATAATACATTCTGCCCTCATAGTGCATACTAATTAATATGTCATCATATATTGTGACGTCACAATACATGCTCATGATACTCCAGTAGATATGACACAATTTGTGGTAAGAGAAATTGGTCATAATACCTGCAAATTACGCCCTCCTAAAACATTGTGATGTCATAATGCGGATACATTATGACGTCATAATACATTGTGACGTCATAGTGCATACTAATTAGCATGTCATCATATATTGTGGCATCATAATACATGCTCATGATACTCCAGTAGATATGACCCAAATTGTGGTAAGAGAAAATAGTCATAATACCTGCAAATTATGCTCTCCTATTACACTGTGATGTCAGAATGCGGATACATTATGACGTCTTAATACATTGTGACGTCATAGTGCATACTAATTAGCATGTCATCATATATTTTGACGTCGTAATACATGCTCATGATACTCCAGTAGATATCACACAAATTGGGGTAAGAGAAATTGGTCAGAATACCTGCAAATTACGCTCTCCTAATACATTGTGATGTCATAATGTGGATACATTATGACGTCATAATACATTGTGACGTCATAGTGCATACTAATTAGCATTTCATCATATATTGTGACGTCATAATACATGCTCATGATACTCCAGTAGATATGACACAAATTGTGGTAAGAGAAATTGGTCATAATACCTGCAAATTACGCTCTCATTATTCCTTGTGATGTCATAATGCGGATACATTATGACGTCATAATACATTGTGACGTCACAGTGCATACTAATTAGCATGTCATCATATTTTGTGATGTTATAATACATGCTCATGATACTCCAGTACATATGACACAAATTGAGTTAAGAGAAATTGGTCATAATCTGCAAATTACGCTCTCCTAAAACATTGTGATGTCATAATGCGGATACATTATGACGTCATAATACATTGTGACGTTATAGTGCATACTAATTAGCATGTCATCATATATTGTGACGTCATAATACATACTCATGATACTCCAGTAGAAATGACACAAATTGAGGTAAGAGAAATTGGTCATAATACCTGCAAATTACGCTCTCATAATTCCTTGTGATGTCATAATGCGGATAAATTATGACGTCATAATACATTGTTACGTCATAGTGCATACTAATTAGCATGTCTCCATATGTTGTGACGTCATAATACATGCTCAATATACTCCAGTAGATACGACAAAAATTGGGGTAAGAGAAATTGGTCATAATACCTACAAATTACGCTCTCATAATTTCTTGTGATGTCATAATGCGGATACATTATGATGTCATAATACATTGTGATCTCATAGTGCATAATAATTAGCATTTCATCATATATTGTGATGTCATAATACGTGCTCATGATACTCCAATACATATGACACACATTGGGTTAAGAGAAATTGGTCATAATACCTGCATATTACGCTCTCCTAAAACATTGTGATGTCATAATGCGGATGCATTATGACGTCATAATACATTGTGACGTCATAGTGCATACCAATTACCATGTCATCATATATTGTGACGTCATAATGCATGCTCATGATACTCCAGTAGATATGACACAAATTGGGGTAAGAGAAATTGGTCATAATACCTGCAAATTACGCTCTCATAATTACTTGTGATGTCATAATGTTGATATATTATGACATCATAATACATTGTGACGTCATAGTGCATACTAATTAGCATGTCATCATATATTGTGATGTCATGATACATGCTCATGATACTCCAGTAGATATGACACAAATTGGGGTAAGAGAAATTGGTCATAATACCTGCAAACTACGCTCTCATAATTCCTTTTGAACCCATAATGCGGATACATTATGACGTCATAGTGCATACTAATTAGCATGTCATCATATATTGTGACGTCAAAATACATGCTCATGATACTCCAGTAGATATTACACAAATTGGGGTAGGAGAAATTGGTCATAATACCTGCAAATTATGCTCTCATAATTCCTTGTGATGTCATAATGCGGATACATTATGACGTCATAATGCATTGTGAGGTCATAGTGCATAATAATTAGCATGTCATCATATATTGTGATGTCATAATACATGCGCATGATACTCCAGTACATACGACACAAATTGGGTTAAGAGAAATTGGTCATAATACCTGCAAATTACGCTCTCCTAAAACATTGTGATGTCATAATGAGGATACATCATGACATCATAATACATTGTGACGTCACAGTGCATACTGATTAGCATGTCATCATATATTGTGACGTCATAATACATACTCATGATATTCCAGTAGATATGACACAAATTGGGGTAAGAGAAATTGGTCATAATACCTGCAAATTACGCTCTCCTAATTCCTTGTGATATCATAATGCGGATACATTATGACATCATAATACATTGTGACATCATAGTGCATACTAATTAGCATGTCATCATATATTGTGACGTCATAATACATGCTCATGATACTCCAGTAGATATGACACAAATTGGGGTAATAGAAATTGGTCCTAATACCTTCAAATTACACTCTCATAATTCCTTGTGATGTCATAATGCGGATACATTATGCTGTCATAATACATTGTGACGTCATAGTGCACACTAAATAGCATGTCATCATATATTGTGACGTCATAATACTTGCTCATGATACTCCAGTAGATATGACACAAATTTGGGTAAGAGAAAATGGTCATAATACCTGCAAATTACGCTCTCCTATTACATTGTTATGTCATAATGCTGATACATTATGACGTCATAATACATTGTGCCCTCATAGTGCATACTAATTAGCATGTCATCATATATTGTGACGTCATAATACATGCTCATGATACTCCAGTAGATTTGACACAAATTGGGGTAAGAGAAATTGGTCATAGTACCTGCAAATTACGCTCTGCAGTACATTGTGATGTCATAATGCGGATATATTATGACGTCATAATACATTGTGACGTCATAGTGCATACTAATTAGCATGTCATCATATATTGTGACGTCATAATACTTGCTCATGTTACTCCAGTAGATATGACACAAATTGGGGTAAGAGAAAATGGTCATAATACCTGCAAATTACGCTCTCCTATTACATTGTGATGTCATAATGCGGATACATTATGACGTCATAATACAATGTGACGTCATAGTGCATATCAATTAGCATGTCATCATATATTGTGACGTCATAATACATGCTCATGATACTCCAGTAGATATGACACAAATTGCGGTAAGGGAAATTGGTAATAACTGCAAATTACGCTCTCAGTATTGCTTGTAATGTCACAATGCGGATACATTATGACGTCATAATACATTGTGACATCATAGTGCATACTAATTAGCATGTCATCATATATTGTGATGTCATAATGCATGCTCATTATACTCCAGTAGATATGACACAAATTGGGGTAAGAGAAATTGGTCATTATACCTACAAATTACGCTCTCCTAATTCCTTGTGATGTCATAATGCGGATACATTATGACGTCATAATACATTGTGACGTCATAGTGCATACTAATTAGCATGTCATCATATATTGGGACGTCATAATACATGCTCATGATCCTCCAGTAGATATGACAAAAATTGGGGTAAGAGAAATTGGTCATAATACTTGCAAATTATGCTCTCATAATTTCTTGTGATGTCATAATGCGGAAACATTATGACGTCATAATACATTGTGACATCATAGTGCATACTAATTAGCATGTCATCATATATTGTGACGTCATGATACATGCTGATGATACTCCAGTAGATATGACACAAATTGGGGTAAGAGAAATTGGTCATAATACCGGCAAATTACGCTCTCATAATTCCTTGTGATGTCATAATGCGGATACATTATGACGTCATAATATATTGTGACGTCATAGTGCATACTAATTAGCATGTCATCATATATTGTGACGTCATAATACATGATCATGATCCTCCAGTAGATATGACACAAATTGGGGTAAGAGAAATTGCTCATAATACCTGCAAATTACGCTCTCATAATTCCTTGTGATGTCATAATGCGGACACATTATGACGTCATAATATATTGTGATGTCATAGTGCATACTAATTAGCATGTCATCATATATTGTGACGTCATAATAGATGCTCATGATACTCCAGTAGATATGACACAAATTGGGGTAAGAGAAATTGGTCATAATACCTGCAAATTACGCTCTCCTATTACATTGTGATGTCATAATGCGGACACATTATGACGTCATAATACATTGTGACGTCTTAATGCATACTAATTAGCATGTAATCATATATTGTGACGTCATAATACATGCTCATGATACTCCAGTAGATATGACACAAACTGTGGTAAGAGAAATTGGTCATAATACCTGCAAATTACGCTCCCCTAATACATTGTGATGTCATAATGCGGATACATTATGACGTCATAATACATTGTGACATCTTAGTGCATACTAATTAGCATGTCATCATATATTGTGACGTCATAATACATGCTCATGATACTCCAGTAGATACGACACAAATTGCGGTAAGGGAATTTGGTCATAATACCTGCAAATTACGATCTCATAATTCCTTGTGATGTCATAATGCGGATACATTATGACGTCATAATGCATTGTGACGTCATAGTGCATACTAATTAGCATGTCATCATATATTGTGACGTCATAATACATGCTCATGATATTTCAGTACATATAACACAAATTGGGGTAAGACAAATTTGTCATAATACCTGCAAATTACGCTCTCCTAATACATTGTGATGTCATAATGCGGATACATTATGACGTCATAATACATTGTGACATCATAGTGCATACTACTTAGCATGTCATCATATATTGTGATGTCATAATACATGCTCATGATACTCCAGTACATATGACACAAATTGTGTTAAGAGAAATTGGTCATAATACCTGTAAATTACGGTCTCCTAAAACATTCTGATGTCATAATGCAGATAGATTATGACATCATAATATATTGTGACGTTATAGTGCACACTAATTAGCATGTCATCATATATTGTGATGTCATAATACAGGCTCATGATACTCCAGTAGATATGACACAAATTGGGTTAAGAGAAATTGGTCTTAATACCTGCAAATTGCGCTCTCCTAAAACATTGTTATGTCATTTTGTGGAAACTTTATGACGTCATAATACATTGTGACATCATAGTGCATACTAATTAGCATGACATCATATATTGTGACGTCATAATACATGCTCAAGATACTCCATTAGATATGACACAAATTGGGGTAAGGAAAATTGGTCATAATACCTGCAAATTAGGCTCTCATAATTCCTTGTGATGTCACAATGCGGATACATTATGATGCCATAATACATTGTGACGTCATAGTGCATACTAATTAACATGTCATCATATATTGTGACATCATAATACATGCTCATGATACTCCAGTATATATGACACAAATTGGGGTAAGAGAAATTGGTCATAATACCTGCAAATTACGCTCTCCTATTACATTGTGATGTCATAATGCGGATACATTATGACGTCATAATACATTGTGACATCATAGTGCATACTAATTAGCATGTCATCATATATTGTGATGTCATAATGCATGCTCATGATCCTCCAGTAGATATGACACAAATTGCGGTAAAGGAAATTGGTCATAATACCTGCAAATTACGCTCTCATTATTTCTTGTAATGTCATAATGCGGATACATTATGACGTCATAATACATTGTGACGTCAAAGTTCATACTAATTAGCATGTCATCATATATTGTGACGTCATAATACATGCTCATGATACTCCAGTAGATATGACACAAATTGGGGTAAGTAAAATTGGTCGTAATACCTGCAAATTACGCTTCATAATTCCTTGTGATGTCATAATGCGGATACATTATGATGTCATAATACATTGTGACGTCATAGTGCATACTAGTTCGCATGTCAACATATATTTTGACGTCATAATACATGCTCATGATACTCCAGTAGAAATGACACAAATTGTGTTAAGAGAAATTCGTCATAATACCTGCAAATTACGCTTCATAATTCCTTGTGATGTCATAATGCGGATACATTATGACGTCATAATGCATTGTGACGTCATAGTGCCTACTAATTAGCATGTCATCATATATTGTGACGTCATAATACATGCTCATCATATTCCAGTAGATATGACACAAATTGTGGTAAGAGAAATTGGTCATAATACCAGCAAATTACGCTCTCCTAAGACCTTGTGATGCCATAATGTGGATACGTTATGACGTCATAATACATTGTGCCCTCATAGTGCATACTAATTAGCATGTCATCATACATTGTGATGTCATAATACATGCTCATGATACTCCAGTAGATATGACACAAATTGGGGTAAGAGAAATTAGTCATAATACCTGCAAATTACGCTCTCATTATTCCTTGTGATGTCATAATACGGATACATTATGACATCATAATACATTGTGACGTCATAGTGCATACTAATTAGCATGTCATCATCTATTGTGACGTGATAATACATACTCATAATGCTCCAGGAGATATGACACAAATTGGGGTAAGAGAAATTGGTAATAATACCTGCAAACTACGCTCTCCTAATTCCTTGTGATGCCATAATGTGGATACATTATGACGTCATAATATATTGTGCCCTCATAGTGCAAACTAATTAGTATGTCATCATATATTGTGACGTCACAATACATGCTCATGATACTCCAGTAGATATGACACAATTTGGGGTAAGAGAAATTGGTCATAATACCTGCAAATTACGCCCTCCTAAAACATTGTGATGTCATAATGCAGATACATTATGACGTCATACTACATTGTGACGTCATAGTGCATACTAATTAGCATGTCATCATATATTGTGACGTCATAATTCATGCTCGTGATACTCCAGTAGATATGACCCAAATTGGGGTAAGAGAAAATGGTCATAACACCTGCAAATTATGCTCTCCTATTACATTGTGATGTCAGAATGCGGATACATTATGACGTCTTAATACATTGTGACGTCATAGTGCATACTAATTAGCATGTGATCATATATTTTGACGTCATAATACATGCTCATGATACTCCACTAGATATGACACAAATTGGGTTAAGAGAAATTGGTCATAATACCTGCAAATTACGCTCTCATAATTCCTTGTGATGTCATAATGCGGATACATTATGACATCATACTACATAGTGCATACTAATTAGCATGTCATCATATATTGTGACGTCATAATACATACACATGATGCTCCAGGAGATATGACACAAATTGGGGTAAGAGAAATTGGTCATAATACCTGCAAATTACGCTCCCCTAATTCCTTGTGATGCCATAATGTGGATACATTATGACGTCATAATACATTGTGCCCTCATAGTGCATACTAATTAGCATGTCATCATACATTGTGATGTCATAATACATCCTCATGATACTCCAGTAGATATGACACAAATTGGGGTAAGAGAAATTGGTCATAATACCTGCAAATTACGCTCTCATAATTCCTTGTGATGTCATAATGCGGACACATTATGACGTCATAATACATTGTGCCCTCATAGTGCATACTAATTAGCATGTCATCATATATTTTGACGTCATAATACATGCTCATGATACTCCAGTAGATATGACACAAATTGGGGTAAGAGAAATTGGTCATACTACCTGCAAATTACGCTCTCCTAAAACATTGTGATGTCATAATGCGAATACATTATGACGCCATAATACGGATACATTATGACGTCATAATACATTGTGACGTCATAGTGCATACTAATTAGCATGTCATCATATATTGTGACGTCATAATACATGCTCATGATACTCCAGTAGATATGACACAAATTGGGGTAAGAGAAATTGGTCATAATACCTGCAAATTACGCTCTCCTAATACATTGTGATGTCATAATGCGGATACATTATGACGTCATAATACATTGCGACGTCATAGTGCATACTAATTAGCATGTCATCATATATTGTGACGTCATAATACAAGCTCATGATACTCCAGTAGATATGACACAAATTGCGGTAAGGGAAATTCGTCATAATACCTGCAAATTACGCTCTCATTATTTCTTGTGATGTCATAATGCGGATACATTATGACGTCATAATACATTGTGACGTCATAGTGCATACTAATTAGCATGTCATCATATATTGTGACGTCATAATACATGCTCATGATACTCCAGTAGATATGACACAAATTGGGGTAAGAGAAATTGGTTATAATACCTGCAAATTACGCTCTCATAATTCCTTGCGATGTCATAATGCGGACACATTATGACGTCATAATACATTGTGACATCATAGTGAATACTAATTAGCATGTCATCATATATTGTGATGTCATAATACATGCTCATGGTACTCCAGTACATATGACACAAATTTTGTTAAGGGAAATTGGTCATAATACCTGCAAATTACGCTCTCCTAAAACATTGTGATGTCATAATGCGGATACATTATAACGTCATAATACAGTGTGACGTCATAGTGCATACTAATTAGCATGTCATCATATATTGTGATGTCATAATACATGCTCATGATACTCCAGTAGATATCACAGAAATTGGGGTAAGAGAAATTGGTCATAATGGCTGCAAATTACACTCTCATAATTCCTTGGGATGTCATAATGCGGATACATTATGACGTCATAATACATTGTGACGTTATAGTGCATACTAATTAGCATGTGATCATATATTTTGACGTCATAATACATGCTCATGATACTGCAGTAGATATGACACAAATTGGGGTAAGAGAAATTGGTCATAATACGTGCAAATTACGCTCTCATAATTCCTTGTGATGTCATAATGCGGATACATTATGACATCATACTACATAGTGCATAATAATTAGCATGTCATCATATATTGTGACGTCATAATACATACTCATGATGCTCCAGGAGATATGACACAAATTGGGGTAAGAGAAATTGGTCATAATACCTGTAAATTACGCTCTCCTAATTCCTTGTGATGCCATAATGTGGATACATTATGACGTCATAATACATTGTGCCCTCATAGTGCATACTAATTAGCATGTCATCATACATTGTGATATCATAATACATCCTCATGATACTCCAGTAGATATGACACAAATTGGGGTAAGAGAAATTGGTCATAATAACTGCAAATTACGCTCTCATAATTCCTTGTGATGTCATAATGCGGACACATTATGACGTCATAATACATTGTGCCCTCATAGTGCATACTAATTAGCATGTCATCATATATTTTGACGTCATAATACATGCTCATGATACTCCAGTAGATATTACACAAATTGGGGTAAGAAAAATTGGACATACTACCTGCAAATTACGCTCTCCTAAAACCTTGTGATGTCATGATGCGAATACATTATGACATCATAATATGGATGCATTATGACGTCATAATACATTGTGACGTCATAGTGCATACTAATTAGCATGTCATCATATATTGTAACGTCATAATACATGCTCATGATACTCCAGTAGATATGACACAAATTGGGGTAAGAGAAATTGGTCATATTACCTGCAAATTACGCTCTCCTAATACATTGTGATGTCATAATGCGGATACATTATGACGTCATAATACATTGCGACGTCATAGTGCATACTAATTAGCATGTCATCATATATTGTGACGTCATAATACATGCTCTTGATACTCCAGTAGATATCACACAAATTGGGGTAAGAGAAATTGGTCAGAATACCTGCAAATTACGCTCTCCTAATACATTGTGATGTCATAATGTGGATACATTATGACGTCATAATACATTGTGACGTCATAGTGCATACTAATTAGCATTTCATCATATATTGTGACGTCATAATACATGCTCATGATACTCCAGTAGATATGACACAAATTGCTTTAAGGGAAATTGTTCATAATAGCTGCAAATTGCGCTCTCATAATTTCTTGTGATGTCATAATGTGGATATATTATGACGTCATAATACATTGTGACGTCATAATGCATACTAATTAGCATGTCATCATATATTGTGATGTCATAATACATGCTCATGATACTCCAGTAGATATGACACAAATTGTGGTAAGAGAAATTGGTCATAATACCTGCAAATTACGCTCTCATTATTCCTTGTGATGCCATAATGCAGATACATTATGACGTCATAATACATTGTGACGTCACAGTGCATACTAATTAGCATGTCATCATATTTTGTGATGTTATAATACATGCTCATGATACTTCAGTACATATGACACAAATTGAGTTAAGAGAAATTGGTCATAATCTGCAAATTACGCTCTCCTAAAACATTGTGATGTCATAATGCGGATACATTATGACGTCATAATACATTGTGACGTCATAGTGCATACTAATTAGCATGTCATCATATATTGTGACGTCATAATACATACTCATTATACTCCAGTAGATACGACACAAATTGGGGTAAGAGAAATTGGTCATAATACCTGCAAATTACGCTCTCATAATTTCTTGTGATGTCATAATGCGGATACATTATGATGTCATAATACATTGTGACGTCATAGTGCATAATAATTAGCATTTCATCATATATTGTGATGTCATAATACGTGCTCATGATACTCCAATACATATGACACACATTGGGTTAAGAGAAATTGGTCATAATACCTGCATATTACGCTCTCCTAAAACATTGTGATGTCATAATGCGGATGCATTATGACATCATAATACATTGTGACGTCATAGTGCATACCAATTACCATGTCATCATATATTGTGACGTCATAATGCATGCTCATGATACTCCAGTAGATATGACACAAATTGGGGTAAGAGAAATTGGTCATAATACCTGCAAATTACGCTCTCATAATTACTTGTGATGTCATAATGTGGATACATTATGACGTCATAATACATTGTGACGTCATAGTGCATACTAATTAGCATGTCATCATATATTGTGATGTCATGATACATGCTCATGATACTCCAGTAGATATGACACAAATTGGGGTAAGAGAAATTGGTCATGATACCTGCAAATTACACTCTCATAATTCGTTTTGAAGCCATAATGCGGATACATTATGACGTCATAGTGCATACTAATTAGCATGTCATCATATATTGTGACGTCAAAATACATGCTCATGATACTGCAGTAGATATTACACAAATTGGGGTATGAGAAATTGGTCATAATACCTGCAAATTACGCTCTCATAATTCCTTGTGATGTCATAATGCGGATACATTATGACGTCATAATACATTGTGACGTCATAGTGCATAATAATTAGCATGTCATCATATATTGTGATGTCATAATACATGCGCATGATACTCCAGTACATACGACACAAATTGGGTTAAGAGAAATTGGTCATAATACCTGCAAATTACGCTCTCCTAAAACATTGTGATGTCATAATGCGGATACATTATGACATCATAATACATTGTGACGTCACAGTGCATACTGATTAGCATGTCACCATATATTGTGACGTCATAATACATACTCATGATATTCCAATAGATATGACACAAATTGGGGTAAGAGAAATTGGTCATAATACCTGCAAATTACGCTCTCCTAATTCCTTGTGATATCATAATGCGGATACATTATGACGTCATAATACATTGTGACATCATAGTGCATACTAATTAGCATGTCATCATATATTGTGACGTCATAATACATGCTCATGATACTCCAGTAGATATGACACAAATTGGGGTAATAGAAATTGGTCCTAATACCTTCAAATTACACTCTCATAATTCCTTGTGATGTCATAATGCGGATACATTATGATGTCATAATACATTGTGACGTCATAGTGCACACTAAATAGCATGTCATCATATATTGTGACGTCATAATACTTGCTCATGATACTCCAGTAGATATGACACAAATTGGGGTAAGAGAAAATGGTCATAATACCTGCAAATTACGCTCTCCTATTACATTGTTATGTCATAATGCGGATACATTATGACGTCATAATACATTGTGATGTCATAGTGCATACTAATTAGCATGTCATCATATATTTTGACGTCGTAATACATGCTCATGATACTCCAGTAGATATCACACAAATTGGGGTAAGAGAAATTGGTCAGAATACCTGCAAATTACGCTCTCCTAATACATTGTGATGTCATAATGTGGATACATTATGACGTCATAATACATTGTGACGTCATAGTGCATACTAATCAGCATTTCATCATATATTGTGACGTCATAATACATGCTCATGATACTCCAGTAGATATGACACAAATTGCGGTAAGGGAAATTGTTCATAATAGCTGCAAATTACGCTCTCATAATTTCTTGTGATGTCATAATGTGGATATATTATGACGTCATAATACATTGTGACATCATAGTGCATACTAATTAGCATGTCATCATATATTGTGATATCATAATACATGCTCATGATACTCCAGTAGATATGACACAAATTGTGGTAAGAGAAATTGGTCATAATACCTGCAAATTACGCTCTCATTATTCCTTATGATGTCATAATGCAGATACATTATGACGTCATAATACATTGTGACGTCACAGTGCATACTAATTAGCATGTCATCATATTTTGTGATGTTATAATACATGCTCATGATACTCCAGTACATATGACACAAATTGAGTTAAGAGAAATTGGTCATAATCTGCAAATTACGCTCTCCTAAAACATTGTGATGTCATAATGCGGATACATTATGACGTCATAATACATTGTGACGTCATAGTGCATACTAATTAGCATGTCATCATATATTGTGACGTCATAATACATACTCATTATACTCCAGTAGAAATGACACAAATTGAGGTAAGAGAAATTGTTCATAATACCTGCAAATTACGCTCTCATAATTCCTTGTGATGTCATAATGCGGATACATTATGACGTCATAATACATTGTTACATCATAGTGCATACTAATTAGCATGTCGCCATATATTGTGACGTCATAATACATGCTCAATATACTCCAGTAGATACGACACAAATTGGGGTAAGAGAAATTGGTCATAATACCTGCAAATTACGCTCTCATAATTTCTTGTGATGTCATAATGCGGATACATTATGATGTCATAATACATTGTGACGTCATAGTGCATAATAATTAGCATTTCATCATATATTGTGATGTCATAATACGTGCTCATGATACTCCAATACATATGACACACATTGGGTTAAGACAAACTGGTCATAATACCTGCATATTACGCTCTCCTAAAACATTGTGATGTCATAATGCGGATGCATTATGACATCATAATACATTGTGACGTCATAGTGCATACCAATTACCATGTCATCATATATTGTGACGTCATAATGCATGCTCATGATACTCCAGTAGATATGACACAAATTGGGGTAAGAGAAATTGGTCATAATACCTGCAAATTACGCTCTCATAATTACTTGTGATGTCATAATGTGGATACATTATGACGTCATAATACATTGTGACGTCATAGTGCATACTACGTAGCATGTCATCATATATTCTGATGTCATGATACATGCTCATGATACTCCAGTAGATATGACACAAATTGGGGTAAGAGAAATTGGTCATAATACCTGCAAATTACGCTCTCATAATTCCTTTTGAAGCCATAATGCGGATACATTATGACGTCATAGTGCATACTAATTAGCATGTCATCATATATTGTGACGTCAAAATACATGCTCATGATACGCCAGTAGATATTACACAAATTGGGGTATGAGAAATTGGTCATATTACCTGCAAATTACGCTCTCAAAATTCCTTGTGATGTCATAATGCGGATACATTATGACGTCATAATACATTGTGACGTCATAGTGCATAATAATTAGCATGTCATCATATATTGTGATGTCATAATACATGCGCATGATACTCCAGTACATACGACACAAATTGGGTTAAGAGAAATTGGTCATAATACCTGCAAATTACGCTCTCCTAAAACATTGTGATGTCATAATGCGGATACATTATGACATCATAATACATTGTGACGTCACAGTGCATACTGATTAGCATGTCACCATATATTGTGACGTCATAATACATACTCATGATATTCCAGTAGATATGACACAAATTGGGGTAAGAGAAATTGGTCATAATACCTGCAAATTACGCTCTCCTAATTCCTTGTGATATCATAATGCGGATACATTATGACGTCATAATACACTGTGACATCATAGTGCATACTAATTAGCATGTCATCATATATTGTGACGTCATAATACATGCTCATGATACTCCAGTAGATATGACACAAATTGGGGTAATAGAAATTGGTCCTAATACCTTCAAATTACACTCTCATAATTCCTTGTGATGTCATAATGCGGATACATTATGATGTCATAATACATTGTGACGTCATAGTGCACACTAAATAGCATGTCATCATATATTGTGACGTCATAATACTTGCTCATGATACTCCAGTAGATATGACACAAATTGGGGTAAGAGAAAATGGTCATAATACCTGCAAATTACGCTCTCCTATTACATTGTTATGTCATAATGCGGATACATTATGACGTCATAATACATTGTGAAGTCATAGTGAATACTAATTAGCATGTCATCATATATTGTGACGTCATAATACATGCTCATGATACTCCAGTAGATACGACACAAATTGCGGTAAGAGAAATTGGTCATAATACCTGCAAATTACGCTCTCCTAATACTTTGTGATGTCATAATGCGGATACATTATGACGTCATAATACATTGCGACATCATAGTGCATACTAATTAGCATGTCATCATATATTGTGACGTCATAATACATGCTCATGATACTCCAGTAGATATGACACAAATTGCGGTAAGGGAAATTCGACATAATACCTGCAAATTACGCTCTCATTATTTCTTGTGATGTCATAATGCGGATACATTATGACGTCATGATACATTGTGCCCTCATAGTGCATACTAATTAGCATGTCATCATATATTGTGACGTCATAATACATGCTCATGATACTCCAGTAGATTTGACACAAATTGGGGTAAGAGAAATTGGTCATAGTACCTGCAAATTACGCTCTCCTAATACATTGTGATGTCATAATGCGGATATATTATGACGTCATAATACATTGTGACGTCATAGTGCATACTAATTAGCATGTCATCATATATTGTGACGTCATAATACTTGCTCATGTTACTCCAGTAGATATGACACAAATTGGGGTAAGAGAAAATGGTCATAATACATGCAAATTACGCTCTCCTATTACATTGTGATGTCATAATGCGGATACATTATGACGTCATAATACATTGTGACGTCATAGTGCATACCAATTAGCATGTCATCATATATTGTGACGTCATAATACATGCTCATGATACTCCAGTAGATATGACACAAATTGCGGTAAGGGAAATTGGTAATAATAACTGCAAATTACGCTCTCAGTATTGCTTGTAATGTCACAATGCGGATACATTATGACGTCATAATACATTGTGACGTCATAGTGCATACTAATTAGCATGTCATCATATATTGTGACGTCATAATACATGCTCATGATACTCCAGTAGATATGACACAAATTGGGGTAAGTAAAATTGGTCATAATACCTGCAAATTACGCTCCCATAATTCCTTGTGATGTCATAATGCGGATACATTATGATGTCATAATACATTGTGACGTCATAGTGCATACTAGTTAGCATGTCATCATATATTGTGACATCATAATACATGCTCATGATGCTCCAGTAGAAATGACACAAATTGTGTTAAGAGAAATTCGTCATAATACCTGCAAATTACGCTCTCATAATTCCTTGTGATGTCATAATGCGGATACATTATGACGTCATAATGCATTGTGACGTCATAGGGCATACTAATTAGCATGTCATCATATATTGTGACGTCATAATACATGCTCATGATATTCCAGTAAATATGACACAAATTGAGGTAAGAGAAATTGGTCATAATACCTGCAAATTACGCTCTCCTAATACATTGTGATGTCATAATGTGGATACATTATGACGTCATAATACATTGTGAAATCATAGTGCATACTACTTTGCATATCATCATATATTGTGATGTCATAATACATGCTCATGATACTCCAGTGCATATGACACAAATTGGGTTAAGAGAAATTGGTCATAATACCTGCAAACTACGCTCTCCTAAAACATTGTGATGTCATAATGCGGATACATTATGACGTCATAATACATTGTGACATCATAGTGCATACTAATTAGCATGTCATCATATATTGTGATGTCATAATGCATGCTCATTATACTCCACTAGATATGACACAAATTGGGGTTAGAGAAATTGGTCATAATACCTACAAATTACGCTCTCCTAATTCCTTGTGATGTCATAATGCGGATACATTATGACGTCATCATACATTGTGACGTCATAGTGCATACTAATTAGCATGTCATCATATATTGGGACGTCATAATACATGCTCATGATCCTCCAGTAGATATGACACAAATTGGGGTAAGAGAAATTGGTCATAATACTTGCAAATTATGCTCTCATAATTCCTTGTGATGTCATAATGCGGACACATTATGACGTCATAATACATTGTGACATCATAGTGCATACTAATTAGCATGTCATCATATATTGTGACGTCATGATACATGCTCATGATACTCCAGTAGATATGACACAAATTGGGGTAAGAGAAATTGGTCATAATACCGGCAAATTACGCTCTCATAATTCCTTGTGATGTCATAATGCGGATACATTATGATGTCATAATATATTGTGACGTCATAGTGCATACTATTTAGCATGTCATCATATATTGTGACGTCATAATACATGCTCATGATACTCCACTAGAAATGACACAAATTTGGTTAAGATAAATTGGTCATAATACCTGCAAATTACGCTCTCATAATTCCTTGTGATGTCATAATGCAGATATATTATGACGTCATAATACATAGTGACGTCATAGTGCATACTACTTAGCATGTCATCATGTATTGTGATGTCATAATACATGCTCATGATACTCCCGTACATATGACACAATTTGGGTTAAGAGAAATTGGTCATAATACCTGCAAATTACGCTCTCCTAAAACATTGTTATGTCATAATGCGGATACATTATGACGTCATAATATATTGTGACGTCATAGTGCATACTAATTAGAATGCCATCATATATTGTGATGTCATAATGCATGCTCATGATACTCCAGTAGATATGACACAAATTGGGGTAAGAGAAATTGGTCATAATACCTGCAAATTACGCTCTCATAATACCTTGAGATGTCATAATGCGGATACATTAGGACGTCATAATACACTGTGACGTCATACTGGAAACTAATTAGCATGTCATCATATATTGTGACGTCATAATACATGCTCATGATACTCCAGTACATATGACACAAATTGTGTTAAGAAAAATTGGTCATAATACCTGCAAATTATGCTCTCCTAAAACATTGTGATGTCATAATGCGGATACATTATGACGTCGTAATACATTGTGACGTCATAGTGCATACTAATTAGCATGTCATCATATATTCTGATGTCATAAAACATGCTCATGAAACTCCAGTAGATATGACACAAATTGGGGTAAGAGAAATTGGTCATAATACCTGCAAATTACGCTCTCATAATTCCTTGTGATGTCATAATGCGGATACAGTATGACGTCATAATGCATTGTGACGTCATAGTGCATACTAATTAGCATGTCATCATATATTGTGACGTCATAATACATACTTGTGATACTCCAGTAGATATGACACAAATTGTGGTAAGAGAAATTGGTCATAATACCTGCAAATTACGCTCTCCTAATTCCTTGAGATGTCATAATGTGGAGACATTATGACGTCATAATACATTGTGACATCATAGTGCATACTAATTAGCATGTCATCATATAATGTCACGTCATAATACATACTCATGATCCTCCAGTACATATGACACAAATTGGGGTAAGAGAAATTGGTCATAATACCTGCAAATTACACTCTCATAATTCCTTGGGATGTCATAATGCGGATACATTATGACGTCATAATACATTGTGACGTTATAGTGCATACTAATTAGCATGTCATCATATATTTTGACGTCATAATACATGCTCATGATACTCCACTAGATATGACACAAATTGGGTTAAGAGAAATTGGTCATTATACCTGCAAATTACGCTCTCATAATTCCTTGTGATGTCATAATGCGGATACATTATGACATCATACTACATAGTGCATACTAATTAGCATGTCATCATATATTGTGACGTCATAATACATACTCATGATGCTCCAGGAGATATGACACAAATTGGGGTAAGAGAAATTGGTCATAATACCTGCAAATTACGCTCTCCTAATTCCTTGTGATGCCATAATGTGGATACATTATGACGTCATAATACATTGTGCCCTCATAGTGCATACTAATTAGCATGTCATCATACATTGTGATGTCATAATACATCCTCATGATACTCCAGTAGATATGACACAAATTGGGGTAAGAGAAATTGGTCATAATACCTGCAAATTACGCTCTCATAATTCCTTGTGATGTCATAATGCGGACACATTATGACGTCATAATACATTGTGACATCATACTGCATACTAATTAGCATGTCATCATATATTTTGACGTCATAATACATGCTCATGATACTCCAGTAGATATGACACAAATTGGGGTAAGAGAAATTGGTCATACTACCTGCAAATTACGCTCTCCTAAAACATTGTGATGTCATAATGCGAATACGTTATGACGTCATAATACGGATACATTATGACGTCATAATACATTGTGACGTCATAGTGCATACTAATTAGCATGTCATCATATATTGTGACGTCATAATACATGCTCATGATACTCCAGTAGATATGACACAAATTGGGGTAAGAGAAATTGGTCATAATACCTGCAAATTACACTCTCCTAATACATTGTGATGTCATAATGCGGATACATTATGACGTCATAATACATTGCGACGTCATAGTGCATACTAATTAGCATGTCATCATATATTGTGACGTCATAATACAAGCTCATGATACTCCAGTAGATATGACACATATTGCGGTAAGGGAAATTCGTCATAATACCTGCAAATTACGCTCTCATTATTTCTTGTGATGTCATAATGCGGATACATTATGACGTCATAATACATTGTGACGTCATAGTGCATACTAATTAGCATGTCATCATATATTGTGACGTCATAATACATGCTCATGATACTCCAGTAGATATGACACAAATTGGGGTAAGAGAAATTGGTTATAATACCTGCAAATTACGCTCTCATAATTCCTTGTGATGTCATAATGCGGACACATTATGACGTCATAATACATTGTGACATCATAGTGAATACTAATTAGCATGTCATCATATATTGTGATGTCATAATACATGCTCATGATACTCCAGTACATATGACACAAATTTTGTTAAGGGAAATTGGTCATAATACCTGCAAATTACGCTCTCCTAAAACATTGTGATGTCATAATGCGGATATATTATAACGTCATAATACAGTGTGACGTCATAGTGCATACTAATTAGCATGTCATCATATATTGTGATGTCATAATACATGCTCATGATACTCCAGTAGATATGACACAAATTGGCGTAAGAGAAATTGGTCATAATACCTGCAAATTACACTCTCATAATTCCTTGGGATGTCATAATGCAGATACATTATGACGTCATAATACATTGTGACGTTATAGTGCATACTAATTAGCATGTGATCATATATTTTGAAGTCATAATACATGCTCATGATACTGCAGTAGATATGACACAAATTGGGGTAAGAGAAATTGGTCATAATACCTGCAAATTACGCTCTCATAATTCCTTGTGATGTCATAATGCGGATACATTATGATATCATACTACATAGTGCATACTAATTAGCATGTCATCATATATTGTGACGTCATAATACATACTCATGATGCTCCAGGAGATATGACACAAATTGGGGTAAGAGAAATTGGTCATAATACCTGTAAATTACGCTCTCCTAATTCCTTGTGATGCCATAATGTGGATACATTATGACGTCATAATACATTGTGCCCTCATAGTGCATACTAATTAGCATGTCATCATACATTGTGATGTCATAATACATCCTCATGATACTCCAGTAGATATGACACAAATTGGGGTAAGAGAAATTGGTCATAATAACTGCAAATTACGCTCTCATAATTCCTTGTGATGTCATAATGCGGACACATTATGACGTCATAATACATTGTGCCCTCATAGTGCATACTAATTAGCATGTCATCATATATTTTGACGTCATAATACATGCTCATGGTACTCCAGTAGATATGACACAAATTGGGGTAAGAAAAATTGGACATACTACCTGCAAATTACGCTCTCCTAAAACCTTGTGATGTCATGATGCGAATACATTATGACGTCATAATATGGATGCATTATGACGTCATAATACATTGTGACGTCATAGTGCATACTAATTAGCATGTCATCATATATTGTAACGTCATAATATATGCTCATGATACTCCAGTAGATATGACACAAATTGGGGTAAGAGAAATTGGTCATATTACCTGCAAATTACGCTCTCCTAATACATTGTGATGTCATAATGCGGAGACATTATGACGTCATAATACATTGCGACGTCATACTGCATACTAATTAGCATGTCATCATATATTGTGACGTCATAATACATGCTCATGATTCTCCAGTAGATATGACACAAATTGCGGTAAGGGAAATTCGTCATAATACCTGCAAATTACGCTCTCATTATTTCTTGTGATGTCATAATGCGGATACATTATGACGTCAGAATACATTGTGACGTCATAGTGCATACTAATTAGTATGTCATCATATATTGTGACGTCATAATATATGCTCATGATACTCCAGTAGATATGACACAAATTGGGGTAAGAGAAATTGGTTATAATACCTGCAAATTACGCTCTCATAATTCCTTGTGATGTCATAATGGGGACACATTATGACGTCATAATACATTGTGACGTCATAGTGAATACTAATTAGCATGTCATCATATATTGTGATGTCATAATACATGCTCATGATACTCCAGTACATATGACACAAATTTTGTTAAGGGAAATTGGTCATAATACCTGCAAATTACGCTCTCCTAAAACATTGTGATGTCATAATGCGGATACATTATGACGTCATAATACAGTGTGACGTCATAGTGCATACTAATTAGCATGTCATCATATATTGTGATGTCATAATACATGCTCATGATACTCCAGTAGATATGACACAAATTGGGGTAAGAGAAATTGGTCATAATACCTGCAAATTACACTCTCATAATTCCTTGGGATGTCATAATGCGGATACATTATGACGTCATAATTCATTGTGACGTTATAGTGCATACTAATTAGCATGTCATCATATATTTTGACGTCATAATACATGCTCATGATACTCCAGTAGATATGACACAAATTGGGGTAAGAGAAATTGGTCATAATACCTGCAAATTACGCTCTCATAATTCCTTGTGATGTCATAATGCGGATACATTATGACATCATAATACATAGTGCATACTAATTAGCATGTCATCATATATTGTGACGTCATAATACATACTCATGATGCTCCAGGAGATATGACACAAATTGGGTTAAGAGAAATTGGTCATAATACCTGCAAATTACGCTCTCCTAATTCCTTGTGATGCCATAATGTGGATACATTATGACGTCATAATGCATTGTGCCCTCATAGTGCATACTAATTAGCATGTCATCATACATTGTGACGTCATAATGCATCCTCATGATACTCCAGTAGATATGACACACATTGGGGTAAGAGAAATTGGTCATAATACCTGCAAATTACACTCTCATAATTCCTTGTGATGTCATAATGCGGACACATTATGACGTCATAATACATTGTGCCCTCATAGTGCATACTAATTAGCATGTCATCTTTTATTTTGACGTCATAATACATGCTCATGATACTCCAGTAGATATGACACAAATTGGGGTAAGAGAAATTGGTCATACTACCTGCAAATTACGCTCTCCTAAAACATTGTGATGTCATAATGCGAATACATTATGACGTCCTAATACGGATACATTATGACGTCATAATACATTGTGACGTCATAGTGCATACTAATTAGCATGTCATCATATATTGTGACGTCATAATACATGCTCATGATACTCCAGTAGATATGACACAAATTGGGGTAAGAGAAATTGGTCATAATATCTGCAAATTACGCTCTCATAATTCCTTGTGATGTCATAATGCGGACACATTAAGACGTCATAATACATTGCGACATCACAGTGCATACTAATAAGCATGTCATCATATATTTTGACGTCATAATACATGCTCATGATACTCCAGTAGATATGACACAAATTGGGGTAAGAGAAATTGGTCATAATACCTGCAAATTACGCTCTCCTAAAACATTGTGATGTCATAATGCGAATACATTATGACGTCATAATACGGATACATTATGACGTCATAATACATTGTGACGTCATAGTGCATACTAATTGGCATGTCATCATATATTGTGACGTCATAATGCATGCTCATGATACTCCAGTAGATATGACACAAATTGGGGTAAGAGAAATTGGTCATAATATCTGCAAATTACGCTCTCATAATTCCTTGTGATGTCATAATGCGGATACTTTATGACGTCATAATACATTGTGACGTTATAGTGCCTACTAATTAGCATGTCATCATATATTGTGACATCATAATACATGCTCATGATACTCCAGTAGATATGACACAAATTGGGGTAAGAGAAATTGGACATAATACCTGCAAATTGCGCTCTCATACTTCCTTGTGATGTCATAATGCGGATACATTATGACGTTATAATATATTGTGACGTCATACTGCACACTAATTTGCATGTCATCATATATTGTGACGTCATAATACATACTCATGATACTCCAGTAGATATGACACAAATTGGGGTAAGAGAAAGTGGTCATAATACCTGCAAATTACGCTCTCCTATTATATTGTGATGTCATAATGCGGATACATTATGACGTCATAATACATTGTGATGTCATAGTGAATACTAATTAGCAGGCCATCATATATTATGATGTCATAATACATGCTCATGATACTCCAGTACATATGACAAAAATTGGGTTAAGAGAAATTGGTCATTATACCTGAAAATTACGCTCTCCTAAAACATTGTGATGTCATAATGCAAATACATTATGACGTCATAATACAGTGTGACGTCATAGTGCATACTAATGAGCATGTCATCATATATTGTGATGTCATAATACATGCTCATGATACTCCAGTAGATATGACACAAATTGGGGTAAGAGAAATTGGTCATAATACCTGCAAATTACGCTCTCCTAATTCCTTGTGATGCCATAATGTGGATACATTATGACGTCATAATACATTGTGCCCTCATAGTGCATACTAATTAGCATGTCATCATACATTCTGATGTCATAATACATGCTCATGATACTCCAGTAGATATGACACAAATTGGGGTAAGAGAAATTGGTCATAATACCTGCAAATTACGCTCTCATAATTCCTTGTGATGTCATTATGCGGACACATTATGACGTCATAATACATTGCGACATCACAGTGCATACTAATTAGCATGTCATCATATATTGTGACGTCATAATACATGCTGATGATACTCCAGTAGATATGACACAAATTGGGGTAAGAGAAATTGGTCATAATATCTGCAAATTACGCTCTCATAATTCCTTGTGATGTCATAATGCGGACACATTATGACGTCATAATACATTGCGACATCACAGTGCATACTAATAAGCATGTCATCATATATTTTGACGTCATAATACATGCTCATGATACTCCAGTAGATATGACACAAATTGGGGTAAGAGAAATTGGTCATAATACCTGCAAATTACGCTCTCCTAAAACATTGTGATGTCATAATGTGAATACATTATGACGTCATAATACGGATACATTATGACGTCATAATACATTGGGATGTCATAGTGCATACTAATTAGCATGTCATCCTATATTGTGACGTCATAATACATGCTGATGATACTCCAGTAGATATGACACAAATTGGGGTAAGAGAAATTGGTCATAATATCTGCAAATTACGCTCTCATAATTCCTTGTGATGTCATAATGCGGACACATTATGACGTCATAATACATTGCGACATCACAGTGCATACTAATAAGCATGTCATCATATATTTTGACGTCATAATACATGCTCATGATACTCCAGTAGATATGACACAAATTGGGGTAAGAGAAATTGGTCATAATACCTGCAAATTACGCTCTCCTAAAACATTGTGATGTCATAATGCGAATACATTATGACGTCATAATACGGATACATTATGACGTCATAATACATTGTGACGTCATAGTGCATACTAATTAGCATGTCATCATATATTGTGACGTCATAATACATGCTCATGATACTCCAGTAGATATGACACAAATTGGGGTAAGAGAAATTGGTCATAATATCTGCAAATTACGCTCTCATAATTCCTTGTGATGTCATAATGCGGATACTTTATGACGTCATAATACATTGTGACGTTATAGTGCCTACTAATTAGCATGTCATCATATATTGTGACATCATAATACATGCTCATGATACTCCAGTAGATATGACACAAATTGGGGTAAGAGAAATTGGTCATAATACCTGCAAATTACGCTCTCATACTTCCTTGTGATGTCATAATGCGGATACATTATGACGTTATAATATATTGTGACGTCATACTGCACACTAATTTGCATGTCATCATATATTGTGACGTCATAATACATACTCATGATACTCCAGTAGATATGACACAAATTGGGGTAAGAGAAAGTGGTCATAATACCTGCAAATTACGCTCTCCTATTATATTGTGATGTCATAATGCGGATACATTATGACGTCATAATACATTGTGATGTCATAGTGAATACTAATTAGCAGGCCATCATATATTATGATGTCATAATACATGCTCATGATACTCCAGTACATATGACAAAAATTGGGTTAAGAGTAATTGGTCATTATACCTGCAAATTACGCTCTCCTAAAACATTGTGATCTCATAATGCAAATACATTATGACGTCATAATACAGTGTGACGTCATAGTGCATACTAATGAGCATGTCATCATATATTGTGATGTCATAATACATGCTCATGATACTCCAGTAGATATGACACAAATTGGGGTAAGAGAAATTGGTCATAATACCTGCAAATTACGCTCTCCTAATTCCTTGTGATGCCATAATGTGGATACATTATGACGTCATAATACATTGTGCCCTCATAGTGCATACTAATTAGCATGTCATCATACATTCTGATGTCATAATACATGCTCATGATCCTCCAGTAGATATGACACAAATTGGGGTAAGAGAAATTGGTCATAATACCTGCAAATTACGCTCTCATAATTCCTTGTGATGTCATAATGCGGACACATTATGACTTCATAATGCATTGTGATGTCATAGTGCATACTAATTAGCATGTCATCATATATTTTGACTTCATAATACATGCTCATGATACACCAGTAGATATGACACAAATTGGGGAAAGAAAAATTGGTCATAATACATGCAAATTAGGCTCTCATAATTCCTTGTGATGTCATAATGCGGATACATTAAGATGTCATGATACATTCTGACGTCATAGTGCATACTACTTAGCATGTCATCATATATTGTGACATCATAATACAAGCTCATGATACTCCAGAACATATGACACAAATTGGGGTAAGAGAAATTGGTCATAATACCTGCAAATTACGCTCTCCTATTACATTGTGATGTCATAGTGCATACTAATCAGCATGTCATCATATATTGTGACGTCTTAATTCATGCTCATGATACTCCAGTAGATATGACACAAATTGGGGTAAGAGAAATTGGTCATAATACCTGCAAATTACGCTCTCATAATTCCTTGTGATGTCATAATGCGGATATATTATGACGTCATAATACATTGTGATGTCATAGTGCATACTAATTAGCATGTCATCATATATTGTGATGTCATAATACATGCTCATGATACTCCAGTACATATGACACAAATTGGGTTAAGAGAAATTGGTCATAATACCTGCAAATTACGCTCTCCTAAAACACTGTGATGCCATAATGCGGATACATTATGACGTCATAATGCATTGTGACGTCATAGTGCATACTAATTAGCATGTCATCATATATTGTGACGTCATAATACATGCTCATGATACTCCAGTACATATGACACAAATTGTGTTAAGAGAAATTGGTAATAATACCTGCAAATTACGGTCTCCTAAAACATTGTGATGTCATAATGCGGATACATTATGATGTCATAACACATTGTGACATCATAGTGCATACTAATTAGCATGTCATCATATATTGTGATGTCATAATGCATGCTCATGTTACTCCGGTAGATATGACACAAATTGGGGTAAGAGAAATTGGTCATAATACCTACAAATTACGCTCTCCTAATTCCTTTTGATGTCATAATGCGGATACATTATGACGTCATAATACATTGTGACGTCATAGTGCATACTAATTAGCATGTCATCATATATTGTGACGTCATAATACATGCTCATGATCCTCCAGTAGATATGACAAAAATTGGGATAAGAGATATTCGTCATAATACCTGCAAATTACGCTCTCATAATTCCTTGTGATGTCATAATGCGGACACATTATGACGTCATAATATATTGTGACATCAGAGTGCATACTAATTAGCATGTCATCATATATTGTGACGTCATAATACATGCTCATGATACTCCAGTAGATATGACACAAATTGGGGTAAGTGAAATTGGTCATAATACCTGCAAATTACGCTCTCCTAATTCCTTGAGATGTCATAATGCGGATATATTGTGACGTCATAATATATTGTGACGTTATAGTGCATACTAATTAGCATGTCATCATATATTGTGACGTCATAATACATGCTCATAATACTCCAGTAGATATGACACAAATTGTGGTAAGAGAAATTGGTCATAATGCCAGCAAATTATGCTCTCCTAACACATTGTGATGTCATAATGCCGATACATTACTAAGTCATAATACATTGTGATGTCATAGTGCATACTAAATATGATGTCATCATATATTGTGACGTCATAATACATGCTCATGATACTCCAGTACATATGACACAATTTGGGTTAAGAGAAATTGGTCATAAAACCTGCAAATTACGCTCTCCTAAAACATTGTGATGTCATAATGCGGATACATTATGACGTCATAATACATTGTGACGTCATAGTGCATACTAATTAGTATGTCATCATATATTGTGACGTCATAATACGTGCTCATGATACTCCAGTAGATATGACACAAATTGCGGTAAGGGAAATTGGTAATAATAACTGCAAATTACGCTCTCAGTATTGCTTGTAATGTCATAATGCGGATACATTATGACGTCATAATACATTGTGACGTCATAGTGCATACTAAATATGATGTCATCATATATTGTGATGTCATAATAGATGCTCATGATACTCCAGTAGATATGACACAAATTTGGGTAAGTAAAATTGGTCATAATACCTGCAAATTACGCTCCCATAATTCCTTGTGATGTCATAATGTGGATACATTATGATGTCATAATACATTGTGACATCATAGTGCATACTAGTTAGCATGTCATCATATATTGTGACATCATAATACATGCTCATGATACTCCAGTAGAAATGACACAAATTGTGTTAAGAGAAATTCGTCATAATACCTGCAAATTACACTCTCATAATTCCTTGTGATGTCATAATGCGGATACATTTTGACGTCATAATGCATTGTGACGTCATAGTGCATACTAATTAGCATGTCATCATATATTGTGACGTCATAATACATGCTCATGATATTCCAGTAGATATGACACAAATTGGGGTAAGAGAAATTGGTCATAATACCTGCAAATTACGCTCTCCTAATACATTGTGATGTCATAATGAGGACACATTATGACGTCATAATACATTGTGACATCATAGTGCATACTACTTTGCATGTCATCATATATTGTGATGTCATAATACATGCTCATGATACTCCAGTACATATGACACAAATTGGGTTAAGAGAAATTGGTCATAATACCTGCAAATTACGCTCTCCTAAAACATTGTGATGTCATAATGCGGACACATTATGATGTCATAATACATTGTGACATCATAGTGCATACTAATTAGCATGTCATCATATATTGTGATATCATAATGCATGCTCATGATACTCCAGTAGATATGACACAAATTGGGGTAAGAGAAATTGGTCATAATACCTGCAAATTACGCTCTCCTAATTCCTTGTGATGTCATGTTGCGGATACATTATGACGTCATAATACATTGTGACGTCATAGTGCATACTAATTAGCATGTCATCATATATTGTGACGTCATAATACATGCTCATGATCCTCCAGTTGATATGACACAAATTGGGGTAAGAGAAATTGGTCATAATACCTGCAAATTATGCTCTCATAATTCCTTGTGATGTCATATTTCGGACACATTATGACGTCATAATACATTGTGACATCATAGGGCATACTAATTAGCATGTCATCATATATTGTGACGTCATAATACATGCTCATGATACTCCAGTAGATATGACACAAATTGGGGTAAGAGAAATTGGTCATAATACCTGCAAATTACGCTCTCATAATTCCTTGTGATGTCATAATACGGATACATTATGACGTCATAATACATAGTGACGTCATAGTGCATACTACTTAGCATGTCGTCATATGTTGTGACGTCATAATACATGCTCATGATACTCCCGTACATATGACACAAATTGGGTTAAGAGAAATTGGTCATAATACCTGCAAATTACGCTCTCATAATTCCTTGTGATGTCATAATGCGGATACATTATGACGTCATAATATATTGTGACGTCATAGTGCATACTACTTAGCATGTCATCATATATTGTGATGTCATAATGCATGCTCATGATACTCCAGTAGATATGACACAAATTGGGGTAAGAGAAATTGGTCATAATACCTGCAAATTACGCTCTCATAATACCTTGAGATGTCATAATGCGGATACATTAGGACGTCATAATACACTGTGACGTCATAGTGTAAACTAATTAGCATGTCATCGTATATTGTGACGTCATAATACATGCTCATGATACTCCAGTACATAAGACACAAATTGGGTTAAGAGAAATTGGTCATAATACCTGCAAATTATGCTCTCCTAAAACATTGTGATGTCATAATGCGGATACATTATGACGTCATAATACATTGTGAGGTCATAGTGCATACTAATTAGCATGTCATCATATATTGTGATGTCATAACACATGCTCATGACACTCCAGTAGATATGACACAAATTGGGGTAAGAGAAATTGGTCATAATACCTGCAAATTACGCTCTCATAATACCTTGTGATGTCATAATGAGGATACATTATGACGTCATAATGCATTGTGACGTCATAGTGCATACTAATTAGCATGTCATCATATATTGTGACGTCATAATACATACTTGTGATACTCCAGTAGATATGACACAAATTGTGGTAAGAGAAATTGGTCATAATACCTGCAAATTACGCTCTCCTAATTCCTTGAGATGTCATAATGTGGATACATTATGACGTCATAATAAATTGTGACATCATACTGCATACTAATTAGCATGTCATCACATATTGTGACGTCATAATACATGCTCATGATCCTCCAGTAGATATGACACAAATTGGGGTAAGAAAAATTGGTCATAATACCTGCAAATTACGCTCTCATAATTCCTTGTGATGTCATAATGCGGACACATTATGACATCATAATACATTGTGACATCATAGTGCATACTAATTAGCATGACATCATATATTGTGACATCATAATACATGCTCAAGATACTCCAGTAGATATGACACAAATTGGGGTAAAAAAAATTGGTCATAATACCTGCAAATTACGCTCTCATAATTCCTTGTGATGTCATAATGCGGATACATTATGATGTCATAATACGTTGTGATGTCATAGTGCATACTAATTAGCATGTCTTCATATATTGTGACATCATAATACATGCTCATGATACTCCAGTACATATGACACAAATTGGGTTAAGAGAAATTGGTCATAATACCTGCAAATTACGCTCTCCTAAAACATTGTGATGACGTAATGCGGATACATTATGACGTCATAATACATTGTGACGTCATAGTGCATAGTAATTAGCATGTCATCATATATTGTGATGTCATAATACATGCTCATGACACTCCAGTAGATATGACACAAATTGGGTTAAGAGGAATTCGTCATAATACCTGCAAATTGCGCTCTACTAAAACATTGTGATGTCATAATGCGGATACTTTATGACGTCATAATACATTGTGACGTCATAGTGCATACTAATTAGCATGTCATCATATATTGTGATGTCATAATACATGCTCATGACACTCCAGTATATATGACACAAATTGGGGTAAGAGAAATTGGTGATAATACCTGCAAATTACGCTCTCATAATTCCTTGTGATGTCATAATGCGGATACATTATGACGTCATAATACATTGTAACGTCATAGTGCATACTACTTAGCATGTCATCATATATTGTTACGTCATAATACATACTCGTGATACTCCAGTAGATATGACAGAAATTGTGGTAAGAGAAATTGGTCATAATACCTGCAAATTACGCTCTCCTAATTCCTTGTGATGTCATAATGTGGATACATTATGATGTCATAATACATTGTGACATCATACTGCATACTAATTAGCATGTCATCATATATTGTGACGTCATAATACATGCTCATGATACTCCAGTAGATATGACACAAATTGCGGTAAGGGAAATTCGACATAATACCTGCAAATTACGCTCTCATTATTTCTTGTGATGTCATAATGCGGATACATTATGACGTCATAATACATTGTGCCCTCATAGTGCATACTAATTAGCATGTCATCCTATATTGTGACGTCATAATACATGCTCATGATACTCCAGTAGATTTGACACAAATTGGGGTAAGAGAAATTGGTCATAGTACCTGCAAATTACGCTCTCCTAATACATTGTGATGTCATAATGCGGATATATTATGACGTCATAATACATTGTGACCTCATAGTGCATAGTAATTAGCATGTCATCATATATTGTGACGTCATAATACTTGCTCATGTTACTCCAGTAGATATGACACAAATTGGGGTAAGAGAAAATGGTCATAATACATGCAAATTACGCTCTCCTATTACATTGTGATGTCATAATGCGGATACATTATGACGTCTTAATACATTGTGACGTCATAGTGCATACCAATTAGCATGTCATCATATATTGTGACGTCATAATACATGCTCATGATACTCCAGTAGATATGACACAAATTGCGGTAAGGGAAATTGGTAATAATAACTGCAAATTACGCTCTCAGTATTGCTTGTAATGTCACAATGCGGATACATTATGACGTCATAATACATTGTGACGTCATAGTGCATACTAATTAGCATGTCATCATATATTGTGACGTCATAATACATGCTCATGATACTCCAGTAGATATGACACAAATTGGGGTAAGTAAAATTGGTCATAATACCTGCAAATTACGCTCCCATAATTCCTTGTGATGTCATAATGCGGATACATTATGATGTCATAATACATTGTGACGTCATAGTGCATACTAGTTAGCATGTCATCATATATTGTGACATCATAATACATGCTCATGATGCTCCAGTAGAAATGACACAAATTGTGTTAAGAGAAATTCGTCATAATACCTGCAAATTACGCTCTCATAATTCCTTGTGATGTCATAATGCGGATACATTATGACATCATACTACATAGTGCATACTAATTAGCATGTCATCATATATTGTGACGTCATAATACATACTCATGATGCTCCAGGAGCTTTGACACAAATTGGGGTAAGAGAAATTGGTCATAATACCTGCAAATTACGCTCTCCTAATTCCTTGTGATGCAATAATGTGGATACATTATGACGTCATAATACATTGTGCCCTCATAGTGCATACTAATTAGCATGTCATCATACATTGTGATGTCATAATACATCCTCATGATACTCCAGTAGATATGACACAAATTGGGGTAAGAGAAATTGGTCATAATACCTGCAAATTACGCTCTCATAATTCCTTGTGATGTCATAATGCGGACACATTTTGACGTCATAATACATTGTGACATCATACTGCATACTAATTAGCATGTCATCATATATTTTGACGTCATAATACATGCTCATGATACTCCAGTAGATATGACACAAATTGGGGTAAGAGAAATTGGTCATACTACCTGCAAATTACGCTCTCCTAAAACATTGTGATGTCATAATGCGAATACGTTATGACGTCATAATACGGATACATTATGACGTCATAATACATTGTGACGTCATAGTGCATACTAATTAGCATGTCATCATATATTGTGACGTCATAATACATGCTCATGATACTCCAGTAGATATGACACAAATTGGGGTAAGAGAAATTGGTCATAATACCTGCAAATTACACTCTCCTAATACATTGTGATGTCATAATGCGGATACATTATGACGTCATAATACATTGCGACGTCATAGTGCATACTAATTAGCATGTCATCATATATTGTGACGTCATAATACAAGCTCATGATACTCCAGTAGATATGACACAAATTGCGGTAAGGGAAATTCGTCATAATACCTGCAAATTACGCTCTCATTATTTCTTGTGATGTCATAATGCGGATACATTATGACGTCATAATACATTGTGACGTCATAGTGCATACTAATTAGCATGTCATTATATATTGTGACGTCATAATACATGCTCATGATACTCCAGTAGATATGACACAAATTGGGGTAAGAGAAATTGGTTATAATACCTGCAAATTACGCTCTCATAATTCCTTGTGATGTCATAATGCGGACACATTATGACGTCATAATACATTGTGACATCATAGTGAATACTAATTATCATGTCATCATATATTGTGATGTCATAATACATGCTCATGATACTCCAGTACATATGACACAAATTTTGTTAAGGGAAATAGGTCATAATACCTGCAAATTACGCTCTCCTAAAACATTGTGATGTCATAATGCGGATACATTATAACGTCATAATACAGTGTGACGTCATAGTGCATACTAATTAGCATGTCATCATATATTGTGATGTCATAATACATGCTCATGATACTCCAGTAGATATGACACAAATTGGCGTAAGAGAAATTGGTCATAATACCTGCAAATTACACTCTCATAATTCCTTGGGATGTCATAATGCAGATACATTATGACGTCATAATACATTGTGACGTTATAGTGCATACTAATTAGCATGTGATCATATATTTTGAAGTCATAATACATGCTCATGATACTGCAGTAGATATGACACAAATTGGGGTAAGAGAAATTGGTCATAATACCTGCAAATTACGCTCTCATAATTCCTTGTGATGTCAAAATGCGGATACATTATGATATCATACTACATAGTGCATACTAATTAGCATGTCATCATATATTGTGACGTCATAATACATACTCATGATGCTCCAGGAGATATGACACAAATTGGGGTAAGAGAAATTGGTCATAATACCTGTAAATTACGCTCTCCTAATTCCTTGTGATGCCATAATGTGGATACATTATGACGTCATAATACATTGTGCCCTCATAGTGCATACTAATTAGCATGTCATCATACATTGTGATGTCATAATACATCCTCATGATACTCCAGTAGATATGACACAAATTGGGGTAAGAGAAATTGGTCATAATAACTGCAAATTACGCTCTCATAATTCCTTGTGATGTCATAATGCGGACACATTATGACGTCATAATACATTGTGCCCTCATAGTGCATACTAATTAGCATGTCATCATATATTTTGACGTCATAATACATGCTCATGGTACTCCAGTAGATATGACACAAATTGGGGTAAGAAAAATTGGACATACTACCTGCAAATTACGCTCTCCTAAAACCTTGTGATGTCATGATGCGAATACATTATGACGTCATAATATGGATGCATTATGACGTCATAATACATTGTGACGTCATAGTGCATACTAATTAGCATGTCATCATATATTGTGACGTCATAATACATGCTCATGATACTCCAGTACATATGACACAAATTGTGTTAAGAGAAATTGGTAATAATACCTGCAAATTACGGTCTCCTAAAACATTGTGATGTCATAATGCGGATACATTATGATGTCATAACACATTGTGACATCATAGTGCATACTAATTAGCATGTCATCATATATTGTGATGTCATAATGCATGCTCATGTTACTCCGGTAGATATGACACAAATTGGGGTAAGAGAAATTGGTCATAATACCTACAAATTACGCTCTCCTAATTCCTTTTGATGTCATAATGCGGATACATTATGACGTCATAATACATTGTGACGTCATAGTGCATACTAATTAGCATGTCATCATATATTGTGACGTCATAATACATGCTCATGATCCTCCAGTAGATATGACAAAAATTGGGATAAGAGATATTCGTCATAATACCTGCAAATTACGCTCTCATAATTCCTTGTGATGTCATAATGCGGACACATTATGACGTCATAATATATTGTGACATCAGAGTGCATACTAATTAGCATGTCATCATATATTGTGACGTCATAATACATGCTCATGATACTCCAGTAGATATGACACAAATTGGGGTAAGTGAAATTGGTCATAATACCTGCAAATTACGCTCTCCTAATTCCTTGAGATGTCATAATGCGGATATATTGTGACGTCATAATATATTGTGACGTTATAGTGCATACTAATTAGCATGTCATCATATATTGTGACGTCATAATACATGCTCATAATACTCCAGTAGATATGACACAAATTGTGGTAAGAGAAATTGGTCATAATGCCAGCAAATTATGCTCTCCTAACACATTGTGATGTCATAATGCCGATACATTACTAAGTCATAATACATTGTGATGTCATAGTGCATACTAAATATGATGTCATCATATATTGTGACGTCATAATACATGCTCATGATACTCCAGTACATATGACACAATTTGGGTTAAGAGAAATTGGTCATAAAACCTGCAAATTACGCTCTCCTAAAACATTGTGATGTCATAATGCGGATACATTATGACGTCATAATACATTGTGACGTCATAGTGCATACTAATTAGTATGTCATCATATATTGTGACGTCATAATACGTGCTCATGATACTCCAGTAGATATGACACAAATTGCGGTAAGGGAAATTGGTAATAATAACTGCAAATTACGCTCTCAGTATTGCTTGTAATGTCATAATGCGGATACATTATGACGTCATAATACATTGTGACGTCATAGTGCATACTAAATATGATGTCATCATATATTGTGATGTCATAATAGATGCTCATGATACTCCAGTAGATATGACACAAATTTGGGTAAGTAAAATTGGTCATAATACCTGCAAATTACGCTCCCATAATTCCTTGTGATGTCATAATGTGGATACATTATGATGTCATAATACATTGTGACATCATAGTGCATACTAGTTAGCATGTCATCATATATTGTGACATCATAATACATGCTCATGATACTCCAGTAGAAATGACACAAATTGTGTTAAGAGAAATTCGTCATAATACCTGCAAATTACACTCTCATAATTCCTTGTGATGTCATAATGCGGATACATTTTGACGTCATAATGCATTGTGACGTCATAGTGCATACTAATTAGCATGTCATCATATATTGTGACGTCATAATACATGCTCATGATATTCCAGTAGATATGACACAAATTGGGGTAAGAGAAATTGGTCATAATACCTGCAAATTACGCTCTCCTAAAACATTGTGATGTCATAATGCGGACACATTATGATGTCATAATACATTGTGACATCATAGTGCATACTAATTAGCATGTCATCATATATTGTGATATCATAATGCATGCTCATGATACTCCAGTAGATATGACACAAATTGGGGTAAGAGAAATTGGTCATAATACCTGCAAATTACGCTCTCCTAATTCCTTGTGATGTCATGTTGCGGATACATTATGACGTCATAATACATTGTGACGTCATAGTGCATACTAATTAGCATGTCATCATATATTGTGACGTCATAATACATGCTCATGATCCTCCAGTTGATATGACACAAATTGGGGTAAGAGAAATTGGTCATAATACCTGCAAATTATGCTCTCATAATTCCTTGTGATGTCATATTTCGGACACATTATGACGTCATAATACATTGTGACATCATAGGGCATACTAATTAGCATGTCATCATATATTGTGACGTCATAATACATGCTCATGATACTCCAGTAGATATGACACAAATTGGGGTAAGAGAAATTGGTCATAATACCTGCAAATTACGCTCTCATAATTCCTTGTGATGTCATAATACGGATACATTATGACGTCATAATACATAGTGACGTCATAGTGCATACTACTTAGCATGTCGTCATATGTTGTGACGTCATAATACATGCTCATGATACTCCCGTACATATGACACAAATTGGGTTAAGAGAAATTGGTCATAATACCTGCAAATTACGCTCTCATAATTCCTTGTGATGTCATAATGCGGATACATTATGACGTCATAATATATTGTGACGTCATAGTGCATACTACTTAGCATGTCATCATATATTGTGATGTCATAATGCATGCTCATGATACTCCAGTAGATATGACACAAATTGGGGTAAGAGAAATTGGTCATAATACCTGCAAATTACGCTCTCATAATACCTTGAGATGTCATAATGCGGATACATTAGGACGTCATAATACACTGTGACGTCATAGTGTAAACTAATTAGCATGTCATCGTATATTGTGACGTCATAATACATGCTCATGATACTCCAGTACATAAGACACAAATTGGGTTAAGAGAAATTGGTCATAATACCTGCAAATTATGCTCTCCTAAAACATTGTGATGTCATAATGCGGATACATTATGACGTCATAATACATTGTGAGGTCATAGTGCATACTAATTAGCATGTCATCATATATTGTGATGTCATAACACATGCTCATGACACTCCAGTAGATATGACACAAATTGGGGTAAGAGAAATTGGTCATAATACCTGCAAATTACGCTCTCATAATACCTTGTGATGTCATAATGAGGATACATTATGACGTCATAATGCATTGTGACGTCATAGTGCATACTAATTAGCATGTCATCATATATTGTGACGTCATAATACATACTTGTGATACTCCAGTAGATATGACACAAATTGTGGTAAGAGAAATTGGTCATAATACCTGCAAATTACGCTCTCCTAATTCCTTGAGATGTCATAATGTGGATACATTATGACGTCATAATAAATTGTGACATCATACTGCATACTAATTAGCATGTCATCACATATTGTGACGTCATAATACATGCTCATGATCCTCCAGTAGATATGACACAAATTGGGGTAAGAAAAATTGGTCATAATACCTGCAAATTACGCTCTCATAATTCCTTGTGATGTCATAATGCGGACACATTATGACATCATAATACATTGTGACATCATAGTGCATACTAATTAGCATGACATCATATATTGTGACATCATAATACATGCTCAAGATACTCCAGTAGATATGACACAAATTGGGGTAAAAAAAATTGGTCATAATACCTGCAAATTACGCTCTCATAATTCCTTGTGATGTCATAATGCGGATACATTATGATGTCATAATACGTTGTGATGTCATAGTGCATACTAATTAGCATGTCTTCATATATTGTGACATCATAATACATGCTCATGATACTCCAGTACATATGACACAAATTGGGTTAAGAGAAATTGGTCATAATACCTGCAAATTACGCTCTCCTAAAACATTGTGATGACGTAATGCGGATACATTATGACGTCATAATACATTGTGACGTCATAGTGCATAGTAATTAGCATGTCATCATATATTGTGATGTCATAATACATGCTCATGACACTCCAGTAGATATGACACAAATTGGGTTAAGAGGAATTCGTCATAATACCTGCAAATTGCGCTCTACTAAAACATTGTGATGTCATAATGCGGATACTTTATGACGTCATAATACATTGTGACGTCATAGTGCATACTAATTAGCATGTCATCATATATTGTGATGTCATAATACATGCTCATGACACTCCAGTATATATGACACAAATTGGGGTAAGAGAAATTGGTGATAATACCTGCAAATTACGCTCTCATAATTCCTTGTGATGTCATAATGCGGATACATTATGACGTCATAATACATTGTAACGTCATAGTGCATACTACTTAGCATGTCATCATATATTGTTACGTCATAATACATACTCGTGATACTCCAGTAGATATGACAGAAATTGTGGTAAGAGAAATTGGTCATAATACCTGCAAATTACGCTCTCCTAATTCCTTGTGATGTCATAATGTGGATACATTATGATGTCATAATACATTGTGACATCATACTGCATACTAATTAGCATGTCATCATATATTGTGACGTCATAATACATGCTCATGATACTCCAGTAGATATGACACAAATTGCGGTAAGGGAAATTCGACATAATACCTGCAAATTACGCTCTCATTATTTCTTGTGATGTCATAATGCGGATACATTATGACGTCATAATACATTGTGCCCTCATAGTGCATACTAATTAGCATGTCATCCTATATTGTGACGTCATAATACATGCTCATGATACTCCAGTAGATTTGACACAAATTGGGGTAAGAGAAATTGGTCATAGTACCTGCAAATTACGCTCTCCTAATACATTGTGATGTCATAATGCGGATATATTATGACGTCATAATACATTGTGACCTCATAGTGCATAGTAATTAGCATGTCATCATATATTGTGACGTCATAATACTTGCTCATGTTACTCCAGTAGATATGACACAAATTGGGGTAAGAGAAAATGGTCATAATACATGCAAATTACGCTCTCCTATTACATTGTGATGTCATAATGCGGATACATTATGACGTCTTAATACATTGTGACGTCATAGTGCATACCAATTAGCATGTCATCATATATTGTGACGTCATAATACATGCTCATGATACTCCAGTAGATATGACACAAATTGCGGTAAGGGAAATTGGTAATAATAACTGCAAATTACGCTCTCAGTATTGCTTGTAATGTCACAATGCGGATACATTATGACGTCATAATACATTGTGACGTCATAGTGCATACTAATTAGCATGTCATCATATATTGTGACGTCATAATACATGCTCATGATACTCCAGTAGATATGACACAAATTGGGGTAAGTAAAATTGGTCATAATACCTGCAAATTACGCTCCCATAATTCCTTGTGATGTCATAATGCGGATACATTATGATGTCATAATACATTGTGACGTCATAGTGCATACTAGTTAGCATGTCATCATATATTGTGACATCATAATACATGCTCATGATGCTCCAGTAGAAATGACACAAATTGTGTTAAGAGAAATTCGTCATAATACCTGCAAATTACGCTCTCATAATTCCTTGTGATGTCATAATGCGGATACATTATGACATCATACTACATAGTGCATACTAATTAGCATGTCATCATATATTGTGACGTCATAATACATACTCATGATGCTCCAGGAGCTTTGACACAAATTGGGGTAAGAGAAATTGGTCATAATACCTGCAAATTACGCTCTCCTAATTCCTTGTGATGCAATAATGTGGATACATTATGACGTCATAATACATTGTGCCCTCATAGTGCATACTAATTAGCATGTCATCATACATTGTGATGTCATAATACATCCTCATGATACTCCAGTAGATATGACACAAATTGGGGTAAGAGAAATTGGTCATAATACCTGCAAATTACGCTCTCATAATTCCTTGTGATGTCATAATGCGGACACATTTTGACGTCATAATACATTGTGACATCATACTGCATACTAATTAGCATGTCATCATATATTTTGACGTCATAATACATGCTCATGATACTCCAGTAGATATGACACAAATTGGGGTAAGAGAAATTGGTCATACTACCTGCAAATTACGCTCTCCTAAAACATTGTGATGTCATAATGCGAATACGTTATGACGTCATAATACGGATACATTATGACGTCATAATACATTGTGACGTCATAGTGCATACTAATTAGCATGTCATCATATATTGTGACGTCATAATACATGCTCATGATACTCCAGTAGATATGACACAAATTGGGGTAAGAGAAATTGGTCATAATACCTGCAAATTACACTCTCCTAATACATTGTGATGTCATAATGCGGATACATTATGACGTCATAATACATTGCGACGTCATAGTGCATACTAATTAGCATGTCATCATATATTGTGACGTCATAATACAAGCTCATGATACTCCAGTAGATATGACACAAATTGCGGTAAGGGAAATTCGTCATAATACCTGCAAATTACGCTCTCATTATTTCTTGTGATGTCATAATGCGGATACATTATGACGTCATAATACATTGTGACGTCATAGTGCATACTAATTAGCATGTCATTATATATTGTGACGTCATAATACATGCTCATGATACTCCAGTAGATATGACACAAATTGGGGTAAGAGAAATTGGTTATAATACCTGCAAATTACGCTCTCATAATTCCTTGTGATGTCATAATGCGGACACATTATGACGTCATAATACATTGTGACATCATAGTGAATACTAATTATCATGTCATCATATATTGTGATGTCATAATACATGCTCATGATACTCCAGTACATATGACACAAATTTTGTTAAGGGAAATAGGTCATAATACCTGCAAATTACGCTCTCCTAAAACATTGTGATGTCATAATGCGGATACATTATAACGTCATAATACAGTGTGACGTCATAGTGCATACTAATTAGCATGTCATCATATATTGTGATGTCATAATACATGCTCATGATACTCCAGTAGATATGACACAAATTGGCGTAAGAGAAATTGGTCATAATACCTGCAAATTACACTCTCATAATTCCTTGGGATGTCATAATGCAGATACATTATGACGTCATAATACATTGTGACGTTATAGTGCATACTAATTAGCATGTGATCATATATTTTGAAGTCATAATACATGCTCATGATACTGCAGTAGATATGACACAAATTGGGGTAAGAGAAATTGGTCATAATACCTGCAAATTACGCTCTCATAATTCCTTGTGATGTCAAAATGCGGATACATTATGATATCATACTACATAGTGCATACTAATTAGCATGTCATCATATATTGTGACGTCATAATACATACTCATGATGCTCCAGGAGATATGACACAAATTGGGGTAAGAGAAATTGGTCATAATACCTGTAAATTACGCTCTCCTAATTCCTTGTGATGCCATAATGTGGATACATTATGACGTCATAATACATTGTGCCCTCATAGTGCATACTAATTAGCATGTCATCATACATTGTGATGTCATAATACATCCTCATGATACTCCAGTAGATATGACACAAATTGGGGTAAGAGAAATTGGTCATAATAACTGCAAATTACGCTCTCATAATTCCTTGTGATGTCATAATGCGGACACATTATGACGTCATAATACATTGTGCCCTCATAGTGCATACTAATTAGCATGTCATCATATATTTTGACGTCATAATACATGCTCATGGTACTCCAGTAGATATGACACAAATTGGGGTAAGAAAAATTGGACATACTACCTGCAAATTACGCTCTCCTAAAACCTTGTGATGTCATGATGCGAATACATTATGACGTCATAATATGGATGCATTATGACGTCATAATACATTGTGACGTCATAGTGCATACTAATTAGCATGTCATCATATATTGTAACGTCATAATACATGCTCATGATACTCCAGTAGATATGACACAAATTGGGGTAAGAGAAATTGGTCATATTACCTGCAAATTACGCTCTCCTAATACATTGTGATGTCATAATGCGGATACATTATGACGTCATAATACATTGCGACGTCATACTGCATACTAATTAGCATGTCATCATATATTGTGACGTCATAATGCATGCTCATGATACTCCAGTAGATATGACACAAATTGCGGTAAGGGAAATTCGTCATAATACCTGCAAATTACGCTCTCATTATTTCTTGTGATGTCATAATGCGGATACATTATGACGTCAGAATACATTGTGACGTCATAGTGCATACTAATTAGCATGTCATCATATATTGTGACGTCATAATACATGCTCATGATACTCCAGTAGATATGACACAAATTGGGGTAAGAGAAATTGGTTATAATACCTGCAAATTACGCTCTCATAATTCCTTGTGATGTCATAATGGGGACACATTATGACGTCATAATACATTGTGACGTCATAGTGAATACTAATTAGCATGTCATCATATATTGTGATGTCATAATACATGCTCATGATACTCCAGTACATATGACACAAATTTTGTTAAGGGAAATTGGTCATAATACCTGCAAATTACGCTCTCCTAAAACATTGTGATGTCATAATGCGGATACATTATGACGTCATAATACAGTGTGACGTCATAGTGCATACTAATTAGCATGTCATCATATATTGTGATGTCATAATACATGCTCATGATACTCCAGTAGATATGACACAAATTGGGGTAAGAGAAATTGGTCATAATACCTGCAAATTACACTCTCATAATTCCTTGGGATGTCATAATGCGGATACATTATGACGTCATAATACATTGTGACGTTATAGTGCATACTAATTAGCATGTCATCATATATTTTGACGTCATAATACATGCTCATGATACTCCAGTAGATATGACACAAATTGGGGTAAGAGAAATTGGTCATAATACCTGCAAATTACGCTCTCATAATTCCTTGTGATGTCATAATGCGGATACATTATGACATCATAATACATAGTGCATACTAATTAGCATGTCATCATATATTGTGACGTCATAATACATACTCATGATGCTCCAGGAGATATGACACAAATTGGGTTAAGAGAAATTGGTCATAATACCTGCAAATTACGCTCTCCTAATTCCTTGTGATGCCATAATGTGGATACATTATGACGTCATAATGCATTGTGCCCTCATAGTGCATACTAATTAGCATGTCATCATACATTGTGACGTCATAATGCATCCTCATGATACTCCAGTAGATATGACACACATTGGGGTAAGAGAAATTGGTCATAATACCTGCAAATTACACTCTCATAATTCCTTGTGATGTCATAATGCGGACACATTATGACGTCATAATACATTGTGCCCTCATAGTGCATACTAATTAGCATGTCATCTTTTATTTTGACGTCATAATACATGCTCATGATACTCCAGTAGATATGACACAAATTGGGGTAAGAGAAATTGGTCATACTACCTGCAAATTACGCTCTCCTAAAACATTGTGATGTCATAATGCGAATACATTATGACGTCCTAATACGGATACATTATGACGTCATAATACATTGTGACGTCATAGTGCATACTAATTAGCATGTCATCATATATTGTGACGTCATAATACATGCTCATGATACTCCAGTAGATATGACACAAATTGGGGTAAGAGAAATTGGTCATAATATCTGCAAATTACGCTCTCATAATTCCTTGTGATGTCATAATGCGGACACATTATGACGTCATAATACATTGCGACATCACAGTGCATACTAATAAGCATGTCATCATATATTTTGACGTCATAATACATGCTCATGATACTCCAGTAGATATGACACAAATTGGGGTAAGAGAAATTGGTCATAATACCTGCAAATTACGCTCTCCTAAAACATTGTGATGTCATAATGCGAATACATTATGACGTCATAATACAGATACATTATGACGTCATAATACATTGTGACGTCATAGTGCATACTAATTGGCATGTCATCATATATTGTGACGTCATAATGCATGCTCATGATACTCCAGTAGATATGACACAAATTGGGGTAAGAGAAATTGGTCATAATATCTGCAAATTACGCTCTCATAATTCCTTGTGATGTCATAATGCGGATACTTTATGACGTCATAATACATTGTGACGTTATAGTGCCTACTAATTAGCATGTCATCATATATTGTGACATCATAATACATGCTCATGATACTCCAGTAGATATGACACAAATTGGGGTAAGAGAAATTGGACATAATACCTGCAAATTACGCTCTCATACTTCCTTGTGATGTCATAATGCGGATACATTATGACGTTATAATATATTGTGACGTCATACTGCACACTAATTTGCATGTCATCATATATTGTGACGTCATAATACATACTCATGATACTCCAGTAGATATGACACAAATTGGGGTAAGAGAAAGTGGTCATAATACCTGCAAATTACGCTCTCCTATTATATTGTGATGTCATAATGCGGATACATTATGACGTCATAATACATTGTGATGTCATAGTGAATACTAATTAGCAGGCCATCATATATTATGATGTCATAATACATGCTCATGATACTCCAGTACATATGACAAAAATTGGGTTAAGAGAAATTGGTCATTATACCTGAAAATTACGCTCTCCTAAAACATTGTGATGTCATAATGCAAATACATTATGACGTCATAATACAGTGTGACGTCATAGTGCATACTAATGAGCATGTCATCATATATTGTGATGTCATAATACATGCTCATGATACTCCAGTAGATATGACACAAATTGGGGTAAGAGAAATTGGTCATAATACCTGCAAATTACGCTCTCCTAATTCCTTGTGATGCCATAATGTGGATACATTATGACGTCATAATACATTGTGCCCTCATAGTGCATACTAATTAGCATGTCATCATACATTCTGATGTCATAATACATGCTCATGATACTCCAGTAGATATGACACAAATTGTGGTAAGAGAAATTGGTCATAATACCTGCAAATTACGCTCTCATAATTCCTTGTGATGTCATTATGCGGACACATTATGACGTCATAATACATTGCGACATCACAGTGCATACTAATTAGCATGTCATCATATATTGTGACGTCATAATACATGCTGATGATACTCCAGTAGATATGACACAAATTGGGGTAAGAGAAATTGGTCATAATATCTGCAAATTACGCTCTCATAATTCCTTGTGATGTCATAATGCGGACACATTATGACGTCATAATACATTGCGACATCACAGTGCATACTAATAAGCATGTCATCATATATTTTGACGTCATAATACATGCTCATGATACTCCAGTAGATATGACACAAATTGGGGTAAGAGAAATTGGTCATAATACCTGCAAATTACGCTCTCCTAAAACATTGTGATGTCATAATGTGAATACATTATGACGTCATAATACGGATACATTATGACGTCATAATACATTGGGACGTCATAGTGCATACTAATTAGCATGTCATCCTATATTGTGACGTCATAATACATGCTGATGATACTCCAGTAGATATGACACAAATTGGGGTAAGAGAAATTGGTCATAATATCTGCAAATTACGCTCTCATAATTCCTTGTGATGTCATAATGCGGACACATTATGACGTCATAATACATTGCGACATCACAGTGCATACTAATAAGCATGTCATCATATATTTTGACGTCATAATACATGCTCATGATACTCCAGTAGATATGACACAAATTGGGGTAAGAGAAATTGGTCATAATACCTGCAAATTACGCTCTCCTAAAACATTGTGATGTCATAATGCGAATACATTATGACGTCATAATACGGATACATTATGACGTCATAATACATTGTGACGTCATAGTGCATACTAATTAGCATGTCATCATATATTGTGACGTCATAATACATGCTCATGATACTCCAGTAGATATGACACAAATTGGGGTAAGAGAAATTGGTCATAATATCTGCAAATTACGCTCTCATAATTCCTTGTGATGTCATAATGCGGATACTTTATGACGTCATAATACATTGTGACGTTATAGTGCCTACTAATTAGCATGTCATCATATATTGTGACATCATAATACATGCTCATGATACTCCAGTAGATATGACACAAATTGGGGTAAGAGAAATTGGTCATAATACCTGCAAATTACGCTCTCATACTTCCTTGTGATGTCATAATGCGGATACATTATGACGTTATAATATATTGTGACGTCATACTGCACACTAATTTGCATGTCATCATATATTGTGACGTCATAATACATACTCATGATACTCCAGTAGATATGACACAAATTGGGGTAAGAGAAAGTGGTCATAATACCTGCAAATTACGCTCTCCTATTATATTGTGATGTCATAATGCGGATACATTATGACGTCATAATACATTGTGATGTCATAGTGAATACTAATTAGCAGGCCATCATATATTATGATGTCATAATACATGCTCATGATACTCCAGTACATATGACAAAAATTGGGTTAAGAGTAATTGGTCATTATACCTGCAAATTACGCTCTCCTAAAACATTGTGATGTCATAATGCAAATACATTATGACGTCATAATACAGTGTGACGTCATAGTGCATACTAATGAGCATGTCATCATATACTGTGATGTCATAATACATGCTCATGATACTCCAGTAGATATGACACAAATTGGGGTAAGAGAAATTGGTCATAATACCTGCAAATTACGCTCTCCTAATTCCTTGTGATGCCATAATGTGGATACATTATGACGTCATAATACATTGTGCCCTCATAGTGCATACTAATTAGCATGTCATCATACATTCTGATGTCATAATACATGCTCATGATCCTCCAGTAGATATGACACAAATTGGGGTAAGAGAAATTGGTCATAATACCTGCAAATTACGCTCTCATAATTCCTTGTGATGTCATAATGCGGACACATTATGACTTCATAATGCATTGTGATGTCATAGTGCATACTAATTAGCATGTCATCATATATTTTGACTTCATAATACATGCTCATGATACACCAGTAGATATGACACAAATTGGGGAAAGAAAAATTGGTCATAATACATGCAAATTAGGCTCTCATAATTCCTTGTGATGTCATAATGCGGATACATTAAGATGTCATGATACATTCTGACGTCATAGTGCATACTACTTAGCATGTCATCATATATTGTGACATCATAATACAAGCTCATGATACTCCAGAACATATGACACAAATTGGGGTAAGAGAAATTGGTCATAATACCTGCAAATTACGCTCTCCTATTACATTGTGATGTCATAATGCGGGTACATTATGACGTCATAATACATTGTGACGTCATAGTGCATACTAATCAGCATGTCATCATATATTGTGACGTCTTAATTCATGCTCATGATACTCCAGTAGATATGACACAAATTGGGGTAAGAGAAATTGGTCATAATACCTGCAAATTACGCTCTCATAATTCCTTGTGATGTCATAATGCGGATATATTATGACGTCATAATACATTGTGATGTCATAGTGCATACTAATTAGCATGTCATCATATATTGTGATGTCATAATACATGCTCATGATACTCCAGTACATATGACACAAATTGGGTTAAGAGAAATTGGTCATAATACCTGCAAATTACGCTCTCCTAAAACACTGTGATGCCATAATGCGGATACATTATGACGTCATAATGCATTGTGACGTCATAGTGCATACTAATTAGCATGTCATCATATATTGTGACGTCATAATACATGCTCATGATACTCCAGTACATATGACACAAATTGTGTTAAGAGAAATTGGTAATAATACCTGCAAATTACGGTCTCCTAAAACATTGTGATGTCATAATGCGGATACATTATGATGTCATAACACATTGTGACATCATAGTGCATACTAATTAGCATGTCATCATATATTGTGATGTCATAATGCATGCTCATGTTACTCCGGTAGATATGACACAAATTGGGGTAAGAGAAATTGGTCATAATACCTACAAATTACGCTCTCCTAATTCCTTTTGATGTCATAATGCGGATACATTATGACGTCATAATACATTGTGACGTCATAGTGCATACTAATTAGCATGTCATCATATATTGTGACGTCATAATACATGCTCATGATCCTCCAGTAGATATGACAAAAATTGGGATAAGAGATATTCGTCATAATACCTGCAAATTACGCTCTCATAATTCCTTGTGATGTCATAATGCGGACACATTATGACGTCATAATATATTGTGACATCAGAGTGCATACTAATTAGCATGTCATCATATATTGTGACGTCATAATACATGCTCATGATACTCCAGTAGATATGACACAAATTGGGGTAAGTGAAATTGGTCATAATACCTGCAAATTACGCTCTCCTAATTCCTTGAGATGTCATAATGCGGATATATTGTGACGTCATAATATATTGTGACGTTATAGTGCATACTAATTAGCATGTCATCATATATTGTGACGTCATAATACATGCTCATAATACTCCAGTAGATATGACACAAATTGTGGTAAGAGAAATTGGTCATAATGCCAGCAAATTATGCTCTCCTAACACATTGTGATGTCATAATGCCGATACATTACTAAGTCATAATACATTGTGATGTCATAGTGCATACTAAATATGATGTCATCATATATTGTGACGTCATAATACATGCTCATGATACTCCAGTACATATGACACAATTTGGGTTAAGAGAAATTGGTCATAAAACCTGCAAATTACGCTCTCCTAAAACATTGTGATGTCATAATGCGGATACATTATGACGTCATAATACATTGTGACGTCATAGTGCATACTAATTAGTATGTCATCATATATTGTGACGTCATAATACGTGCTCATGATACTCCAGTAGATATGACACAAATTGCGGTAAGGGAAATTGGTAATAATAACTGCAAATTACGCTCTCAGTATTGCTTGTAATGTCATAATGCGGATACATTATGACGTCATAATACATTGTGACGTCATAGTGCATACTAAATATGATGTCATCATATATTGTGATGTCATAATAGATGCTCATGATACTCCAGTAGATATGACACAAATTTGGGTAAGTAAAATTGGTCATAATACCTGCAAATTACGCTCCCATAATTCCTTGTGATGTCATAATGTGGATACATTATGATGTCATAATACATTGTGACATCATAGTGCATACTAGTTAGCATGTCATCATATATTGTGACATCATAATACATGCTCATGATACTCCAGTAGAAATGACACAAATTGTGTTAAGAGAAATTCGTCATAATACCTGCAAATTACACTCTCATAATTCCTTGTGATGTCATAATGCGGATACATTTTGACGTCATAATGCATTGTGACGTCATAGTGCATACTAATTAGCATGTCATCATATATTGTGACGTCATAATACATGCTCATGATATTCCAGTAGATATGACACAAATTGGGGTAAGAGAAATTGGTCATAATACCTGCAAATTACGCTCTCCTAATACATTGTGATGTCATAATGAGGACACATTATGACGTCATAATACATTGTGACATCATAGTGCATACTACTTTGCATGTCATCATATATTGTGATGTCATAATACATGCTCATGATACTCCAGTACATATGACACAAATTGGGTTAAGAGAAATTGGTCATAATACCTGCAAATTACGCTCTCCTAAAACATTGTGATGTCATAATGCGGACACATTATGATGTCATAATACATTGTGACATCATAGTGCATACTAATTAGCATGTCATCATATATTGTGATATCATAATGCATGCTCATGATACTCCAGTAGATATGACACAAATTGGGGTAAGAGAAATTGGTCATAATACCTGCAAATTACGCTCTCCTAATTCCTTGTGATGTCATGTTGCGGATACATTATGACGTCATAATACATTATGACGTCATAGTGCATACTAATTAGCATGTCATCATATATTGTGACGTCATAATACATGCTCATGATCCTCCAGTTGATATGACACAAATTGGGGTAAGAGAAATTGGTCATAATACCTGCAAATTATGCTCTCATAATTCCTTGTGATGTCATATTTCGGACACATTATGACGTCATAATACATTGTGACATCATAGGGCATACTAATTAGCATGTCATCATATATTGTGACGTCATAATACATGCTCATGATACTCCAGTAGATATGACACAAATTGGGGTAAGAGAAATTGGTCATAATACCTGCAAATTACGCTCTCATAATTCCTTGTGATGTCATAATACGGATACATTATGACGTCATAATACATAGTGACGTCATAGTGCATACTACTTAGCATGTCGTCATATGTTGTGACGTCATAATACATGCTCATGATACTCCCGTACATATGACACAAATTGGGTTAAGAGAAATTGGTCATAATACCTGCAAATTACGCTCTCATAATTCCTTGTGATGTCATAATGCGGATACATTATGACGTCATAATATATTGTGACGTCATAGTGCATACTACTTAGCATGTCATCATATATTGTGATGTCATAATGCATGCTCATGATACTCCAGTAGATATGACACAAATTGGGGTAAGAGAAATTGGTCATAATACCTGCAAATTACGCTCTCATAATACCTTGAGATGTCATAATGCGGATACATTAGGACGTCATAATACACTGTGACGTCATAGTGTAAACTAATTAGCATGTCATCGTATATTGTGACGTCATAATACATGCTCATGATACTCCAGTACATAAGACACAAATTGGGTTAAGAGAAATTGGTCATAATACCTGCAAATTATGCTCTCCTAAAACATTGTGATGTCATAATGCGGATACATTATGACGTCATAATACATTGTGAGGTCATAGTGCATACTAATTAGCATGTCATCATATATTGTGATGTCATAACACATGCTCATGACACTCCAGTAGATATGACACAAATTGGGGTAAGAGAAATTGGTCATAATACCTGCAAATTACGCTCTCATAATACCTTGTGATGTCATAATGAGGATACATTATGACGTCATAATGCATTGTGACGTCATAGTGCATACTAATTAGCATGTCATCATATATTGTGTCGTCATAATACATACTTGTGATACTCCAGTAGATATGACACAAATTGTGGTAAGAGAAATTGGTCATAATACCTGCAAATTACGCTCTCCTAATTCCTTGAGATGTCATAATGTGGATACATTATGACGTCATAATAAATTGTGACATCATACTGCATACTAATTAGCATGTCATCACATATTGTGACGTCATAATACATGCTCATGATCCTCCAGTAGATATGACACAAATTGGGGTAAGAAAAATTGGTCATAATACCTGCAAATTACGCTCTCATAATTCCTTGTGATGTCATAATGCGGACACATTATGACATCATAATACATTGTGACATCATAGTGCATACTAATTAGCATGACATCATATATTGTGACATCATAATACATGCTCAAGATACTCCAGTAGATATGACACAAATTGGGGTAAAAAAAATTGGTCATAATACCTGCAAATTACGCTCTCATAATTCCTTGTGATGTCATAATGCGGATACATTATGATGTCATAATACGTTGTGATGTCATAGTGCATACTAATTAGCATGTCTTCATATATTGTGACATCATAATACATGCTCATGATACTCCAGTACATATGACACAAATTGGGTTAAGAGAAATTGGTCATAATACCTGCAAATTACGCTCTCCTAAAACATTGTGATGACGTAATGCGGATACATTATGACGTCATAATACATTGTGACGTCATAGTGCATAGTAATTAGCATGTCATCATATATTGTGATGTCATAATACATGCTCATGACACTCCAGTAGATATGACACAAATTGGGTTAAGAGGAATTCGTCATAATACCTGCAAATTGCGCTCTACTAAAACATTGTGATGTCATAATGCGGATACTTTATGACGTCATAATACATTGTGACGTCATAGTGCATACTAATTAGCATGTCATCATATATTGTGATGTCATAATACATGCTCATGACACTCCAGTATATATGACACAAATTGGGGTAAGAGAAATTGGTGATAATACCTGCAAATTACGCTCTCATAATTCCTTGTGATGTCATAATGCGGATACATTATGACGTCATAATACATTGTGACGTCATAGTGCATACTACTTAGCATGTCATCATATATTGTTACGTCATAATACATACTCGTGATACTCCAGTAGATATGACAGAAATTGTGGTAAGAGAAATTGGTCATAATACCTGCAAATTACGCTCTCCTAATTCCTTGTGATGTCATAATGTGGATACATTATGATGTCATAATACATTGTGACATCATACTGCATACTAATTAGCATGTCATCATATATTGTGACGTCATAATACATGCTCATGATACTCCAGTAGATATGACACAAATTGCGGTAAGGGAAATTCGACATAATACCTGCAAATTACGCTCTCATTATTTCTTGTGATGTCATAATGCGGATACATTATGACGTCATAATACATTGTGCCCTCATAGTGCATACTAATTAGCATGTCATCATATATTGTGACGTCATAATACATGCTCATGATACTCCAGTAGATTTGACACAAATTGGGGTAAGAGAAATTGGTCACAGTACCTGCAAATTACGCTCTCCTAATACATTGTGATGTCATAATGCGGATATATTATGACGTCATAACACATTGTGACGTCATAGTGCATAGTAATTAGCATGTCATCATATATTGTGACGTCATAATACTTGCTCATGTTACTCCAGTAGATATGACACAAATTGGGGTAAGAGAAAATGGTCATAATACATGCAAATTACGCTCTCCTATTACATTGTGATGTCATAATGCGGATACATTATGACGTCTTAATACATTGTGACGTCATAGTGCATACCAATTAGCATGTCATCATATATTGTGACGTCATAATACATGCTCATGATACTCCAGTAGATATGACACAAATTGCGGTAAGGGAAATTGGTAATAATAACTGCAAATTACGCTCTCAGTATTGCTTGTAATGTCACAATGCGGATACATTATGACGTCATAATACATTGTGACGTCATAGTGCATACTAATTAGCATGTCATCATATATTGTGACGTCATAATACATGCTCATGATACTCCAGTAGATATGACACAAATTGGGGTAAGTAAAATTGGTCATAATACCTGCAAATTACGCTCCCATAATTCCTTGTGATGTCATAATGCGGATACATTATGATGTCATAATACATTGTGACGTCATAGTGCATACTAGTTAGCATGTCATCATATATTGTGACATCATAATACATGCTCATGATGCTCCAGTAGAAATGACACAAATTGTGTTAAGAGAAATTCGTCATAATACCTGCAAATTACGCTCTCATAATTCCTTGTGATGTCATAATGCGGATACATTATGACATCATACTACATAGTGCATACTAATTAGCATGTCATCATATATTGTGACGTCATAATACATACTCATGATGCTCCAGGAGCTTTGACACAAATTGGGGTAAGAGAAATTGGTCATAATACCTGCAAATTACGCTCTCCTAATTCCTTGTGATGCCATAATGTGGATACATTATGACGTCATAATACATTGTGCCCTCATAGTGCATACTAATTAGCATGTCATCATACATTGTGATGTCATAATACATCCTCATGATACTCCAGTAGATATGACACAAATTGGGGTAAGAGAAATTGGTCATAATACCTGCAAATTACGCTCTCATAATTCCTTGTGATGTCATAATGCGGACACATTTTGACGTCATAATACATTGTGACATCATACTGCATACTAATTAGCATGTCATCATATATTTTGACGTCATAATACATGCTCATGATACTCCAGTAGATATGACACAAATTGGGGTAAGAGAAATTGGTCATACTACCTGCAAATTACGCTCTCCTAAAACATTGTGATGTCATAATGCGAATACGTTATGACGTCATAATACGGATACATTATGACGTCATAATACATTGTGACGTCATAGTGCATACTAATTAGCATGTCATCATATATTGTGACGTCATAATACATGCTCATGATACTCCAGTAGATATGACACAAATTGGGGTAAGAGAAATTGGTCATAATACCTGCAAATTACACTCTCCTAATACATTGTGATGTCATAATGCGGATACATTATGACGTCATAATACATTGCGACGTCATAGTGCATACTAATTAGCATGTCATCATATATTGTGACGTCATAATACAAGCTCATGATACTCCAGTAGATATGACACAAATTGCGGTAAGGGAAATTCGTCATAATACCTGCAAATTACGCTCTCATTATTTCTTGTGATGTCATAATGCGGATACATTATGACGTCATAATACATTGTGACGTCATAGTGCATACTAATTAGCATGTCATTATATATTGTGACGTCATAATACATGCTCATGATACTCCAGTAGATATGACACAAATTGGGGTAAGAGAAATTGGTTATAATACCTGCAAATTACGCTCTCATAATTCCTTGTGATGTCATAATGCGGACACATTATGACGTCATAATACATTGTGACATCATAGTGAATACTAATTATCATGTCATCATATATTGTGATGTCATAATACATGCTCATGATACTCCAGTACATATGACACAAATTTTGTTAAGGGAAATAGGTCATAATACCTGCAAATTACGCTCTCCTAAAACATTGTGATGTCATAATGCGGATACATTATAACGTCATAATACAGTGTGACGTCATAGTGCATACTAATTAGCATGTCATCATATATTGTGATGTCATAATACATGCTCATGATACTCCAGTAGATATGACACAAATTGGCGTAAGAGAAATTGGTCATAATACCTGCAAATTACACTCTCATAATTCCTTGGGATGTCATAATGCAGATACATTATGACGTCATAATACATTGTGACGTTATAGTGCATACTAATTAGCATGTGATCATATATTTTGAAGTCATAATACATGCTCATGATACTGCAGTAGATATGACACAAATTGGGGTAAGAGAAATTGGTCATAATACCTGCAAATTACGCTCTCATAATTCCTTGTGATGTCAAAATGCGGATACATTATGATATCATACTACATAGTGCATACTAATTAGCATGTCATCATATATTGTGACGTCATAATACATACTCATGATGCTCCAGGAGATATGACACAAATTGGGGTAAGAGAAATTGGTCATAATACCTGTAAATTACGCTCTCCTAATTCCTTGTGATGCCATAATGTGGATACATTATGACGTCATAATACATTGTGCCCTCATAGTGCATACTAATTAGCATGTCATCATACATTGTGATGTCATAATACATCCTCATGATACTCCAGTAGATATGACACAAATTGGGGTAAGAGAAATTGGTCATAATAACTGCAAATTACGCTCTCATAATTCCTTGTGATGTCATAATGCGGACACATTATGACGTCATAATACATTGTGCCCTCATAGTGCATACTAATTAGCATGTCATCATATATTTTGACGTCATAATACATGCTCATGGTACTCCAGTAGATATGACACAAATTGGGGTAAGAAAAATTGGACATACTACCTGCAAATTACGCTCTCCTAAAACCTTGTGATGTCATGATGCGAATACATTATGACGTCATAATATGGATGCATTATGACGTCATAATACATTGTGACGTCATAGTGCATACTAATTAGCATGTCATCATATATTGTAACGTCATAATACATGCTCATGATACTCCAGTAGATATGACACAAATTGGGGTAAGAGAAATTGGTCATATTACCTGCAAATTACGCTCTCCTAATACATTGTGATGTCATAATGCGGATACATTATGACGTCATAATACATTGCGACGTCATACTGCATACTAATTAGCATGTCATCATATATTGTGACGTCATAATGCATGCTCATGATACTCCAGTAGATATGACACAAATTGCGGTAAGGGAAATTCGTCATAATACCTGCAAATTACGCTCTCATTATTTCTTGTGATGTCATAATGCGGATACATTATGACGTCAGAATACATTGTGACGTCATAGTGCATACTAATTAGCATGTCATCATATATTGTGACGTCATAATACATGCTCATGATACTCCAGTAGATATGACACAAATTGGGGTAAGAGAAATTGGTTATAATACCTGCAAATTACGCTCTCATAATTCCTTGTGATGTCATAATGGGGACACATTATGACGTCATAATACATTGTGACGTCATAGTGAATACTAATTAGCATGTCATCATATATTGTGATGTCATAATACATGCTCATGATACTCCAGTACATATGACACAAATTTTGTTAAGGGAAATTTGTCATAATACCTGCAAATTACGCTCTCCTAAAACATTGTGATGTCATAATGCGGATACATTATGACGTCATAATACAGTGTGACGTCATAGTGCATACTAATTAGCATGTCATCATATATTGTGATGTCATAATACATGCTCATGATACTCCAGTAGATATGACACAAATTGGGGTAAGAGAAATTGGTCATAATACCTGCAAATTACACTCTCATAATTCCTTGGGATGTCATAATGCGGATACATTATGACGTCATAATACATTGTGACGTTATAGTGCATACTAATTAGCATGTCATCATATATTTTGACGTCATAATACATGCTCATGATACTCCAGTAGATATGACACAAATTGGGGTAAGAGAAATTGGTCATAATACCTGCAAATTACGCTCTCATAATTCCTTGTGATGTCATAATGCGGATACATTATGACATCATAATACATAGTGCATACTAATTAGCATGTCATCATATATTGTGACGTCATAATACATACTCATGATGCTCCAGGAGATATGACACAAATTGGGGTAAGAGAAATTGGTCATAATACCTGCAAATTACGCTCTCCTAATTCCTTGTGATGCCATAATGTGGATACATTATGACGTCATAATGCATTGTGCCCTCATAGTGCATACTAATTAGCATGTCATCATACATTGTGACGTCATAATGCATCCTCATGATACTCCAGTAGATATGACACAAATTGGGGTAAGAGAAATTGGTCATAATACCTGCAAATTACGCTCTCATAATTCCTTGTGATGTCATAATGCGGACACATTATGACGTCATAATACATTGTGCCCTCATAGTGCATACTAATTAGCATGTCATCTTTTATTTTGACGTCATAATACATGCTCATGATACTCCAGTAGATATGACACAAATTGGGGTAAGAGAAATTGGTCATACTACCTGCAAATTACGCTCTCCTAAAACATTGTGATGTCATAATGCGAATACATTATGACGTCCTAATACGGATACATTATGACGTCATAATACATTGTGACGTCATAGTGCATACTAATTAGCATGTCATCATATATTGTGACGTCATAATACATGCTCATGATACTCCAGTAGATATGACACAAATTGGGGTAAGAGAAATTGGTCATAATATCTGCAAATTGCGCTCTCATAATTCCTTGTGATGTCATAATGCGGACACATTATGACGTCATAATACATTGCGACATCACAGTGCATACTAATAAGCATGTCATCATATATTTTGACGTCATAATACATGCTCATGATACTCCAGTAGATATGACACAAATTGGGGTAAGAGAAATTGGTCATAATACCTGCAAATTATGCTCTCCTAAAACATTGTGATGTCATAATGCGAATACATTATGACGTCATAATACGGATACATTATGACGTCATAATACATTGTGACGTCATAGTGCATACTAATTGGCATGTCATCATATATTGTGACGTCATAATGCATGCTCATGATACTCCAGTAGATATGACACAAATTGGGGTAAGAGAAATTGGTCATAATATCTGCAAATTACGCTCTCATAATTCCTTGTGATGTCATAATGCGGATACTTTATGACGTCATAATACATTGTGACGTTATAGTGCCTACTAATTAGCATGTCATCATATATTGCGACATCATAATACATGCTCATGATACTCCAGTAGATATGACACAAATTGGGGTAAGAGAAATTTGTCATAATACCTGCAAATTACGCTCTCATACTTCCTTGTGATGTCATAATGCGGATACATTATGACGTTATAATATATTGTGATGTCATACTGCACACTAATTTGCATGTCATCATATATTGTGACGTCATAATACATACTCATGATACTCCAGTAGATATGACACAAATTGGGGTAAGAGAAAGTGGTCATAATACCTGCAAATTACGCTCTCCTATTATATTGTGATGTCATAATGCGGATACATTATGACGTCATAATACATTGTGATGTCATAGTGAATACTAATTAGCAGGCCATCATATATTATGATGTCATAATACATGCTCATGATACTCCAGTACATATGACAAAAATTGGGTTAAGAGAAATTGGTCATTATACCTGCAAATTACGCTCTCCTAAAACATTGTGATGTCATAATGCAAATACATTATGACGTCATAATACAGTGTGACGTCATAGTGCATACTAATGAGCATGTCATCATATATTGTGATGTCATAATACATGCTCATGATACTCCAGTAGATATGACACAAATTGGGGTAAGAGAAATTGGTCATAATACCTGCAAATTACGCTCTCCTAATTCCTTGTGATGCCATAATGTGGATACATTATGACGTCATAATACATTGTGCCCTCATAGTGCATACTAATTAGCATGTCATCATACATTCTGATGTCATAATACATGCTGATGATACTCCAGTAGATATGACACAAATTGGGGTAAGAGAAATTGGTCATAATACCTGCAAATTACGCTCTCATAATTCCTTGTGATGTCATTATGCGGACACATTATGACGTCATAATACATTGCGACCTCATAGTGCATACTAATTAGCATGTCATCATATATTGTGACGTCATAATACATGCTGATGATACTCCAGTAGATATGACACAAATTGGGGTAAGAGAAATTGGTCATAATATCTGCAAATTACGCTCTCATAATTCCTTGTGATGTCATAATGCGGACACATTATGACGTCATAATACATTGCGACATCACAGTGCATACTAATAAGCATGTCATCATATATTTTGACGTCATAATACATGCTCATGATACTCCAGTAGATATGACACAAATTGGGGTAAGAGAAATTGGTCATAATACCTGCAAATTACGCTCTCCTAAAACATTGTGATGTCATAATGTGAATACATTATGACGTCATAATACGGATACATTATGACGTCATAATACATTGTGACGTCATAGTGCATACTAATTAGCATGTCATCATATATTGTGACGTCATAATACATGCTGATGATACTCCAGTAGATATGACACAAATTGGGGTAAGAGAAATTGGTCATAATATCTGCAAATTACGCTCTCATAATTCCTTGTGATGTCATAATGCGGACACATTATGACGTCATAATACATTGCGACATCACAGTGCATACTAATAAGCATGTCATCATATATTTTGACGTCATAATACATGCTCATGATACTCCAGTAGATATGACACAAATTGGGGTAAGAGAAATTGGTCATAATACCTGCAAATTACGCTCTCCTAAAACATTGTGATGTCATAATGCGAATACATTATGACGTCATAATACGGATACATTATGACGTCATAATACATTGTGACGTCATAGTGCATACTAATTAGCATGTCATCATATATTGTGACGTCATAATACATGCTCATGATACTCCAGTAGATATGACACAAATTGGGGTAAGAGAAATTGGTCATAATATCTGCAAATTACGCTCTCATAATTCCTTGTGATGTCATAATGCGGATACTTTATGACGTCATAATACATTGTGACGTTATAGTGCCTACTAATTAGCATGTCATCATATATTGTGACATCATAATACATGCTTATGATACTCCAGTAGATATGACACAAATTGGGGTAAGAGAAATTGGTCATAATACCTGCAAATTACGCTCTCATACTTCCTTGTGATGTCATAATGCGGATACATTATGACGTTATAATATATTGTGACGTCATACTGCACACTAATTTGCATGTCATCATATATTGTGACGTCATAATACATACTCATGATACTCCAGTAGATATGACACAAATTGGGGTAAGAGAAAGTGGTCATAATACCTGCAAATTACGCTCTCCTATTATATTGTGATGTCATAATGCGGATACATTATGACGTCATAATACATTGTGATGTCATAGTGAATACTAATTAGCAGGCCATCATATATTATGATGTCATAATACATGCTCATGATACTCCAGTACATATGACAAAAATTGGGTTGAGTAATTGGTCATTATACCTGCAAAGTACGCTCTCCTAAAACATTGTGATGTCATAATGCAAATACATTATGACGTCATAATACAGTGTGACGTCATAGTGCATACTAATGAGCATGTCATCATATATTGTGATGTCATAATACATGCTCATGATTCTCCAGTAGATATGACACAAATTGGGGTAAGAGAAATTGGTCATAATACCTGCAAATTACGCTCTCCTAATTCCTTGTGATGCCATAATGTGGATACATTATGACGTCATAATACATTGTGCCCTCATAGTGCATACTAATTAGCATGTCATCATACATTCTGATGTCATAATACATGCTCATGATACTCCAGTAGATATGACACAAATTGGGGTAAGAGAAATTGGTCATAATACCTGCAAATTACGCTCTCATAATTCCTTGTGATGTCATTATGCGGACACATTATGACGTCATAATACATTGCGACATCATAGTGCATACTAATTAGCATGTCATCATATATTGTGACGTCATAATACATGCTGATGATACTCCAGTAGATATGACACAAAATGGGGTAAGAGAAATTGGTCATAATACCTGCAAATTACGCTCTCATTATTCCTTGTGATGTTATAATGCGGATACATTATGACGTCATAATACATTGTGACGTCATAGTGCATACTAATTAGCATGTCATCATATATTGTGATGTCATAATACATGCTCATGATACTCCAGTACATATGACATAATTTGGGGTAAGAGAAATTGGTCATAATACCTGCAAATTACGCTCTCCTAATTCCTTGTGATGTCATAATGCGGATACATTATGACGTCATAATACATTGTGACGTCATAGTGCATACTAATTAGTATGTCATCATATATTGTGACGTCATAATACATGCTTAATATACTCCAGTAGATACGACACAATTTGGGGTCAGAGAAATTGGTCATAATACCTGCAAATTACACTCTCATAATTTCTTGTGATGTCATAATACGGATACATTATGATGTCATAATACATTGTGACGTCATAGTTCATACTAATTAGCATGTCATCATATATTGTGACGTCATAATACATGCTCATGATCCTCCAGTAGATATGACACAAATTGGGGTAAGAGAAATTGGTCATAATACCTGCAAATTACGCTCTCATAATTCCTTGTGATGTCATAATGCGGACACATTATGACGTCATAATGCATTGTGATGTCATAGTGCATACTAATTAGCATGTCATCATATATTTTGACTTCATAATACATGCTCATGATACTCCAGTAGATATGACACAAATTGGGGAAAGAAAAATTGGTCATAATACATGCAAATTAGGCTCTCATAATTCCTTGTGATGTCATAATGCGGATACATTAAGATGTCATGATACATTCTGACGTCATAGTGCATACTACTTAGCATGTCATCATATATTGTGACATCATAATACAAGCTCATGATACTCCAGAACATATGACACAAATTGGGGTAAGAGAAATTGGTCATAATACCTGCAAATTACGCTCTCCTATTACATTGTGATGTCATAATGCGGGTACATTATGACGTCATAATACATTGTGACGTCATAGTGCATACTAATCAGCATGTCATCATATATTGTGACGTCTTAATTCATTCTCATGATACTCCAGTAGATATGACACAAATTGGGGTAAGAGAAATTGGTCATAATACCTGCAAATTACGCTCTCATAATTCCTTGTGATGTCATAATGCGGATACATTATGACGTCATAATACATTGTGATGTCATAATGCATACTAATTAGCATGTCATCATATATTGTGATGTCATAATACATGCTCATGATACTCCAGTACATATGACACAAATTGGGTTAAGAGAAATTGGTCATAATACCTGCAAATTACGCTCTCCTAAAACACTGTGATGCCATAATGCGGATACATTATGACGTCATAATGCATTGTGACGTCATAGTGCATACTAATTAGCATGTCATCATATATTGTGACGTCATAATACATGCTCATGATACTCCAGTACATATGACACAAATTGTGTTAAGAGAAATTGGTCATAATACCTGCAAATTACGGTCTCCTAAAACATTGTGATGTCATAATGCGGATACATTATGACGTCATAACACATTGTGACGTCATAGTGCATACTAATTAGCATGTCATCATATATTGTGATGTCATAATACATGCTCATGATACTCCAGTAGATATGACACAAATTGGGGTAAGAGAAATTGGTCATAATACCTGCAAATTACACTCTCATAATTCCTTGGGATGTCATAATGCGGATACATTATGACGTCATAATACATTGTGACGTTATAGTGCATACTAATTAGCATGTCATCATATATTTTGACGTCATAATACATGCTCATGATACTCCAGTAGATATGACACAAATTGGGGTAAGAGAAATTGGTCATAATACCTGCAAATTACGCTCTCATAATTCCTTGTGATGTCATAATGCGGATACATTATGACATCATAATACATAGTGCATACTAATTAGCATGTCATCATATATTGTGACGTCATAATACATACTCATGATACTCCAGTAGATATGACACAAATTGGGGTAAGAGAAATTGGTCATAATACCTGCAAATTACGCTCTCCTAATTCCTTGTGATGCCATAATGTGGATACATTATGACGTCATAATGCATTGTGCCCTCATAGTGCATACTAATTAGCATGTCATCACACATTGTGACGTCATAATGCATCCTCATGATACTCCAGTAGATATGACACAAATTGGGGTAAGAGAAATTGGTCATAATACCTGCAAATTACGCTCTCATAATTCCTTGTGATGTCATAATGCGGACACATTATGACGTCATAATACATTGTGCCCTCATAGTGCATACTAATTAGCATGTCATCTTTTATTTTGACGTCATAATACATGCTCATGATACTCCAGTAGATATGACACAAATTGGGGTAAGAGAAATTGGTCATACTACCTGCAAATTACGCTCTCCTAAAACATTGTGATGTCATAATGCGAATACATTATGACGTCCTAATACGGATACATTATGACGTCATAATACATTGTGACGTCATAGTGCATACTAATTAGCATGTCATCATATATTGTGACGTCATAATACATGCTCATGATACTCCAGTAGATATGACACAAATTGGGGTAAGAGAAATTGGTCATAATATCTGCAAATTGCGCTCTCATAATTCCTTGTGATGTCATAATGCGGACACATTATGACGTCATAATACATTGCGACATCACAGTGCATACTAATAAGCATGTCATCATATATTTTGACGTCATAATACATGCTCATGATACTCCAGTAGATATGACACAAATTGGGGTAAGAGAAATTGGTCATAATACCTGCAAATTACGCTCTCCTAAAACATTGTGATGTCATAATGCGAATACATTATGACGTCATAATACGGATACATTATGACGTCATAATACATTGTGACATCATAGTGCATACTAATTGGCATGTCATCATATATTGTGACGTCATAATGCATGCTCATGATACTCCAGTAGATATGACACAAATTGGGGTAAGAGAAATTGGTCATAATATCTGCAAATTACGCTCTCATAATTCCTTGTGATGTCATAATGCGGATACTTTATGACGTCATAATACATTGTGACGTTATAGTGCCTACTAATTAGCATGTCATCATATATTGCGACATCATAATACATGCTCATGATACTCCAGTAGATATGACACAAATTGGGGTAAGAGAAATTGGTCATAATACCTGCAAATTACGCTCTCATACTTCCTTGTGATGTCATAATGCGGATACATTATGACGTTATAATATATTGTGACGTCATACTGCACACTAATTTGCATGTCATCATATATTGTGACGTCATAATACATACTCATGATACTCCAGTAGATATGACACAAATTGGGGTAAGAGAAAGTGGTCATAATACCTGCAAATTACGCTCTCCTATTATATTGTGATGTCATAATGCGGATACATTATGACGTCATAATACATTGTGATGTCATAGTGAATACTAATTAGCAGGCCATCATATATTATGATGTCATAATACATGCTCATGATACTCCAGTACATATGACAAAAATTGGGTTAAGAGAAATTGGTCATTATACCTGCAAATTACGCTCTCCTAAAACATTGTGATGTCATAATGCAAATACATTATGACGTCATAATACAGTGTGACGTCATAGTGCATACTAATGAGCATGTCATCATATATTGTGATGTCATAATACATGCTCATGATACTCCAGTAGATATGACACAAATTGGGGTAAGAGAAATTGGTCATAATACCTGCAAATTACGCTCTCCTAATTCCTTGTGATGCCATAATGTGGATACATTATGACGTCATAATACATTGTGCCCTCATAGTGCATACTAATTAGCATGTCATCATACATTCTGATGTCATAATACATGCTGATGATACTCCAGTAGATATGACACAAATTGGGGTAAGAGAAATTGGTCATAATACCTGCAAATTACGCTCTCATAATTCCTTGTGATGTCATTATGCGGACACATTATGACGTCATAATACATTGCGACCTCATAGTGCATACTAATTAGCATGTCATCATATATTGTGACGTCATAATACATGCTGATGATACTCCAGTAGATATGACACAAATTGGGGTAAGAGAAATTGGTCATAATATCTGCAAATTACGCTCTCATAATTCCTTGTGATGTCATAATGCGGACACATTATGACGTCATAATACATTGCGACATCACAGTGCATACTAATAAGCATGTCATCATATATTTTGACGTCATAATACATGCTCATGATACTCCAGTAGATATGACACAAATTGGGGTAAGAGAAATTGGTCATAATACCTGCAAATTACGCTCTCCTAAAACATTGTGATGTCATAATGTGAATACATTATGACGTCATAATACGGATACATTATGACGTCATAATACATTGTGACGTCATAGTGCATACTAATTAGCATGTCATCATATATTGTGACGTCATAATACATGCTGATGATACTCCAGTAGATATGACACAAATTGGGGTAAGAGAAATTGGTCATAATATCTGCAAATTACGCTCTCATAATTCCTTGTGATGTCATAATGCGGACACATTATGACGTCATAATACATTGCGACATCACAGTGCATACTAATAAGCATGTCATCATATATTTTGACGTCATAATACATGCTCATGATACTCCAGTAGATATGACACAAATTGGGGTAAGAGAAATTGGTCATAATACCTGCAAATTACGCTCTCCTAAAACATTGTAATGTCATAATGCGAATACATTATGACGTCATAATACGGATACATTATGACGTCATAATACATTGTGACGTCATAGTGCATACTAATTAGCATGTCATCATATATTGTGACGTCATAATACATGCTCATGATACTCCAGTAGATATGACACAAATTGGGGTAAGAGAAATTGGTCATAATATCTGCAAATTACGCTCTCATAATTCCTTGTGATGTCATAATGCGGATACTTTATGACGTCATAATACATTGTGACGTTATAGTGCCTACTAATTAGCATGTCATCATATATTGTGACATCATAATACATGCTTATGATACTCCAGTAGATATGACACAAATTGGGGTAAGAGAAATTGGTCATAATACCTGCAAATTACGCTCTCATACTTCCTTGTGATGTCATAATGCGGATACATTATGACGTTATAATATATTGTGACGTCATACTGCACACTAATTTGCATGTCATCATATATTGTGACGTCATAATACATACTCATGATACTCCAGTAGATATGACACAAATTGGGGTAAGAGAAAGTGGTCATAATACCTGCAAATTACGCTCTCCTATTATATTGTGATGTCATAATGCGGATACATTATGACGTCATAATACATTGTGATGTCATAGTGAATACTAATTAGCAGGCCATCATATATTATGATGTCATAATACATGCTCATGATACTCCAGTACATATGACAAAAATTGGGTTGAGTAATTGGTCATTATACCTGCAAATTACGCTCTCCTAAAACATTGTGATGTCATAATGCAAATACATTATGACGTCATAATACAGTGTGACGTCATAGTGCATACTAATGAGCATGTCATCATATATTGTGATGTCATAATACATGCTCATGATACTCCAGTAGATATGACACAAATTGGGGTAAGAGAAATTGGTCATAATACCTGCAAATTACGCTCTCCTAATTCCTTGTGATGCCATAATGTGGATACATTATGACGTCATAATACATTGTGCCCTCATAGTGCATACTAATTAGCATGTCATCATACATTCTGATGTCATAATACATGCTCATGATACTCCAGTAGATATGACACAAATTGGGGTAAGAGAAATTGGTCATAATACCTGCAAATTACGCTCTCATAATTCCTTGTGATGTCATTATGCGGACACATTATGACGTCATAATACATTGCGACATCATAGTGCATACTAATTAGCATGTCATCATATATTGTGACGTCATAATACATGCTGATGATACTCCAGTAGATATGACACAAAATGGGGTAAGAGAAATTGGTCATAATACCTGCAAATTACGCTCTCATTATTCCTTGTGATGTTATAATGCGGATACATTATGACGTCATAATACATTGTGACGTCATAGTGCATACTAATTAGCATGTCATCATATATTGTGATGTCATAATACATGCTCATGATACTCCAGTACATATGACATAATTTGGGGTAAGAGAAATTGGTCATAATACCTGCAAATTACGCTCTCCTAATTCCTTGTGATGTCATAATGCGGATACATTATGACGTCATAATACATTGTGACGTCATAGTGCATACTAATTAGTATGTCATCATATATTGTGACGTCATAATACATGCTTAATATACTCCAGTAGATACGACACAATTTGGGGTCAGAGAAATTGGTCATAATACCTGCAAATTACACTCTCATAATTTCTTGTGATGTCATAATACGGATACATTATGATGTCATAATACATTGTGACGTCATAGTTCATACTAATTAGCATGTCATCATATATTGTGACGTCATAATACATGCTCATGATCCTCCAGTAGATATGACACAAATTGGGGTAAGAGAAATTGGTCATAATACCTGCAAATTACGCTCTCATAATTCCTTGTGATGTCATAATGCGGACACATTATGACGTCATAATGCATTGTGATGTCATAGTGCATACTAATTAGCATGTCATCATATATTTTGACTTCATAATACATGCTCATGATACTCCAGTAGATATGACACAAATTGGGGAAAGAAAAATTGGTCATAATACATGCAAATTAGGCTCTCATAATTCCTTGTGATGTCATAATGCGGATACATTAAGATGTCATGATACATTCTGACGTCATAGTGCATACTACTTAGCATGTCATCATATATTGTGACATCATAATACAAGCTCATGATACTCCAGAACATATGACACAAATTGGGGTAAGAGAAATTGGTCATAATACCTGCAAATTACGCTCTCCTATTACATTGTGATGTCATAATGCGGGTACATTATGACGTCATAATACATTGTGACGTCATAGTGCATACTAATCAGCATGTCATCATATATTGTGACGTCTTAATTCATTCTCATGATACTCCAGTAGATATGACACAAATTGGGGTAAGAGAAATTGGTCATAATACCTGCAAATTACGCTCTCATAATTCCTTGTGATGTCATAATGCGGATACATTATGACGTCATAATACATTGTGATGTCATAATGCATACTAATTAGCATGTCATCATATATTGTGATGTCATAATACATGCTCATGATACTCCAGTACATATGACACAAATTGGGTTAAGAGAAATTGGTCATAATACCTGCAAATTACGCTCTCCTAAAACACTGTGATGCCATAATGCGGATACATTATGACGTCATAATGCATTGTGACGTCATAGTGCATACTAATTAGCATGTCATCATATATTGTGACGTCATAATACATGCTCATGATACTCCAGTACATATGACACAAATTGTGTTAAGAGAAATTGGTCATAATACCTGCAAATTACGGTCTCCTAAAACATTGTGATGTCATAATGCGGATACATTATGATGTCATAACACATTGTGACATCATAGTGCATACTAATTAGCATGTCATCATATATTGTGATGTCATAATGCATGCTCATGTTACTCCGGTAGATATGACACAAATTGGGGTAAGAGAAATTGGTCATAATACCTACAAATTACGCTCTCCTAATTCCTTTTGATGTCATAATGCGGATACATTATGACGTCATAATACATTGTGACGTCATAGTGCATACTAATTAGCATGTCATCATATATTGTGACGTCATAATACATGCTCATGATCCTCCAGTAGATATGACAAAAATTGGGATAAGAGATATTGGTCATAATACCTGCAAATTACGCTCTCATAATTCCTTGTGATGTCATAATGCGGACACATTATGACGTCATAATATATTGTGACATCAGAGTGCATACTAATTAGCATGTCATCATATATTGTGACGTCATAATACATGCTCATGATACTCCAGTAGATATGACACAAATTGGGGTAAGTGAAATTGGTCATAATACCTGCAAATTACGCTCTCCTAATTCCTTGAGATGTCATAATGCGGATATATTGTGACGTCATAATATATTGTGACGTTATAGTGCATACTAATTAGCATGTCATCATATATTGTGACGTCATAATACATGCTCATAATACTCCAGTAGATATGACACAAATTGTGGTAAGAGAAATTGGTCATAATGCCAGCAAATTATGCTCTCCTAACACATTGTGATGTCATAATGCCGATACATTACGAAGTCATAATACATTGTGATGTCATAGTGCATACTAATTATGATGTCATCATATATTGTGACGTCATAATACATGCTCATGATACTCCAGTACATATGACACAATTTGGGTTAAGAGAAATTGTTCATAAAACCTGCAAATTACGCTCTCCTAAAACATTGTGATGTCATAATGCGGATACATTATGACGTCATAATACATTGTGACGTCATAGTGCATACTAATTAGTATGTCATCATATATTGTGACGTCATAATACGTGCTCATGATACTCCAGTAGATATGACACAAATTGCGGTAAGGGAAATTGGTAATAATAACTGCAAATTACGCTCTCAGTATTGCTTGTAATGTCATAATGCGGATACATTATGACGTCATAATACATTGTGACGTCATAGTGCATACTAAATATGATGTCATCATATATTGTGATGTCATAATAGATGCTCATGATACTCCAGTAGATATGACACAAATTTGGGTAAGTAAAATTGGTCATAATACCTGCAAATTACGCTCCCATAATTCCTTGTGATGTCATAATGTGGATACATTATGATGTCATAATACTTTGTGACATCATAGTGCATACTAGTTAGCATGTCATCATATATTGTGACATCATAATACATGCTCATGATACTCCAGTAGAAATGACACAAATTGTGTTAAGAGAAATTCGTCATAATACCTGCAAATTACACTCTCATAATTCCTTGTGATGTCATAATGCGGATACATTTTGACGTCATAATGCATTGTGACGTCATAGTGCATACTAATTAGCATGTCATCATATATTGTGACGTCATAATACATGCTCATGATATTCCAGTAGATATGACACAAATTGGGGTAAGAGAAATTGGTCATAATACCTGCAAATTACGCTCTCCTAATACATTGTGATGTCATAATGAGGACACATTATGACGTCATAATATATTGTGACATCATAGTGCATACTACTTTGCATTTCATCATATATTGTGATGTCATAATACATGCTCATGATACTCCAGTACATATGACACAAATTGGGTTAAGAGAAATTGGTCATAATACCTGCAAATTACGCTCTCCTAAAACATTGTGATGTCATAATGCGGACACATTATGACGTCATAATACATTGTGACATCATAGTGCATACTAATTAGCATGTCATCATATATTGTGATATCATAATGCATGCTCATGATACTCCAGTAGATATGACACAAATTGGGGTAAGAGAAATTGGTCATAATACCTGCAAATTACGCTCTCCTAATTCCTTGTGATGTCATAATGCGGATACATTATGACGTCATAATACATTGTGACGTCATAGTGCATACTAATTAGCATGTCATCATATATTGTGACGTCATAATACATGCTCATGATCCTCCAGTTGATATGACACAAATTGGGGTAAGAGAAATTGGTCATAATACCTGCAAATTATGCTCTCATAATTCCTTGTGATGTCATAATTCGGACACATTATGACGTCATAATACATTGTGACATCATAGGGCATACTAATTAGCATGTCATCATATATTGTGACGTCATAATACATGCTCATGATACTCCAGTAGATATGACACAAATTGGGGTAAGAGAAATTGGTCATAATACCTGCAAATTGCGCTCTCATAATTCCTTGTGATGTCATAATGCGGATACATTATGACGTCATAATACATAGTGACGTCATAGTGCATACTACTTAGCATGTCGTCATATGTTGTGACGTCATAATACATGCTCATGATACTCCCGTACATATGACACAAATTGGGTTAAGAGAAATTGGTCATAATACCTGCAAATTACGCTCTCCTAATTCCTTGTGATGTCATAATGCGGATACATTATGACGTCATAATATATTGTGACGTCATAGTGCATACTACTTAGCATGTCATCATATATTGTGATGTCATAATGCATGCTCATGATACTCCAGTAGATATGACACAAATTGGGGTAAGAGAAATTGGTCATAATACCTGCAAATTACGCTCTCATAATACCTTGAGATGTCATAATGCGGATACATTAGGACGTCATAATACACTGTGACGTCATAGTGTAAACTAATTAGCATGTCATCATATATTGTGACGTCATAATACATGCTCATGATACTCCAGTACATATGACACAAATTGGTTTAAGAGAAATTGGTCATAATACCTGCAAATTATGCTCTCCTAAAACATTGTGATGTCATAATGCGGATACATTATGACGTCATAATACATTGTGACGTCATAGTGCATACTAATTAGCATGTCATCATATATTGTGATGTCATAACACATGCTCATGACACTCCAGTAGATATGACACAAATTGGGGTAAGAGAAATTGGTCATAATACCTGCAAATTACGCTCTCATAATACCTTGTGATGTCATAATGAGGATACATTATGACGTCATAATGCATTGTGACGTCATAGTGCATACTAATTAGCATGTCATCATATATTGTGACGTCATAATACATACTTGTGATACTCCAGTAGATATGACACAAATTGTGGTAAGAGAAATTGGTCATAATACCTGCAAATTACGCTCTCCTAATTCCTTGAGATGTCATAATGTGGATACATTATGACGTCATAATAAATTGTGACATCATACTGCATACTAATTAGCATGTCATCACATATTGTGACGTCATAATACATGCTCATGATCCTCCAGTAGATATGACACAAATTGGGGTAAGAAAAATTGGTCATAATACCTGCAAATTACGCTCTCATAATTCCTTGTGATGTCAAAATGCGGACACATTATGACATCATAATACATTGTGACATCATAGTGCATACTAATTAGCATGACATCATATATTGTGACATCATAATACATGCTCAAGATACTCCAGTAGATATGACACAAATTGGGGTAAAAAAAATTGGTCATTATACCTGCAAATTACGCTCTCATAATTCCTTGTGATGTCATAATGCGGATACATTATGATGTCATAATACGTTGTGATGTCATAGTGCATACTAATTAGCATGTCTTCATATATTGTGACATCATAATACATGCTCATGATACTCCAGTACATATGACACAAATTGGGTTAAGAGAAATTGGTCATAATACCTGCAATTTACGCTCTCCTAAAACATTGTGATGACGTAATGCGGATACATTATGACGTCATAATACATTGTGACGTCATAGTGCATACTAATTAGCATGTCATCATATATTGTGATGTCATAATACATGCTCATGACACTCCAGTAGATATGACACAAATTGGGTTAAGAGAAATTCGTCATAATACCTGCAAATTGCGCTCTACTAAAACATTGTGATGTCATAATGCGGATACTTTATGACATCATAATACATTGTGACGTCATAGTGCATACTAATTAGCATGTCATCATATATTGTGATGTCATAATACATGCTCATGACACTCCAGTATATATGACACAAATTGGGGTAAGAGAAATTGGTGATAATACCTGCAAATTACGCTCTCATAATTCCTTGTGAGGTCATAATGCGGATACATTATGACGTCATAATACATTGTGACGTCATAGTGCATACTACTTAGCATGTCATCATATATTGTTACGTCATAATACATACTCGTGATACTCCAGTAGATATGACAGAAATTGTGGTAAGAGAAATTGGTCATAATACCTGCAAATTACGCTCTCCTAATTCCTTGTGATGTCATAATGTGGATACATTATGATGTCATAATACATTGTGACATCATACTGCATACTAATTAGCATGTCATCATATATTGTGACGTCATAATACATGCTCATGATACTGCAGTATATATGGCACAAATTTGGGTAAGAGAAATTGGTCATATTACCTGCAAATTACGCTCTCCTCTTACATTGTGATGTCATAATGCGGATACATTATGACGTCATAATACATTGTGACGTCATAGTGCATACTAATTAGCATGTAATCGAATATTGTGACGTCATAATACATGCTCATGATACTCCAGTAGATATGACACAAACTGTGGTAAGAGAAATTGGTCATAATACCTGCAAATTACGCTCCCCTAATACATTGTGATGTCATAATGCGGATACATTATGACGTCATAATACATTCTGACATCATAGTGCATACTAATTAGCATGTCATCATATATTGTGACGTCATAATACATGCTCATGATACTCCAGTAGATACGACACAAATTGCGGTAAGGGAAATTGGTCATAATACCTGCAAATTACGCTCTCAGTATTTCTTGTAATGTCATAATGTGGATACATTATGACGTCATAATACATTGTGACGTCATAGTGCATACTGATTAGCATGTCATCATATATTGTGATGTCATAATACATGCTCATGATACTCCAGTAGATATGACACAAATTGGGGTAAGTAAAATGGGTCATAATACCTGCAAATTACGCTCTCATAATTCCTAGTGATGTCATAATGCGGATACATTATGATGTCATAATACATTGTGATGTCATACTGCATACTAGTTAGCATGTCATCATATATTGTGACATCATAATTCATGCTCATGATACTCCAGTAGAAATGACACAAATTGGGTTAAGAGAAATTCGTCATAATACCTGCAAATTACGCTCTCATAATTCCTTGTGATGTCATAATGCGGATACATTATGACGTCATAATGCATTGTGACGTCATAGTGCATACTAATTAGCATGTCATCATATATTGTGACGTCATAATACATGCTCATGATATTCCAGTAGATATAACACAAATTGGGGTAAGACAAATTGGTCATAATACCTGCAAATTACGCTCTCCTAATACATTGTGATGTCATAATGCGGATACAGTATGACGTCATACTACATTGTGACATCATAGTGCATACTACTTAGCATGTCATCATATATTGTGATGTCATAATACATGCTCATGATACTCCAGTACATATGACACAAATTGTGTTAAGAGAAATTGGTCATAATACCTGCAAATTACGGTCTCCTAAAACATTGTGATGTCATAATGCGGATACATTATGACGTCATAATACATTGTGACATCATAGTGCATACTAAATAGCATGTCATCATGTATTGTGACGTCATAATACATGCTCATGATACTCCAGTAGATATGACAAAAATTGGGGTAAGAGAAATTGGTCATAATAACTGCAAATTACGCTCTCATAATTCCTTGTGATGTCATAATGCGGATACATTATGACGTCATAATACATAGTGATGTCATAGTGCATAGTAATTAGCATGTCATCATATATTGTGACGTCATAATACATACTCGTGATACTCCAGTAGATATGACACAAATTGGGGCAAGAGAATTTGGTCATAATACCTGCCAATTACGCTCTCATAATTCCTTGTGATGTCATAATTCAGATACATTATGACGTCATAATACATTGTGACGTCATAGTGCATACTAATTAGCATGTCATCATATATTGTGATGTCATAATACATGCTCATGATACTCCAGTAGATACGACACAAATTGCGGTAAGAGAAATTGGTCATAATACCTGGAAATTACGCTCTCATAATTCCTTGTGATGTCATAATGCGGATACATTATGACGTCATAATACATTGTGATGTTATAGTGCATACAAATTAGCATGTCATCATATATTGTGATGTCATAATACATGCTCATGATACTCCAGTACATATGACACAAATTGGGTTAAGAGAAATTGGTCATAATACCTGCAAATTATGCTCTCTGAAAACATTGTGATATCATAATGCGGATACATTATGACGTCATAATACATTGTGACGTCATAGTGCATACTAATTAGCATGTCATCATATATTGTGATGTCATAATGCATGCTCATGATACTCCAGTAGATATGACACAAATTGGGGCAAGAGAAATTGGTCATAATACCTGTAAATTACGCTCTCATATTTCCTTGAGATGTCATAATGCGGATACATTATGACGTCATAATTCATTGTGACATCATAGTGCATACTATTTAGCATGTCATCATATATTGTGATGTCATAATACATGCTCATGATACTCCAGTACATATGTCACAAATTGGGATAAGAGAAATTGGTCATAATACCTGCAAATTATGCTCTCCTAAAACATTGTGATGTCAAAATGCGGATACATTATGATGTCATAATATATTGTGACGTCATAGTGCATACTAATTAGCATGCCATCATATATTGTGATGTCATAATACATGCTCATGATACTCCAGTAGATATGACACAAATTGGGGTAAGAGAAATTGGTCATAATACCTGGAAATTACGCTCTCATAATTCCTTGTGATGTCATAATGCGGATACATTATGACGTCATAATACATTGTGACGTTATAGTGCATACTAATTAGCATGTCATCATATATTGTGATGTCATAATACATGCTCATGACACTCCAGTAGATATGACACAAAGTGGGGTAAGAGAAATTGGTCATAATACCTGCCAATTACGCTCTCATAATTCCTTGTGATGTCATAATGCGGATACATTATGACCTCATAATGCATTGTGAGGTCATAGTGCATACTAATTAGCATGTCATCATATATTGCGACATCATAATACATACTCGTGATACTCCAGTAGATATGACACAAATTGTGGTAAGACAAATTGGTCATAACACCTGCAAATTACGCTCTCCTAATTCCTTGTGATGTCATAATGTGGATACATTATGACGTCATAATATTTTGTAACATCATAGTGCATAGTAATTAGCATGTCATCATATATTGTGACGTCATAATACATGCTCATGATCCTCCAGTAGATATGACACAAATTGGGGTAAGAGAAATTGTTCATAATACCTGCAAATTACGCTCTCATAATTCCTTGTGATGTCATAATGCGGACACATTATGACATCATAATACATTGTGACATCATAGTGCATACTAATTAGCATGACATCATATATTGTGACGTCATAATAAATTCTCAAGATACTCCAGTAGATATGACACAAATTGGGGTAAGAAAAATTGGTCATACTACCTGCAAATTAGGCTCTCATAATTCCTTGTGATGTCATAATGCGGATACATTATGATGTCATAATATATTGTGACGTCATAGTGTATACTAGTTAGCATGTCATCATATATTTTGACGTCATAATACATGCTCATGATACTCCAGTAGAAATGACACAAATTGGGTTAAGAGAAATTCGTCATAATACCTGCAAATTATGCTCTCATAATTCCTTTTGATGTCATAATGCGGATACATTATGACGTCATAATACATTGTGACGTCATAGTGCATACTAATTAGCATGTCATCATATATTGTGACGTCATAATACATGCTCATGATACTGCAGTAGATATGACATAAATTGGGGTAAGAGAAATTGGTCATAATACCTGCAAATTACGCTCTCCTATTACATTGTGATGTCATAATGTGGATACATTATGACGTCATAATACATTGTGACATCATAGTGCATACTACTTAGCATGTCATCATATATTGTGATGTCATAATACATGCTCATGATACTCCAGTACATATGACACAAATACGGGTAAGAGAAATAGGTCATAATACCTGCAAATTACGCTCTCCTAAAACATTGTGATGTCATAATGCGGATACATTATGACGTCATAATACATTGTGACATCATAGTACATACTAATTAGCATGTCATCATATATTGTGATGTCATAATACATGCTCATGACACTCCAGTAGATATGACACAAATTGGGTTAAGAGAAATTGGTCATAATACCTGCAAATTGCGCTCTCCTAAAACATTGTGATGTCATAATGCGGATACTTTATGACGTCATAATGCATTGTGACGTCATAGTGCATACTAATTAGCATGTCATCATATATTGTGATGTCATAATACATGCTCATGACACTCCAGTATATATGACATAAATTGGGGTAAGAGAAATTGGTGATAATACCTGCAAATTACGCTCTCATAATTCCTTGTGATGTCATAATGCGGATACATTATGACGTCATAATACATTGTGACGTCATAGTGCATACTAATTAGCATGTCATCATATATTGTGACGTCATAATACATGCTCATGATACTGCAGTATATATGACACAAATTTGGGTAAGAGAAATTGGTCATAATACCTGCAAATTACGCTCTCCTATTACATTGTGATGTCATAATGCGGACACATTATGACGTCATAATACATTGTGACGTCATAGTGCATACTAATTAGCATGTAATCATATATTGTGACGTCATAATACATGCAAATGATACTCCAGTAGATATGACACAAATTGGGGTAAGAGAAATTGGTCATAATACCTGCAAATTACGCTCTCCTATTACATTGTGATGTCATAATGTGGATACATTATGACGTCATAATACATTGTGACATCATAGTGCATACTACTTAGCATGTCATCATATATTGTGACGTCATAATACATGCTCATGATACTCCAGTAGATACGACACAAATTGCGGTAAGGGAAATTGGTCATAATACCTGCAAATTACGCTCTCAGTATTTCTTGTAATGTCATAATGTGGATACATTATGACGTCATAATACATTGTGACGTCATAGTTCATACTAATTAGCATGTCATCATATATTGTGACGTCATAATACATGCTCATGATACTCCAGTATATATGACACAAATTGGGGTAAGTAAAATTGGTCATAATACCTGCAAATTACGCTCTCATAATTCCTAGTGATGTCATAATGCGGATACATTATGATATCATAATACATTGTGATGTCATACTGCATACTAGTTAGCATGTCATCATATATTGTGACGTCATAATACATGCTCATGATACGCCAGTAGATATGACACAAATTGGGGTAAGAGAAAATGGTCATAATACCTGCAACTTACGCTCTCCTAAAACATTGTGATGTCATAATGCGGATACATTATGACGTCATAATATATTGTGACGTCATAGGGCCTACTAATTAGCATGTCATCATATATTGTGATGTCATAATGCATGCTCATGATACTCCAGTAGATATGACACAAACTGTGGTAAGAGAAATTGGTCATAATACCTGCAATTTACGCTCCCCTAATACATTGTGATGTCATAATGCCGATACATTACGAAGTCATAATACATTGTGATGTCATAGTGCATACTAAATATGATGTCATCATATATTGTGACGTCATAATACATGCTCATGATACTCCAGTACATATGACACAATTTGGGTTAAGAGAAATTGGTCATAAAACCTGCAAATTACGCTCTCTTATAACATTGTGATGTCATAATGCGGACACATTATGACGTCATAATACATTGTGACATCATAGTGCATACGAATTAGCATGTCATCATATATTGTGACGTCATAATACATGCTCATGATACTCCAGTAGATATGACACAAATTGCGGTAAGGGAAATTGGTAATAATAACTGTAAATTACGCTCTCAGTATTGCTTGTAATGTCATAATGCGGATACATTATGACGTCATAATACATTGTGACGTCATAGTGCATACTAAATATGATGTCATCATATATTGTGACGTCATAATACATGCTCATGATACTCCAGTAGATATGACACAAATTTGGGTAAGTAAAATTGGTCATAATACCTGTAAATTACGCTCCCATAATTCCTTGTGATGTCATAATGCGGATACATTATGATGTCATAATACATTGTGACATCATAGTGCATACTAGTTAGCATGTCATCATATATTGTGACATCATAATACATGCTCATGATACTCCAGTTGAAATGACACAAATTGTGTTAAGAGAAATTCGTCATAATACCTGCAAATTACACTCTCATAATTCCTTGTGATGTCATAATGCGGATACATTATGACGTCATAATGCATTGTGACATCATAGTGCATACTAATTAGCATGTCATCATATATTGTGACGTCATAATACATGCTCATGATATTCCAGTAGATATGACACAAATTGGGGTAAGAGAAATTGGTCATAATATCTGCAAATTACGCTCTCCTAATACATTGTGATGTCATAATACGGATACATTATGACGTCATAATACATTGTGACATCATAGTGCATACTACTTTGCATGTCATCATATATTGTGATGTCATAATACATGCTCATGATACACCAGTACATATGACACAAATTGGGTTAAGAGAAATTGGTCATAATACCTGCAAATTACGCTCTCCTAAAACATTGTGATGTCATAATGCGGATACATTATGACGTCATAATACATTGTGACATCATAGTGCATACTAATTAGCATGTCATCATATATTGTGATGTCATAATGCATGCTCATGATACTCCAGTAGATATGACACAAATTGGGGTAAGAGAAATTGGCCATAATACCTGCAAATTACGCTCTCATAATACCTTGAGATGTCATAATGCGGATACATTAGGACGTCATAATACACTGTGATGTCATAGTGTAAACTAATTAGCATGTCATCATATATTGTGATGTCATAATACATGCTCATCATACTCCAGTACATATGACACAAATTGGGTTAAGAGAAATTGGTCATAATATCTGCAAATTATGCTCTCCTAAAACATTGTGATGTCATAATGCGGATACATTATGACGTCATAATACATTGTGACGTCATAGTGCATACTAATTAGCATGTCATCAAATATTGTGATGTCATAACACATGCTCATGACACTCCAGTAGATATGACAAAAATTGGGGTAAGAGTAATTGGTCATAATACCTGCAAATTACGCTCTCAGAATTCCTTGTGATGTCATAATGAGGATACATTATGACGTCATAGTACATACTAATTAGGATGTCATCATATATTGTGACGTCATAATACATACTTGTGATACTCTAGTAGATATGACACAAATTGTGGTAAGAGAAATTGGTCATAATACCTGCAAATTACGCTCTCCTAATTCCTTGAGATGTCATAATGTGGATACATTATGACGTCATAATAAATTGTGACATCATACTGCATACTAATTAGCATGTCATCACATATTGTGACGTCATAATACATGCTCATGATCCTCCAGTAGATATGACACAAATTGGGGTAAAAAAAATTGGTCATAATACCTGCAAATTACGCTCTCATAATTCCTTGTGATGTCATAATGCGGACACATTATGACATCATAATACATTGTGACATCATAGTGCATACTAATTAGCATGACATCATATATTGTGACATCATAATACATGCTCAAGATACTCCAGTAGATATGACACAAATTGGGTTAAAAAAAATTGGTCATAATACCTGCAAATTACGCTCTCATAATCCCTTGTGATGTCATAATGCGGATACATTATGATGTCATAATACGTTGTGATGTCATAGTGCATACTAATTAGCATGTCTCCATATATTGTGACATCATAATACATGCTCATGATACTCCAGTACATATGACACAAATTGGGTTAAGAGAAATTGGTCATAATACCTGCAAATTGCGCTCTACTAACACATTGTGATGTCATAATGCGGATACTTTATGACGTCATAATACATTGTGACGTCATAGTGCATACTAATTAGCATGTCATCATATATTGTGATGTCATAATACATGCTCATGACACTCCAGTATATATGACACAAATTGGGGTAAGAGAAATTGGTGATAATACCTGCAAATTACGCTCTCATAATTCCTTGTGATGTCATAATGCGGATACATTATGACGTCATAATACATTGTGACGTCATAGTGCATACTAATTAGCATGTCATCATATATTGTGACATCATAATACATACTCGTGATACTCCAGTAGATATGACACAAATTGGGGTAAGAGAAATTGGTCAAAATACCTGCAAATTACGCTCTCCTAATTCCTTGTGATGTCATAATGTGGATATCTTATGACGTCATAATACATTGTGACATCATACTACATACTAATTAGCATGTCATCATATATTGTGACGTCATAATACATACTCGTGATACTCCAGTAGATATGACACAAATTTGGGTAAGAGAAATTCGTCATAATACCTGCAAATTACGCTCTCCTATTACATTGTGATGTCATAATGCGGACACATTATGACGTCATAATACATTGTGACGTCATAGTGCATACTAATTAGCATGTAATCATATATTATGACGTCATAATACATGCTCATGATACTCCAGTAGATATGACACAAACTGTGGTAAGAGAAATTGGTCATAATACCTGCAAATTACGCTCCCCTAATACATTGTGATGTCATAATGCGGATACATTATGACGTCATAATACATTGTGACATCATAGTGCATACTAATTAGCATGTCATCATATATTGTGACGTCATAATACATGCTCATGATACTCCAGTAGATACGACACAATTTGCGGTAAGGGAAATTGGTCATAATACCTGCAAATTACGCTCTCAGTATTTCTTGTAAGGTCATAATGTGGATACATTATGACGTCATAATACATTGTGACGTCATAGTGCATACTGATTAGCATGTCATCATATATTGTGATGTCATAATACATGCTCATGATACTCCAGTAGATATGACACAAATTGGGTTAAGAGAAATTCGTCATAATACCTGCAAATTACGCTCTCATAATTCCTTGTGATGTCATAATGCGGATACATTATGACGTCATAATGCATTGTGACGTCATAGTGCATACTAATTAGCATGTCATCATATATTGTGACGTCATAATACATGCTCATGATATTCCAGTAGATATAACAGAAATTCGGGTAAGAGAAATTGGTCATAATACCTGCAAATTACGCTCTCCTAATACATTGTGATGTCATAATGTGGATACATTATGACGTCATAATACATTGTGACATCATAGTGCATACTACTTAGCATGTCATCATATATTGTGATGTCATAATACATGCTCATGATACTCCATTACATATGACACAAATTGTGTTAAGAGAAATTGGTCATAATACCTGCAAATTACGGTCTCCTAAAACATTGTGATGTCATAATGCGGATACATTATGACGTCATAATACATTGTGACATCATAGTGCATACTAATTAGCATGTCATCATATATTGTGACGTCATAATACATGCTCATGATACTCCAGTAGATATGACAAAAATTGGGGTAAGAGAAATTGGTCATAATAACTGCAAATTACGCTCTCATAATTCCTTGTGATGTCATAATGCGGATACATTATGACGTCATAATACATAGTGATGTCATAGTGCATTGTAATTAGCATGTCATCATATATTGTGACGTCATAATACATACTCATGATACTCCAGTAGATATGACACAAATTGGGGCAAGAGAATTTGGTCATAATACCTGCAAATTACGCTCTCATAATTCCTTGTGATGTCATAATGCGGATACATTATGACGTCACAATACATTGTGACGTCATAGTGCATACTAATTAGCATGTCATCATATATTGTGATGTCATAATGCATGCTCATGATACTCCAGTAGATATGACACAAATTGGGGCAAGAGAAATTGGTCATAATACCTGTAAATTACGCTCTCATAATTCCTTGAGATGTCATAATGCGGATACATTATGACGTCATAATACATTGTGACATCATAGTGCATACTAGTTAGCATGTCATCATATATTGTGATGTCATAATACATGCTCATGATACTCCAGTACATATGACACAAATTGGGATAAGAGAAATTGGTCATAATACCTGCAAATTATGCTCTCCTAAAACATTGTGATGTCAAAATGCGGATACATTATGATGTCATAATATATTGTGACATCATAGTGCATACTAATTAGCATGCCATCATATATTGTGATGTCATAATACATGCTCATGATACCCCAGTAGATATGACACAAATTGGGGTAAGAGAAATTGGTCATAATACCTGGAAATTACGCTCTCATAATTCCTTGTGATGTCATAATGCGGATACATTATGACGTCATAATACATTGTGACGTTATAGTGCATACTAATTAGCATGTCATAATATATTGTGATGTCATAATACATGCTCATGATACTCCAGTAGATATGACACAAATTGGGTTAAGAGAAATTGGTCATAATACCTGCAAATTGCGCTCTCCTAAAGCATTGTGATGTCATAATACGGAAACTTTATGACGTCATAATACATTGTGACGTCAGAGTGCATACTAATTAGCATGTCATCATATATTGTGATGTCATAATACATGCTTATGACACTCCAGTAGATATGACACAAAGTGGGGTTAGAGAAATTGGTCATAATACCTGCAAATTACGCTCTCATAATTCCTTGTGATGTCAAAATGCGGATACATTATGACGTCATAATGCATTGTGACGTCATAGTGCATACTAATTAGCATGTCATCATATATTGCGACATCATAATACATACTCGTGATACTCCAGTAGATATGACACAAATTGTGGTAAGACAAATTGGTCATAACACCTGCAAATTACGCTCTCCTAATTCCTTGTGATGTCATAATGTGGATACATTATGACGTCATAATATTTTGTAACATCATAGTGCATAGTAATTATCATGTCATCATATATTGTGACGTCATAATACATGCTCATGATCCTCCAGTAGATATGACACAAATTGTGGTAAGAGAAATTGTTCATAATACCTGCAAATTAAGCTCTCATAATTCCTTGTGATGTCATAATGCGGACACATTATGACATCATAATACATTGTGAAATCATAGAGCATACTAATTAGCATGACATAATATATTGTGAGGTCATAATAAATGCTCAAGATACTCCAGTAGATATGACACAAATTGGGGTAGGAAAAATTGGTCATAATACCTGCAAATTAGGCTCTCATAATTCCTTGTGATGTCATAATGCGGATACATTATGATGTCATAATACATTGTGATGTCATAGTGTATACTAGTTAGCATGTCATCATATATTTTGACGTCATAATACATGCTCATGATACTCCAGTAGAAATGACACAAATTGGGTTAAGAGAAATTCGTCATAATACCTGCAAATTACGCTCTCATAATTCCTTTTGATGTCATAATGCGGATACATTATGACGTCATAATACATTGTGACGTCATAGTGCATACTTATTAGCATGTCATCATATATTGTGACGTCATAATACATGTTCATGATATTCCAGTAGATATGACACAAATTGGGGTAAGAGAAATTGGTCATAATACCTGCAAATTACGCTCTCCTATTACATTGTGATGTCATAATGTGGATACATTATGACGTCATAATACATTGTGACATCATAGTGCATACTAATTAGCATGTCATCATATATTGTGATGTCATAATACATGCTCATGATACTCCAGTACATATGACACAAATTGTGTTAAGAGAAATTGGTCATAATACCTGCAAATTACGCTCTCCTAAAACATTGTGATGTCATAATGCGGATACATTATGACGTCATAATACATTGTGACATCATAGTGCATACTAATTAGCATGTCCTCATATATTGTGATGTCATAATACATGCTCATGACACACCAGTATATATGACATAAATTGGGGTAAGAGAAATTGGTGATAATACCTGCAAATTACGCTCTCATAATTCCTTGTGATGTCATAATGCGGATACATTATGACGTCATAATACATTGTGACGTCATAGTGCATACTAATTAGCATGTCATCATATATTGTGACGTCATAATACATACTCGTGATACTCCAGTAGATATGACACAAATTGTGGTAAGAGAAATTGGTCATAATACCTGCAAATTACGCTCTCCTAATTCCTTGTGATGTCATAATGTGGATACATTATGACGTCATAATACATTGTGACATCATAGTACATACTAATTAGCATGTCATCATATATTGTGACGTCATAATACATGCTCATGATACTGCAGTATATATGACACAAATTTGGGTAAGAGAAATTGGTCATAATACCTGCAAATTACGCTCTCCTATTACATTGTGATGTCATAATGCGGACACATTATGACGTCATAATACATTGTGACGTCATAGTGCATACTAATTAGCATGTAATCATATATTGTGACGTCATAATACATGCTCATGATACTCCAGTAGATATGACACAAACTGTGGTAAGAGAAATTGGTCATAATACCTGCAAATTACGCTCCCCTAATACATTGTGATGTCATAATGCGGATACATTATGACGTCATAATACATTGTGACATCATAGTGCATACTAATTAGCATGTCATCATATATTGTGACGTCATAATACATGCTCATGATACTCCAGTAGATACGACACAAATTGCGGTAAGGGAAATTGGTCAAAATGCCTGCAAATTACGCTCTCAGTATTTCTTGTAATGTCATAATGTGGATACATTATGACGTCATAATACATTGTGACGTCATAGAGCATACTAATTAGCATGTCATCATATATTGTGACGTCATAATAAATGCTCATGATACTCCAGTAGATATGACACAAATTGGGGTAAGTAAAATTGGTCATAACACCTGCAAATTACGCTCTCATATTTCCTATTGATGTCATAATGCAGATACATTATGATGTCATAATACATTGTGATGTCATACTGCAAACTAGTTAGCATGTCATCATATATTGTGACGTCATAATACATGCTCATGATACTCCAGTAGAAATGACACAAATTGGGTTAAGAGAAATTCGTCATAATACCTGCAAATTACGCTCTCATAATTCCTTGTGATGTCATAATGCGGATACATTATGACGTCATAATGCATTGTGACGTCATAGTGCATACTAATTAGCATGTCATCATATATTGTGACGTCATAATACATGCTCATGATACTACAGTAGATATGACACAAATTGGGGTAAGAGAAATTGGTCATAATACCTGCAAATTACGCTCTCCTATTACATTGTGATGTCATAATGCGGACACATTATGACGTCATAATACATTGTGACGTCATAGTGCATACTAATTAGCATGTAATCATATATTGTGACGTCATAATACATGCTCATGATACTCCAGTAGATATGACACAAACTGTGGTAAGAGAAATTGGTCATAATACCTGCAAATTACGCTCCCCTAATACATTGTGATGTCATAATGCGGATACATTATGACGTCATAATACATTGTGACATCATAGTGCATACTAATTAGCATGTCATCATATATTGTGACGTCATAATACATGCTCATGATACTCCAGTAGATACGACACAAATTGCAGTAAGGGAAATTGGTCATAATGCCTGCAAATTACGCTCTCAGTATTTCTTGTAATGTCATAATGTGGATACATTATGACGTCATAATACATTGTGACGTCATAGAGCATACTAATTAGCATGACATCATATATTGTGACGTCATAATACATGCTCATGATATTCCAGTACATATAACACAAATTGGGGTAAGAGAAATTGGTCATAATACCTGCAAATTACGCTCTCCTAATACATTGTGATGTCATAATGCGGATACATTATGACGTCATAATACATTGTGAAATCATAGTGCATACTACTTAGCATGTCATCATATATTGTGATGTCATAATACATGCTCATGATACTCCAGTACATATGACACAAATTGTGTTAAGAGAAATTGGTCATAATACCTGCTAATTACGCTCTCCTAAAACATTGTGATGTCATAATGCGGATACATTATGACGTCAGAATACATTGTGACGTCATAGTGCATACTAATTAGCATGTCATCATATATTGTGACGTCATAATACATGCTCATGATCCTCCAGTAGATATGACACAAATTGGGGTAAGAGAAATTGGTCATAATACCTGCAAATTACGCTCTCATAATTCCTTGTGATGTCATAATGCGGACACATTATGACGTCATAATAAATTGTGATGTCATAGTGCATACTAATTAGGATGTCATCATATATTTTGACTTTATAATACATGCTCATGATACTCCAGTAGATATGACACAAATTGGGGTAAGAAAAATTGGTCATAATACATGCAAATTAGGCTCTCATAATTCCTTGTGATGTCATAATGCGGATACATTAAGATGTCATGATACATTGTGACGTCATAGTGCATACTAATTAGCATGTCATCATATATTGTGACATCATAATACAAGCTCATGATACTCCAGTACATATGACACAAATTGGGGTAAGAGAAATTGGTCATAATACCTGCAAATTATGCTCTCCTATTACATTGTGATGTCATAATGCGGATACATTATGACGTCATAATACATTGTGACGTCATAGTGCATACTAATCAGCATGTCATCATATATTGTGACGTCATAATTCATGCTCATGATACTCCAGTAGATATGACACAAATTGGGGTAAGAGAAATTGGTCATAATACCTGCAAATTACGCTCTCATAATTTCTTGTGATGTCATAATGCGGATACATTATGACGTCATAATACATTGTGATGTCATAGTGCATACTAATTAGGATATCATCATATATTGTGATGTCACAATACATGCTCATGATACTCCAGTACATATGACACAAATTGGGTTAAGAGAAGTTGGTCATAATACCTGCATATTACGCTCTCCTAATACATTGTGATGCCATAATGCGGATACATTATGACGTCATAATGCATTGTGACGTCATAGTGCATACTAATTAGCATGTCATCGTATATTGTGACGTCATAATACATGCTCATGATACTCCAGTACATATGACACAAATTGTGTTAAGAGAAATTGGTCATAATACCTGCAAATTACGGTCTCCAAAACATTGTGATGTCATAATGCGGATACATTATGACGTCATAATACATTGTGACATCATAGTGCATACTAATTAGCATGTCATCATATATTGTGATGTCATAATGCATGCTCATGATACTCCAGTAGATATGACACAAATTGGGGTAAGAGAAATTGGTCATAATACCTGCAAATTACGCTCTCATAATTTCTTGTGATGTCATAATGCGGATACATTATGACGTCATAATACATTGTGACGTCATAGTGCATACTAATTAGCATGTCATCATATATTGTGATGTCATAATACATGCTCATGACACTCCAGTAGATATGACACAAATTGGGTTAAGAGAAATTGGTCATAATACCTGCAAATTGCGCTCTCCTAAAACATTGTGATGTCATAATGCGGATACTTTATGACGTCATAATACATTGTGACGTCATAGTGCATACTAATTAGCATGTCATCATATATTGTGATGTCATAATACATGCTCATGACACTCCAGTATATATGACACAAATTGGGGTAAGAGAAATTGGTGATAATACCTGCAAATTACGCTCTCATAATTCCTTGTGATGTCATAATGTGGATACATTATGACGTCATAATACATTGTGACGTCATAGTGCATACTAATTAGCATGTCATCATATATTGTGACGTCATAATACATACTCGTGATACTCCAGTAGATATGACACAAATTGTGGTAAGCGAAACTGGTCATAATACCTGCAAATTACGCTCTCCTAATTCCTTGTGATGTCATAATGTGGATACATTATGACGTCATAATACATTGTGACATCATACTGCATACTGATTAGCATGTCATCATATATTGTGACGTCATAATACATGCTCATGATACTGCAGTATATATGACACAAATTTGGGTAAGAGAAATTGGTCATAATACCTGCAAATTACGCTTTCCTATTACATTGTGATGTCATAATGCGGACACATTATGACGTCATAATACATTGTGACGTCATAGTGCATGCTAATTAGCATGTAATCATATATTGTGACGTCATAATACATGCTCATGATACTCCAGTAGATATGACACAAAATGTGGTAAGAGAAATTGGTCATAATACCTGCAAATTACGCTCCCCTAATACATTGTGATGTCATAATGCGGATACATTATGACGTCATAATACATTGTGACATCATAGTGCATACTAAATAGCATGTCATCATATATTGTGACGTCATAATACATGCTCATGATACTCCAGTAGATACGACACAAATTGCGGTAAGGGAAATTGGTCATAATACCTGCAAATTACGCTCTCAGTATTTCTTGTAATGTCATAATGTGGATACATTATGACGTCATAATACATTGTGACATCATAGTGCATACTGATTAGCATGTCATCATATATTGTGATGTCATAATACATGCTCATGATACTCCAGTAGATATGACACAAATTGGGCTAAGTAAAATTGGTCATAATACCTGCAAATTACGCTCTCATAATTCCTAGTGATGTCATAATGCGGATACATTACGATGTCATAATACATTGTGATGTCATACTGCATACTAGTTAGCATGTCATCATATATTGTGACGTCATAATACATGCTCATGATACTCCAGTAGAAATGACACAAATTTGGTTAAGAGAAATTCGTCATAATACCTGCAAATTACGCTCCCCTAATACATTGTGATGTCATAATGCGGATACATTATGACGTCATAATACATTGTGACATCATAGTGCATACTAATTAGCATGTCATCATATATTGTGACGTCATAATACATGCTCATGATACTCCAGTAGATATGACAAAAATTGGGGTAAGAGAAATTGGTCATAATAACTGCAAATTACGCTCTCATAATTCCTTGTGATGTCATAATGTGGATACATTATGACGTCATAATACATAGTGATGTCATAGTGCATACTAATTAGCATGTCATCATATATTGTGACGTCATAATACATACTCATGATACTCCAGTAGATATGACACAAATTGGGGCAAGAGAATTTGGTCATAATACCTGCAAATTACGCTCTCATAATTCCTTGTGATGTCATAATGCGGATACATTATGACGTCATAATACATTGTGACATCATAGTGCATACTACCTAGCATGTCATCATATATTGTGATGTCATAATACATGCTCATGATACTCCAGTACATATGACACAAATTGGGTTAAGAGAAATTGGTCATAATACCTGCAAATTACGCTCTCCTAAAACATTGTGATGACGTAATGCGGATACATATTGATGTCATAATACATTGTGACGTCATAGTGCATACTAATTAGCATGTCATCATATATTGTGATGTCATAATACATGCTCATGACACTCCAGTAGATATAACACTAATTGGGTTAAGAGAAATTGGTCATAATACCTGCAAATTGCGCTCTCCTAAAACATTGTGATGTCATCATGCGGATACTTTATGACGTCATAATACATTGTGACGTCATAGTGCATACTAATTAGCATGTCATCATATATTGTGATGTCATAATACATGCTCATGACACTCCAGTATATATGACATAAATTGGGGTAAGAGAAATTGGTGATAATACCTGCAAATTACGCTCTCCTAATTCCTTGTGATGTCATAATGCGGATATATTATGACGTCATAATACATTGTGACGTCACAGTGCATACTAATTAGCATGTCATCATATATTGTGACGTCATAATACATACTCGTGATACTCCAGTAGATATGACACAAATTGTGGTAAGAGAAATTGGTCATAATACCTGCAAATTACGCTCTCCTAATTCCTTGTGATGTCATAATGTGGATACATTATGACGTCATACTACATTGTGACATCATAGTGCATACTAATTAGCATGTCATCATTTATTGTGACGACATAATACATGCTCATGATACTGCAGTATATATGACACAAATTTTGGTAAGAGAAATTGGTCATAATACCTGCAAATTAGGCTCTCCTATTACATTGTGATGTCATAATGCGGACACATTATGACGTCATAATACATTGTGACATCATAGTGCATACTAATTAGCATGTAATCATATATTGTGAAGTCATAATACATGCTCATGATACTCCAGTAGATATGACACAAACTGTGGTAAGAGAAATTGGTCGTAATACCTGCAAATTACGCTCCCCTAATACATTGTGATGTCATAATGCGGACACATTATGACGTCATAATACATTGTGACATCATAGTGCATACTAATTAGCATGTCATCATATATTGTGACGTCATAATACATGCTCATGATACTCCAGTAGATACGACACAAATTGCTGTAAGGGAAATTGGTCATAATACCTGCAAATTACGCTCTCAGTATTTCTTGTAATGTCATAATGTGGATACATTATGACGTCATAATACATTGTGACGTCATAGTGCATACTAACTAGCATGTCATCATATATTGTGACGTCATAATACATGCTCATGATACTCCCGTAGATATGACACAAATTGGTGTAAGTGAAATTGGTCATAATACCTGCAAATTACGCTCTCATAATTCCTTGTGATGTCATAATGCGGATACATTATGACGTCATAATACATAGTGACGCTATAGTGCATACTAATTAGCATGTCATCATATATTGTGACATCATAATACATGCTCATGATACTCAAGTAGATATGACACAAATTGGGGTAAGAGAAATTGGTCATAATACCTGCAAATTACGCTCTCAAAATTCCTTGAGACGTCATAATGCGGATACATTATGACCTCATAATATATTGTGACGTTATAGTGCATACTAATTAGCATGACATCATATATTGTGACGTCATAATACATGCCCATAATACTCCAGTAGATATGACACAAATTGTGGTAAGAGAAATTGGTCATAATACCTGCAAATTACGCTCTCCTAATACATTGTGATGTCATAATGCGGATACATTATGACGTCATAATACATTGTGACGTCATAGTGCATACTAATTAGCATGTCATCATATATTCTGATGTCATAATACATGCTCATGATACTCCAGTACATATGACACAAATTGGGTTAAGAGAAATTCGTCATAATACCTGCAAATTACGCTCTCCTAAAACATTGTGATGTCATAATGCGGATACATTATGACGTCTGAATACATTGTGACGTCATAGTGCATAATAATTAGCATGTCATCATATATTCTGATGTCATAATACATGCTCATGATACTCCAGTACATATGACACAAATTGGGTTAAGAAAAATTGGTCATAATACCTGCAAATTACGCTCTCCTAAAACATTGTGATGTCATAATGCGGATATATTACGACGTCTGAATACATTGTGACGTCATAGTGCATACTAATTAGCATGTCATCATATATTGTGACGTCATAATACATGCTCATGATCCTCCAGTAGATATGACACAAATTGGGGTAAGAGAAATTGGTCATAATACCTGCAAATTACGCTCTCATAATTCCTTGTGATGTCATAATGCGGACACATTATGACGTCATAATACATTGTGATGTCATAGTGCATTCTAATTAGCATGTCATCATATATTTTGACTTCATAATACATGCTCATGATACTCCAGTAGATATGACACAAATTGGGGTAAGAAAAATTGGTCATAATACATGTAAATTAGGCTCTCATAATTCCTTGTGATGTCATAATGCGGATACATTAAGATGTCATGATACATTGTGACGTCATAGTGCATACTAATTAGCATGTCATCATATATTGTGACATCATAATACAAGCTCATGATACTCCAGTACATATGACACAAATTGGGGTAAGAGAAATTGGTCATAATACCCTCAAATTACGCTCTCATAATTCCTTGTGATGTCATAATGCGGATACATTATGACGTCATAATACATTGTGACGTCATAGTGCATACTAATTAGCATGTCATCATATATTCTGATCTCATAATACATGCTCATGATACTCCAGTACATATGACACAAATTGTGTTAAGAGAAATTGGTCATAATACCTACAATTTACGCTCTCCTAAAACATTGTGATGCCATAAAGCGGATACATTATGACGTCATAATGCATTGTGACGTCATACTGCATACTAATTAGCATTTCATCATATATTGTGACGTCATAATACATGCTCATGATTCTCCAGTACATATGACACAAATTGTGTTAAGAGAAATTGGTCATAATACCTGCAAATTACGGTCTCCTAAACATTGTGATCTCATAATGCGGATACATTATGACGTCATAATACATTGTGACATCATAGTGCATACTAATTAGCATGTCATCATATATTGTGATGTCATAATGCATGCTCATGATACTCCAGTAGATATGACACAAATTGGGGTAAGAGAAATTAGTCATAATACCTGCAAATTACGCTCTCATAATTCCTTGTGATGTCATAATGCGGACACATTATGACGTCATAATACATTGTGACATCATAGTGCATACTAATTAGCATGTCATCATATATTGTGACGTCATAATACATGCTCATGATCCTCCAGTAGATATGACACAAATTGGGGTAAGAGAAATTGGTCATAATAACTTCAAATTACGCTCTCATAATTCCTTGTGATGTCATAATGCGGACACATTATGATGTCATAATACATTGTGACATCATAGTGCATACTAATTAGCATGTCATCATATATTGTGACGTCATAATACATGCTCAAGATACTCCAGTAGATATGACACAAATTGGGGTAAGAGAAATTGGTCATAATACCTGCAAATTACGCTCTCCTATTAAATTGTGATGTCATAATGCGGATACATTATGACGTCATAATACATTGTGACATCATAGTGCATACTAATTAGCATGTCATCATATATTGTGACGTCATAATACATGCTCATGATCCTCCAGTAGATATGACACAAATTGCGGTAAGGGAAATTGGTCCTAATACCTGCAAATTACGCTCTCATTATTTCTTGTAATGTCATTATGCGGATACATTATGACGTCATAATACATTGTGACCTCATAGTTCATACTAATTAGCATGTCATCATATATTGTGACGTCATAATACATGCTCATGATACTCCAGTAGATATGACACAAATTGGGGTAAGTAAAATTGGTCGTAATACCTGCAAATTACGCTCTCATAATTCCTTGTGATGTCATAATGTGGATACATTATGATGTCATAATACATTGTGACATCATAGTGCATACTAGTTAGCATGTCATCATATATTTTGACGTCATAATACATGCTCATGATACTCCAGTAGATATGACACAAATTGGGGTAAGAAAAATTGGTCATAATACATGCAAATTAGGCTCTCATAATTCCTTGTGATGTCATAATGCGGATACATTAAGATGTCATGATACATTGTGATGTCATAGTGCATACTAATTGGCATGTCAACATATATTGTGACATCATAATACAAGCTCATGATACTCCAGTACATATGACACAAATTGGGTTAAGAGAAATTGGTCATTATACCTGCAAATTACGCTCTCCTATTACATTGTGATGTCATAATGCGGATACATTATGACGTCAAAATACATTGTGACGTCATAGTGCATACTAATTAGCATGTCATCATATATTGTGATGTCATAATACATGCTCATGACACTCCAGTAGATATGGCACAAATTGGGTTAAGAGAAATTGGTCATAATACCTGCAAACTGCGCTCTCCTAAAACATTGTGATGTCATAATGCGGATACTTTATGACATCATAATACATTGTGACGTCATAGTGCATACTAATTAGCATGTCATCATATATTGTGATGTCATAATACATGCTCATGACACTCCAGTATATATGACACAGTTTGGGGTAAGAGAAATTGGTGATAATACCTGCAAATTACGCTCTCATTATTCCTTGTGATATCATAATGCGGATACATTATGACGTCATAATACATTGTGACGTCATAGTGCATACTAATTAGCATGTCATCATATATTGTGACGTCATAATACATACTCGTGATACTCCAGTACATATGACACAAATTGTGGTAAGAGAAATTGGTCATAATACCTCAAATTACGCTCTCCTAATTCCTTGTGATGTCATAATGTGGATACATTATGACGTCATAATACATTGTGACGTCATAGTGCATACTAATCAGCATGTCATCATATATTGTGACGTCATAATACATGCTCATGATACTGCAGTATATATGACACAAATTTGGGTAAGAGAAATTGGTCATAATACCTGCAAATTACGCTCTCCTATTACATTGTGATGTCTTAATGCGGATACATTATGACGTCGTAATACATTGTGACGTCATAGTGCATACTAATTAGCATGTAATCATATATTGTGATGTCGTAATACATGCTCATGATACTCCTGTACATATGACACAAACTGTGGTAAGAGAAATTGGTCATAATACCTGCAAATTACGCTCTCCTAAAACATTGTGATGACGTAATGCGGATACATTATGACGTCAAAATACATTGTGACATCATAGTGCATACTAATTAGCATGTCATCATATATTGTGATGTCATAATGCATGCTCATGACACTCCAGTATATATGACATAAATTGGGGTAAGAGAAATTGGTCATAATACCTGCAAATTACGCTCTCCTAATTCCTTGTGATGTCATAATGCGGATACATTATGACGTCATAATACATTGTGACGTCATAGTGCATACTAATTAGCATGTCATCATATATTGTGATGTCATAATGCATGCTCATGTTACTCCAGTAGATATGACACAAATTGGGGTAAGAGAAATTGGTCATAATACCTGCAAATTACGCTCTCCTAATTCCTTGAGATGTCATAATGCGGATACATTATGACGTCATAATATATTGTGACGTTATAGTGCATACTAATTAGCATGTCATCATATATTGTGACGTCATAATACATGCTCATAATCCTCCAGTAGATATGACACAAATTGTGGTAAGAGAAATTGGTCATAATACCAGCAAATTATGCTCTCCTAATACATTGTGATGTCATAATGCCGATACATTACGAAGTCATAATACATTGTGATGTCATAGTGCATACTAAATATGATGTCATCATATATTGTGACGTCATAATACAAGCTCATGATACTCCAGTACATATGACACAAATTGTGGCAAGAGAATTTGGTCATAATACCTGCAAACTACGCTCTCATAATTCCTTGTGATGTCATAATGCGGATACATTATGACGTCATAAAACATTGTGACGTCATAGTGCATACTACCTAACATGTCATCATATATTGTGATGTCATAATACATGCTCATGATACTCCAGTACATATGACACAAATTGGGTTAAGAGAAATTGGTCATAATACCTGCAAATTACGCTCTCCTAAAACATTGTGATGTCATAATGCGGATACATTATGACGTCATAATACATTGTGACGTCATAGTGCATACTAAATAGCATGTCATCATATATTGTGACGTCATAATTCATGCTCATGATACTCCAGTAGATATGACACAAATTGGGGTAAGAGAAATTGGTCATAATACCTGCAAATTACGCTCTCATAATTCCTTGTGATGTCTTAATGCGGATACATTATGACGTCATAATACATTGTGACGTCATAGTGCATACTAATTAGCATGTCATCATATATTGTGATGTCGTAATACATGCTCATGATACTCCTGTACATATGACACAATTTGGGTTAAGAGAAATTGGTCATAATACCTGCAAATTACGCTCTCCTAAAACATTGTGATGACGTAATGCGGATACATATTGACGTCATAATACATTGTGACGTCATAGTGCATACTAATTAGCATGTCATCATATATTGTGATGTCATAATACATGCTCATGACACTCCAGTATGTATGACATAAATTGGGGTAAGAGAAATTGGTCATAATACCTGCAAATTACGCTCTCATAATTCCTTGTGATGTCATAATGCGTATACATTATGACGTCATAATACATTGTGACGTCACAGTGTATACTAATTACCATGTCATCATATATTGTGACGTCATAATACATACTCGTGATACTCCAGTAGATATGACACAAATTCGGGTAAGAGAAATTGGTCATAATACCTGCAAATTGCGCTCTCCTAAAACATTGTGATGTCATAATGCGGATACATTATGACGTCATAATACATTGTTACATCATAGTGCATACTAATTAGCATGTCATCATGCATGCTCATGTTACTCCAGTAGATATGACACAAATTGGGGTAAGAGAAATTGGTCATAATACCTGCAAATTACGCTCTCATAATTTCTTGTGATGTCATAATGTGGATACATTATGACGTCATAATACATTGTGACGTCATAGTGCATACTAATTAGCATGTCATCATATATTGTGACGTCATAATACATGCTCATGATACTCCAGTAGATATGACACAAATTGGGGTAAGAGAAATTGGTCATAATACCTGCAAATTACGCTCTCATTATTCCTTGTGATGTCATAATGCGGATACATTATGACGTCATAATACATTGTGACGTCACAGTGCATACTAATTAGCATGTCATCATATATTGTGATGTTATAATACATGCTCATGATACTCCAGTACATATAACACAATTTGGGTTAAGAGAAATTGGTCATAATACCTGCAAATTACGCTCTCCTAAAACATTGTGATGTCATAAGGCGGATACATTATGACGTCATAAAACATTGTGACGTCATAGTGCATACTAATTAGCATGTCATCATATATTGTGACGTCATAATACATGCTCATGATCCTCCAGTAGATAGGACACAAATTGGGGTAAGAGAAATTGGTCATAATACCTGCAAATTACGCTCTCATAATTCCTTGTGATGTCATAATGCGGACACATTATGACATCATAATACTTTGTGACATCATAGTGCATACTAATTAGCATGATATCATATATTGTGACGTCATAATACATGCTCAAGATACTCCAGTAGATATGACACAAATTGGGGTAAAAAAAATTGGTCATAATACCCGCAAATTAGGCAATCATAATTCCTTGTGATGTCATAATGCGGATATATTATGATGTCATAATACATTGTGACGTCATAGTGCATACTAATTAGCATGTCTTCATATATTGTGACATCATAATACATGCTCATGATACTCCAGTAGATATGACACAATTTGGGGTAAGAGAAATTGTTCATAATACCTGCAAATTACGCTCCCCTAATTCCTTGTGATGTCAAAATATGGATACATTATGACGTCATAATACATTGTGACATCATAGTGCATACTAATTAGCATGTCATCATATATTTTGACGTCATGATACATGCCCATGATACTCTAGTAGATATGACACAAATTGGGTTAAGAGAAATTGGTCATAATACCTGCAAATTGCGCTCTCCTAAAACATTGTGATGTCATTTTCGGAAACTTTATGACATCATAATACATTGTGACATCATAGTGCATACTAATTAGCATGTCATCATATATTGTGACGTCATAATACATGCTCATGATACTCCAGTAGATATGACACAAACTGTGGTAAGAGAAATTGGTCAAAACACCTGCAAATTACGCTCCCCTAATACATTGTGATGTCATAATGCGGATACATTATGACGTCATAATACATTGTGACATCATAGTGCATACTACTTAGCATGTCATCATATATTGTGACGTCATAATACATGCTCATGATACTCCAGTAGATACGACACAAATTGCGGTAAGGGAAATTGGTCATAATACCTGCAAATTACGATCTCATAATTCCTTGTGATGTCATAATGCGGATACATTATGACGTCATAATGCATTGTGACGTCATAGTGCATACTAATTACCATGTCATCATATATTGTGACGTCATAATACATGCTCATGATATTCCAGTACATATAACACAAATTGGGGTAAGAGAAATTGGTCATAATACCTGCAAATTACGCTCTCCTAATACATTGTGATGTCATAATGCGGATACATTATGACGTCATAATACATTGTGACATCATAGTGCATACTACTTAGCATGTCATCATATATTGTGATGTCATAATGCATGCTCATGTTACTCCAGTAGATATGACACAAATTGGGGTAAGAGAAATTGGTCATAATACCTGCAAATTACACTCTCATAATTCCTTGGGATGTCATAATGCAGATACATTATGACGTCATAATACATTGTGACGTTATAGTGCATACTAATTAGCATGTGATCATATATTTTGAAGTCATAATACATGCTCATGATACTGCAGTAGATATGACACAAATTGGGGTAAGAGAAATTGGTCATAATACCTGCAAATTACGCTCTCATAATTCCTTGTGATGTCATAATGCGGATACATTATGATATCATACTACATAGTGCATACTAATTAGCATGTCATCATATATTGTGACGTCATAATACATACTCATGATGCTCCAGGAGATATGACACAAATTGGGGTAAGAGAAATTGGTCATAATACCTGTAAATTACGCTCTCCTAATTCCTTGTGATGCCATAATGTGGATACATTATGACGTCATAATACATTGTGCCCTCATAGTGCATACTAATTAGCATGTCATCATACATTGTGATGTCATAATACATCCTCATGATACTCCAGTAGATATGACACAAATTGGGGTAAGAGAAATTGGTCATAATAACTGCAAATTACGCTCTCATAATTCCTTGTGATGTCATAATGCGGACACATTATGACGTCATAATACATTGTGCCCTCATAGTGCATACTAATTAGCATGTCATCATATATTTTGACGTCATAATACATGCTCATGGTACTCCAGTAGATATGACACAAATTGAGGTAAGAAAAATTGGACATACTACCTGCAAATTACGCTCTCCTAAAACCTTGTGATGTCATGATGCGAATACATTATGACGTCATAATATGGATGCATTATGACGTCATAATACATTGTGACGTCATAGTGCATACTAATTAGCATGTCATCATATATTGTAACGTCATAATACATGCTCATGATACTCCAGTAGATATGACACAAATTGGGGTAAGAGAAATTGGTCATATTACCTGCAAATTACGCTCTCCTAATACATTGTGATGTCATAATGCGGATACATTATGACGTCATAATACATTGCGACGTCATACTGCATACTAATTAGCATGTCATCATATATTGTGACGTCATAATGCATGCTCATGATACTCCAGTAGATATGACACAAATTGCGGTAAGGGAAATTCGTCATAATACCTGCATATTACGCTCTCATTATTTCTTGTGATGTCATAATGCGGATACATTATGACGTCAGAATACATTGTGACGTCATAGTGCATACTAATTAGCATGTCATCATATATTGTGACGTCATAATACATGCTCATGATACTCCAGTAGATATGACACAAATTGGGGTAAGAGAAATTGGTTATAATACCTGCAAATTACGCTCTCATAATTCCTTGTGATGTCATAATGGGGACACATTATGACGTCATAATACATTGTGACGTCATAGTGAATACTAATTAGCATGTCATCATATATTGTGATGTCATAATACATGCTCATGATACTCCAGTACATATGACACAAATTTTGTTAAGGGAAATTGGTCATAATACCTGCAAATTACGCTCTCCTAAAACATTGTGATGTCATAATGCGGATACATTATGACGTCATAATACAGTGTGACGTCATAGTGCATACTAATTAGCATGTCATCATATATTGTGATGTCTTAATACATGCTCATGATACTCCAGTAGATATGACACAAATTGGGGTAAGAGAAATTGGTCATAATACCTGCAAATTACACTCTCATAATTCCTTGGGATGTCATAATGCGGATACATTATGACGTCATAATACATTGTGACGTTATAGTGCATACTAATTAGCATGTCATCATATATTTTGACGTCATAATACATGCTCATGATACTCCAGTAGATATGACACAAATTGGGGTAAGAGAAATTGGTCATAATACCTGCAAATTACGCTCTCATAATTCCTTGTGATGTCATAATGCGGATACATTATGACATCATAATACATAGTGCATACTAATTAGCATGTCATCATATATTGTGACGTCATAATACATACTCATGATGCTCCAGGAGATATGACACAAATTGGGGTAAGAGAAATTGGTCATAATACCTGCAAATTACGCTCTCTTAATTCCTTGTGATGCCATAATGTGGATACATTATGACGTCATAATGCATTGTGCCCTCATAGTGCATACTAATTAGCATGTCATCATACATTGTGACGTCATAATGCATCCTCATGATACTCCAGTAGATATGACACAAATTGGGGTAAGAGAAATTGGTCATAATACCTGCAAATTACGCTCTCATAATTCCTTGTGATGTCATAATGCGGACACATTATGACGTCATAATACATTGTGCCCTCATAGTGCATACTAATTAGCATGTCATCTTTTATTTTGACGTCATAATACATGCTCATGATACTCCAGTAGATATGACACAAATTGGGGTAAGAGAAATTGGTCATACTACCTGCAAATTACGCTCTCCTAAAACATTGTGATGTCATAATGCGAATACATTATGACGTCCTAATACGGATACATTATGACGTCATAATACATTGTGACGTCATAGTGCATACTAATTAGCATGTCATCATATATTGTGACGTCATAATACATGCTCATGATACTCCAGTAGATATGACACAAATTGGGGTAAGAGAAATTGGTCATAATATCTGCAAATTGCGCTCTCATAATTCCTTGTGATGTCATAATGCGGACACATTATGACGTCATAATACATTGCGACATCACAGTGCATACTAATAAGCATGTCATCATATATTTTGACGTCATAATACATGCTCATGATACTCCAGTAGATATGACACAAATTGGGGTAAGAGAAATTGGTCATAATACCTGCAAATTACGCTCTCCTAAAACATTGTGATGTCATAATGCGAATACATTATGACGTCATAATACGGATACATTATGACGTCATAATACATTGTGACGTCATAGTGCATACTAATTGGCATGTCATCATATATTGTGACGTCATAATGCATGCTCATGATACTCCAGTAGATATGACACAAATTGGGGTAAGAGAAATTGGTCATAATATCTGCAAATTACGCTCTCATAATTCCTTGTGATGTCATAATGCGGATACTTTATGACGTCATAATACATTGTGACGTTATAGTGCCTACTAATTAGCATGTCATCATATATTGCGACATCATAATACATGCTCATGATACTCCAGTAGATATGACACAAATTGGGGTAAGAGAAATTGGTCATAATACCTGCAAATTACGCTCTCATACTTCCTTGTGATGTCATAATGCGGATACATTATGACGTTATAATATATTGTGACGTCATACTGCACACTAATTTGCATGTCATCATATATTGTGACGTCATAATACATACTCATGATACTCCAGTAGATATGACACAAATTGGGGTAAGAGAAAGTGGTCATAATACCTGCAAATTACGCTCTCCTATTATATTGTGATGTCATAATGCGGATACATTATGACGTCATAATACATTGTGATGTCATAGTGAATACTAATTAGCAGGCCATCATATATTATGATGTCATAATACATGCTCATGATACTCCAGTACATATGACAAAAATTGGGTTAAGAGAAATTGGTCATTATACCTGCAAATTACGCTCTCCTAAAACATTGTGATGTCATAATGCAAATACATTATGACGTCATAATACAGTGTGACGTCATAGTGCATACTAATGAGCATGTCATCATATATTGTGATGTCATAATACATGCTCATGATACTCCAGTAGATATGACACAAATTGGGGTAAGAGAAATTGGTCATAATACCTGCAAATTACGCTCTCCTAATTCCTTGTGATGCCATAATGTGGATACATTATGACGTCATAATACATTGTGCCCTCATAGTGCATACTAATTAGCATGTCATCATACATTCTGATGTCATAATACATGCTGATGATACTCCAGTAGATATGACACAAATTGGGGTAAGAGAAATTGGTCATAATACCTGCAAATTACGCTCTCATAATTCCTTGTGATGTCATTATGCGGACACATTATGACGTCATAATACATTGCGACCTCATAGTGCATACTAATTAGCATGTCATCATATATTGTGACGTCATAATACATGCTGATGATACTCCAGTAGATATGACACAAATTGGGGTAAGAGAAATTGGTCATAATATCTGCAAATTACGCTCTCATAATTCCTTGTGATGTCATAATGCGGACACATTATGACGTCATAATACATTGCGACATCACAGTGCATACTAATAAGCATGTCATCATATATTTTGACGTCATAATACATGCTCATGATACTCCAGTAGATATGACACAAATTGGGGTAAGAGAAATTGGTCATAATACCTGCAAATTACGCTCTCCTAAAACATTGTGATGTCATAATGTGAATACATTATGACGTCATAATACGGATACATTATGACGTCATAATACATTGTGACGTCATAGTGCATACTAATTAGCATGTCATCATATATTGTGACGTCATAATACATGCTGATGATACTCCAGTAGATATGACACAAATTGGGGTAAGAGAAATTGGTCATAATATCTGCAAATTACGCTCTCATAATTCCTTGTGATGTCATAATGCGGACACATTATGACGTCATAATACATTGCGACATCACAGTGCATACTAATAAGCATGTCATCATATATTTTGACGTCATAATACATGCTCATGATACTCCAGTAGATATGACACAAATTGGGGTAAGAGAAATTGGTCATAATACCTGCAAATTACGCTCTCCTAAAACATTGTGATGTCATAATGCGAATACATTATGACGTCATAATACGGATACATTATGACGTCATAATACATTGTGACGTCATAGTGCATACTAATTAGCATGTCATCATATATTGTGACGTCATAATACATGCTCATGATACTCCAGTAGATATGACACAAATTGGGGTAAGAGAAATTGGTCATAATATCTGCAAATTACGCTCTCATAATTCCTTGTGATGTCATAATGCGGATACTTTATGACGTCATAATACATTGTGACGTTATAGTGCCTACTAATTAGCATGTCATCATATATTGTGACATCATAATACATGCTTATGATACTCCAGTAGATATGACACAAATTGGGGTAAGAGAAATTGGTCATAATACCTGCAAATTACGCTCTCATACTTCCTTGTGATGTCATAATGCGGATACATTATGACGTTATAATATATTGTGACGTCATACTGCACACTAATTTGCATGTCATCATATATTGTGACGTCATAATACATACTCATGATACTCCAGTAGATATGACACAAATTGGGGTAAGAGAAAGTGGTCATAATACCTGCAAATTACGCTCTCCTAATTCCTTGTGATGTCATAATGCGGATACATTATGACGTCATAATACATTGTGATGTCATAGTGAATACTAATTAGCAGGCCATCATATATTATGATGTCATAATACATGCTCATGATACTCCAGTACATATGACAAAAATTGGGTTGAGTAATTGGTCATTATACCTGCAAATTACGCTCTCCTAAAACATTGTGATGTCATAATGCAAATACATTATGACGTCATAATACAGTGTGACGTCATAGTGCATACTAATGAGCATGTCATCATATATTGTGATGTCATAATACATGCTCATGATACTCCAGTAGATATGACACAAATTGGGGTAAGAGAAATTGGTCATAATACCTGCAAATTACGCTCTCCTAATTCCTTGTGATGCCATAATGTGGATACATTATGACGTCATAATACATTGTGCCCTCATAGTGCATACTAATTAGCATGTCATCATACATTCTGATGTCATAATACATGCTCATGATACTCCAGTAGATATGACACAAATTGGGGTAAGAGAAATTGGTCATAATACCTGCAAATTACGCTCTCATAATTCCTTGTGATGTCATTATGCGGACACATTATGACGTCATAATACATTGCGACATCATAGTGCATACTAATTAGCATGTCATCATATATTGTGACGTCATAATACATGCTGATGATACTCCAGTAGATATGACACAAAATGGGGTAAGAGAAATTGGTCATAATACCTGCAAATTACGCTCTCATTATTCCTTGTGAAGTTATAATGCGGATACATTATGACGTCATAATACATTGTGACGTCATAGTGCATACTAATTAGCATGTCATCATATATTGTGATGTCATAATACATGCTCATGATACTCCAGTACATATGACATAATTTGGGGTAAGAGAAATTGGTCATAATACCTGCAAATTACGCTCTCCTAATTCCTTGTGATGTCATAATGCGGATACATTATGACGTCATAATACATTGTGACGTCATAGTGCATACTAATTAGTATGTCATCATATATTGTGACGTCATAATACATGCTTAATATACTCCAGTAGATACGACACAATTTGGGGTCAGAGAAATTGGTCATAATACCTGCAAATTACACTCTCATAATTTCTTGTGATGTCATAATACGGATACATTATGATGTCATAATACATTGTGACGTCATAGTTCATACTAATTAGCATGTCATCATATATTGTGACGTCATAATACATGCTCATGATCCTCCAGTAGATATGACACAAATTGGGGTAAGAGAAATTGGTCATAATACCTGCAAATTACGCTCTCATAATTCCTTGTGATGTCATAATGCGGACACATTATGACGTCATAATGCATTGTGATGTCATAGTGCATACTAATTAGCATGTCATCATATATTTTGACTTCATAATACATGCTCATGATACTCCAGTAGATATGACACAAATTGGGGAAAGAAAAATTGGTCATAATACATGCAAATTAGGCTCTCATAATTCCTTGTGATGTCATAATGCGGATACATTAAGATGTCATGATACATTCTGACGTCATAGTGCATACTACTTAGCATGTCATCATATATTGTGACATCATAATACAAGCTCATGATACTCCAGAACATATGACACAAATTGGGGTAAGAGAAATTGGTCATAATACCTGCAAATTACGCTCTCCTATTACATTGTGATGTCATAATGCGGGTACATTATGACGTCATAATACATTGTGACGTCATAGTGCATACTAATCAGCATGTCATCATATATTGTGACGTCTTAATTCATTCTCATGATACTCCAGTAGATACGACACAAATTGGGGTAAGAGAAATTGGTCATAATACCTGCAAATTACGCTCTCATAATTCCTTGTGATGTCATAATGCGGATACATTATGACGTCATAATACATTGTGATGTCATAATGCATACTAATTAGCATGTCATCATATATTGTGATGTCATAATACATGCTCATGATACTCCAGTACATATGACACAAATTGGGTTAAGAGAAATTGGTCATAATACCTGCAAATTACGCTCTCCTAAAACACTGTGATGCCATAATGCGGATACATTATGACGTCATAATGCATTGTGACGTCATAGTGCATACTAATTAGCATGTCATCATATATTGTGACGTCATAATACATGCTCATGATACTCCAGTACATATGACACAAATTGTGTTAAGAGAAATTGGTCATAATACCTGCAAATTACGGTCTCCTAAAACATTGTGATGTCATAATGCGGATACATTATGATGTCATAACACATTGTGACATCATAGTGCATACTAATTAGCATGTCATCATATATTGTGATGTCATAATGCATGCTCATGTTACTCCGGTAGATATGACACAAATTGGGGTAAGAGAAATTGGTCATAATACCTACAAATTACGCTCTCCTAATTCCTTTTGATGTCATAATGCGGATACATTATGACGTCATAATACATTGTGACGTCATAGTGCATACTAATTAGCATGTCATCATATATTGTGACGTCATAATACATGCTCATGATCCTCCAGTAGATATGACAAAAATTGGGATAAGAGATATTGGTCATAATACCTGCAAATTACGCTCTCATAATTCCTTGTGATGTCATAATGCGGACACATTATGACGTCATAATATATTGTGACATCAGAGTGCATACTAATTAGCATGTCATCATATATTGTGACGTCATAATACATGCTCATGATACTCCAGTAGATATGACACAAATTGGGGTAAGTGAAATTGGTCATAATACCTGCAAATTACGCTCTCCTAATTCCTTGAGATGTCATAATGCGGATATATTGTGACGTCATAATATATTGTGACGTTATAGTGCATACTAATTAGCATGTCATCATATATTGTGACGTCATAATACATGCTCATAATACTCCAGTAGATATGACACAAATTGTGGTAAGAGAAATTGGTCATAATGCCAGCAAATTATGCTCTCCTAACACATTGTGATGTCATAATGCCGATACATTACGAAGTCATAATACATTGTGATGTCATAGTGCATACTAAATATGATGTCATCATATATTGTGACGTCATAATACATGCTCATGATACTCCAGTACATATGACACAATTTGGGTTAAGAGAAATTGTTCATAAAACCTGCAAATTACGCTCTCCTAAAACATTGTGATGTCATAATGCGGATACATTATGACGTCATAATACATTGTGACGTCATAGTGCATACTAATTAGTATGTCATCATATATTGTGACGTCATAATACGTGCTCATGATACTCCAGTAGATATGACACAAATTGCGGTAAGGGAAATTGGTAATAATAACTGCAAATTACGCTCTCAGTATTGCTTGTAATGTCATAATGCGGATACATTATGACGTCATAATACATTGTGACGTCATAGTGCATACTAAATATGATGTCATCATATATTGTGATGTCATAATAGATGCTCATGATACTCCAGTAGATATGACACAAATTTGGGTAAGTAAAATTGGTCATAATACCTGCAAATTACGCTCCCATAATTCCTTGTGATGTCATAATGTGGATACATTATGATGTCATAATACTTTGTGACATCATAGTGCATACTAGTTAGCATGTCATCATATATTGTGACATCATAATACATGCTCATGATACTCCAGTAGAAATGACACAAATTGTGTTAAGAGAAATTCGTCATAATACCTGCAAATTACACTCTCATAATTCCTTGTGATGTCATAATGCGGATACATTTTGACGTCATAATGCATTGTGACGTCATAGTGCATACTAATTAGCATGTCATCATATATTGTGACGTCATAATACATGCTCATGATATTCCAGTAGATATGACACAAATTGGGGTAAGAGAAATTGGTCATAATACCTGCAAATTACGCTCTCCTAATACATTGTGATGTCATAATGAGGACACATTATGACGTCATAATATATTGTGACATCATAGTGCATACTACTTTGCATGTCATCATATATTGTGATGTCATAATACATGCTCATGATACTCCAGTACATATGACACAAATTGGGTTAAGAGAAATTGGTCATAATACCTGCAAATTACGCTCTCCTAAAACATTGTGATGTCATAATGCGGACACATTATGACGTCATAATACATTGTGACATCATAGTGCATACTAATTAGCATGTCATCATATATTGTGATATCATAATGCATGCTCATGATACTCCAGTAGATATGACACAAATTGGGGTAAGAGAAATTGGTCATAATACCTGCAAATTACGCTCTCCTAATTCCTTGTGATGTCATAATGCGGATACATTAAGATGTCATGATACATTGTGACGTCATAGTGCATACTAATTAGCATGTCATCATATATTGTGACATCATAATACAAGCTCATGATACTCCAGTACATATGACACAAATTGGGGTAAGAGAAATTGGTCATAATACCTGCAAATTATGCTCTCCTATTACATTGTGATGTCATAATGCGGATACATTATGACGTCATAATACATTGTGACGTCATAGTGCATACTAATCAGCATGTCATCATATATTGTGACGTCATAATTCATGCTCATTATACTCCAGTAGATATGACACAAATTGGGGTAAGAGAAATTGGTCATAATACCTGCAAATTACGCTCTCATAATTTCTTGTGATGTCATAATGCGGATACATTATGACGTCATAATACATTGTGATGTCATAGTGCATACTAATTAGGATATCATCATATATTGTGATGTCACAATACATGCTCATGATACTCCAGTACATATGACACAAATTGGGTTAAGAGAAGTTGGTCATAATACCTGCATATTACGCTCTCCTAATACATTGTGATGCCATAATGCGGATACATTATGACGTCATAATGCATTGTGACGTCATAGTGCATACTAATTAGCATGTCATCGTATATTGTGACGTCATAATACATGCTCATGATACTCCAGTACATATGACACAAATTGTGTTAAGAGAAATTGGTCATAATACCTGCAAATTACGGTCTCCAAAACATTGTGATGTCATAATGCGGATACATTATGACGTCATAATACATTGTGACATCATAGTGCATACTAATTAGCATGTCATCATATATTGTGATGTCATAATGCATGCTCATGATACTCCAGTAGATATGACACAAATTGGGGTAAGAGAAATTGGTCATAATACCTGCAAATTACGCTCTCATAATTTCTTGTGATGTCATAATGCGGATACATTATGACGTCATAATACATTGTGACGTCATAGTGCATACTAATTAGCATGTCATCATATATTGTGATGTCATAATACATGCTCATGACACTCCAGTAGATATGACACAAATTGGGTTAAGAGAAATTGGTCATAATACCTGCAAATTGCGCTCTCCTAAAACATTGTGATGTCATAATGCGGATACTTTATGACGTCATAATACATTGTGACGTCATAGTGCATACTAATTAGCATGTCATCATATATTGTGATGTCATAATACATGCTCATGACACTCCAGTATATATGACACAAATTGGGGTAAGAGAAATTGGTGATAATACCTGCAAATTACGCTCTCATAATTCCTTGTGATGTCATAATGTGGATACATTATGACGTCATAATACATTGTGACGTCATAGTGCATACTAATTAGCATGTCATCATATATTGTGACGTCATAATACATACTCGTGATACTCCAGTAGATATGACACAAATTGTGGTAAGCGAAACTGGTCATAATACCTGCAAATTACGCTCTCCTAATTCCTTGTGATGTCATAATGTGGATACATTATGACGTCATAATACATTGTGACATCATACTGCATACTGATTAGCATGTCATCATATATTGTGACGTCATAATACATGCTCATGATACTGCAGTATATATGACACAAATTTGGGTAAGAGAAATTGGTCATAATACCTGCAAATTACGCTTTCCTATTACATTGTGATGTCATAATGCGGACACATTATGACGTCATAATACATTGTGACGTCATAGTGCATGCTAATTAGCATGTAATCATATATTGTGACGTCATAATACATGCTCATGATACTCCAGTAGATATGACACAAAATGTGGTAAGAGAAATTGGTCATAATACCTGCAAATTACGCTCCCCTAATACATTGTGATGTCATAATGCGGATACATTATGACGTCATAATACATTGTGACATCATAGTGCATACTAAATAGCATGTCATCATATATTGTGACGTCATAATACATGCTCATGATACTCCAGTAGATACGACACAAATTGCGGTAAGGGAAATTGGTCATAATACCTGCAAATTACGCTCTCAGTATTCCTTGTAATGTCATAATGTGGATACATTATGACGTCATAATACATTGTGACATCATAGTGCATACTGATTAGCATGTCATCATATATTGTGATGTCATAATACATGCTCATGATACTCCAGTAGATATGACACAAATTGGGCTAAGTAAAATTGGTCATAATACCTGCAAATTACGCTCTCATAATTCCTAGTGATGTCATAATGCGGATACATTACGATGTCATAATACATTGTGATGTCATACTGCATACTAGTTAGCATGTCATCATATATTGTGACGTCATAATACATGCTCATGATACTCCAGTAGAAATGACACAAATTTGGTTAAGAGAAATTCGTCATAATACCTGCAAATTACGCTCCCCTAATACATTGTGATGTCATAATGCGGATACATTATGACGTCATAATACATTGTGACATCATAGTGCATACTAATTAGCATGTCATCATATATTGTGACGTCATAATACATGCTCATGATACTCCAGTAGATATGACACAAATTGGGGTAAGAGAAATTGGTCATAATAACTGCAAATTACGCTCTCATAATTCCTTGTGATGTCATAATGTGGATACATTATGACGTCATAATACATAGTGATGTCATAGTGCATACTAATTAGCATGTCATCATATATTGTGACGTCATAATACATACTCATGATACTCCAGTAGATATGACACAAATTGGGGCAAGAGAATTTGGTCATAATACCTGCAAATTACGCTCTCATAATTCCTTGTGATGTCATAATGCGGATACATTATGACGTCATAATACATTGTGACATCATAGTGCATACTACCTAGCATGTCATCATATATTGTGATGTCATAATACATGCTCATGATACTCCAGTACATATGACACAAATTGGGTTAAGAGAAATTGGTCATAATACCTGCAAATTACGCTCTCCTAAAACATTGTGATGACGTAATGCGGATACATATTGATGTCATAATACATTGTGACGTCATAGTGCATACTAATTAGCATGTCATCATATATTGTGATGTCATAATACATGCTCATGACACTCCAGTAGATATAACACTAATTGGGTTAAGAGAAATTGGTCATAATACCTGCAAATTGCGCTCTCCTAAAACATTGTGATGTCATCATGCGGATACTTTATGACGTCATAATACATTGTGACGTCATAGTGCATACTAATTAGCATGTCATCATATATTGTGATGTCATAATACATGCTCATGACACTCCAGTATATATGACATAAATTGGGGTAAGAGAAATTGGTGATAATACCTGCAAATTACGCTCTCCTAATTCCTTGTGATGTCATAATGCGGATATATTATGACGTCATAATACATTGTGACGTCACAGTGCATACTAATTAGCATGTCATCATATATTGTGACGTCATAATACATACTCGTGATACTCCAGTAGATATGACACAAATTGTGGTAAGAGAAATTGGTCATAATACCTGCAAATTACGCTCTCCTAATTCCTTGTGATGTCATAATGTGGATACATTATGACGTCATAATACATTGTGACATCATAGTGCATACTAATTAGCATGTCATCATTTATTGTGACGACATAATACATGCTCATGATACTGCAGTATATATGACACAAATTTTGGTAAGAGAAATTGGTCATAATACCTGCAAATTAGGCTCTCCTATTACATTGTGATGTCATAATGCGGACACATTATGACGTCATAATACATTGTGACATCATAGTGCATACTAATTAGCATGTAATCATATATTGTGAAGTCATAATACATGCTCATGATACTCCAGTAGATATGACACAAACTGTGGTAAGAGAAATTGGTCGTAATACCTGCAAATTACGCTCCCCTAATACATTGTGATGTCATAATGCGGACACATTATGACGTCATAATACATTGTGACATCATAGTGCATACTAATTAGCATGTCATCATATATTGTGACGTCATAATACATGCTCATGATACTCCAGTAGATACGACACAAATTGCTGTAAGGGAAATTGGTCATAATACCTGCAAATTACGCTCTCAGTATTTCTTGTAATGTCATAATGTGGATACATTATGACGTCATAATACATTGTGACGTCATAGTGCATACTAACTAGCATGTCATCATATATTGTGACGTCATAATACATGCTCATGATACTCCCGTAGATATGACACAAATTGGTGTAAGTGAAATTGGTCATAATACCTGCAAATTACGCTCTCATAATTCCTTGTGATGTCATAATGCGGATACATTATGACGTCATAATACATAGTGACGCTATAGTGCATACTAATTAGCATGTCATCATATATTGTGACGTCATAATACATGCTCATGATACTCAAGTAGATATGACACAAATTGGGGTAAGAGAAATTGGTCATAATACCTGCAAATTACGCTCTCAAAATTCCTTGAGATGTCATAATGCGGATACATTATGACCTCATAATATATTGTGACGTTATAGTGCATACTAATTAGCATGACATCATATATTGTGACGTCATAATACATGCCCATAATACTCCAGTAGATATGACACAAATTGTGGTAAGAGAAATTGGTCATAATACCTGCAAATTACGCTCTCCTAATACATTGTGATGTCATAATGCGGATACATTATGACGTCATAATACATTGTGACGTCATAGTGCATACTAATTAGCATGTCATCATATATTCTGATGTCATAATACATGCTCATGATACTCCAGTACATATGACACAAATTGGGTTAAGAGAAATTCGTCATAATACCTGCAAATTACGCTCTCCTAAAACATTGTGATGTCATAATGCGGATACATTATGACGTCTGAATACATTGTGACGTCATAGTGCATAATAATTAGCATGTCATCATATATTCTGATGTCATAATACATGCTCATGATACTCCAGTACATATGACACAAATTGGGTTAAGAAAAATTGGTCATAATACCTGCAAATTACGCTCTCCTAAAACATTGTGATGTCATAATGCGGATATATTACGACGTCTGAATACATTGTGACGTCATAGTGCATACTAATTAGCATGTCATCATATATTGTGACGTCATAATACATGCTCATGATCCTCCAGTAGATATGACACAAATTGGGGTAAGAGAAATTGGTCATAATACCTGCAAATTACGCTCTCATAATTCCTTGTGATGTCATAATGCGGACACATTATGACGTCATAATACATTGTGATGTCATAGTGCATTCTAATTAGCATGTCATCATATATTTTGACTTCATAATACATGCTCATGATACTCCAGTAGATATGACACAAATTGGGGTAAGAAAAATTGGTCATAATACATGTAAATTAGGCTCTCATAATTCCTTGTGATGTCATAATGCGGATACATTAAGATGTCATGATACATTGTGACGTCATAGTGCATACTAATTAGCATGTCATCATATATTGTGACATCATAATACAAGCTCATGATACTCCAGTACATATGACACAAATTGGGGTAAGAGAAATTGATCATAATACCCTCAAATTACGCTCTCATAATTCCTTGTGATGTCATAATGCGGATACATTATGACGTCATAATACATTGTGACGTCATAGTGCATACTAATTAGCATGTCATCATATATTCTGATCTCATAATACATGCTCATGATACTCCAGTACATATGACACAAATTGTGTTAAGAGAAATTGGTCATAATACCTACAATTTACGCTCTCCTAAAACATTGTGATGCCATAAAGCGGATACATTATGACGTCATAATGCATTGTGACGTCATACTGCATACTAATTAGCATTTCATCATATATTGTGACGTCATAATACATGCTCATGATTCTCCAGTACATATGACACAAATTGTGTTAAGAGAAATTGGTCATAATACCTGCAAATTACGGTCTCCTAAACATTGTGATCTCATAATGCGGATACATTATGACGTCATAATACATTGTGACATCATAGTGCATACTAATTAGCATGTCATCATATATTGTGATGTCATAATGCATGCTCATGATACTCCAGTAGATATGACACAAATTGGGGTAAGAGAAATTAGTCATAATACCTGCAAATTACGCTCTCATAATTCCTTGTGATGTCATAATGCGGACACATTATGACGTCATAATACATTGTGACATCATAGTGCATACTAATTAGCATGTCATCATATATTGTGACGTCATAATACATGCTCATGATCCTCCAGTAGATATGACACAAATTGGGGTAAGAGAAATTGGTCATAATAACTTCAAATTACGCTCTCATAATTCCTTGTGATGTCATAATGCGGACACATTATGATGTCATAATACATTGTGACATCATAGTGCATACTAATTAGCATGTCATCATATATTGTGACGTCATAATACATGCTCAAGATACTCCAGTAGATATGACACAAATTGGGGTAAGAGAAATTGGTCATAATACCTGCAAATTACGCTCTCCTATTAAATTGTGATGTCATAATGCGGATACATTATGACGTCATAATACATTGTGACATCATAGTGCATACTAATTAGCATGTCATCATATATTGTGACGTCATAATACATGCTCATGATCCTCCAGTAGATATGACACAAATTGCGGTAAGGGAAATTGGTCCTAATACCTGCAAATTACGCTCTCATTATTTCTTGTAATGTCATTATGCGGATACATTATGACGTCATAATACATTGTGACCTCATAGTTCATACTAATTAGCATGTCATCATATATTGTGACGTCATAATACATGCTCATGATACTCCAGTAGATATGACACAAATTGGGGTAAGTAAAATTGGTCGTAATACCTGCAAATTACGCTCTCATAATTCCTTGTGATGTCATAATGTGGATACATTATGATGTCATAATACATTGTGACATCATAGTGCATACTAGTTAGCATGTCATCATATATTTTGACGTCATAATACATGCTCATGATACTCCAGTAGATATGACACAAATTGGGGTAAGAAAAATTGGTCATAATACATGCAAATTAGGCTCTCATAATTCCTTGTGATGTCATAATGCGGATACATTAAGATGTCATGATACATTGTGATGTCATAGTGCATACTAATTGGCATGTCAACATATATTGTGACATCATAATACAAGCTCATGATACTCCAGTACATATGACACAAATTGGGTTAAGAGAAATTGGTCATTATACCTGCAAATTACGCTCTCCTATTACATTGTGATGTCATAATGCGGATACATTATGACGTCAAAATACATTGTGACGTCATAGTGCATACTAATTAGCATGTCATCATATATTGTGATGTCATAATACATGCTCATGACACTCCAGTAGATATGACACAAATTGGGTTAAGAGAAATTGGTCATAATACCTGCAAACTGCGCTCTCCTAAAACATTGTGATGTCATAATGCGGATACTTTATGACATCATAATACATTGTGACGTCATAGTGCATACTAATTAGCATGTCATCATATATTGTGATGTCATAATACATGCTCATGACACTCCAGTATATATGACACAGTTTGGGGTAAGAGAAATTGGTGATAATACCTGCAAATTACGCTCTCATTATTCCTTGTGATATCATAATGCGGATACATTATGACGTCATAATACATTGTGACGTCATAGTGCATACTAATTAGCATGTCATCATATATTGTGACGTCATAATACATACTCGTGATACTCCAGTACATATGACACAAATTGTGGTAAGAGAAATTGGTCATAATACCTCAAATTACGCTCTCCTAATTCCTTGTGATGTCATAATGTGGATACATTATGACGTCATAATACATTGTGACGTCATAGTGCATACTAATCAGCATGTCATCATATATTGTGACGTCATAATACATGCTCATGATACTGCAGTATATATGACACAAATTTGGGTAAGAGAAATTGGTCATAATACCTGCAAATTACGCTCTCCTATTACATTGTGATGTCTTAATGCGGATACATTATGACGTCGTAATACATTGTGACGTCATAGTGCATACTAATTAGCATGTAATCATATATTGTGATGTCGTAATACATGCTCATGATACTCCTGTACATATGACACAAACTGTGGTAAGAGAAATTGGTCATAATACCTGCAAATTACGCTCTCCTAAAACATTGTGATGACGTAATGCGGATACATTATGACGTCAAAATACATTGTGACATCATAGTGCATACTAATTAGCATGTCATCATATATTGTGATGTCATAATGCATGCTCATGACACTCCAGTATATATGACATAAATTGGGGTAAGAGAAATTGGTCATAATACCTGCAAATTACGCTCTCCTAATTCCTTGTGATGTCATAATGCGGATACATTATGACGTCATAATACATTGTGACGTCATAGTGCATACTAATTAGCATGTCATCATATATTGTGATGTCATAATGCATGCTCATGTTACTCCAGTAGATATGACACAAATTGGGGTAAGAGAAATTGGTCATAATACCTGCAAATTACGCTCTCCTAATTCCTTGAGATGTCATAATGCGGATACATTATGACGTCATAATATATTGTGACGTTATAGTGCATACTAATTAGCATGTCATCATATATTGTGACGTCATAATACATGCTCATAATCCTCCAGTAGATATGACACAAATTGTGGTAAGAGAAATTGGTCATAATACCAGCAAATTATGCTCTCCTAATACATTGTGATGTCATAATGCCGATACATTACGAAGTCATAATACATTGTGATGTCATAGTGCATACTAAATATGATGTCATCATATATTGTGACGTCATAATACAAGCTCATGATACTCCAGTACATATGACACAAATTGTGGCAAGAGAATTTGGTCATAATACCTGCAAACTACGCTCTCATAATTCCTTGTGATGTCATAATGCGGATACATTATGACGTCATAAAACATTGTGACGTCATAGTGCATACTACCTAACATGTCATCATATATTGTGATGTCATAATACATGCTCATGATACTCCAGTACATATGACACAAATTGGGTTAAGAGAAATTGGTCATAATACCTGCAAATTACGCTCTCCTAAAACATTGTGATGTCATAATGCGGATACATTATGACGTCATAATACATTGTGACGTCATAGTGCATACTAAATAGCATGTCATCATATATTGTGACGTCATAATTCATGCTCATGATACTCCAGTAGATATGACACAAATTGGGGTAAGAGAAATTGGTCATAATACCTGCAAATTACGCTCTCATAATTCCTTGTGATGTCTTAATGCGGATACATTATGACGTCATAATACATTGTGACGTCATAGTGCATACTAATTAGCATGTCATCATATATTGTGATGTCGTAATACATGCTCATGATACTCCTGTACATATGACACAATTTGGGTTAAGAGAAATTGGTCATAATACCTGCAAATTACGCTCTCCTAAAACATTGTGATGACGTAATGCGGATACATATTGACGTCATAATACATTGTGACGTCATAGTGCATACTAATTAGCATGTCATCATATATTGTGATGTCATAATACATGCTCATGACACTCCAGTATGTATGACATAAATTGGGGTAAGAGAAATTGGTCATAATACCTGCAAATTACGCTCTCATAATTCCTTGTGATGTCATAATGCGTATACATTATGACGTCATAATACATTGTGACGTCACAGTGCATACTAATTACCATGTCATCATATATTGTGACGTCATAATACATACTCGTGATACTCCAGTAGATATGACACAAATTCGGGTAAGAGAAATTGGTCATAATACCTGCAAATTGCGCTCTCCTAAAACATTGTGATGTCATAATGCGGATACATTATGACGTCATAATACATTGTTACATCATAGTGCATACTAATTAGCATGTCATCATGCATGCTCATGTTACTCCAGTAGATATGACACAAATTGGGGTAAGAGAAATTGGTCATAATACCTGCAAATTACGCTCTCATAATTTCTTGTGATGTCATAATGTGGATACATTATGACGTCATAATACATTGTGACGTCATAGTGCATACTAATTAGCATGTCATCATATATTGTGACGTCATAATACATGCTCATGATACTCCAGTAGATATGACACAAATTGGGGTAAGAGAAATTGGTCATAATACCTGCAAATTACGCTCTCATTATTCCTTGTGATGTCATAATGCGGATACATTATGACGTCATAATACATTGTGACGTCACAGTGCATACTAATTAGCATGTCATCATATATTGTGATGTTATAATACATGCTCATGATACTCCAGTACATATAACACAATTTGGGTTAAGAGAAATTGGTCATAATACCTGCAAATTACGCTCTCCTAAAACATTGTGATGTCATAAGGCGGATACATTATGACGTCATAAAACATTGTGACGTCATAGTGCATACTAATTAGCATGTCATCATATATTGTGACGTCATAATACATGCTCATGATCCTCCAGTAGATAGGACACAAATTGGGGTAAGAGAAATTGGTCATAATACCTGCAAATTACGCTCTCATAATTCCTTGTGATGTCATAATGCGGACACATTATGACATCATAATACTTTGTGACATCATAGTGCATACTAATTAGCATGATATCATATATTGTGACGTCATAATACATGCTCAAGATACTCCAGTAGATATGACACAAATTGGGGTAAAAAAAATTGGTCATTATACCCGCAAATTAGGCAATCATAATTCCTTGTGATGTCATAATGCGGATATATTATGATGTCATAATACATTGTGACGTCATAGTGCATACTAATTAGCATGTCTTCATATATTGTGACATCATAATACATGCTCATGATACTCCAGTAGATATGACACAATTTGGGGTAAGAGAAATTGTTCATAATACCTGCAAATTACGCTCCCCTAATTCCTTGTGATGTCAAAATATGGATACATTATGACGTCATAATACATTGTGACATCATAGTGCATACTAATTAGCATGTCATCATATATTTTGACGTCATGATACATGCCCATGATACTCTAGTAGATATGACACAAATTGGGTTAAGAGAAATTGGTCATAATACCTGCAAATTGCGCTCTCCTAAAACATTGTGATGTCATTTTCGGAAACTTTATGACATCATAATACATTGTGACATCATAGTGCATACTAATTAGCATGTCATCATATATTGTGACGTCATAATACATGCTCATGATACTCCAGTAGATATGACACAAACTGTGGTAAGAGAAATTGGTCAAAACACCTGCAAATTACGCTCCCCTAATACATTGTGATGTCATAATGCGGATACATTATGACGTCATAATACATTGTGACATCATAGTGCATACTACTTAGCATGTCATCATATATTGTGACGTCATAATACATGCTCATGATACTCCAGTAGATACGACACAAATTGCGGTAAGGGAAATTGGTCATAATACCTGCAAATTACGATCTCATAATTCCTTGTGATGTCATAATGCGGATACATTATGACGTCATAATGCATTGTGACGTCATAGTGCATACTAATTACCATGTCATCATATATTGTGACGTCATAATACATGCTCATGATATTCCAGTACATATAACACAAATTGGGGTAAGAGAAATTGGTCATAAAACCTGCAAATTACGCTCTCCTAATACATTGTGATGTCATAATGCGGATACATTATGACGTCATAATACATTGTGACATCATAGTGCATACTACTTAGCATGTCATCATATATTGTGATGTCATAATGCATGCTCATGTTACTCCAGTAGATATGACACAAATTGGGGTAAGAGAAATTGGTCATAATACCTGCAAATTACACTCTCATAATTCCTTGGGATGTCATAATGCAGATACATTATGACGTCATAATACATTGTGACGTTATAGTGCATACTAATTAGCATGTGATCATATATTTTGAAGTCATAATACATGCTCATGATACTGCAGTAGATATGACACAAATTGGGGTAAGAGAAATTGGTCATAATACCTGCAAATTACGCTCTCATAATTCCTTGTGATGTCATAATGCGGATACATTATGATATCATACTACATAGTGCATACTAATTAGCATGTCATCATATATTGTGACGTCATAATACATACTCATGATGCTCCAGGAGATATGACACAAATTGGGGTAAGAGAAATTGGTCATAATACCTGTAAATTACGCTCTCCTAATTCCTTGTGATGCCATAATGTGGATACATTATGACGTCATAATACATTGTGCCCTCATAGTGCATACTAATTAGCATGTCATCATACATTGTGATGTCATAATACATCCTCATGATACTCCAGTAGATATGACACAAATTGGGGTAAGAGAAATTGGTCATAATAACTGCAAATTACGCTCTCATAATTCCTTGTGATGTCATAATGCGGACACATTATGACGTCATAATACATTGTGCCCTCATAGTGCATACTAATTAGCATGTCATCATATATTTTGACGTCATAATACATGCTCATGGTACTCCAGTAGATATGACACAAATTGGGGTAAGAAAAATTGGACATACTACCTGCAAATTACGCTCTCCTAAAACCTTGTGATGTCATGATGCGAATACATTATGACGTAATAATATGGATGCATTATGACGTCATAATACATTGTGACGTCATAGTGCATACTAATTAGCATGTCATCATATATTGTAACGTCATAATACATGCTCATGATACTCCAGTAGATATGACACAAATTGGGGTAAGAGAAATTGGTCATATTACCTGCAAATTACGCTCTCCTAATACATTGTGATGTCATAATGCGGATACATTATGACGTCATAATACATTGCGACGTCATACTGCATACTAATTAGCATGTCATCATATATTGTGACGTCATAATGCATGCTCATGATACTCCAGTAGATATGACACAAATTGCGGTAAGGGAAATTCGTCATAATACCTGCAAATTACGCTCTCATTATTTCTTGTGATGTCATAATGCGGATACATTATGACGTCAGAATACATTGTGACGTCATAGTGCATACTAATTAGCATGTCATCATATATTGTGACGTCATAATACATGCTCATGATACTCCAGTAGATATGACACAAATTGGGGTAAGAGAAATTGGTTATAATACCCGCAAATTACGCTCTCATAATTCCTTGTGATGTCATAATGGGGACACATTATGACGTCATAATACATTGTGACGTCATAGTGAATACTAATTAGCATGTCATCATATATTGTGATGTCATAATACATGCTCATGATACTCCAGTACATATGACACAAATTTTGTTAAGGGAAATTGGTCATAATACCTGCAAATTACGCTCTCCTAAAACATTGTGATGTCATAATGCGGATACATTATGACGTCATAATACAGTGTGACGTCATAGTGCATACTAATTAGCATGTCATCATATATTGTGATGTCATAATACATGCTCATGATACTCCAGTAGATATGACACAAATTGGGGTAAGAGAAATTGGTCATAATACCTGCAAATTACACTCTCATAATTCCTTGGGATGTCATAATGCGGATACATTATGACGTCATAATACATTGTGACGTTATAGTGCATACTAATTAGCATGTCATCATATATTTTGACGTCATAATACATGCTCATGATACTCCAGTAGATATGACACAAATTGGGGTAAGAGAAATTGGTCATAATACCTGCCAATTACGCTCTCATAATTCCTTGTGATGTCATAATGCGGATACATTATGACATCATAATACATAGTGCATACTAATTAGCATGTCATCATATATTGTGACGTCATAATACATACTCATGATGCTCCAGGAGATATGACACAAATTGGGGTAAGAGAAATTGGTCATAATACCTGCAAATTACGCTCTCCTAATTCCTTGTGATGCCATAATGTGGATACATTATGACGTCATAATGCATTGTGCCCTCATAGTGCATACTAATTAGCATGTCATCATACATTGTGACGTCATAATGCATCCTCATGATACTCCAGTAGATATGACACAAATTGGGGTAAGAGAAATTGGTCATAATACCTGCAAATTACGCTCTCATAATTCCTTGTGATGTCATAATGCGGACACATTATGACGTCATAATACATTGTGCCCTCATAGTGCATACTAATTAGCATGTCATCTTTTATTTTGACGTCATAATACATGCTCATGATACTCCAGTAGATATGACACAAATTGGGGTAAGAGAAATTGGTCATACTACCTGCAAATTACGCTCTCCTAAAACATTGTGATGTCATAATGCGAATACATTATGACGTCCTAATACGGATACATTATGACGTCATAATACATTGTGACGTCATAGTGCATACTAATTAGCATGTCATCATATATTGTGACGTCATAATACATGCTCATGATACTCCAGTAGATATGACACAAATTGGGGTAAGAGAAATTGGTCATAATATCTGCAAATTGCGCTCTCATAATTCCTTGTGATGTCATAATGCGGACACATTATGACGTCATAATACATTGCGACATCACAGTGCATACTAATAAGCATGTCATCATATATTTTGACGTCATAATACATGCTCATGATACTCCAGTAGATATGACACAAATTGGGGTAAGAGAAATTGGTCATAATACCTGCAAATTACGCTCTCCTAAAACATTGTGATGTCATAATGCGAATACATTATGACGTCATAATACGGATACATTATGACGTCATAATACATTGTGACGTCATAGTGCATACTAATTGGCATGTCATCATATATTGTGACGTCATAATGCATGCTCATGATACTCCAGTAGATATGACACAAATTGGGGTAAGAAAAATTGGTCATAATATCTGCAAATTACGCTCTCATAATTCCTTGTGATGTCATAATGCGGATACTTTATGACGTCATAATACATTGTGACGTTATAGTGCCTGCTAATTAGCATGTCATCATATATTGCGACATCATAATACATGCTCATGATACTCCAGTAGATATGACACAAATTGGGGTAAGAGAAATTGGTCATAATACCTGCAAATTACGCTCTCATACTTCCTTGTGATGTCATAATGCGGATACATTATGACGTTATAATATATTGTGACGTCATACTGCACACTAATTTGCATGTCATCATATATTGTGACGTCATAATACATACTCATGATACTCCAGTAGATATGACACAAATTGGGGTAAGAGAAAGTGGTCATAATACCTGCAAATTACGCTCTCCTATTATATTGTGATGTCATAATGCGGATACATTATGACGTCATAATACATTGTGATGTCATAGTGAATACTAATTAGCAGGCCATCATATATTATGATGTCATAATACATGCTCATGATACTCCAGTACATATGACAAAAATTGGGTTAAGAGAAATTGGTCATTATACCTGCAAATTACGCTCTCCTAAAACATTGTGATGTCATAATGCAAATACATTATGACGTCATAATACAGTGTGACGTCATAGTGCATACTAATGAGCATGTCATCATATATTGTGATGTCATAATACATGCTCATGATACTCCAGTAGATATGACACAAATTGGGGTAAGAGAAATTGGTCATAATACCTGCAAATTACGCTCTCCTAATTCCTTGTGATGCCATAATGTGGATACATTATGACGTCATAATACATTGTGCCCTCATAGTGCATACTAATTAGCATGTCATCATACATTCTGATGTCATAATACATGCTGATGATACTCCAGTAGATATGACACAAATTGGGGTAAGAGAAATTGGTCATAATACCTGCAAATTACGCTCTCATAATTCCTTGTGATGTCATTATGCGGACACATTATGACGTCATAATACATTGCGACCTCATAGTGCATACTAATTAGCATGTCATCATATATTGTGACGTCATAATACATGCTGATGATACTCCAGTAGATATGACACAAATTGGGGTAAGAGAAATTGGTCATAATATCTGCAAATTACGCTCTCATAATTCCTTGTGATGTCATAATGCGGACACATTATGACGTCATAATACATTGCGACATCACAGTGCATACTAATAAGCATGTCATCATATATTTTGACGTCATAATACATGCTCATGATACTCCAGTAGATATGACACAAATTGGGGTAAGAGAAATTGGTCATAATACCTGCAAATTACGCTCTCCTAAAACATTGTGATGTCATAATGTGAATACATTATGACGTCATAATACGGATACATTATGACGTCATAATACATTGTGACGTCATAGTGCATACTAATTAGCATGTCATCATATATTGTGACGTCATAATACATGCTGATGATACTCCAGTAGATATGACACAAATTGGGGTAAGAGAAATTGGTCATAATATCTGCAAATTACGCTCTCATAATTCCTTGTGATGTCATAATGCGGACACATTATGACGTCATAATACATTGCGACATCACAGTGCATACTAATAAGCATGTCATCATATATTTTGACGTCATAATACATGCTCATGATACTCCAGTAGATATGACACAAATTGGGGTAAGAGAAATTGGTCATAATACCTGCAAATTACGCTCTCCTAAAACATTGTGATGTCATAATGCGAATACATTATGACGTCATAATACGGATACATTATGACGTCATAATACATTGTGACGTCATAGTGCATACTAATTAGCATGTCATCATATATTGTGACGTCATAATACATGCTCATGATACTCCAGTAGATATGACACAAATTGGGGTAAGAGAAATTGGTCATAATATCTGCAAATTACGCTCTCATAATTCCTTGTGATGTCATAATGCGGATACTTTATGACGTCATAATACATTGTGACGTTATAGTGCCTACTAATTAGCATGTCATCATATATTGTGACATCATAATACATGCTTATGATACTCCAGTAGATATGACACAAATTGGGGTAAGAGAAATTGGTCATAATACCTGCAAATTACGCTCTCATACTTCCTTGTGATGTCATAATGCGGATACATTATGACGTTATAATATATTGTGACGTCATACTGCACACTAATTTGCATGTCATCATATATTGTGACGTCATAATACATACTCATGATACTCCAGTAGATATGACACAAATTGGGGTAAGAGAAAGTGGTCATAATACCTGCAAATTACGCTCTCCTATTATATTGTGATGTCATAATGCGGATACATTATGACGTCATAATACATTGTGATGTCATAGTGAATACTAATTAGCAGGCCATCATATATTATGATGTCATAATACATGCTCATGATACTCCAGTACATATGACAAAAATTGGGTTGAGTAATTGGTCATTATACCTGCAAATTACGCTCTCCTAAAACATTGTGATGTCATAATGCAAATACATTATGACGTCATAATACAGTGTGACGTCATAGTGCATACTAATGAGCATGTCATCATATATTGTGATGTCATAATACATGCTCATGATACTCCAGTAGATATGACACAAATTGGGGTAAGAGAAATTGGTCATAATACCTGCAAATTACGCTCTCCTAATTCCTTGTGATGCCATAATGTGGATACATTATGACGTCATAATACATTGTGCCCTCATAGTGCATACTAATTAGCATGTCATCATACATTCTGATGTCATAATACATGCTCATGATACTCCAGTAGATATGACACAAATTGGGGTAAGAGAAATTGGTCATAATACCTGCAAATTACGCTCTCATAATTCCTTGTGATGTCATTATGCGGACACATTATGACGTCATAATACATTGCGACATCATAGTGCATACTAATTAGCATGTCATCATATATTGTGACGTCATAATACATGCTGATGATACTCCAGTAGATATGACACAAAATGGGGTAAGAGAAATTGGTCATAATACCTGCAAATTACGCTCTCATTATTCCTTGTGATGTTATAATGCGGATACATTATGACGTCATAATACATTGTGACGTCATAGTGCATACTAATTAGCATGTCATCATATATTGTGATGTCATAATACATGCTCATGATACTCCAGTACATATGACATAATTTGGGGTAAGAGAAATTGGTCATAATACCTGCAAATTACGCTCTCCTAATTCCTTGTGATGTCATAATGCGGATACATTATGACGTCATAATACATTGTGACGTCATAGTGCATACTAATTAGTATGTCATCATATATTGTGACGTCATAATACATGCTTAATATACTCCAGTAGATACGACACAATTTGGGGTCAGAGAAATTGGTCATAATACCTGCAAATTACACTCTCATAATTTCTTGTGATGTCATAATACGGATACATTATGATGTCATAATACATTGTGACGTCATAGTTCATACTAATTAGCATGTCATCATATATTGTGACGTCATAATACATGCTCATGATCCTCCAGTAGATATGACACAAATTGGGGTAAGAGAAATTGGTCATAATACCTGCAAATTACGCTCTCATAATTCCTTGTGATGTCATAATGCGGACACATTATGACGTCATAATGCATTGTGATGTCATAGTGCATACTAATTAGCATGTCATCATATATTTTGACTTCATAATACATGCTCATGATACTCCAGTAGATATGACACAAATTGGGGAAAGAAAAATTGGTCATAATACATGCAAATTAGGCTCTCATAATTCCTTGTGATGTCATAATGCGGATACATTAAGATGTCATGATACATTCTGACGTCATAGTGCATACTACTTAGCATGTCATCATATATTGTGACATCATAATACAAGCTCATGATACTCCAGAACATATGACACAAATTGGGGTAAGAGAAATTGGTCATAATACCTGCAAATTACGCTCTCCTATTACATTGTGATGTCATAATGCGGGTACATTATGACGTCATAATACATTGTGACGTCATAGTGCATACTAATCAGCATGTCATCATATATTGTGACGTCTTAATTCATTCTCATGATACTCCAGTAGATATGACACAAATTGGGGTAAGAGAAATTGGTCATAATACCTGCAAATTACGCTCTCATAATTCCTTGTGATGTCATAATGCGGATACATTATGACGTCATAATACATTGTGATGTCATAATGCATACTAATTAGCATGTCATCATATATTGTGATGTCATAATACATGCTCATGATACTCCAGTACATATGACACAAATTGGGTTAAGAGAAATTGGTCATAATACCTGCAAATTACGCTCTCCTAAAACACTGTGATGCCATAATGCGGATACATTATGACGTCATAATGCATTGTGACGTCATAGTGCATACTAATTAGCATGTCATCATATATTGTGACGTCATAATACATGCTCATGATACTCCAGTACATATGACACAAATTGTGTTAAGAGAAATTGGTCATAATACCTGCAAATTACGGTCTCCTAAAACATTGTGATGTCATAATGCGGATACATTATGATGTCATAACACATTGTGACATCATAGTGCATACTAATTAGCATGTCATCATATATTGTGATGTCATAATGCATGCTCATGTTACTCCGGTAGATATGACACAAATTGGGGTAAGAGAAATTGGTCATAATACCTACAAATTACGCTCTCCTAATTCCTTTTGATGTCATAATGCGGATACATTATGACGTCATAATACATTGTGACGTCATAGTGCATACTAATTAGCATGTTATCATATATTGTGACGTCATAATACATGCTCATGATCCTCCAGTAGATATGACAAAAATTGGGATAAGAGATATTGGTCATAATACCTGCAAATTACGCTCTCATAATTCCTTGTGATGTCATAATGCGGACACATTATGACGTCATAATATATTGTGACATCAGAGTGCATACTAATTAGCATGTCATCATATATTGTGACGTCATAATACATGCTCATGATACTCCAGTAGATATGACACAAATTGGGGTAAGTGAAATTGGTCATAATACCTGCAAATTACGCTCTCCTAATTCCTTGAGATGTCATAATGCGGATATATTGTGACGTCATAATATATTGTGACGTTATAGTGCATACTAATTAGCATGTCATCATATATTGTGACGTCATAATACATGCTCATAATACTCCAGTAGATATGACACAAATTGTGGTAAGAGAAATTGGTCATAATGCCAGCAAATTATGCTCTCCTAACACATTGTGATGTCATAATGCCGATACATTACGAAGTCATAATACATTGTGATGTCATAGTGCATACTAAATATGATGTCATCATATATTGTGACGTCATAATACATGCTCATGATACTCCAGTACATATGACACAATTTGGGTTAAGAGAAATTGTTCATAAAACCTGCAAATTACGCTCTCCTAAAACATTGTGATGTCATAATGCGGATACATTATGACGTCATAATACATTGTGACGTCATAGTGCATACTAATTAGTATGTCATCATATATTGTGACGTCATAATACGTGCTCATGATACTCCAGTAGATATGACACAAATTGCGGTAAGGGAAATTGGTAATAATAACTGCAAATTACGCTCTCAGTATTGCTTGTAATGTCATAATGCGGATACATTATGACGTCATAATACATTGTGACGTCATAGTGCATACTAAATATGATGTCATCATATATTGTGATGTCATAATAGATGCTCATGATACTCCAGTAGATATGACACAAATTTGGGTAAGTAAAATTGGTCATAATACCTGCAAATTACGCTCCCATAATTCCTTGTGATGTCATAATGTGGATACATTATGATGTCATAATACTTTGTGACATCATAGTGCATACTAGTTAGCATGTCATCATATATTGTGACATCATAATACATGCTCATGATACTCCAGTAGAAATGACACAAATTGTGTTAAGAGAAATTCGTCATAATACCTGCAAATTACACTCTCATAATTCCTTGTGATGTCATAATGCGGATACATTTTGACGTCATAATGCATTGTGACGTCATAGTGCATACTAATTAGCATGTCATCATATATTGTGATGTCATAATACATGCTCATGACACTCCAGTAGATATGACACAAATTGGGTTAAGAGAAATTGGTCATAATACCTGCAAATTGCGCTCTCCTAAAACATTGTGATGTCATAATGCGGATACTTTATGACGTCATAATGCATTGTGACGTCATAGTGCATACTAATTAGCATGTCATCATATATTGTGATGTCATAATACATGCTCATGACACTCCAGTATATATGACATAAATTGGGGTAAGAGAAATTGGTGATAATACCTGCAAATTACGCTCTCATAATTCCTTGTGATGTCATAATGCGGATACATTATGACGTCATAATACATTGTGACGTCATAGTGCATACTAATTAGCATGTCATCATATATTGTGACGTCATAATACATGCTCATGATACTGCAGTATATATGACACAAATTTGGGTAAGAGAAATTGGTCATAATACCTGCAAATTACGCTCTCCTATTACATTGTGATGTCATAATGCGGACACATTATGACGTCATAATACATTGTGACGTCATAGTGCATACTAATTAGCATGTAATCATATATTGTGACGTCATAATACATGCAAATGATACTCCAGTAGATATGACACAAATTGGGGTAAGAGAAATTGGTCATAATACCTGCAAATTACGCTCTCCTATTACATTGTGATGTCATAATGTGGATACATTATGACGTCATAATACATTGTGACATCATAGTGCATACTACTTAGCATGTCATCATATATTGTGACGTCATAATACATGCTCATGATACTCCAGTAGATACGACACAAATTGCGGTAAGGGAAATTGGTCATAATACCTGCAAATTACGCTCTCAGTATTTCTTGTAATGTCATAATGTGGATACATTATGACGTCATAATACATTGTGACGTCATAGTTCATACTAATTAGCATGTCATCATATATTGTGACGTCATAATACATGCTCATGATACTCCAGTATATATGACACAAATTGGGGTAAGTAAAATTGGTCATAATACCTGCAAATTACGCTCTCATAATTCCTAGTGATGTCATAATGCGGATACATTATGATATCATAATACATTGTGATGTCATACTGCATACTAGTTAGCATGTCATCATATATTGTGACGTCATAATACATGCTCATGATACGCCAGTAGATATGACACAAATTGGGGTAAGAGAAAATGGTCATAATACCTGCAACTTACGCTCTCCTAAAACATTGTGATGTCATAATGCGGATACATTATGACGTCATAATATATTGTGACGTCATAGGGCCTACTAATTAGCATGTCATCATATATTGTGATGTCATAATGCATGCTCATGATACTCCAGTAGATATGACACAAACTGTGGTAAGAGAAATTGGTCATAATACCTGCAATTTACGCTCCCCTAATACATTGTGATGTCATAATGCCGATACATTACGAAGTCATAATACATTGTGATGTCATAGTGCATACTAAATATGATGTCATCATATATTGTGACGTCATAATACATGCTCATGATACTCCAGTACATATGACACAATTTGGGTTAAGAGAAATTGGTCATAAAACCTGCAAATTACGCTCTCTTATAACATTGTGATGTCATAATGCGGACACATTATGACGTCATAATACATTGTGACATCATAGTGCATACGAATTAGCATGTCATCATATATTGTGACGTCATAATACATGCTCATGATACTCCAGTAGATATGACACAAATTGCGGTAAGGGAAATTGGTAATAATAACTGTAAATTACGCTCTCAGTATTGCTTGTAATGTCATAATGCGGATACATTATGACGTCATAATACATTGTGACGTCATAGTGCATACTAAATATGATGTCATCATATATTGTGACGTCATAATACATGCTCATGATACTCCAGTAGATATGACACAAATTTGGGTAAGTAAAATTGGTCATAATACCTGTAAATTACGCTCCCATAATTCCTTGTGATGTCATAATGCGGATACATTATGATGTCATAATACATTGTGACATCATAGTGCATAGTAGTTAGCATGTCATCATATATTGTGACATCATAATACATGCTCATGATACTCCAGTTGAAATGACACAAATTGTGTTAAGAGAAATTCGTCATAATACCTGCAAATTACACTCTCATAATTCCTTGTGATGTCATAATGCGGATACATTATGACGTCATAATGCATTGTGACATCATAGTGCATACTAATTAGCATGTCATCATATATTGTAACGTCATAATACATGCTCATGATATTCCAGTAGATATGACACAAATTGGGGTAAGAGAAATTGGTCATAATATCTGCAAATTACGCTCTCCTAATACATTGTGATGTCATAATATGGATACATTATGACGTCATAATACATTGTGACATCATAGTGCATACTACTTTGCATGTCATCATATATTGTGATGTCATAATACATGCTCATGATACACCAGTACATATGACACAAATTGGGTTAAGAGAAATTGGTCATAATACCTGCAAATTACGCTCTCCTAAAACATTGTGATGTCATAATGCGGATACATTATGACGTCATAATACATTGTGACATCATAGTGCATACTAATTAGCATGTCATCATATATTGTGATGTCATAATGCATGCTCATGATACTCCAGTAGATATGACACAAATTGGGGTAAGAGAAATTGGCCATAATACCTGCAAATTACGCTCTCATAATACCTTGAGATGTCATAATGCGGATACATTAGGACGTCATAATACACTGTGATGTCATAGTGTAAACTAATTAGCATGTCATCATATATTGTGATGTCATAATACACGCTCATCATACTCCAGTACATATGACACAAATTGGGTTAAGAGAAATTGGTCATAATATCTGCAAATTATGCTCTCCTAAAACATTGTGATGTCATAATGCGGATACATTATGACGTCATAAAACATTGTGACGTCATAGTGCATACTAATTAGCATGTCATCAAATATTGTGATGTCATAACACATGCTCATGACACTCCAGTAGATATGACAAAAATTGGGGTAAGAGTAATTGGTCATAATACCTGCAAATTACGCTCTCAGAATTCCTTGTGATGTCATAATGAGGATACATTATGACGTCATAGTACATACTAATTAGGATGTCATCATATATTGTGACGTCATAATACATACTTGTGATACTCTAGTAGATATGACACAAATTGTGGTAAGAGAAATTGGTCATAATACCTGCAAATTACGCTCTCCTAATTCCTTGAGATGTCATAATGTGGATACATTATGACGTCATAATAAATTGTGACATCATACTGCATACTAATTAGCATGTCATCACATATTGTGACGTCATAATACATGCTCATGATCCTCCAGTAGATATGACACAAATTGGGGTAAGAAAAATTGGTCATAATACCTGCAAATTACGCTCTCATAATTCCTTGTGATGTCATAATGCGGACACATTATGACATCATAATACATTGTGACATCATAGTGCATACTAATTAGCATGACATCATATATTGTGACATCATAATACATGCTCAAGATACTCCAGTAGATATGACACAAATTGGTTTAAAAAAAATTGGTCATAATACCTGCAAATTACGCTCTCATAATCCCTTGTGATGTCATAATGCGGATACATTATGATGTCATAATACGTTGTGATGTCATAGTGCATACTAATTAGCATGTCTCCATATATTGTGACATCATAATACATGCTCATGATACTCCAGTACATATGACACAAATTGGGTTAAGAGAAATTGGTCATAATACCTGCAAATTGCGCTCTACTAACACATTGTGATGTCATAATGCGGATACTTTATGACGTCATAATACATTGTGACGTCATAGTGCATACTAATTAGCATGTCATCATATATTGTGATGTCATAATACATGCTCATGACACTCCAGTATATATGACACAAATTGGGGTAAGAGAAATTGGTGATAATACCTGCAAATTACGCTCTCATAATTCCTTGTGATGTCATAATGCGGATACATTATGACGTCATAATACATTGTGACGTCATAGTGCATACTAATTAGCATGTCATCATATATTGTGACATCATAATACATACTCGTGATACTCCAGTAGATATGACACAAATTGGGGTAAGAGAAATTGGTCAAAATACCTGCAAATTACGCTCTCCTAATTCCTTGTGATGTCATAATGTGGATATCTTATGACGTCATAATACATTGTGACATCATACTACATACTAATTAGCATGTCATCATATATTGTGACGTCATAATACATACTCGTGATACTCCAGTAGATATGACACAAATTTGGGTAAGAGAAATTCGTCATAATACCTGCAAATTACGCTCTCCTATTACATTGTGATGTCATAATGCGGACACATTATGACGTCATAATACATTGTGACGTCATAGTGCATACTAATTAGCATGTAATCATATATTATGACGTCATAATACATGCTCATGATACTCCAGTAGATATGACACAAACTGTGGTAAGAGAAATTGGTCATAATACCTGCAAATTACGCTCCCCTAATACATTGTGATGTCATAATGCGGATACATTATGACGTCATAATACATTGTGACATCATAGTGCATACTAATTAGCATGTCATCATATATTGTGACGTCATAATACATGCTCATGATACTCCAGTAGATACGACACAATTTGCGGTAAGGGAAATTGGTCATAATACCTGCAAATTACGCTCTCAGTATTTCTTGTAAGGTCATAATGTGGATACATTATGACGTCATAATACATTGTGACGTCATAGTGCATACTGATTAGCATGTCATCATATATTGTGATGTCATAATACATGCTCATGATACTCCAGTAGATATGACACAAATTGGGTTAAGAGAAATTCGTCATAATACCTGCAAATTACGCTCTCATAATTCCTTGTGATGTCATAATGCGGATACATTATGACGTCATAATGCATTGTGACGTCATAGTGCATACTAATTAGCATGTCATCATATATTGTGACGTCATAATACATGCTCATGATATTCCAGTAGATATAACAGAAATTCGGGTAAGAGAAATTGGTCATAATACCTGCAAATTACGCTCTCCTAATACATTGTGATGTCATAATGTGGATACATTATGACGTCATAATACATTGTGACATCATAGTGCATACTACTTAGCATGTCATCATATATTGTGATGTCATAATACATGCTCATGATACTCCATTACATATGACACAAATTGTGTTAAGAGAAATTGGTCATAATACCTGCAAATTACGGTCTCCTAAAACATTGTGATGTCATAATGCGGATACATTATGACGTCATAATACATTGTGACATCATAGTGCATACTAATTAGCATGTCATCATATATTGTGACGTCATAATACATGCTCATGATACTCCAGTAGATATGACAAAAATTGGGGTAAGAGAAATTGGTCATAATAACTGCAAATTACGCTCTCATAATTCCTTGTGATGTCATAATGCGGATACATTATGACGTCATAATACATAGTGATGTCATAGTGCATTGTAATTAGCATGTCATCATATATTGTGACGTCATAATACATACTCATGATACTCCAGTAGATATGACACAAATTGGGGCAAGAGAATTTGGTCATAATACCTGCAAATTACGCTCTCATAATTCCTTGTGATGTCATAATGCGGATACATTATGACGTCATAATACATTGTGACGTCATAGTGCATACTAATTAGCATGTCATCATATATTGTGATGTCATAATGCATGCTCATGATACTCCAGTAGATATGACACAAATTGGGGCAAGAGAAATTGGTCATAATACCTGTAAATTACGCTCTCATAATTCCTTGAGATGTCATAATGCGGATACATTATGACGTCATAATACATTGTGACATCATAGTGCATACTAGTTAGCATGTCATCATATATTGTGATGTCATAATACATGCTCATGATACTCCAGTACATATGACACAAATTGGGATAAGAGAAATTGGTCATAATACCTGCAAATTATGCTCTCCTAAAACATTGTGATGTCAAAATGCGGATACATTATGATGTCATAATATACTGTGACGTCATAGTGCATACTAATTAGCATGCCATCATATATTGTGATGTCATAATACATGCTCATGATACCCCAGTAGATATGACACAAATTGGGGTAAGAGAAATTGGTCATAATACCTGGAAATTACGCTCTCATAATTCCTTGTGATGTCATAATGCGGATACATTATGACGTCATAATACATTGTGACGTTATAGTGCATACTAATTAGCATGTCATAATATATTGTGATGTCATAATACATGCTCATGATACTCCAGTAGATATGACACAAATTGGTTTAAGAGAAATTGGTCATAATACCTGCAAATTGCGCTCTCCTAAAGCATTGTGATGTCATAATACGGAAACTTTATGACGTCATAATACATTGTGACGTCATAGTGCATACTAATTAGCATGTCATCATATATTGTGATGTCATAATACATGCTCATGACACTCCAGTAGATATGACACAAAGTGGGGTTAGAGAAATTGGTCATAATACCTGCAAATTACGCTCTCATAATTCCTTGTGATGTCAAAATGCGGATACATTATGACGTCATAATGCATTGTGACGTCATAGTGCATACTAATTAGCATGTCATCATATATTGCGACATCATAATACATACTCGTGATACTCCAGTAGATATGACACAAATTGTGGTAAGACAAATTGGTCATAACACCTGCAAATTACGCTCTCCTAATTCCTTGTGATGTCATAATGTGGATACATTATGACGTCATAATATTTTGTAACATCATAGTGCATAGTAATTATCATGTCATCATATATTGTGACGTCATAATACATGCTCATGATCCTCCAGTAGATATGACACAAATTGTGGTAAGAGAAATTGTTCATAATACCTGCAAATTAAGCTCTCATAATTCCTTGTGATGTCATAATGCGGACACATTATGACATCATAATACATTGTGAAATCATAGAGCATACTAATTAGCATGACATAATATATTGTGAGGTCATAATAAATGCTCAAGATACTCCAGTAGATATGACACAAATTGGGGTAACAAAAAATGGTCATAATACCTGCAAATTAGGCTCTCATAATTCCTTGTGATGTCATAATGCGGATACATTATGATGTCATAATACATTGTGACGTCATAGTGTATACTAGTTAGCATGTCATCATATATTTTGACGTCATAATACATGCTCATGATACTCCAGTAGAAATGACACAAATTGGGTTAAGAGAAATTCGTCATAATACCTGCAAATTACGCTCTCATAATTCCTTTTGATGTCATAATGCGGATACATTATGACGTCATAATACATTGTGACGTCATAGTGCATACTTATTAGCATGTCATCATATATTGTGACGTCATAATACATGTTCATGATATTCCAGTAGATATGACACAAATTGGGGTAAGAGAAATTGGTCATAATACCTGCAAATTACGCTCTCCTATTACATTGTGATGTCATAATGTGGATACATTATGACGTCATAATACATTGTGACATCATAGTGCATACTACTTAGCATGTCATCATATATTGTGATGTCATAATACATGCTCATGATACTCCAGTACATATGACACAAATTGTGTTAAGAGAAATTGGTCATAATACCTGCAAATTACGGTCTCCTAACACATTGTGATGTCATAATGTGGATACATTATGACGTCATAATACATAGTGATGTCATAGTGCATTGTAATTAGCATGTCATCATATATTGTGACGTCATAATACATACTCATGATACTCCAGTAGATATGACACAAATTGGGGCAAGAGAATTTGGTCATAATACCTGCAAATTACGCTCTCATAATTCCTTGTGATGTCATAATGCGGATACATTATGACGTCACAATACATTGTGACGTCATAGTGCATACTAATTAGCATGTCATCATATATTGTGATGTCATAATGCATGCTCATGATACTCCAGTAGATATGACACAAATTGGGGCAAGAGAAATTGGTCATAATACCTGTAAATTACGCTCTCATAATTCCTTGAGATGTCATAATGCGGATACATTATGACGTCATAATACATTGTGACATCATAGTGCATACTAGTTAGCATGTCATCATATATTGTGATGTCATAATACATGCTCATGATACTCCAGTACATATGACACAAATTGGGATAAGAGAAATTGGTCATAATACCTGCAAATTATGCTCTCCTAAAACATTGTGATGTCAAAATGCGGATACATTATGATGTCATAATATATTGTGACGTCATAGTGCATACTAATTAGCATGCCATCATATATTGTGATGTCATAATACATGCTCATGATACCCCAGTAGATATGACACAAATTGGGGTAAGAGAAATTGGTCATAATACCTGGAAATTACGCTCTCATAATTCCTTGTGATGTCATAATGCGGATACATTATGACGTCATAATACATTGTGACGTTATAGTGCATACTAATTAGCATGTCATAATACATTGTGATGTCATAATACATGCTCATGATACTCCAGTAGATATGACACAAATTGGTTTAAGAGAAATTGGTCATAATACCTGCAAATTGCGCTCTCCTAAAGCATTGTGATGTCATAATATGGAAACTTTATGACGTCATAATACATTGTGACGTCATAGTGCATACTAATTAGCATGTCATCATATATTGTGATGTCATAATACATGCTCATGACACTCCAGTAGATATGACACAAAGTGGGGTTAGAGAAATTGGTCATAATACCTGCAAATTACGCTCTCATAATTCCTTGTGATGTCAAAATGCGGATACATTATGACGTCATAATGCATTGTGACGTCATAGTGCATACTAATTAGCATGTCATCATATATTGCGACATCATAATACATACTCGTGATACTCCAGTAGATATGACACAAATTGTGGTAAGACAAATTGGTCATAACACCTGCAAATTACGCTCTCCTAATTCCTTGTGATGTCATAATGTGGATACATTATGACGTCATAATATTTTGCAACATCATAGTGCATAGTAATTATCATGTCATCATATATTGTGACGTCATAATACATGCTCATGATCCTCCAGTAGATATGACACAAATTGTGGTAAGAGAAATTGTTCATAATACCTGCAAATTAAGCTCTCATAATTCCTTGTGATGTCATAATGCGGACACATTATGACATCATAATACATTGTGAAATCATAGAGCATACTAATTAGCATGACATAATATATTGTGAGGTCATAATAAATGCTCAAGATACTCCAGTAGATATGACACAAATTGGGGTAGGAAAAATTGGTCATAATACCTGTAAATTAGGCTCTCATAATTCCTTGTGATGTCATAATGCGGATACATTATGATGTCATAATACATTGTGATGTCATAGTGTATACTAGTTAGCATGTCATCATATATTTTGACGTCATAATACATGCTCATGATACTCCAGTAGAAATGACACAAATTGGGTTAAGAGAAATTCGTCATAATACCTGCAAATTACGCTCTCATAATTCCTTTTGATGTCATAATGCGGATACATTATGACGTCATAATACATTGTGATGTCATAGTGCATACTTATTAGCATGTCATCATATATTGTGACGTCATAATACATGTTCATGATATTCCAGTAGATATGACACAAATTGGGGTAAGAGAAATTGGTCATAATACCTGCAAATTACGCTCTCCTATTACATTGTGATGTCATAATGTGGATACATTATGACGTCATAATACATTGTGACATCATAGTGCATACTAATTAGCATGTCATCATATATTGTGATGTCATAATACATGCTCATGATACTCCAGTACATATGACACAAATTGTGTTAAGAGAAATTGGTCATAATACCTGCAAATTACGCTCTCCTAAAACATTGTGATGTCATAATGCGGATACATTATGACGTCATAATACATTGTGACATCATAGTGCATACTAATTAGCATGTCCTCATATATTGTGATGTCATAATACATGCTCATGACACACCAGTATATATGACATAAATTGGGGTAAGAGAAATTGGTGATAATACCTGCAAATTACGCTCTCATAATTCCTTGTGATGTCATAATGCGGATACATTATGACGTCATAATACATTGTGACGTCATAGTGCATACTAATTAGCATGTCATCATATATTGTGACGTCATAATACATACTCGTGATACTCCAGTAGATATGACACAAATTGTGGTAAGAGAAATTGGTCATAATACCTGCAAATTACGCTCTCCTAATTCCTTGTGATGTCATAATGTGGATACATTATGACGTCATAATACATTGTGACATCATAGTGCATACTAATTAGCATGTCATCATATATTGTGACGTCATAATACATGCTCATGATACTGCAGTATATATGACACAAATTTGGGTAAGAGAAATTGGTCATAATACCTGCAAATTACGCTCTCCTATTACATTGTGATGTCATAATGCGGACACATTATGACGTCATAATACATTGTGACGTCATAGTGCATACTAATTAGCATGTAATCATATATTGTGACGTCATAATACATGCTCATGATACTCCAGTAGATATGACACAAACTGTGGTAAGAGAAATTGGTCATAATACCTGCAAATTACGCTCCCCTAATACATTGTGATGTCATAATGCGGATACATTATGACGTCATAATACATTGTGACATCATAGTGCATACTAATTAGCATGTCATCATATATTGTGACGTCATATTACATGCTCATGATACTCCAGTAGATACGACACAAATTGCGGTAAGGGAAATTGGTCAAAATGCCTGCAAATTACGCTCTCAGTATTTCTTGTAATGTCATAATGTGGATACATTATGACGTCATAATACATTGTGACGTCATAGAGCATACTAATTAGCATGTCATCATATATTGTGACGTCATAATAAATGCTCATGATACTCCAGTAGATATGACACAAATTGGGGTAAGTAAAATTGGTCATAACACCTGCAAATTACGCTCTCATATTTCCTAGTGATGTCATAATGCAGATACATTATGATGTCATAATACATTGTGATGTCATACTGCAAACTAGTTAGCATGTCATCATATATTGTGACGTCATAATACATGCTCATGATACTCCAGTAGAAATGACACAAATTGGGTTAAGAGAAATTCGTCATAATACCTGCAAATTACGCTCTCATAATTCCTTGTGATGTCATAATGCGGATACATTATGACGTCATAATGCATTGTGACGTCATAGTGCATACTAATTAGCATGTCATCATATATTGTGACGTCATAATACATGCTCATGATACTACAGTAGATATGACACAAATTGGGGTAAGAGAAATTGGTCATAATACCTGCAAATTACGCTCTCCTATTACATTGTGATGTCATAATGCGGACACATTATGACGTCATAATACATTGTGACGTCATAGTGCATACTAATTAGCATGTAATCATATATTGTGACGTCATAATACATGCTCATGATACTCCAGTAGATATGACACAAACTGTGGTAAGAGAAATTGGTCATAATACCTGCAAATTACGCTCCCCTAATACATTGTGATGTCATAATGCGGATACATTATGACGTCATAATACATTGTGACATCATAGTGCATACTAATTAGCATGTCATCATATATTGTGACGTCATAATACATGCTCATGATACTCCAGTAGATACGACACAAATTGCAGTAAGGGAAATTGGTCATAATGCCTGCAAATTACGCTCTCAGTATTTCTTGTAATGTCATAATGTGGATACATTATGACGTCATAATACATTGTGACGTCATAGAGCATACTAATTAGCATGACATCATATATTGTGACGTCATAATACATGCTCATGATATTCCAGTACATATAACACAAATTGGGGTAAGAGAAATTGGTCATAATACCTGCAAATTACGCTCTCCTAATACATTGTGATGTCATAATGCGGATACATTATGACGTCATAATACATTGTGAAATCATAGTGCATACTACTTAGCATGTCATCATATATTGTGATGTCATAATACATGCTCATGATACTCCAGTACATATGACACAAATTGTGTTAAGAGAAATTGGTCATAATACCTGCAAATTACGCTCTCCTAAAACATTGTGATGTCATAATGCGGATACATTATGACGTCAGAATACATTGTGACGTCATAGTGCATACTAATTAGCATGTCATCATATATTGTGACGTCATAATACATGCTCATGATCCTCCAGTAGATATGACACAAATTGGGGTAAGAGAAATTGGTCATAATACCTGCAAATTACGCTCTCATAATTCCTTGTGATGTCATAATGCGGACACATTATGACGTCATAATAAATTGTGATGTCATAGTGCATACTAATTAGGATGTCATCATATATTTTGACTTTATAATACATGCTCATGATACTCCAGTAGATATGACACAAATTGGGGTAAGAAAAATTGGTCATAATACATGCAAATTAGGCTCTCATAATTCCTTGTGATGTCATAATGCGGATACATTAAGATGTCATGATACATTGTGACGTCATAGTGCATACTAATTAGCATGTCATCATATATTGTGACATCATAATACAAGCTCATGATACTCCAGTACATATGACACAAATTGGGGTAAGAGAAATTGGTCATAATACCTGCAAATTATGCTCTCCTATTACATTGTGATGTCATAATGCGGATACATTATGACGTCATAATACATTGTGACGTCATAGTGCATACTAATCAGCATGTCATCATATATTGTGACGTCATAATTCATGCTCATGATACTCCAGTAGATATGACACAAATTGGGGTAAGAGAAATTGGTCATAATACCTGCAAATTACGCTCTCATAATTTCTTGTGATGTCATAATGCGGATACATTATGACGTCATAATACATTGTGATGTCATAGTGCATACTAATTAGGATATCATCATATATTGTGATGTCACAATACATGCTCATGATACTCCAGTACATATGACACAAATTGGGTTAAGAGAAATTGGTCATAATACCTGCATATTACGCTCTCCTAATACATTGTGATGCCATAATGCGGATACATTATGACGTCATAATGCATTGTGACGTCATAGTGCATACTAATTAGCATGTCATCGTATATTGTGACGTCATAATACATGCTCATGATACTCCAGTACATATGACACAAATTGTGTTAAGAGAAATTGGTCATAATACCTGCAAATTACGGTCTCCAAAACATTGTGATGTCATAATGCGGATACATTATGACGTCATAATACATTGTGACATCATAGTGCATACTAATTAGCATGTCATCATATATTGTGATGTCATAATGCATGCTCATGATACTCCAGTAGATATGACACAAATTGGGGTAAGAGAAATTGGTCATAATACCTGCAAATTACGCTCTCATAATTTCTTGTGATGTCATAATGCGGATACATTATGACGTCATAATACATTGTGACGTCATAGTGCATACTAATTAGCATGTCATCATATATTGTGATGTCATAATACATGCTCATGACACTCCAGTAGATATGACACAAATTGGGTTAAGAGAAATTGGTCATAATACCTGCAAATTGCGCTCTCCTAAAACATTGTGATGTCATAATGCGGATACTTTATGACGTCATAATACATTGTGACGTCATAGTGCATACTAATTAGCATGTCATCATATATTGTGATGTCATAATACATGCTCATGACACTCCAGTATATATGACACAAATTGGGGTAAGAGAAATTGGTGATAATACCTGCAAATTACGCTCTCATAATTCCTTGTGATGTCATAATGTGGATACATTATGACGTCATAATACATTGTGACGTCATAGTGCATACTAATTAGCATGTCATCATATATTGTGACGTCATAATACATACTCGTGATACTCCAGTAGATATGACACAAATTGTGGTAAGCGAAACTGGTCATAATACCTGCAAATTACGCTCTCCTAATTCCTTGTGATGTCATAATGTGGATACATTATGACGTCATAATACATTGTGACATCATACTGCATACTGATTAGCATGTCATCATATATTGTGACGTCATAATACATGTTCATGATACTGCAGTATATATGACACAAATTTGGGTAAGAGAAATTGGTCATAATACCTGCAAATTACGCTTTCCTATTACATTGTGATGTCATAATGCGGACACATTATGACGTCATAATACATTGTGACGTCATAGTGCATGCTAATTAGCATGTAATCATATATTGTGACGTCATAATACATGCTCATGATACTCCAGTAGATATGACACAAAATGTGGTAAGAGAAATTGGTCATAATACCTGCAAATTACGCTCCCCTAATACATTGTGATGTCATAATGCGGATACATTATGACGTCATAATACATTGTGACATCATAGTGCATACTAAATAGCATGTCATCATATATTGTGACGTCATAATACATGCTCATGATACTCCAGTAGATACGACACAAATTGCGGTAAGGGAAATTGGTCATAATACCTGCAAATTACGCTCTCAGTATTTCTTGTAATGTCATAATGTGGATACATTATGACGTCATAATACATTGTGACATCATAGTGCATACTGATTAGCATGTCATCATATATTGTGATGTCATAATACATGCTCATGATACTCCAGTAGATATGACACAAATTGGGCTAAGTAAAATTGGTCATAATACCTGCAAATTACGCTCTCATAATTCCTAGTGATGTCATAATGCGGATACATTACGATGTCATAATACATTGTGATGTCATACTGCATACTAGTTAGCATGTCATCATATATTGTGACGTCATAATACATGCTCATGATACTCCAGTAGAAATGACACAAATTTGGTTAAGAGAAATTCGTCATAATACCTGCAAATTACGCTCCCCTAATACATTGTGATGTCATAATGCGGATACATTATGACGTCATAATACATTGTGACATCATAGTGCATACTAATTAGCATGTCATCATATATTGTGACGTCATAATACATGCTCATGATACTCCAGTAGATATGACAAAAATTGGGGTAAGAGAAATTGGTCATAATAACTGCAAATTACGCTCTCATAATTCCTTGTGATGTCATAATGTGGATACATTATGACGTCATAATACATAGTGATGTCATAGTGCATACTAATTAGCATGTCATCATATATTGTGACGTCATAATACATACTCATGATACTCCAGTAGATATGACACAAATTGGGGCAAGAGAATTTGGTCATAATACCTGCAAATTACGCTCTCATAATTCCTTGTGATGTCATAATGCGGATACATTATGACGTCATAATACATTGTGACATCATAGTGCATACTACCTAGCATGTCATCATATATTGTGATGTCATAATACATGCTCATGATACTCCAGTACATATGACACAAATTGGGTTAAGAGAAATTGGTCATAATACCTGCAAATTACGCTCTCCTAAAACATTGTGATGACGTAATGCGGATACATATTGATGTCATAATACATTGTGACGTCATAGTGCATACTAATTAGCATGTCATCATATATTGTGATGTCATAATACATGCTCATGACACTCCAGTAGATATAACACTAATTGGGTTAAGAGAAATTGGTCATAATACCTGCAAATTGCGCTCTCCTAAAACATTGTGATGTCATCATGCGGATACTTTATGACGTCATAATACATTGTGACGTCATAGTGCATACTAATTAGCATGTCATCATATATTGTGATGTCATAATACATGCTCATGACACTCCAGTATATATGACATAAATTGGGGTAAGAGAAATTGGTGATAATACCTGCAAATTACGCTCTCCTAATTCCTTGTGATGTCATAATGCGGATATATTATGACGTCATAATACATTGTGACGTCACAGTGCATACTAATTAGCATGTCATCATATATTGTGACGTCATAATACATACTCGTGATACTCCAGTAGATATGACACAAATTGTGGTAAGAGAAATTGGTCATAATACCTGCAAATTACGCTCTCCTAATTCCTTGTGATGTAATAATGTGGATACATTATGACGTCATAATACATTGTGACATCATAGTGCATACTAATTAGCATGTCATCATTTATTGTGACGACATAATACATGCTCATGATACTGCAGTATATATGACACAAATTTTGGTAAGAGAAATTGGTCATAATACCTGCAAATTAGGCTCTCCTATTACATTGTGATGTCATAATGTGGACACATTATGACGTCATAATACATTGTGACATCATAGTGCATACTAATTAGCATGTAATCATATATTGTGAAGTCATAATACATGCTCATGATACTCCAGTAGATATGACACAAACTGTGGTAAGAGAAATTGGTCGTAATACCTGCAAATTACGCTCCCCTAATACATTGTGATGTCATAATGCGGACACATTATGACGTCATAATACATTGTGACATCATAGTGCATACTAATTAGCATGTCATCATATATTGTGACGTCATAATACATGCTCATGATACTCCAGTAGATATGACAAAAATTGGGGTAAGAGAAATTGGTCATAATAACTGCAAATTACGCTCTCATAATTCCTTGTGATGTCATAATGTGGATACATTATGACGTCATAATACATAGTGATGTCATAGTGCATACTAATTAGCATGTCATCATATATTGTGACGTCATAATACATACTCATGATACTCCAGTAGATATGACACAAATTGGGGCAAGAGAATTTGGTCATAATACCTGCAAATTACGCTCTCATAATTCCTTGTGATGTCATAATGCGGATACATTATGACGTCATAATACATTGTGACATCATAGTGCATACTACCTAGCATGTCATCATATATTGTGATGTCATAATACATGCTCATGATACTCCAGTACATATGACACAAATTGGGTTAAGAGAAATTGGTCATAATACCTGCAAATTACGCTCTCCTAAAACATTGTGATGACGTAATGCGGATACATATTGATGTCATAATACATTGTGACGTCATAGTGCATACTAATTAGCATGTCATCATATATTGTGATGTCATAATACATGCTCATGACACTCCAGTAGATATAACACTAATTGGGTTAAGAGAAATTGGTCATAATACCTGCAAATTGCGCTCTCCTAAAACATTGTGATGTCATCATGCGGATACTTTATGACGTCATAATACATTGTGACGTCATAGTGCATACTAATTAGCATGTCATCATATATTGTGATGTCATAATACATGCTCATGACACTCCAGTATATATGACATAAATTGGGGTAAGAGAAATTGGTGATAATACCTGCAAATTACGCTCTCCTAATTCCTTGTGATGTCATAATGCGGATATATTATGACGTCATAATACATTGTGACGTCACAGTGCATACTAATTAGCATGTCATCATATATTGTGACGTCATAATACATACTCGTGATACTCCAGTAGATATGACACAAATTGTGGTAAGAGAAATTGGTCATAATACCTGCAAATTACGCTCTCCTAATTCCTTGTGATGTAATAATGTGGATACATTATGACGTCATAATACATTGTGACATCATAGTGCATACTAATTAGCATGTCATCATTTATTGTGACGACATAATACATGCTCATGATACTGCAGTATATATGACACAAATTTTGGTAAGAGAAATTGGTCATAATACCTGCAAATTAGGCTCTCCTATTACATTGTGATGTCATAATGTGGACACATTATGACGTCATAATACATTGTGACATCATAGTGCATACTAATTAGCATGTAATCATATATTGTGAAGTCATAATACATGCTCATGATACTCCAGTAGATATGACACAAACTGTGGTAAGAGAAATTGGTCGTAATACCTGCAAATTACGCTCCCCTAATACATTGTGATGTCATAATGCGGACACATTATGACGTCATAATACATTGTGACATCATAGTGCATACTAATTAGCATGTCATCATATATTGTGACGTCATAATACATGCTCATGATACTCCAGTAGATACGACACAAATTGCTGTAAGGGAAATTGGTCATAATACCTGCAAATTACGCTCTCAGTATTTCTTGTAATGTCATAATGTGGATACATTATGACGTCATAATACATTGTGACGTCATAGTGCATACTAACTAGCATGTCATCATATATTGTGACGTCATAATACATGCTCATGATACTCCCGTAGATATGACACAAATTGGTGTAAGTGAAATTGGTCATAATACCTGCAAATTACGCTCTCATAATTCCTTGTGATGTCATAATGCGGATACATTATGACGTCATAATACATAGTGACGCTATAGTGCATACTAATTAGCATGTCATCATATATTGTGACATCATAATACATGCTCATGATACTCAAGTAGATATGACACAAATTGGGGTAAGAGAAATTGGTCATAATACCTGCGAATTACGCTCTCAAAATTCCTTGAGATGTCATAATGCGGATACATTATGACCTCATAATATATTGTGACGTTATAGTGCATACTAATTAGCATGACATCATATATTGTGACGTCATAATACATGCCCATAATACTCCAGTAGATATGACACAAATTGTGGTAAGAGAAATTGGTCATAATACCTGCAAATTACGCTCTCCTAATACATTGTGATGTCATAATGCGGATACATTATGACGTCATAATACATTGTGACGTCATAGTGCATACTAATTAGCATGTCATCATATATTCTGATGTCATAATACATGCTCATGATACTCCAGTACATATGACACAAATTGGGTTAAGAGAAATTCGTCATAATACCTGCAAATTACGCTCTCCTAAAACATTGTGATGTCATAATGCGGATACATTATGACGTCTGAATACATTGTGACGTCATAGTGCATAATAATTAGCATGTCATCATATATTCTGATGTCATAATACATGCTCATGATACTCCAGTACATATGACACAAATTGGGTTAAGAAAAATTGGTCATAATACCTGCAAATTACGCTCTCCTAAAACATTGTGATGTCATAATGCGGATATATTACGACGTCTGAATACATTGTGACGTCATAGTGCATACTAATTAGCATGTCATCATATATTGTGACGTCATAATACATGCTCATGATCCTCCAGTAGATATGACACAAATTGGGGTAAGAGAAATTGGTCATAATACCTGCAAATTACGCTCTCATAATTCCTTGTGATGTCATAATGCGGACACATTATGACGTCATAATACATTGTGATGTCATAGTGCATTCTAATTAGCATGTCATCATATATTTTGACTTCATAATACATGCTCATGATACTCCAGTAGATATGACACAAATTGGGGTAAGAAAAATTGGTCATAATACATGTAAATTAGGCTCTCATAATTCCTTGTGATGTCATAATGCGGATACATTAAGATGTCATGATACATTGTGACGTCATAGTGCATACTAATTAGCATGTCATCATATATTGTGACATCATAATACAAGCTCATGATACTCCAGTACATATGACACAAATTGGGGTAAGAGAAATTGGTCATAATACCCTCAAATTACGCTCTCATAATTCCTTGTGATGTCATAATGCGGATACATTATGACGTCATAATACATTGTGACGTCATAGTGCATACTAATTAGCATGTCATCATATATTCTGATCTCATAATACATGCTCATGATACTCCAGTACATATGACACAAATTGTGTTAAGAGAAATTGGTCATAATACCTACAATTTACGCTCTCCTAAAACATTGTGATGCCATAAAGCGGATACATTATGACGTCATAATGCATTGTGACGTCATACTGCATACTAATTAGCATTTCATCATATATTGTGACGTCATAATACATGCTCATGATTCTCCAGTACATATGACACAAATTGTGTTAAGAGAAATTGGTCATAATACCTGCAAATTACGGTCTCCTAAACATTGTGATCTCATAATGCGGATACATTATGACGTCATAATACATTGTGACATCATAGTGCATACTAATTAGCATGTCATCATATATTGTGATGTCATAATGCATGCTCATGATACTCCAGTAGATATGACACAAATTGGGGTAAGAGAAATTAGTCATAATACCTGCAAATTACGCTCTCATAATTCCTTGTGATGTCATAATGCGGACACATTATGACGTCATAATACATTGTGACATCATAGTGCATACTAATTAGCATGTCATCATATATTGTGACGTCATAATACATGCTCATGATCCTCCAGTAGATATGACACAAATTGGGGTAAGAGAAATTGGTCATAATAACTTCAAATTACGCTCTCATAATTCCTTGTGATGTCATAATGCGGACACATTATGATGTCATAATACATTGTGACATCATAGTGCATACTAATTAGCATGTCATCATATATTGTGACGTCATAATACATGCTCAAGATACTCCAGTAGATATGACACAAATTGGGGTAAGAGAAATTGGTCATAATACCTGCAAATTACGCTCTCCTATTAAATTGTGATGTCATAATGCGGATACATTATGACGTCATAATACATTGTGACATCATAGTGCATACTAATTAGCATGTCATCATATATTGTGACGTCATAATACATGCTCATGATCCTCCAGTAGATATGACACAAATTGCGGTAAGGGAAATTGGTCCTAATACCTGCAAATTACGCTCTCATTATTTCTTGTAATGTCATTATGCGGATACATTATGACGTCATAATACATTGTGACCTCATAGTTCATACTAATTAGCATGTCATCATATATTGTGACGTCATAATACATGCTCATGATACTCCAGTAGATATGACACAAATTGGGGTAAGTAAAATTGGTCGTAATACCTGCAAATTACGCTCTCATAATTCCTTGTGATGTCATAATGTGGATACATTATGATGTCATAATACATTGTGACATCATAGTGCATACTAGTTAGCATGTCATCATATATTTTGACGTCATAATACATGCTCATGATACTCCAGTAGATATGACACAAATTGGGGTAAGAAAAATTGGTCATAATACATGCAAATTAGGCTCTCATAATTCCTTGTGATGTCATAATGCGGATACATTAAGATGTCATGATACATTGTGATGTCATAGTGCATACTAATTGGCATGTCAACATATATTGTGACATCATAATACAAGCTCATGATACTCCAGTACATATGACACAAATTGGGTTAAGAGAAATTGGTCATTATACCTGCAAATTACGCTCTCCTATTACATTGTGATGTCATAATGCGGATACATTATGACGTCAAAATACATTGTGACGTCATAGTGCATACTAATTAGCATGTCATCATATATTGTGATGTCATAATACATGCTCATGACACTCCAGTAGATATGACACAAATTGGGTTAAGAGAAATTGGTCATAATACCTGCAAACTGCGCTCTCCTAAAACATTGTGATGTCATAATGCGGATACTTTATGACATCATAATACATTGTGACGTCATAGTGCATACTAATTAGCATGTCATCATATATTGTGATGTCATAATACATGCTCATGACACTCCAGTATATATGACACAGTTTGGGGTAAGAGAAATTGGTGATAATACCTGCAAATTACGCTCTCATTATTCCTTGTGATATCATAATGCGGATACATTATGACGTCATAATACATTGTGACGTCATAGTGCATACTAATTAGCATGTCATCATATATTGTGACGTCATAATACATACTCGTGATACTCCAGTACATATGACACAAATTGTGGTAAGAGAAATTGGTCATAATACCTCAAATTACGCTCTCCTAATTCCTTGTGATGTCATAATGTGGATACATTATGACGTCATAATACATTGTGACGTCATAGTGCATACTAATCAGCATGTCATCATATATTGTGACGTCATAATACATGCTCATGATACTGCAGTATATATGACACAAAGTTGGGTAAGAGAAATTGGTCATAATACCTGCAAATTACGCTCTCCTAATTCCTTGTGATGTCATAATGCGGATACATTATGACGTCATAATACATTGTGACGTCATAGTGCATACTAATTAGCATGTCATCATATATTGTGATGTCATAATGCATGCTCATGTTACTCCAGTAGATATGACACAAATTGGGGTAAGAGAAATTGGTCATAATACCTGCAAATTACGCTCTCCTAATTCCTTGAGATGTCATAATGCGGATACATTATGACGTCATAATATATTGTGACGTTATAGTGCATACTAATTAGCATGTCATCATATATTGTGACGTCATAATACATGCTCATAATCCTCCAGTAGATATGACACAAATTGTGGTAAGAGAAATTGGTCATAATACCAGCAAATTATGCTCTCCTAATACATTGTGATGTCATAATGCCGATACATTACGAAGTCATAATACATTGTGATGTCATAGTGCATACTAAATATGATGTCATCATATATTGTGACGTCATAATACAAGCTCATGATACTCCAGTACATATGACACAAATTGTGGCAAGAGAATTTGGTCATAATACCTGCAAACTACGCTCTCATAATTCCTTGTGATGTCATAATGCGGATACATTATGACGTCATAAAACATTGTGACGTCATAGTGCATACTACCTAACATGTCATCATATATTGTGATGTCATAATACATGCTCATGATACTCCAGTACATATGACACAAATTGGGTTAAGAGAAATTGGTCATAATACCTGCAAATTACGCTCTCCTAAAACATTGTGATGTCATAATGCGGATACATTATGACGTCATAATACATTGTGACGTCATAGTGCATACTAAATAGCATGTCATCATATATTGTGACGTCATAATTCATGCTCATGATACTCCAGTAGATATGACACAAATTGGGGTAAGAGAAATTGGTCATAATACCTGCAAATTACGCTCTCATAATTCCTTGTGATGTCTTAATGCGGATACATTATGACGTCATAATACATTGTGACGTCATAGTGCATACTAATTAGCATGTCATCATATATTGTGATGTCGTAATACATGCTCATGATACTCCTGTACATATGACACAATTTGGGTTAAGAGAAATTGGTCATAATACCTGCAAATTACGCTCTCCTAAAACATTGTGATGACGTAATGCGGATACATATTGACGTCATAATACATTGTGACGTCATAGTGCATACTAATTAGCATGTCATCATATATTGTGATGTCATAATACATGCTCATGACACTCCAGTATGTATGACATAAATTGGGGTAAGAGAAATTGGTCATAATACCTGCAAATTACGCTCTCATAATTCCTTGTGATGTCATAATGCGTATACATTATGACGTCATAATACATTGTGACGTCACAGTGCATACTAATTACCATGTCATCATATATTGTGACGTCATAATACATACTCGTGATACTCCAGTAGATATGACACAAATTCGGGTAAGAGAAATTGGTCATAATACCTGCAAATTGCGCTCTCCTAAAACATTGTGATGTCATAATGCGGATACATTATGACGTCATAATACATTGTTACATCATAGTGCATACTAATTAGCATGTCATCATGCATGCTCATGTTACTCCAGTAGATATGACACAAATTGGGGTAAGAGAAATTGGTCATAATACCTGCAAATTACGCTCTCATAATTTCTTGTGATGTCATAATGTGGATACATTATGACGTCATAATACATTGTGACGTCATAGTGCATACTAATTAGCATGTCATCATATATTGTGACGTCATAATACATGCTCATGATACTCCAGTAGATATGACACAAATTGGGGTAAGAGAAATTGGTCATAATACCTGCAAATTACGCTCTCATTATTCCTTGTGATGTCATAATGCGGATACATTATGACGTCATAATACATTGTGACGTCACACTGCATACTAATTAGCATGTCATCATATATTGTGATGTTATAATACATGCTCATGATACTCCAGTACATATAACACAATTTGGGTTAAGAGAAATTGGTCATAATACCTGCAAATTACGCTCTCCTAAAACATTGTGATGTCATAAGGCGGATACATTATGACGTCATAAAACATTGTGACGTCATAGTGCATACTAATTAGCATGTCATCATATATTGTGACGTCATAATACATGCTCATGATCCTCCAGTAGATAGGACACAAATTGGGGTAAGAGAAATTGGTCATAATACCTGCAAATTACGCTCTCATAATTCCTTGTGATGTCATAATGCGGACACATTATGACATCATAATACTTTGTGACATCATAGTGCATACTAATTAGCATGATATCATATATTGTGACGTCATAATACATGCTCAAGATACTCCAGTAGATATGACACAAATTGGGGTAAAAAAAATTGGTCATAATACCCGCAAATTAGGCAATCATAATTCCTTGTGATGTCATAATGCGGATATATTATGATGTCATAATACATTGTGACGTCATAGTGCATACTAATTAGCATGTCTTCATATATTGTGACATCATAATACATGCTCATGATACTCCAGTAGATATGACACAATTTGGGGTAAGAGAAATTGTTCATAATACCTGCAAATTACGCTCCCCTAATTCCTTGTGATGTCAAAATATGGATACATTATGACGTCATAATACATTGTGACATCATAGTGCATACTAATTAGCATGTCATCATATATTGTGACGTCATGATACATGCCCATGATACTCTAGTAGATATGACACAAATTGGGTTAAGAGAAATTGGTCATAATACCTGCAAATTGCGCTCTCCTAAAACATTGTGATGTCATTTTCCGAAACTTTATGACATCATAATACATTGTGACATCATAGTGCATACTAATTAGCATGTCATCATATATTGTGACGTCATAATACATGCTCATGATACTCCAGTAGATATGACACAAACTGTGGTAAGAGAAATTGGTCAAAACACCTGCAAATTACGCTCCCCTAATACATTGTGATGTCATAATGCGGATACATTATGACGTCATAATACATTGTGACATCATAGTGCATACTACTTAGCATGTCATCATATATTGTGACGTCATAATACATGCTCATGATACTCCAGTAGATACGACACAAATTGCGGTAAGGGAAATTGGTCATAATACCTGCAAATTACGATCTCATAATTCCTTGTGATGTCATAATGCGGATACATTATGACGTCATAATGCATTGTGACGTCATAGTGCATACTAATTACCATGTCATCATATATTGTGACGTCATAATACATGCTCATGATATTCCAGTACATATAACACAAATTGGGGTAAGAGAAATTGGTCATAATACCTGCAAATTACGCTCTCCTAATACATTGTGATGTCATAATGCGGATACATTATGACGTCATAATACATTGTGACATCATAGTGCATACTACTTAGCATGTCATCATATATTGTGATGTCATAATGCATGCTCATGTTACTCCAGTAGATATGACACAAATTGGGGTAAGAGAAATTGGTCATAATACCTGCAAATTACGCTCTCATAATTTCTTGTGATGTCATAATGTGGATACATTATGACGTCATAATACATTGTGACGTCATAGTGCATACTAATTAGCATGTCATCATATATTGTGACGTCATAATACATGCTCATGATACTCCAGTAGATATGACACAAATTGGGGTAAGAGAAATTGGTCATAATACCTGCAAATTACGCTCTCATTATTCCTTGTGATGTCATAATGCGGACACATTATGACGTCATAATACATTGTGACATCACAGTGCATACTAATTAGCATGTCATCATATATTGTGATGTTATAATACATGCTCATGATACCCCAGTACATATGACACAAATTGAGTTAAGAGAAATTGGTCATAATCTGCAAATTACGCTCTCCTAAAACATTCTGATGTCATAATGCGGACACATTATGACGTCATAATACATTGTGACGTCATAGTGCACACTAAATAGCATGTCATCATATATTGTGACGTCATAATACTTGATCATGATACTCCAGTAGATATGACACAAATTTGGGTAAGAGAAAATGGTCATAATACCTGCAAATTACGCTCTCCTATTACATTGTTATGTCATAATGCGGATACATTATGACGTCATAATACATTGTGACGTCATAGTGAATACTAATTAGCATGTCATCATATATTGTGACGTCATAATACATGCTCATGATACTCCAGTAGATACGACACACATTGCGGTAAGAGAAATTGGTCATAATACCTGCAAATTACGCTCTCCTAATACTTTGTGATGTCATAATGCGGATACATTATGACGTCAAAATACATTGCGACGTCATAGTGCATACTAATTAGCATGTCATCATATATTGTGACGTCATAATACATGCTCATGATACTCCAGTAGATATGACACAAATTGCGGTAAGGGAAATTCGACATAATACCTGCAAATTACGCTCTCATTATTTCTTGTGATGTCATAATGCGGATACATTATGACGTCATAATACATTGTGCCCTCATAGTGCATACTAATTAGCATGTCATCATATATTGTGACGTCATAATACATGCTCATGATACTCCAGTAGATTTGACACAAATTGGGGTAAGAGAAATTGGTCATAGTACCTGCAAATTACGCTCTCCTAATACATTGTGATGTCATAATGCGGATATATTATGACGTCATAATACATTGTGACGTCATAGTGCATACTAATTAGCATGTCATCATATATTGTGACGTCATAATACTTGCTCAAGTTACTCCAGTAGATATGACACAAATTGGGGTAAGAGAAAATGGTCATAATACCTGCAAATTACGCTCTCCTATTACATTGTGATGTCATAATGCGGATTCATTATGACGTCATAATACATTGTGACGTCATAGTGCATACCAATTAGCATGTCATCATATATTGTGACGTCATAATACATGCTCATGATACTCCAGTAGATATGACACAAATTGCGGTAAGGGAAATTGGTAATAACTGCAAATTACGCTCTCAGTATTGCTTGTAATGTCACAATGCGGATACATTATGACGTCATAATACATTGTGACATCATAGTGCATACTAATTAGCATGTCATCATATATTGTGATGTCATAATGCATGCTCATTATACTCCAGTAGATATGACACAATTTGGGGTAAGAGAAATTGGTCATAATACCCGCAAATTAGGCTCTCATAATTCCTTGTGATGTCATAATGCGGATATATTATGATGTCATAATACATTGTGACGTCATAGTGCATACTAATTAGCATGTCTTCATATATTGTGACATCATAATACATGCTCATGATACTCCAGTAGATATGACACAATTTGGGGTAAGAGAAATTGTTCATAATACCTGCAAATTACGCTCCCCTAATTCCTTGTGATGTCAAAATATGGATACATTATGACGTCATAATACATTGTGACATCATAGTGCATACTAATTAGCATGTCATCATATATTGTGACGTCATGATACATGCTCATGATACTCCAGTATATATGACACAAATTGGGTTAAGAGAAATTGGTCATAATACCTGCAAATTGCGCTCTCCTAAAACATTGTGATGTCATTTTCGGAAACTTTATGACATCATAATACATTGTGACATCATAGTGCATACTAATTAGCATGTCATCATATATTGTGACGTCATAATACATGCTCATGATACTCCAGTAGATATGACACAAACTGTGGTAAGAGAAATTGGTCATAATACCTGCAAATTACGCTCTCCTAATACTTTGTGATGTCATAATGCGGATACATTATGACGTCAAAATACATTGCGACGTCATAGTGCATACTAATTAGCATGTCATCATATATTGTGACGTCATAATACATGCTCATGATACTCCAGTAGATATGACACAAATTGCGGTAAGGGAAATTCGACATAATACCTGCAAATTACGCTCTCATTATTTCTTGTGATGTCATAATGCGGATACATTATGACGTCATAATACATTGTGCCCTCATAGTGCATACTAATTAGCATGTCATCATATATTGTGACGTCATAATACATGCTCATGATACTCCAGTAGATTTGACACAAATTGGGGTAAGAGAAATTGGTCATAGTACCTGCAAATTACGCTCTCCTAATACATTGTGATGTCATAATGCGGATATATTATGACGTCATAATACATTGTGACGTCATAGTGCATACTAATTAGCATGTCATCATATATTGTGACGTCATAATACTTGCTCATGTTACTCCAGTAGATATGACACAAATTGGGGTAAGAGAAAATGGTCATAATACCTGCAAATTACGCTCTCCTATTACATTGTGATGTCATAATGCGGATACATTATGACGTCATAATACATTGTGACGTCATAGTGCATACCAATTAGCATGTCATCATATATTGTGACGTCATAATACATGCTCATGATACTCCAGTAGATATGACACAAATTGCGGTAAGGGAAATTGGTAATAACTGCAAATTACGCTCTCAGTATTGCTTGTAATGTCACAATGCGGATACATTATGACGTCATAATACACTGTGACATCATAGTGCATACTAATTAGCCTGTCATCATATATTGTGATGTCATAATGCATGCTCATTATACTCCAGTAGATATGACACAATTTGGGGTAAGAGAAATTGGTCATAATACCTACAAATTACGCTCTCCTAATTCCTTGTGATGTCATAATGCGGATACATTATGACGTCATAATACATTGTGACGTCATAGTGCATACTAATTAGCATGTCATCATATATTGGGACGTCATAATACATGCTCATGATCCTCCAGTAGATATGACACAAATTGGGGTAAGAGAAATTGGTCATAATACTTGCAAATTATGCTCTCATAATTCCTTGTGATGTCATAATGCGGAAACATTATGACGTCATAATACATTGTGACATCATAGTGCATACTAATTAGCATGTCATCATATATTGTGACGTCATGATACATGCTGATGATACTCCAGTAGATATGACACAAATTGGGGTAAGAGAAATTGGTCATAATACCTGCAAATTACGCTCTCCTAAAACATTGTTATGTCATAATGCGGATACATTATGACGTCATAATATATTGTGACGTCATAGTGCATACTAATTAGAATGCCATCATATATTGTGATGTCATAATGCATGCTCATGATACTCCAGTAGATATGACACAAATTGGGGTAAGAGAAATTGGTCATAATACCTGCAAATTACGCTCTCATAATACCTTGAGATGTCATAATGCGGATACATTAGGACGTCATAATACACTGTGACGTCATAGTGGAAACTAATTAGCATGTCATCATATATTGTGACGTCATAATACATGCTCATGATACTCCAGTACATATGACACAAATTGGGTTAAGAAAAATTGGTCATAATACCTGCAAATTATGCTCTCCTAAAACATTGTGATGTCATAATGCGGATACATTATGACGTCATAATACATTGTGACGTCATAGTGCATACTAATTAGCATGTCATCATATATTCTGATGTCATAAAACATGCTCATGACACTCCAGTAGATATGACACAAATTGGGGTAAGAGAAATTGGTCATAATACCTGCAAATTACGCTCTCATAATTCCTTGTGATGTCATAATGCGGATACATTATGACGTCATAATGCATTGTGACGTCATAGTGCATACTAATTAGCATGTCATCATATATTGTGACGTCATAATACATACTCATGATGCTCCAGTAGATATGACACAAATTGTGGTAAGAGAAATTGGTCATAATACCTGCAAATTACTCTCTCCTAATTCCTTGAGATGTCATAATGTGGATACATTATGACGTCATAATACATTGTGACATCATAGTGCATACTAATTAGCATGTCATCATATATTGTGACGTCATAATACATACTCATGATCCTCCAGTAGATATGACACAAATTGTGGTAAGAGAAATTGGTCATAATACCTGCAAATTACGCTCTCCTATTACATTGTGATGTCATAAGGCGGATACGTTATGACGTCATAATACATTGTGACGTCATAGTGCATACTAATTAGCATGTAATCATATATTGTGACGTCATAATACATGCTCAACATACTCCAGTAGATATGACACAAATTGGGGTAAGAAAAATTGTTCATAATACATGCAAAATAGGCTCTCATAATTCCTTGTGATGTCCCAATGCGGATACATTATGATGCCATAATACATTGTGACGTCATACTGCATACTAATTAGCATGTCATCATATATTGTGACATCATAATACATGCTCATGATACTCCAGTATATATGACACAAATTGGGGTAAGAGAAATTGGTCATAAAACCTGCAAATTACGCTCTCCTTTTACATTGTGATGTCATAATGCGGATACATTATGACGTCATAATACATTGTGACATCATAGTGCATACTAATTAGCATGTCATCATATATTGTGATGTCATAATGCATGCTCTGGTTCTCCAGTAGTTATGACACAAATTGTGGTAAGAGAAATTTCTCATAATAACTGCATATTACGCTCTCCTAAATCCTTGTGATGTCATAATGCGGATACATTATGACGTCATAATACATTGTGACGTCATAGTGCATACTAGTTAGCATGTCATCATATATTGTGACGTCATAATACATGCTCATGATCCTCCAGTAGATATGACACAAATTGTGTTAAGAGAAATTGGTCATAATACCTGCAAATTACGCTTCATAATTCCTTGTGATGTCATAATGCGGATACATTATGATGTCATAATACATTGTGACGTCATAGTGCATACTAATTAGCATGTCATCATATATTGTGACGTCATAATACATGATCATGATCCTCCAGTAGATATGACACAAATTGGGGTAAGAGAAATTGCTCATAATACCTGCAAATTACGCTCTCATAATTCCTTGTGATGTCATAATGCGGACACATTATGACGTCATAATATATTGTGATGTCATAGTGCATACTAATTAGCATGTCATCATATATTGTGACGTCATAATACATGCTCATGATACTCCAGTAGATATGACACAAATTGGGGTAAGAGAAATTGGTCATAATACCTGCAAATTACGCTCTCCTATTACATTGTGATGTCATAATGCGGACACATTATGACGTCATAATACATTGTGACGTCTTAATGCATACTAATTAGCATGTAATCATATATTGTGACGTCATAATACATGCTCATGATACTCCAGTAGATATGACACAAACTGTGGTAAGAGAAATTGGTCATAATACCTACAAATTACGCTCCCCTAATACATTGCGATGTCATAATGCGGATGCATTATGACGTCATAATACATTGTGACATCATAGTGCATACTAATTAGCATGTCATCATATATTGTGACGTCATAATACATGCTCATGATACTCCAGTAGATACGACACAAATTGCGGTAAGGGAAATTGGTCATAATACCTGCAAATTACGATCTCATAATTCCTTGTGATGTCATAATGCGGATACATTATGACGTCATAATGCATTGTGACGTCATAGTGCATACTAATTAGCATGTCATCATATATTGTGACGTCATAATACATGCTCATGATATTCCAGTACATATAACACAAATTGGGGTAAGAGAAATTGGTCATAATACCTGCAAATTACGCTCTCCTGATACATTGTGATGTCATAATGCGGATACATTATGACGTCATAATACATTGTGACATCATAATGCATACTACTTAGCATGTCATCATATATTGTGATGTCATAATACATGCTCATGATACTCCAGTACATATGACACAAATTGTGTTAAGAGAAATTGGTCATAATACCTGTAAATTACGGTCTCCTAAAACATTGTGATGTCATAATGCGGATACATTATGACATCATAATATATTATGACGTTATAGTGCATACTAATTAGCATGTCATCATATATTGTGATGTCATAATACAGGCTCATGATACTCCAGTAGATATGACACACATTGGGTTAAGAGAAATTGGTCTTAATACCTGCAAATTGCGCTCTCCTACAACATTGTTATGTCATTTTGCGGAAACTTTATGACGTCATAATACATTGTGACATCATAGTGCATACTAATTAGCATGACATCATATATTGTGACGTCATAATACATGCTCAAGATACTCCAGTAGATATGACACAAATTGGGGTAAGGAAAATTGGTCATAATACCTGCAAATTAGGCTCTCATAATTCCTTGTGATGTCACAATGCGGATACATTATGATGCCATAATACATTGTGACGTCATAGTGCATACTAATTAACATGTCATCATATATTGTGACATCATAATACATGCTCATGATACTCCAGTATATATGACACAAATTGGGGTAAGAGAAATTGGTCATAATACCTGCAAATTACGCTCTCCTATTACATTGTGATGTCATAATGCGGATACATTATGACGTCATAATACATTGTGACATCATAGTGCATACTAATTAGCATGTCATCATATATTGTGATGTCATAATGCATGCTCATGATCCTCCACTAGATATGACACAAATTGCGGTAAAGAAAATTGGTCATAATACCTGCAAATTACGCTCTCATTATTTCTTGTAATGTCATAATGCGGATACATTATGACGTCATAATACATTGTGACGTCAAAGTTCATACTAATTAGCATGTCATCATATATTGTGACGTCATAATACATGCTCATGATACTCCAGTAGATATGACACAAATTGGGGTAAGTGAAATTGGTCGTAATACCTGCAAATTATGCTTCATAATTCCTTGTGATGTCATAATGCGGATACATTATGATGTCATAATACATTGTGACGTCATAGTGCATACTACTTCGCATGTCATCATATATTTTGACGTCATAATACATGCTCATGATACTCCAGTAGAAATGACACAAATTGGGTTAAGAGAAATTCGTCATAATACCTGCAAATTACGCTTCATAATTCCTTGTGATGTCATAATGCGGATACATTATGACGTCATAATGCATTGTGACGTCATAGTGCCTACTAATTAGCATGTCATCATATATTGTGACGTCATAATACATGCTCATCATATTCCAGTAGATATGACACAAATTGTGGTAAGAGAAATTTGTCATAATACCTGCAAATTACGCTCTCCTAAGACCTTGTGATGCCATAATGTGGATACGTTATGACGTCATAATACATTGTGCCCTCATAGTGCATACTAATTAGCATGTCATCATACATTGTGATGTCATAATACATGCTCATGATACTCCAGTAGATATGACACAAATTGGGGTAAGAGAAATTAGTCATAATACCTGCAAATTACGCTCTCATTATTCCTTGTGATGTCATAATGCGGATACATTATGACATCATAATACATTGTGACGTCATAGTGCATACTAATTAGCATGTCATCATATATTGTGACGTGATAATACATACTCATAATGCTCCAGGAGATATGACACAAATTGGGGTAAGAGAAATTGGTAATAATACCTGCAAACTACGCTCTCCTAATTCCTTGTGATGCCATAATGTGGATACATTATGACGTCATAATACATTGTGCCCTCACAGTGCATACTAATTAGTATGTCATCATATATTGTGACGTCACAATACATGCTCATGATACTCCAGTAGATATAACACAATTTGGGGTAAGAGAAATTGGTCATAATACCTGCAAATTACGCCCTCCTAAAACATTGTGATGTCATAATGCAGATACATTATGACGTCATAATACATTGTGACGTCATAGTGCATACTAATTAGCATGTCATCATATATTGTGACGTCATAATACATGCTCGTGATACTCCAGTAGATATGACCCAAATTGGGGTAAGAGAAAATGCTCATAATACCTGCAAATTATGCTCTCCTATTACATTGTGATGTCAGAATGCGGATACATTATGACGTCTTAATACATTGTGACGTCATAGTGCATACTAATTAGCATGTGATCATATATTTTGACGTCATAATACATGCTCATGATACTCCACTAGATATGACACAAATTGGGTTAAGAGAAATTGGTCATAATACCTGCAAATTACGCTCTCATAATTCCTTGTGATGTCATAATGCGGATACATTATGACATCATACTACATAGTGCATACTAATTAGCATGTCATCATATATTGTGACGTCATAATACATACTCATGATGCTCCAGGAGATATGACACAAATTGGGGTAAGAGAAATTGGTCATAATACCTGCAAATTACGCTCTCCTAATTCCTTGTGATGCCATAATGTGGATACATTATGACGTCATAATACATTGTGCCCTCATAGTGCATACTAATTAGCATGTCATCATACATTGTGATGTCATAATACATCCTCATGATACTCCAGTAGATATGACACAAATTGGGGTAAGAGAAATTGGTCATAATACCTGCAAATTACGCTCTCATAATTCCTTGTGATGTCATAATGCGGACACATTATGACGTCATAATACATTGTGCCCTCATAGTGCATACTAATTAGCATGTCATCATATATTTTGACGTCATAATACATGCTCATGATACTCCAGTAGATATGACACAAATTGGGGTAAGAGAAATTGGTCATACTACCTGCAAATTACGCTCTCCTAAAACATTGTGATGTCATAATGCGAATACATTTTGACATCATAATACGGATACATTATGACGTCATAATACATTGTGACGTCATAGTGCATACTAATTAGCATGTCATCATATACTGTGACGTCATAATACATGCTCATGATACTCCAGTAGATATGACACAAATTGGGGTAAGAGAAATTGGTCATAATACCTGCAAATTACGCTCTCCTAATACATTGTGATGTCATAATGCGGATACATTATGACGTCATAATACATTGCGACGTCATAGTGCATACTAATTAGCATGTCATCATATATTGTGACGTCATAATACAAGCTCATGATACTCCAGTAGATATGACACAAATTGCGGTAAGGGAAATTCGTCATAATACCTGCAAATTACGCTCTCATTATTTCTTGTGATGTCATAATGCGGATACATTATGACGTCATAATACATTGTGACGTCATAGTGCATACTAATTAGCATGTCATCATATATTGTGACATCATAATACATGCTCATGATACTCCAGTAGATATGACACAAATTGGGGTAAGAGAAATTGGTTATAATACCTGCAAATTACACTCTCATAATTCCTTGTGATGTCATAATGCGGACACATTATGACGTCATAAGACATTGTGACATCACAGTGAATACTAATTAGCATGTCATCATATATTGTGATGTCATAATACATGCTCATGATACTCCAGTACATATGACACAAATTTTGTTAAGGGAAATTGGTCATAATACCTGCAAATTACGCTCTCCTAAAACATTGTGATGTCATAATGCGGATACATTATAACGTCATAATACAGTGTGACGTCATAGTGCATACTAATTAGCATGTCATCATATATTGTGATGTCATAATACATGCTCATGATACTCCAGTAGATATGACACAAATTGGGGTAAGAGAAATTGGTCATAATGCCTGCAAATTACACTCTCATAATTCCTTGGGATGTCATAATGCGGATACATTATGACGTCATAATACATTGTGACGTTATAGTGCATACTAATTAGCATGTGATCATATATTTTGACGTCATAATACATGCTCATGATACTGCAGTAGATATGACACAAATTGGGGTAAGAGAAATTGGTCATAATACCTGCAAATTACGCTCTCATAATTCCTTGTGATGTCATAATGTGGATACATTATGACATCATACTACATAGTGCATACTAATTAGCATGTCATCATGTATTGTGACGTCATAATACATACTCATGATGCTCCAGTAGATATGACACAAATTGGGGTAAGAGAAATTGGTCATAATACCTGTAAATTACGCTCTCCTAATTCCTTGTGATGCCATAATGTGGATACATTATGACGTCATAATACATTGTGCCCTCATAGTGCATACTAATTAGCATGTCATCATATATTTCGACGTCATAATACATGCTCATGATACTCCAGTAGATATGACACAAATTAGGGTAAGAAAAATTGGACATACTACCTGCATATTACGCTCTCCTAAAACCTTGTGATGTCATGATGCGAATACATTATGACGTCATAATATGGATGCATTATGACGTCATAATACATTGTGACGTCATAGTGCATATTAATTAGCATGTCATCATATATTGTAACGTCATAATACATGCTCATGATACTCCAGTAGATATGACACAAATTGGGGTAAGAGAAATTGGTCATATTACCTGCAAATTACGCTCTCCTAATACATTGTGATGTCATAATGCGGATACATTATGACGTCATAATACATTGCGACGTCATAGTGCATACTAATTAGCATGTCATCATATATTGTGACGTCAAAATACATGCTCATGATACTGCAGTAGATATTACACAAATTGGGGTATGAGAAATTGGTCATAATACCTGCAAATTACGCTCTCATAATTCCTTGTGATGTCATAATGCGGATACATTATGACGTCATAATACATTGTGACGTCATAGTGCATAATAATTAGCATGTCATCATATATTGTGATGTCATAATACATGCGCATGATACTCCAGTACATACGACACAAGTTGGGTTAAGAGAAATTGGTCATAATACCTGCAAATTACGCTCTCCTAAAACATTGTGATGTCATAATGCGGATACATTATGACATCATAATACATTGTGACGTCACAGTGCATACTGATTAGCATGTCACCATATATTGTGACGTCATAATACATACTCATGATATTCCAGTAGATATGACACAAATTGGGGTAAGAGAAATTGGTCATAATACCTGCAAATTACGCTCTCCTAATTCCTTGTGATATCATAATGCGGATACATTATGACGTCATAATACATTGTGACATCATAGTGCATACTAATTAGCCTGTCATCATATATTGTGACGTCATAATACATGCTCATGATACTCCAGTAGATATGACACAAATTGGGGTAATAGAAATTGGTCCTTATACCTTCAAATTACACTCTCATAATTCCTTGTGATGTCATAATGCGGATACATTATGATGTCATAATACATTGTGACGTCATAGTGCACACTAAATAGCATGTCATCATATATTGTGACGTCATAATACTTGCTCATGATACTCCAGTAGATATGACACAAATTGGGGTAAGAGAAAATGGTCATAATACCTGCAAATTACGCTCTCCTATTACATTGTTATGTCATAATGCGGATATATTATGACGTCATAATACATTGTGACGTCATAGTGTATACTAATTAGCATGTCATCATATATTTTGACGTCGTAAAACATGCTCATGATACTCCAGTAGATATCACACAAATTGGGGTAAGAGAAATTGGTCAGAATACCTGCAAATTACGCTCTCCTAATACATTGTGATGTCATAATGTGGATACATTATGACGTCATAATACATTGTGACGTCATAGTGCATACTAATTAGCATTTCATCATATATTGTGACGTCATAATACATGCTCATGATACTCCAGTAGATATGACACAAATTGCGGTAAGGGAAATTGTTCATAATAGCTGCAAATTACGCTCTCATAATTTCTTGTGATGTCATAATGTGGATATATTATGACGTCATAATACATTGTGACATCATAGTGCATACTAATTAGCATGTCATCATATATTGTGATGTCATAATACATGCTCATGATACTCCAGTAGATATGACACAAATTGTGGTAAGAGAAATTGGTCATAATACCTGCAAATTACGCTCTCATTATTCCTTGTGATGTCATAATGCAGATACATTATGACGTCATAATACATTGTGACGTCACAGTGCATACAAATTAGCATGTCATCATATTTTGTGATGTTATAATGCATGCTCATGATACTCCAGTACATATGACACAAATTGAGTTAAGAGAAATTGGTCATAATCTGCAAATTACGCTCTCCTAAAACATTGTGATGTCATAATGCGGATACATTATGACGTCATAATACATTGTGACGTCATAGTGCATACTAATTAGCATGTCATCATATATTGTGACGTCATAATACATACTCATTATACTCCAGTAGAAATGACACAAATTGAGGTAAGAGAAATTGGTCATAGTACCTGCAAATTACGCTCTCATAATTCCTTGTGATGTCATAATGCGGATACATTATGACGTCATAATACATTGTTACGTCATAGTGCATACTAATTAGCATGTCACCATATATTGTGACGTCATAATACATGCTCAATATACTCCAGTAGATACGACACAAATTGGGGTAAGAGAAATTGGTCATAATACCTGCAAATTACGCTCTCATAATTTGTTGTGATGTCATAATGCGGATACATTATGATGTCATAATACATTGTGACGTCATAGTGCATAATAATTAGCATTTCATCATATATTGTGATGTCATAATACGTGCTCATGATACTCCAATACATATGACACACATTGGGTTAAGAGAAATTGGTCATAATACCTGCATATTACGCTCTCCTAAAACATTGTGATGTCATAATGCGGATGCATTATGACATCATAATACATTGTGACGTCATAGTGCATACCAATTACCACGTCATCATATATTGTGACGTCGTAATGCATGCTCATGATACTCCAGTAGATATGACACAAATTGGGGTAAGAGAAATTGGTCATAATACCTGCAAATTACGCTCTCATAATTACTTGTGATGTCATAATGTGGATACATTATGACGTCATAATACATTGTGACGTCATAGTGCATACTAATTAGCATGTCATCATATATTGTGATGTCATGATACATGCTCATGATACTCCAGTAGATATGACACAAATTGGTGTAAGAGAAATTGGTCATAATACCTGCAAACTACGCTGTCATAATTCCTTTTGAAGCCATAATGCGGATACATTATGACGTCATACTGCATACTAATTAGCATGTCATCATATATTGTGACGTCAAAATACATGCTCATGATACTCCAGTAGATATGACACAAATTGGGGTATGAGAAATTGGTCATAATACCTTCAAATTACACTCTCATAATTCCTTGTGATGTCATAATGCGGATACATTATGATGTCATAATACATTGTGACGTCATAGTGCACACTAAATAGCATGTCATCATATATTGTGACGTCATAATACTTGCTCATGATACTCCAGTAGATATGACACAAATTGGGGTAAGAGGAAATGGTCATAATACCTGCAAATTATGCTCTCCTATTGCATTGTGATGTCATAATGCGGATACATTATGACGTCATAATACATTGTGACGTCATAGTGAATACTAATTAGCAAGTCATCATATATTGTGACGTCATAATACATGCTCATGATACTCCAGTAGATACGACACAAATTGCGGTAAGAGAAATTGGTCATAATACCTGCAAATTACGCTCTCCTAATACTTTGTGATGTCATAATGCGGATACATTATGACGTCATAATACATTGCGACGTCATAGTGCATACTAATTAGCATGTCATCATATATTGTGACGTCATAATACATGCTCATGATACTCCAGTAGATATGACACAAATTGCGGTAAGGGAAATTCGACATAATACCTGCAAATTACGCTCTCATTATTTCTTGTGATGTCATAATGCGGATACATTATGACGTCATAATACATTGTGCCCTCATAGTGCATACTAATTAGCATGTCATCATATATTGTGACGTCATAATACATGCTCATGATACTCCAGTAGATTTGACACAAATTGGGGTAAGAGAAATTGGTCATAGTACCTGCAAATTACACTCTCCTAATACATTGTGATGTCATAATGCGGATACATTATGACGTCATAATACATTGTGACGTCATAGTGCATACTAATTAGCATGTCATCATATATTGTGACGTCATAATACTTGCTCATGTTACTCCAGTAGATATGACACAAATTGGGGTAAGAGAAAATGGTCATAATACCTGCAAATTACGCTCTCCTATTACATTGTGATGTCATAATGCGAATACATTATGACGTCATAATACATTGTGACGTCATAGTGCATACCAATTAGCAAGTCATCATATATTGTGACGTCATAATACAAGCTCATGATACTCCAGTAGATATGACACAATTTGCGGTAAGGGAAATTGGTAATAATAACTGCAAATTACGCTCTCAGTATTGCTTGTAATGTCACAATGCGGATACATTATGACGTCATAATACATTGTGACGTCATAGTGCATACTAATTAGCATGTCATCATATATTGTGACGTCATAATACATGCTCATGATACTCCAGTAGATATGACACAAATTGGGGTAAGTAAAATTGGTCATAATACCTGCAAATTACGCTCCCAGAATTCCTTGTGTTGTCATAATGCGGATACATTATGATGTCATAATACATTGTGACGTCATAGTGCATACTAGTTAGCATGTCATCATGTATTGTGACATCATAATACATGCTCATGATACTCCAGTAGAAATGACACAAATTGTGTTAAGAGAAATTCGTCATAATACCTGCAAATTACGCTCTCATAATTCCTTGTGATGTCATAATGCGGATACATTATGACGTCATAATGCATTGTGACGTCATAGTGCATACTAATTAGCATGTCATCATATATTGTGACGTCATAATACATGCTCATCATATTCCAGTAGATATGACACAAATTGAGGTAAGAGAAATTGGTCATAATACCTGCAAATTACGCTCTCCTAATACATTGTGATGTCATAATGTGGATACATTATGACGTCATAATACACTGTGAAATCATAGTGCATACTACTTTGCATGTCATCATATATTGTGATGTCATAATACATGCTCATGATACTCCAGTGCATATGACACAAATTGGGTTAAGAGAAATTGGGCATAAAACCTGCAAACTACGCTCTCCTAAAACATTGTGATGTCATAATGCGGATACATTATGACGTCATAATACATTGTGATAACATAGTGCATACTAATTAGCATGTCATCATATATTGTGACGTCCTGATACATGCTCATGATACTCCAGTAGATATGACACAAATTGGGGTAAGAGAATTTGGTCATAATACCGGCAAATTACGCTCTCATAATACCTTGTGATGTCATAATGCGGATACATTATGATGTCATAATATATTGTGACGCCATAGTGCATACTATTTAGCATGTCATCATATATTGTGACGTCATAATACATGCTCATGATACTCCACTAGAAATGACACAAATTTGGTTAAGAGAAATTGTTCATAATACCTGCAAATTACGCTCTCATAATTCCTTGTGTTGTCATAATGCAGATACATTATGACATCATAATACATAGTGACGTCATAGTGCATACTACTTAGCATGTCATCATATATTGTGATGTCATATAACATGCTCATGATACTCCCGTACATATGACACAATTTGGGTTAAGAGAAATTGGTCATAATACCTGCAAATTACGCTCTCCTAAAACATTGTTATGTCATAATGCGGATACATTATGACGTCATAATATATTGTGACGTCATAGTGCATACTAATTAGAATGCCATCATATATTGTGATGTCATAATGCATGCTCATGATACTCCAGTAGATATGACACAAATTGGGGTAAGAGAAATTGGTCATAATACCTGCAAATTACGCTCTCATAATACCTTGAGATGTCATAATGCGGATACATTAGGACGTCATAATACACTGTGACGTCATAGTGGAAACTAATTAGCATGTCATCATATATTGTGACGTCATAATACATGCTCATGATACTCCAGTACATATGACACAAATTGGGTTAAGAAAAATTGGTCATAATACCTGCAAATTATGCTCTCCTAAAACATTGTGATGTCATAATGCGGATACATTATGACGTCATAATACATTGTGACGTCATAGTGCGTACTAATTAGCATGTCATCATATATTCTGATGTCATAAAACATACTCATGACACTCCAGTAGATATGACACAAATTGGGGTAAGAGAAATTGGTCATAATACCTGCAAATTACGCTCTCATAATTCCTTGTGATGTCATAATGCGGATACATTATGACGTCATAATGCATTGTGACGTCATAGTGCATACTAATTAGCATGTCATCATATATTGTGACGTCATAATACATACTTGTGATACTCCAGTAGATATGACACAAATTGTGGTAAGAGAAATTGGTCATAATACCTGCAAATTACGCTCTCCTTAAACATTGTGATGTCATAATGCGGATGCATTATGACGTCATAATACAGTGTGACGTCATAGTGCATACTAATTAGCATGTCATCATATATTGTGATGTCATAATACATGCTCATGATACTCCAGTAGATATGACACAAATTGGGGTAAGAGAAATTGGTCATAATACCTGCAAATTACACTCTCATAATTCCTTGGGATGTCATAATGCGGATACATTATGACGTCATAATACATTGTGACGTTATAGTGCATACTAATTAGCATGTGATCATATATTTTGACGTCATAATAGATGCTCATGATACTCCACTAGATATGACACAAATTGGGTTAAGAGAAATTGGTCATAATACCTGCAAATTACGCTCTCATAATTCCTTGTGATGTCATAATGCGGATACATTATGACATCATACTACATAGTGCATACTAATTAGCATGTCATCATATATTGTGACGTCATAATACATACTCATGATCCTCCAGGAGATATGACACAAATTGGGGTAAGAGAAATTGGTCATAATACCTGCAAATTACGCTCTCCTAATTCCTTGTGATGCCATAATGTGGATACATTATGACGTCATAATACATTGTGCCCTCATAGTGCATACTAATTAGCATGTCATCATACATTGTGATGTCATATTACATCCTCATGATACTCCAGTAGATATGACACAAATTGGGGTAAGAGAAATTGGTCATAATACCTGCAAATTACGCTCTCATAATTCCTTGTGATGTCATAATGCGGACACATTATGACGTCATAATACATTGTGCCCTCATAGTGCATACTAATTAGCATGTCATCATATATTTTGACGTCATAATACATGCTCATGATACTCCAGTAGATATGACACAAATTGGGGTAAGAGAAATTGGTCATACTACCTGCAAATTACGCTCTCCTAAAACATTGTGATGTCATAATGCGAATACATTATGACGTCATAATACGGATACATTATGACGTCATAATACATTGTGACGTCATAGTGCATACTAATTAGCATGTCATCATATATTGTGACGTCATAATACATGCTCATGATACTCCAGTAGATATGACACAAATTGGGGTAAGAGAAATTGGTCATAATACCTGCAAATTACGCTCTCCTAATACATTGTGATGTCATAATGCGGATACATTATGACGTCATAATACATTGCGACGTCATAGTGCATACTAATTAGCATGTCATCATATATTGTGACGTCATAATACAAGCTCATGATACTCCAGTAGATATGACACAAATTGCGGTAAGGGAAATTCGTCATAATACCTGCAAATTACGCTCTCATTATTTCTTGTGATGTCATAATGCGGATACATTATGACGTCATAATACATTGTGACGTCATAGTGCATACTAATTAGCATGTCATCATACATTGTGACGTCATAATACATGCTCATGATACTCCAGTAGATATGACACAAATTGGGGTAAGAGAAATTGGTTATAATACCTGCAAATTACGCTCTCATAATTCCTTGTGATGTCATAATGCGGACACATTATGACGTCATAATACATTGTGACATCATAGTGAATACTAATTAGCATGTCATCATATATTGTGATGTCATAATACATGCTCATGATACTCCAGTACATATGACACAAATTTTGTTAAGAGAAATTGGTCATAATACCTGCAAATTACGCTCTCCTAAAACATTGTGATGTCATAATGCGGATACATTATAACGTCATAATACAGTGTGACGTCATAGTGCATACTAATTAGAATGTCATCATATATTGTGATGTCATAATACATGCTCATGATACTCCAGTAGATATGACACAAATTGGCGTAAGAGAAATTGGTCATAATACCTGCAAATTACACTCTCATAATTCCTTGGGATGTCATAATGCGGATACATTATGACGTCATAATACATTGTGACGTTATAGTGCATACTAATTAGCATGTGATCATATATTTTGACGTCATAATACATGCTCATGATACTGCAGTAGATATGACACTAATTGGGGTAAGAGAAATTGGTCATAATACCTGCAAATTACGCTCTCATAATTCCTTGTGATGTCATAATGCGGATACATTATGACATCATACTACATAGTGCATACTAATTAGCATGTCATCATATATTGTGACGTCATAATACATACTCATGATGCTCCAGGAGATATGACACAAATTGGGGTAAGAGAAATTGGTCATAATACCTGTAAATTACGCTCTCCTAATTCCTTGTGATGCCATAATGTGGATACATTATGACGTCATAATACATTGTGCCCTCATAGTGCATACTAATTAGCATGTCATCATACATTGTGATGTCATAATACATCCCCATGATACTCCAGTAGATATGACACAAATTGGGGTAAGAGAAATTGGTCATAATAACTGCAAATTACGCTCTCATAATTCCTTGTGATGTCATAATGCGGACACATTATGACGTCATAATACATTGTGCCCTCATAGTGCATACTAATTAGCATGTCATCATATATTTTGACGTCATAATACATGCTCATGATACTCCAGTAGATATGACACAAATTGGGGTAAGAAAAATTGGTCATACTACCTGCAAATTACGCTCTCCTAAAACCTTGTGATGTCATGATGCGAATACATTATGACGTCATAATATGGATGTATTATGACGTCATAATACATTGTGACGTCATAGTGCATACTAATTAGCATGTCATCATATATTGTAACGTCATAATACATGCTCATGATACTCCAGTAGATATGACACAAATTGGGGTAAGAGAAATTGGTCATATTACCTGCAAATTACGCTCTCCTAATACATTGTGATTTCATAATGCGGATACATTATGACGTCATAATACATTGCGACGTCATAGTGCATACTAATTAGCATGTCATCATATATTGTGACGTCATAATACATGCTCATGTTACTCCAGTAGATATCACACAAATTGGGGTAAGAGAAATTGGTCAGAATACCTGCAAATTACGCTCTCCTAATACATTGTGATGTCATAATGTGGATACATTATGACGTCATAATACATTGCGACGTCATAGTGCATACTAATTAGCATGTCATCATATATTGTGACGTCAAAATACATGCTCATGATACTGCAGTAGATATTACACAAATTGGGGTATGAGAAATTGGTCATAATACCTGCAAATTACGCTCTCATAATTCCTTGTGATGTCATAATGCGGATACATTATGACGTCATAATACATTGTGACGTCATAGTGCATAATAATTAGCATGTCATCATATATTGTGATGTCATAATACATGCGCATGATACTCCAGTACATACGACACAAATTGGGTTAAGAGAAACTGGTCATAATACCTGCAAATTACGCTCTCCTAAAACATTCTGATGTCATAATGCGGATACATTATGACATCATAATACATTGTGACGTCACAGTGCATACTGATTAGCATGTCACCATATATTGTGACGTCATAATACATACTCATGATATTCCAGTAGATATGACACAAATTGGGGTAAGAGAAATTGGTCATAATACCTGCAAATTACGCTCTCCTAATTCCTTGTGATATCATAATGCGGATACATTATGACGTCATAATACATTGTCACATCATAGTGCATACTAATTAGCATGTCATCATATATTGTGACGTCATAATACATGCTCATGATGCTCCAGTAGATATGACACAAATTGGGGTAATAGAAATTGGTCCTAATACCTTCAAATTACACTCTCATAATTCCTTGTGATGTCATAATGCGGATACATTATGATGTCATAATACATTGTGACGTCATAGTGCACACTAAATAGCATGTCATCATATATTGTGACGTCATAATACTTGCTCATGATACTCCAGTAGATATGACACAAATTGGGGTAAGAGAAAATGGTCATAATACCTGCAAATTACGCTCTCCTATTACATTGTTATGTAATAATGCGGATATATTATGACGTCATAATACATTGTGACGTCATAGTGCATACTAATTAGCATGTCATCATATATTTTGACGTCGTAATACATGCTCATGATACTCCAGTAGATATCACACAAATTGGGGTAAGAGAAATTGGTCAGAATACCTGCAAATTACGCTCTCCTAATACATTGTGATGTCATAATGTGGATACATTATGACGTCATAATACATTGTGACGTCATAGTGCATACTAATTAGCATTTCATCATATATTGTGACGTCATAATACATGCTCATGATACTCCAGTAGATATGACACAAATTGCGGTAAGGGAAATTGTTCAGAATAGCTGCAAATTACGCTCTCATAATTTCTTGTGATGTCATAATGTGGATATATTATGACGTCATAATACATTGTGACATCATAGTGCATACTAATTAGCATGTCATCATATATTGTGATGTCATAATACATGCTCATGATACTCCAGTAGATATGACACAAATTGTGGTAAGAGAAATTGGTCATAATACCTGCAAATTACGCTCTCATTATTCCTTGTGATGTCATAATGCAGATACATTATGATGTCATAATACATTGTGACGTCACAGTGCATACTAATTAGCATGTCATCATATTTTGTGATGTTATAATACATGCTCATGATACTCCAGTACATATGACACAAATTGAGTTAAGAGAAATTGGTCATAATCTGCAAATTACGCTCTCCTAAAACATTGTGATGTCATAATGCGGATACATTATGACGTCATAATACATTGTGACGTCATAGTGCATACTAATTAGCATGTCATCATATATTGTGACGTCATAATACATACTCATTATACTCCAGTAGAAATGACACAAATTGAGGTAAGAGAAATTGGTCATAATACCTGCAAATTACGCTCTCATAATTCCTTGTGATGTCATAATGCGGATACATTATGACGTCATAATACATTGTTACGTCATAGTGCATACTAATTAGCATGTCACCATATATTGTGACGTCATAATACATGCTCAATATACTCCAGTAGATACGACACAAATTGGGGTAAGAGAAATTGGTCATAATACCTGCAAATTACGCTCTCATAATTTGTTGTGATGTCATAATGCGGAAACATTATGATGTCATAATACATTGTGACGTCATAGTGCATAATAATTAGCATTTCATCATATATTGTGATGTCATAATACGTGCTCATGATACTCCAATACATATGACACACATTGGGTTAAGAGAAATTGGTCATAATACCTGCATATTACGCTCTCCTAAAACATTGTGATGTCATAATGCGGATGCATTATGACATCATAATACATTGTGACGTCATAGTGCATACCAATTACCATGTCATCATATATTGTGACGTCATAATGCATGCTCATGATACTCCAGTAGATATGACACAAATTGGGGTAAGAGAAATTGGTCATAATAACTGCAAATTACGCTCTCATAATTACTTGTGATGTCATAATGTGGATACATTATGACGTCATAATACATTGTGACGTCATAGTGCATACTAATTAGCATGTCATCATATATTGTGATGTCATGATACATGCTCATGATACTCCAGTAGATATGACACAAATTGGGGTAAGAGAAATTGGTCATAATACCTGCAAACTACGCTGTCATAATTCCTTTTGAAGCCATAATGCGGATACATTATGACGTCATAGTGCATACTAATTAGCATGTCATCATATATTGTGACGTCAAAATACATGCTCATGATACTCCAGTAGATATGACACAAATTGGGGTATGAGAAATTGGTCATAATACCTTCAAATTACACTCTCATAATTCCTTGTGATGTCATAATGCGGATACATTATGATGTCATAATACATTGTGACGTCATAGTGCACACTAAATAGCATGTCATCATATATTGTGACGTCATAATACTTGCTCATGATACTCCAGTAGATATGACACAAATTGTGGTAAGAGAAAATGGTCGTAATACCTGCAAATTACGCTCTCCTATTACATTGTGATGTCATAATGCGGATACATTATGACGTCATAATACATTGTGACGTCATAGTGAATACTAATTAGCATGTCATCATATATTGTGACGTCATAATACATGCTCATGATACTCCAGTAGATACGACACAAATCGCGGTAAGAGAAATTGGTCATAATACCTGCAAATTACGCTCTCCTAATACTTTGTGATGTCATAATGCGGATACATTATGACGTCATATTACATTGCGACGTCATAGTGCATACTAATTAGCATGTCATCATATATTGTGACGTCATAATACATGCTCATGATACTCCAGTAGATATGACACAAATTGCGGTAAGGGAAATTCGACATAATACCTGCAAATTACGCTCTCTTTATTTCTTGTGATGTCATAATGCGGATACATTATGACGTCATAATACATTGTGCCCTCATAGTGCATACTAATTAGCATGTCATCATATATTGTGACGTCATAATACATGCTCATGATACTCCAGTAGATTTGACACAAATTGGGGTAAGAGAAATTGGTCATAGTACCTGCAAATTACGCTCTCCTAATACATTGTGATGTCATAATGCGGATACATTATGACGTCATAATACATTGTGACGTCATAGTGCATACTAATTAGCATGTCATCATATATTGTGACGTCATAATACTTGCTCATGTTACTCCAGTAGATATGACACAAATTGGGGTAAGAGAAAATGGTCATAATACCTGCAAATTACGCTCTCCTATTACATTGTGATGTCATAATGCGGATACATTATGACGTCATAATACATTGTGACGTCATAGTGCATACCAATTAGCAAGTCATCATATATTGTGACGTCATAATACATGCTCATGATACTCCAGTAGATATGACACATATTGCGGTAAGGGAAATTGGTAATAATAACTGCAAATTACGCTCTCAGTATTGCTTGTAATGTCACAATGCGGATACATTATGACGTCATAATACATTGTGACGTCATAGTGCATACTAATTAGCATGTCATCATATATTGTGACGTCATAATACATGCTCATGATACTCCAGTAGATATGACACAAATTGGGGTAAGTAAAATTGGTCATAATACCTGCAAATTACGCTCCCAGAATTCCTTGTGATGTCATAATGCGGATACATTATGATGTCATAATACATTGTGACGTCATAGTGCATACTAGTTAGCATGTCATCATGTATTGTGACATCATAATACATGCTCATGATACTCCAGTAGATATGACACAAATTGTGTTAAGAGAAATTCGTCATAATACCTGCAAATTACGCTCTCATAATTCCTTGTGATGTCATAATGCGGATACATTATGACGTCATAATGCATTGTGACGTCATAGTGCATACTAATTAGAATGTCATCATATATTGTGACGTCATAATACATGCTCATGATATTCCAGTAGATATGACACAAATTGAGGTAAGAGAAATTGGTCATAATACCTGCAAATTACGCTCTCCTAATACATTGTGATGTCATAATGTGGATACATTATGACGTCATAATACATTGTGAAATCATAGTGCATACTACTTTGCATGTCATCATATATTGTGATGTCATAATACATGCTCATGATACTCCAGTGCATATGACACAAATTGGGTTAAGAGAAATTGCGCATAAAACCTGCAAACTACGCTCTCCTAAAACATTGTGATGTCATAATACGGATACATTATGACGTCATAATACATTGTGACATCAGAGTGCATACTAATTAGCATGTCATCATATATTGTGATGTCATAATGCATGCTCAATATACTCCAGTACATATGACACAAATTGGGGTAAGAGAAATTGGTCATAATACCTACAAATTACTCTCTCCTAATTCCTTGTGATGTCATAATGCGGATACATTATGACGTCATAATACATTGTGACGTAATAGTGCATACTAATTAGCATGTCATCATATATTGGGACGTCATAATACATGCTCATGATCCTCCAGTAGATATGACACAAATTGGGGTAAGAGAAATTGGTCATAATACTTGCAAATTATGCTCTCATAATTTCTTGTGATGTCATAATGCGGACACATTATGACGTCATAATACATTGTGATATCATAGTGCATACTAATTAGCATGTCATCATATATTGTGACGTCCTGATACATGCTCATGATACTCCAGTAGATATGACACAAATTGGGGTAAGAGAAATTGGTCATAATACCGGCAAATTACGCTCTCATAATACCTTGTGATGTCATAATGCGGATACATTATGATGTCATAATATATTGTGACGTCATAGTGCATACTATTTAGCATGTCATCATATATTGTGACGTCATAATACATGCTCATGATACTCCACTAGAAATGACACAAATTTGGTTAAGAGAAATTGGTCATAATACCTGCAAATTACGCTCTCATAATTCCTTGTGATGTCATAATGCAGATACATTATGACATCATAATACATAGTGACGTCATAGTGCATACTACTTAGCATGTCATCATATATTGTGATGTCATAATACATGCTCATGATACTCCCGTACATATGACACAATTTGGGTTAAGAGAAATTGGTCATAATACCTGCAAATTACGCTCTCCTAAAACATTGTTATGTCATAATGCAGATACATTATGACGTCATAATATATTGTGACGTCATAGTGCATACTAATTAGAATGCCATCATATATTGTGATGTCATAATGCATGCTCATGATACTCCAGTAGATATGACACAAATTGGGGTAAGAGAAATTGGTCATAATACCTGCAAATTACGCTCTCATAATAACTTGAGATGTCATAATGCGGATACATTAGGACGTCATAATACACTGTGACGTCATAGTGGAAACTAATTAGCATGTCATCATATATTGTGACGTCATAATACATGCTCATGATACTCCAGTACATATGACACAAATTGGGTTAAGAAAAATTGGTCATAATACCTGCAAATTATGCTCTCCTAAAACATTGTGATGTCATAATGCGGATACATTATGACGTCATAATACATTGTGACGTCATAGTGCACACTAATTAGCATGTCATCATATATTCTGATGTCATAAAACATGCTCATGACACTCCAGTAGATATGACACAAATTGGGGTAAGAGAAATTGGTCATAATACCTGCAAATTACGCTCTCATAATTCCTTGTGATGTCATAATGTGGATACATTATGACGTCATAATGCATTGTGACGTCATAGTGCATACTAATTAGCATGTCATCATATATTGTGACGTCATAATACATACTTGTGATACTCCAGTAGATATGACACAAATTGTGGTAAGAGAAATTGGTCATAATACCTGCAAATTACGCTCTCCTAATTCCTTGAGATGTCATAATGTGGATACATTATGACGTCATAATACATTGTGACAACATAGTGCATACTAATTAGCATGTCATCATATATTGTCACGTCATAATACATACTCATGATCCTCCAGTAGATATGACACAAATTGTAGTAAGAGAAATTGGTCATAATACCTGCAAATTACGCTCTCCTAAAACATTGTGATGTCATAATGCGGATACATTATGACGTCATAATACAGTGTGACGTCATAGTGCATACTAATTAGCATGTCATCATATATTGTGATGTCATAATACATGCTCATGATACTCCAGTAGATATGACACAAATTGGGGTAAGAGAAATTGGTCATAATACCTGCAAATTACACTCTCATAATTCCTTGGGATGTCATAATGCGGATACATTATGACGTCATAATACATTGTGACGTTATAGTGCATACTAATTAGCATGTCATCATATATTTTGACGTCATAATACATGCTCATGATACTCCAGTAGATATGACACAAATTGGGGTAAGAGAAATTGGTCATAATACCTGCAAATTACGCTCTCATAATTCCTTGTGATGTCATAATGCGGATACATTATGACATCATAATACATAGTGCATACTAATTAGCATGTCATCATATATTGTGACGTCATAATACATACTCATGATGCTCCAGGAGATATGACACAAATTGGGGTAAGAGAAATTGGTCATAATACCTGCAAATTACGCTCTCCTAATTCCTTGTGATGCCATAATGTGGATACATTATGACGTCATAATGCATTGTGCCCTCATAGTGCATACTAATTAGCATGTCATCATACATTGTGACGTCATAATGCATCCTCATAATACTCCAGTAGATATGACACAAATTGGGTTAAGAGAAATTTGTCATAATACCTGCAAATTACGCTCTCATAATTCCTTGTGATGTCATAATGCGGACACATTATGACGTCATAATACATTGTGCCCTCATAGTGCATACTAATTAGCATGTCATCATATATTTTGACGTCATAATACATGCTCATGATACTCCAGTAGATATGACACAAATTGTGGTAAGAGAAATTGGTCATACTACCTGCAAATTACGCTCTCCTGAAACATTGTGATGTCATAATGCGAATACATTATGACGTCCTAATACGGATACATTATGACGTCATAATACATTGTGACGTCATAGTGCATACTAATTAGCATGTCATCATATATTGTGACGTCATAATACATGCTCATGATACTCCAGTAGATATGACACAAATTGGGGTAAGAGAAATTGGTCATAATATCTGCAAATTACGCTCTCATAATTCCTTGTGATGTCATAATGCGGACACATTATGACGTCATAATACATTGCGACATCACAGTGCATACTAATTAGCATGTCATCATATATTTTGACGTCATAATACATGCTCATTATACTCCAGTAGATATGACACAAATTGGGGTAAGAGAAATTGGTCATAATACCTGCAAATTACGCTCTCCTAAAACATTGTGATGTCATAATGCGAATACATTATGACGTCATAATACGGATACATTATGACGTCATAATACATTGTGACGTCATAGTGCATACTAATTAGCATGTCATCATATATTGTGACGTCATAATACATGCTCATGATACTCCAGTAGATATGAAACAAATTGTGGTAAGAGAAATTGGTCATAATATCTGCAAATTACGCTCTCATAATTCCTTGTGATGTCATAATGCGGATACTTTATGACGTCATAATACATTGTGACGTTATAGTGCCTACTAATTAGCATGTCATCATATATTGTGACGTCATAATACATGCTCATGATACTCCAGTAGATATGACACAAATTGGGGTAAGAGAAATTGGTCATAATACCTGCAAATTACGCTCTCATACTTCCTTGTGATGTCATAATGCGGATACATTATGACGTTATAGTATATTGTGACGTCATTCTGCACACTAATTTGCATGTCATCATATATTGCGACGTCATAATACATACTCATGATACTCCAGTAGATATGACACAAATTGGGGTAAGAGAAAGTGGTCATAATACCTGCAAATTACGCTCTCCTATTATATTGTGATGTCATAATGCGGATACATTATGACGTCATAATACATTGTGATGTCATAGTGAATACTAATTAGCAGGCCATCATATATCATGATGTCATAATACATGCTCATGATAATCCAGTACATATGACAAAAATTGGGTTAAGAGAAATTGGTCATTATACCTGCAAATTACGCTCTCCTAAAACACTGTGATGTCATAATGCAAATACATTATGACGTCATAATACAGTGTGACGTCATAGTGCATACTAATGAGCATGTCATCATATATTGTGATGTCATAATACATGCTCATGATACTCCAGTAGATATGACACAAATTGGGGTAAGAGAAATTGGTCATAATACCGGCAAATTACGCTCTCCTAATTCCTTGTGATGCCATAATGTGGATACATTATGACGTCATAATACATTGTGACGTCATAGTGCATACTAATTAGCATGTCATCATACATTCTGATGTCATAATACATGCTCATGATACTCCAGTAGATATGACACAAATTGGGGTAAGAGAAATTGGTCATAATACCTGCAAATTACGCTCTCATAATTCCTTGTGATGTCATTATGCGGACACATTATGACGTCATAATACATTGCGACATCATAGTGCATACTAATTAGCATGTCATCATATATTGTGACGTCATAATACATGCTGATGATACTCCAGTAGATATGACACAAATTGGGGTAAGAGAAATTGGTCATAATACCTGCAAATTACGCTCTCATTATTCCTTGTGATGTTATAATGCGGATACATTATGACGTCATAATACATTGTGACGTCATAGTGCATACTAATTAGCATGTCATCATTTATTGTGATGTCATAATACATGCTCATGATACTCCAATACATATGACACAATTTGGGGTAAGAGAAATTGGTCATAATACCTGCAAATTACGCTCTCCTAATTCCTTGTGATGTCATAATGCGGATACATTATGACGTCATAATACATTGTGACGTCATAGTGCATACTAATTAGCATGTCATCATATATTGTGACGTCATAATACATGCTTAATATACTCCAGTAGATACGACACAAATTGGGGTAAGAGAAATTGGTCATAATACCTGCAAATTACACTCTCATAATTTCTTGTGATGTCATAATACGGATACATTATGATGTCATAATACATTGTGACGTCATAGTTCATACTAATTAGCATGTCATCATATATTGTGACGTCATAATACATGCTCATGATCCTCCAGTAGATATGACACAAATTGGGGTAAGAGAAATTGGTCATAATACCTGCAAATTACGCTCTCATAATTCCTTGTGATGTCATAATGCGGACACATTATGACGTCATAATGCATTGTGATGTCATAGTGCATACTAATTAGCATGTCATCATATATTTTGACTTCATAATACATGCTCATGATACTCCAGTAGATATGACACAAATTGGGGAAAGAAAAATTGGTCATAATACAAGCAAATAAGGCTCTCATAATTCCTTGTGATGTCATAATGCGGATACATTAAGATGTCATGATACATTCTGACGTCATAGTGCATACTACTTAGCATGTCATCATATATTGTGACATCATAATACAAGCTCATGATACTCCAGAACATATGACACAAATTGGGGTAAGAGAAATTGGTCATAATACCTGCAAATTACGCTCTCCTATTACATTGTGATGTCATAATGCGGATACATTATGACGTCATAATACATTGTGACGTCATAGTGCATACTAATCAGCATGTCATCATATATTGTGACGTCTTAATTCATGCTCATGATACTCCAGTAGATATGACACAAATTGGGGTAAGAGAAATTGGTCATAATACCTGCAAATTACGCTCTCATAATTCCTTGTGATGTCATAATGCGGATACATTATGACGTCATAATACATTGTGATGTCATAGTGCATACAAATTAGCATGTCATCATATATTGTGATGTCATAATACATGCTCATGATACTCCAGTACATATGACACAAATTGCATTAAGAGAAATTGGTCATATTACCTGCAAATTACGCTCTCCTAAAACATTGTGATGCCATAATGCGGATACATTATGACGTCATAATGCATTGTGACGTCATAGTGCATACTAATTAGCATGTCATCATATATTGTGACGTCATAATACATGCTCATGATACTCCAGTACAAATGACACAAATTGAGGTAAGAGAAATTGGTCATAATACCTGCAAATTACGGTCTCCTAAAACATTGTGATGTCATAATGCGGATACATTATGATGTCATAACACATTGTGACATCATAGTGCATACTAATTAGCATGTCATCATATATTGTGATGTCATAATGCATGCTCATGTTACTCCAGTAGATATGACACAAATTGGGGTAAGAGAAATTGGTCATAATACCTACAAATTACGCTCTCCTAATTCCTTTTGATGTCATAATGCGGATACATTATGACGTCATAATACATTGTGACGTCATAGTGCATACTAATTAGCATGTCATCATATATTGTGACGTCATAATACATGCTCATGATCCTCCAGTAGATATGACAAAAATTGGGATAAGAGATATTGGTCATAATACCTGCAAATTACGCTCTCATAATTCCTTGTGATGTCACAATGCGGACACATTATGACGTCATAATATATTGTGACATCAGAGTGCATACTAATTAGCATGTCATCATATATTGTGACGTCATAATACATGCTCATGATACTCCAGTAGATATGACACAAATTGGGGTAAGAGAAATTGGTCATAATACCTGCAAATTACGCTCTCATAATTCCTTGAGATGTCATAATGCGGATATATTGTGACGTCATAATATATTGTGACGTTATAGTGCATACTAATTAGCATGTCATCATATATTGTGACGTCATAATACATGCTCATAATACTCCAGTAGATATGACACAAATTGTGGTAAGAGAAATTGGTCATAATGCCAGCAAATTATGCTCTCCTAACACATTGTGATGTCATAATGCCGATACATTACGAAGTCATAATACATTGTGATGTCATAGTGCATACTAAATATGATGTCATCATATATTGTGACGTCATAATACATGCTCATGATACTCCAGTACATATGACACAATTTGGGTTAAGAGAAATTGGTCATAAAACCTGCAAATTACGCTCTCCTAAAACATTGTGATGTCATAATGCGGATACATTATGACGTCATAAAACATTGTGACGTCATAGTGCATACTAATTAGTATGTCATCATATATTGTGACGTCATGATACATGCTCATGATACTCCAGTAGATATGACACAAATTGCGGTAAGGGAAATTGGTAATAATAACTGCAAATTACGCTCTCAGTATTGCTTGTAATGTCATAATGCGGATACATTAGGACGTCATAATACATTGTGACGTCATAGTGCATACTAAATATGATGTCATCATATATTGTGATGTCATAATAGATGCTCATGATACTCCAGTAGATATGACACAAATTTGGGTAAGTAAAATTGGTCATAATACCTGCAAATTACGCTCTCCTAATACATTGTGATGTCATAATGCGGATACATTATGACGTCATAATACATTGTGACATCATAGTGCATACTACTTTGCATGTCATCATATATTGTGATGTCATAATACATGCTCATGATACTCCAGTACATATGACACAAATTGTGTTAAGAGAAATTCGTCATAATACCTGCAAATTACAGTCTCATAATTCCTTGTGATGTCATAATGCGGATACATTTTGACGTCATAATGCATTGTGACGTCATAGTGCATACTAATTAGCATGTCATCATATATTGTGACGTCATAATACATGCTCATGATATTCCAGTAGATATGACACAAATTGGGGTAAGAGAAATTGGTCATAATACCTGCAAATTACGCTCTCCTAATACATTGTGATGTCATAATGCGGATACATTATGACGTCATAATACATTGTGACATCATAGTGCATACTACTTTGCATGTCATCATATATTGTGATGTCATAATACATGCTCATGATACTCCAGTACATATGACACAAATTGTGTTAAGAGAAATTGGTCATAATACCTGCAAATTACGCTCTCCTAAAACATTGTGATGTCATAATGCGGATACATTATGACGTCATAATACATTGTGACATCATAGTGCATACTAATTAGCATGTCATCATATATTGTGATGTCATAATGCATGCTCATGATACTCCAGTAGATATGACACAAATTGGGGTAAGAGAAATTGGTCATAATACCTGCAAATTACGCTCTCCTAATTCCTTGTGATGTCATGTTGCGGATACATTATGACGTCATAATACATTGTGACGTCATAGTGCATACTAATTAGCATGTCATCATATATTGTGACGTCATAATACATGCTCATGATCCTCCAGTTGATATGACACAAATTGGGGTAAGAGAAATTGGTCAAAATACCTGCAAATTATGCTCTCATAATTCCTTGTGATGTCATAATTCGGACACATTATGACGTCATAATACATTGTGACATCATAGGGCATACTAATTAGCATGTCATCATATATTGTGACGTCATAATACATGCTCATGATACTCCAGTAGATATGACACAAATTGGGGTAAGAGAAATTGGTCATAATACCTGCAAATTACGCTCTCATAATTCCTTGTGATGTCATAATGCGGATACATTATGATGTCATAATATATTGTGACTTCATAGTGCATACTATTTAGCATGTCATCATATGTTGTGACGTCATAATACATGCTCATGATACTCCACTAGAAATGACACAAATTGGGTTAAGAGAAATTGGTCATAATACCTGCAAATTACGCTCTCATAATTCCTTGTGATGTCATAATGCAGATACATTATGACGTCATAATACATAGTGACGTCATAGTGCATACTACTTAGCATGTCGTCATATATTGTGATGTCATAATACATGCTCATGATACTCCCGTACATATGACACAAATTGGGTTAAGAGAAATTGGTCATAATACCTGCAAATTACGCTCTCCTAAAACATTGTGATGTCATAATGCGGATACATTATGACGTCATAATATATTGTGACGTCATAGTGCATACTAATTAGCATGTCATCATATATTGTGATGTCATAATGCATGCTCATGATACTCCAGTAGATATGACACAAATTGGGGTAAGAGAAATTGGTCATAATACCTGCAAATTACGCTCTCATAATTCCTTGTGATGTCATAATGCGGACACATTATGACGTCATAATACATTGTGATGTCATAGTGCATTCTAATTAGCATGTCATCATATATTTTGACTTCATAATACATGCTCATGATACTCCAGTAGATATGACACAAATTGGGGTAAGAAAAATTGGTCATAATACATGCAAATTAGGCTCTCATAATTCCTTGTGATGTCATAATGCGGATACATTAAGATGTCATGATACATTGTGACGTCATAGTGCATACTAATTAGCATGTCATCATATATTGTGACATCATAATACAAGCTCATGATACTCCAGTACATATGACACAAATTGGGATAAGAGAAATTGGTCATAATACCCTCAAATTACGCTCTCATAATTCCTTGTGATGTCATAATGCGGATACATTATGACGTCATAATACATTGTGACGTCATAGTGCATACTAATTAGCATGTCATCATATATTCTGATCTCATAATACATGCTCATGATACTCCAGTACATATGACACAAATTGTGTTAAGAGAAATTGGTCATAATACCTACAATTTTCGCTCTCCTAAAACATTGTGATGCCATAAAGCGGATACATTATGACGTCATAATGCATTGTGACGTCATACTGCGTACTAATTAGCATTTCATCATATATTGTGACGTCATAATACATGCTTATGATACTCCAGTACATATGACACAAATTGTGTTAAGAGAAATTGGTCATAATACCTGCAAATTACGGTCTCCTAAACATTGTGATCTCATAATGCGGATACATTATGACGTCATAATACATTGTGACATCATAGTGCATACTAATTAGCATGTCATCATATATTGTGATGTCATAATGCATGCTCATGATACTCCAGTAGATATGACACAAATTGGGGTAAGAGAAATTAGTCATAATACCTGCAAATTACGCTCTCATAATTCCTTGTGATGTCATAATGCGGACACATTATGACGTCATAATACATTGTGACATCATAGTGCATACTAATTAGCATGTCATCATATATTGTGACGTCATAATACATGCTCATGATCCTCCAGTAGATATGACACAAATTGGGGTAAGAGAAATTGGTCATAATAACTGCAAATTACGCTCTCATAATTCCTTGTGATGTCATAATGCGGACACATTATGATGTCATAATACATTGTGACATCATAGTGCATACTAATTAGCATGTCATCATATATTGTGACGTCATAATACATGCTCAAGATACTCCAGTAGATATGACACAAATTGGGGTAAGAAAAATTGGTCATAATACCTGCAAATTAGGCTCTCATAATTCCTTGTGATGTCATAATGCGGATACATTGTTATGCCATAATATATTGTGACGTCATAGTGCATACTAATTAGCATGTCATCATATATTGTGACATCATAATACATGCTCATGATACTCCTGTATATATGACACAAATTGGGGTAAGAGAAATTGGTCATAATACCTGCAAATTACGTTCTCCTATTAAATTGTGATGTCATAATGCGGATACATTATGACGTCATAATACATTGTGACATCATAGTGCATACTAATTAGCATGTCATCATATATTGTGACGTCATAATACATGCTCATGATCCTCCAGTAGATATGACACAAATTGCGGTAAGGGAAATTGGTCCTAATACCTGCAAATTACGCTCTCATTATTTCTTGTAATGTCATTATGCGGATACATTATGACGTCATAATACATTGTGACGTCATAGTTCATACTAATTAGCATGTCATCATATATTGTGACGTCATAATACATGCTCATGATACTCCAGTAGATATGACACAAATTGGGGTAAGTAAAATTGGTCGTAATACCTGCAAATTACGCTCTCATAATTCCTTGTGATGTCATAATGTGGATACATTATGATATCATAATACATTGTGACATCATATTGCATACTAGTTAGCATGTCATCATATATTTTGACGTCATAATACATGCTCATGATACTCCAGTAGATAAGACACAAATTGGGGTAAGAAAAATTGGTCATAATACATGCAAATTAGGCTCTCATAATTCCTTGTGATGTCATAATGCGGATACATTAAGATGTCATGATACATTGTGATGTCATAGTGCATACTAATTGGCATGTCAACATATATTGTGACATCATAATACAAGCTCATGATACTCCAGTACATATGACACAAATTGGGGTAAGAGAAATTGGTCATTATACCTGCAAATTACGCTCTCGTATTACATTGTGATGTCATAATGCGGATACATTATGACGTCAAAATACATTGTGACGTCATAGTGCATACTAATTAGCATGTCATCATATATTGTGATGTCATAATACATGCTCATGACACTCCAGTAGATATGACACAAATTGGGTTATGAGAAATTGGTCATAATACCTGCAAACTGCGCTCTCCTAAAACATTGTGATGTCATAATGCGGATACTTTATGACGTCATAATACATTGTGACGTCATAGTGCATACTAATTAGCATGTCATCATATATTGTGATGTCATAATACATGCTCATGACACTCCAGTATATATGACACAGTTTGGGGTAAGAGAAATTGGTGATAATACCTGCAAATTACGCTCTCATTATTCCTTGTGATATCATAATGCGGATACATTATGACGTCATAATACATTGTGACGTCATAGTGCATACTAAATAGCATGTCATCATATATTGTGACGTCATAATACATACTCGTGATACTCCAGTACATATGACACAAATTGTGGTAAGAGAAATTGGTCATAATACCACAAATTACGCTCTCCTAATTCCTTGTGATGTCATAATGTGGATACATTATGACGTCATAATACATTGTGACGTCATAGTGCATACTAATCAGCATGTCATCATATATTGTGATGTCGTAATACATGCTCATGATACTCCTGTACATATGACACAAACTGTGGTAAGAGAAATTGGTCATAATACCTGCAAATTACGCTCTCCTAAAACATTGTGATGACGTAATGCGGATACATTATGACGTCATAATACATTGTGACATCATAGTGCATACTAATTAGCATGTCATCATATATTGTGATGTCATAATGCATGCTCATGACCCTCCAGTATATATGACATAAATTGGGGTAAGAGAAATTGGTCATAATACCTGCAAATTACGCTCTCCTAATTCCTTGTGATGTCATAATGCGGATACATTATGACGTCATAATACATTGTGACGTCATAGTGCATACTAATTAGCATGTCATCATATATTGTGATGTCATAATGCATGCTCATGTTACTCCAGTAGATATGACACAAATTGGGGTAAGAGAAATTGGTCATAATACCTGCAAATTACGCTCTCCTAATTCCTTGAGATGTCATAATGCGGATACATTATGACGTCATAATATATTGTGACGTTATAGTGCATACTAATTAGCATGTCATCATAAATTGTGACGTCATAATACATGCTCATAATCCTCCAGTAGATATGACACAAATTGTGGTAAGAGAAATTGGTCATAATACCAGCAAATTATGCTCTCCTAATACATTGTGATGTCATAATGCCGATACATTACGAAGTCATAATACATTGTGATGTCATAGTGCATACTAAATATGATGTCATCATATATTGTGACGTCATAATACATGCTCATGATACTCCAGTACATATGACACAAATTGTGGCAAGAGAATTTGGTCATAATACCTGCAAACTACGCTCTCATAATTCCTTGTGATGTCATAATGCGGATACATTATGACGTCATAAAACATTGTGACTTCATAGTGCATACTACCTAACATGTCATCATATATTGTGATGTCATAATACATGCTCATGATACTCCAGTACATATGACACAAATTGGGTTAAGAGAAATTGGTCATAATACCTGCAAATTACGCTCTCCTAAAACATTGTGATGTCATAATGCGGATACATTATGACGTCATAATACATTGTGACGTCATAGTGCATACTAATCAGCATGTCACCATATATTGTGACGTCATAATTCATGCTCATGATACTCCAGTAGATATGACACAAATTGGGGTAAGAGAAATTGGTCATAATACCTGCAAATTACGCTCTCATAATTCCTTGTGATGTCTTAATGCGGATACATTATGACGTCATAATACATTGTGACGTCATAGTGCATACTAATTAGCATGTCATCATATATTGTGATGTCGTAATACATGCTCACGATACTCCTGTACATATGACACAATTTGGGTTAAGAGAAATTGGTCATAATACCTGCAAATTACGCTCTCCTAAAACATTGTGATGACGTAATGCGGATACATATTGACGTCATAATACATTGTGACGTCATAGTGCATACTAATTAGCATGTCATCATATATTGCGATGTCATAATACATGCTCATGACACTCCAGTATATATGACATAAATTGGGGTAAGAGAAATTGGTCATAATACCTGCAAATTACGCTCTCATAATTCCTTGTGATGTCATAATGCGTATACATTATGACGTCATAATACATTGTGACGTCACAGTGCATACTAATTAGCATGTCATCATATATTGTGACGTCATAATACATACTCGTGATACTCCAGTAGATATGACACAAATTCGGGTAAGAGAAATTGGTCATAATACCTGCAAATTGCGCTCTCCTAAAACATTGTGATGTCATAATGCGGATACATTATGACGTCATAATACATTGTGACATCATAGTGCATACTAATTAGCATGTCATCATGCATGCTCATGTTACTCCAGTACATATGACACAAATTGGGGTAAGAGAAATTGGTCATAATACCTGCAAATTACGCTCTCATAATTTCCTGTGATGTCATAATGTGGATACATTATGACGTCATAATACATTGTGACGTCATAGTGCATACTAATTAGCATGTCATCATATATTGTGACGTCATAATACATGCTCATGATACTCCAGTAGATATGACACAAATTGGGGTAAGAGAAATTGGTCATAATACCTGCAAATTACGCTCTCATTATTCCTTGTGATGTCATACTGCGGATACATTATGACGTCATAATACATTGTGACGTCACAGTGCATACTAATTAGCATGTCATCATATATTGTGATGTTATAATACATGCTCATGATACTCCAGTACATATAACACAATTTGGGTTAAGAGAAATTGGTCATAATACCTGCAAATTACGCTCTCCTAAAACATTGTGATGTCATAAGGCGGATACATTATGACGTCATAAAACATTGTGACGTCATAGTGCATACTTATTAGCATGTCATCATATATTGTGACGTCATAATACATGCTCATGATCCTCCAGTAGATAGGACACAAATTGGGGTAAGAGAAATTGGTCATAATACCTGCAAATTACGCTCTCATAATTCCTTGTGATGTCATAATGCGGACACATTAGGACATCATAATACATTGTGACATCATAGTGCATACTAATTAGCATGATATCATATATTGTGACGTCATAATACATGCTCAAGATACTCCAGTAGATATGACACAAAATGGGGTAAAAAAAATTGGTCATAATACCCGCAAATTAGGCTCTCATAATTCCTTGTGATGTCATAATGCGGATATATTATGATGTCATAATACATTGTGACGTCATAGTGCATACTAATTAGCATGTCTTCATATATTGTGAAGTCATAATACATGCTCATGATACTCCAGTAGATATGACACAATTTGGGGTAAGAGAAATTGTTCATAATACCTGCAAATTACGCTCCCCTAATTCCTTGTGATGTCAAAATATGGATACATTATGACGTCATAATACATTGTGACATCATAGTGCATACTAATTAGCATGTCATCATATATTGTGACGTCATGATACATGCTCATGATACTCCAGTAGATATGACACAAATTGGGTTAAGAGAAATTGGTCATAATACCTGCAAATTGCGCTCTCCTAAAACATTGTGATGTCATTTTCGGAAACTTTATGACATCATAATACATTGTGACATCATAGTGCATACTAATTAGAATGTCATCATATATTGTGACGTCATAATACATGCTCATGATACTCCAGTAGATATGACACAAACTGTGGTAAGAGAAATTGGTCAAAACACCTGCAAATTACGCTCCCCTAATACATTGTGATGTCATAATGCGGATACATTATGACGTCATAATACATTGTGACATCATAGTGCATACTACTTAGCATGTCATCATATATTGTGACGTCATAATACATGCTCATGATACTCCAGTAGATACGACACAAATTGCGGTAAGGGAAATTGGTCATAATACCTGCAAATTACGATCTCATAATTCCTTGTGATGTCATAATGCGGATACATTATGACGTCATAATGCATTGTGACGTCATAGTGCATACTAATTACCATGTCATCATATATTGTGACGTCATAATACATGCTCACGATATTCCAGTACATATAACACAAATTGGGGTAAGAGAAATTGGTCATAATACCTGCAAATTACGCTCTCCTAATACATTGTGATGTCATAATGCGGATACATTATGACGTCATAATACATTGTGATATCATAGTGCATACTACTTAGCATGTCATCATATATTGTGATGTCATAATGCATGCTCATGTTACTCCAGTAGATATGACACAAATTGGGGTAAGAGAAATTGGTCATAATACCTGCAAATTACGCTCTCATAATTTCTTGTGATGTCATAATGTGGATACATTATGACGTCATAATACATTGTGACGTCATAGTGCATACTAATTAGCATGTCATCATATATTGTGACGTCATAATACATGCTCATGATACTCCAGTAGATATGACACAAATTGGGATAAGAGAAATTGGTCATAATACCTGCAAATTACGCTCTCATTATTCCTTGTGATGTCATAATGCGGATACATTATGATGTCATAATACATTGTGACATCACAGTGCATACTAATTAGCATGTCATCATATATTGTGATGTTATAATACATGCTCATGATACTCCAGTACATATGACACAAATTGAGTTAAGAGAAATTGGTCATAATCTGCAAATTACGCTCTCCTAAAACATTCTGATGTCATAATGTGGATACATTATGACGTCATAATACATTGTGACGTCATAGTGCACACTAAATAGCATGTCATCATATATTGTGACGTCATAATACTTGCTCATGATACTCCAGTAGATATGACACAAATTTGGGTAAGAGAAAATGGTCATAATACCTGCAAATTACGCTCTCCTATTACATTGTTATGTCATAATGCGGATACATTATGACGTCATAATACATTGTGACGTCATAGTGAATACTAATTAGCATGTCATCATATATTGTGACGTCATAATACATGCTCATGATACTCCAGTAGATACGACACAAATTGCGGTAAGAGAAATTGGTCATAATACCTGCAAATTACGCTCTCCTAATACTTTGTGATGTCATAATGCGGATACATTATGACGTCAAAATACATTGCGACGTCATAGTGCATACTAATTAGCATGTCATCATATATTGTGACGTCATAATACATGCTCATGATACTCCAGTAGATATGACACAAATTGCGGTAAGGGAAATTCGACATAATACCTGCAAATTACGCTCTCATTATTTCTTGTGATGTCATAATGCGGATACATTATGACGTCATAATACATTGTGCCCTCATAGTGCATACTAATTAGCATGTCATCATATATTGTGACGTCATAATACATGCTCATGATACTCCAGTAGATTTGACACAAATTGGGGTAAGAGAAATTGGTCATAGTACCTGCAAATTACGCTCTCCTAATACATTGTGATGTCATAATGGGGATATATTATGACGTCATAATACATTGTGACGTCATAGTGCATATTAATTAGCATGTCATCATATATTGTGACGTCATAATACTTGCTCATGTTACTCCAGTAGATATGACACAAATTGGGGTAAGAGAAAATGGTCATAATACCTGCAAATTACGCTCTCCTATTACATTGTGATGTCATAATGCGGATACATTATGACGTCATAATACATTGTGACGTCATAGTGCATACCAATTAGCATGTCATCATATATTGTGACGTCATAATACATGCTCATCATACTCCAGTAGATATGACACAAATTGCGGTAAGGGAAATTGGTAATAACTGCAAATTACGCTCTCAGTATTGCTTGTAATGTCACAATGCGGATACATTATGACGTCATAATACATTGTGACATCATAGTGCATACTAATTAGCATGTCATCATATATTGTGATGTCATAATGCATGCTCATTATACTCCAGTAGATATGACACAATTTGGGGTAAGAGAAATTGGTCATAATACCTACAAATTACGCTCTCCTAATTCCTTGTGATGTCATAATGCGGATACATTATGACGTCATAATACATTGTGACGTCATAGTGCATACTAATTAGCATGTCATCATATATTGGGACGTCATAATACATGCTCATGATCCTCCAGTAGATATGACACAAATTGGGGTAAGAGAAATTGGTCATAATACTTGCAAATTATGCTCTCATAATTCCTTGTGATGTCATAATACGGAAACATTATGACGTCATAATACATTGTGACATCATAGTGCATACTAATTAGCATGTCATCATATATTGTGACGTCATGATACATGCTGATGATACTCCAGTAGATATGACACAAATTGGGGTAAGAGAAATTGGTCATAATACCTGCAAATTACGCTCTCCTAAAACATTGTTATGTCATAATGTGGATACATTATGACGTCATAATATATTGTGACGTCATAGTGCATACTAATTAGAATGCCATCATATATTGTGATGTCATAATGCATGCTCATGATACTCCAGTAGATATGACACAAATTGGGGTAAGAGAAATTGGTCATAATACCTGCAAATTACGCTCTCATAATACCTTGAGATGTCATAATGCGGATATATTAGGACGTCATAATACACTGTGACGTCATAGTGGAAACTAATTAGCATGTCATCATATATTGTGACGTCATAATACATGCTCATGATACTCCAGTACATATGACACAAATTGGGTTAAGAAAAATTGGTCATAATACCTGCAAATTATGCTCTCCTAAAATATTGTGATGTCATAATGCGGATACATTATGACGTCATAATACATTGTGACGTCATAGTGCATACTAATTAGCATGTCATCATATATTCTGATGTCATAAAACATGCTCATGACACTCCAGTAGATATGACACAAATTGGGGTAAGAGAAATTGGTCATAACACCTGCAAATTACGCTCTCATAATTCCTTGTGATGTCATAATGCGGATACATTATGACGTCATAATGCATTGTGACGTCATAGTGCATACTAATTAGCATGTCCTCATATATTGTGACGTCATAATACATACTTGTGATACTCCAGTAGATATGACACAAATTGTGGTAAGAGAAATTGGTCATAATACCTGCAAATTACGCTCTCCTAATTCCTTGAGATGTCATAATGTGGATACATTATGACGTCATAATACATTGTGACATCATAGTGCATACTAATTAGCATGTCATCATATATTGTGACGTCATAATACATACTCATGATCCTCCAGTAGATATGACACAAATTGTGGTAAGAGAAATTGGTCATAATACCTGCAAATTACGCTCTCCTATTACATTGTGATGTCATAAGGCGGATACGTTATGACGTCATAATACATTGTGACGTTATAGTGCATACTAATTAGCATGTAATCATATATTGTGACGTCATAATACATGCTCAAGATACTCCAGTAGATATGACACAAATTGGGGTAAGAAAAATTGGTCATAATACATGCAAATTAGGCTCTCATAATTCCTTGTGATGTCCCAATGCGGATACATTATGATGCCATAATACATTGTGACGTCATAGTGCATACTAATTAGCATGTCATCATATATTGTGACATCATAATACATGCTCATGATACTCCAGTATATATGACACAAATTGGGGTAAGAGAAATTGGTCATAAAACCTGCAAATTACGCTCTCCTTTTACATTGTGATGTCATAATGCGGATACATTATGACGTCATAATACATTGTGACATCATAGTGCATACTAATTAACATGTCATCATATATTGTGATGTCATAATGCATGCTCTGGTTCTCCAGTAGTTATGACACAAATTGTGGTAAGAGAAATTTCTCATAATAACTGCATATTACGCTCTCCTAAATCCTTGTGATGTCATAATGCGGATACATTATGACGTCATAATACATTGTGACGTCACAGTGCATACTAATTAGCATGTCATCATATATTGTGATGTCATAATACATGCTCATGATACTCCCGTACATATAACACAATTTGGGTTAAGAGAAATTGGTCATAATACCTGCAAATTACGCTCTCCTAAAACATTGTGATGTCATAAGGCGGATACATTATGACGTCATAAAACATTGTGACGTCATAGTGCATACTAATTAGCATGTCATCATATATTGTGACGTCATAAAACATGCTCATGATCCTCCAGTAGATAGGACACAAATTGGGGTAAGAGAAATTGGTCATAATACCTGCAAATTACGCTCTCATAATTCCTTGTGATGTCATAATGCGGACACATTATGACATCATAATACATTGTGACATCATAGTGCATACTAATTAGCATGATATCATATATTGTGACGTCATAATACATGCTCAAGATACTCCAGTAGATATGACACAAATTGGGGTAAAAAAAATTGGTCATAATACCCGCAAATTAGGCTCTCATAATTCCTTGTGATGTCATAATGCGGATATATTATGATGTCATAATACATTGTGACGTCATAGTGCATACTAATTAGCATGTCTTCATATATTGTGACATCATAATACATGCTCATGATACTCCAGTAGATATGACACAATTTTGGGTAAGAGAAATTGTTCAAAATACCTGCAAATTACGCTCCCCTAATTCCTTGTGATGTCAAAATATGGATACATTATGACGTCATAATACATTGTGACATCATAGTGCATACTAATTAGCATGTCATAATATATTGTGACGTCATGATACATGCTCATGATACTCCAGTAGATATGACACAAATTGGGTTAAGAGAAATTGGTCATAATACCTGCAAATTGCGCTCTCCTAAAACATTGTGATGTCATTTTCGGAAACTTTATGGCATCATAATACATTGTGACATCATAGTGCATACTAATTAGCATGTCATCATATATTGTGACGTCATAATACATGCTCATGATACTCCAGTAGATATGACACAAATTGGGGTAAGAGAAATTGGTCATAATACCTGCAAATTACGCTCTCATTATTCCTTGTGATGTCATAATGCGGATACATTATGACGTCATAATGCATTGTGACGTCATAGTGCATACTAATTACCATGTCATCATATATTGTGACGTCATAATACATGCTCATGATACTCCAGTAGATACGACACAAATTGCGGTAAGGGAAATTGGTCATAATACCTGCAAATTACGATCTCATAATTCCTTGTGATGTCATAATGCGGATACATTATGACGTCATAATGCATTGTGACGTCATAGTGCATACTAATTACCATGTCATCATATATTGTGACGTCATAATACATGCTCATGATATTCCAGTACATATAACACAAATTGGGGTAAGAGAATTTGGTCATAATACCTGCAAATTACGCTCTCCTAATACATTGTGATGTCATAATGCGGATACATTATGACGTCATAATACATTGTGACATCATAGTGCATACTACTTAGCATGTCATCATATATTGTGATGTCATAATGCATGCTCATGTTACTCCAGTAGATATGACACAAATTGGGGTAAGAGAAATTGGTCATAATACCTGCAAATTACGCTCTCATAATTTCTTGTGATGTCATAATGTGGATACATTATGACGTCATAATACATTGTGATGTCATAGTGCATACTAATTAGCATGTCATCATATATTGTGACGTCATAATACATGCTCATGATACTCCAGTAGATATGACACAAATTGGGGTAAGAGAAATTGGTCATAATACCTGCAAATTACGCTCTCATTATTCCTTGTGATGTCATAATGCGGATACATTATGACGTCATAATACATTGTGACATCACAGTGCATACTAATTAGCATGTCATCATATATTGTGATGTTATAATACATGCTCATGATACTCCAGTACATATGACACAAATTGAGTTAAGAGAAATTGGTCATAATCTGTAAATTACGCTCTCCTAAAACATTCTGATGTCATAATGCGGATACATTATGACGTCATAATACATTGTGACGTCATAGTGCACACTAAATAGCATGTCATCATATATTGTGACGTCATAATACTTGCTCATGATACTCCAGTAGATATGACACAAATTTGGGTAAGAGAAAATGGTCATAATACCTGCAAATTACGCTCTCCTATTACATTGTTATGTCATAATGCGGATACATTATGACGTCATAATACATTGTGACGTCATAGTGAATACTAATTAGCATGTCATCATATATTGTGACGTCATAATACATGCTCATGATACCCCAGTAGATACGACACAAATTGCGGTAAGAGAAATTGGTCATAATACCTGCAAATTACGCTCTCCTAATACTTTGTGATGTCATAATGCGGATACATTATGACGTCAAAATACATTGCGACGTCATAGTGCATACTAATTAGCATGTCATCATATATTGTGACGTCATAATACATGCTCATGATACTCCAGTAGATATGACACAAATTGCGGTAAGGGAAATTCGACATAATACCTGCAAATTACGCTCTCATTATTTCTTGTGATGTCATAATGCGGATACATTATGACGTCATAATACATTGTGCCCTCATAGTGCATACTAATTAGCATGTCATCATATATTGTGACGTCATAATACATGCTCATGATACTCCAGTAGATTTGACACAAATTGGGGTAAGAGAAATTGGTCATAGTACCTGCAAATTACGCTCTCCTAATACATTGTGATGTCATAATGCGGATATATTATGACGTCATAATACATTGTGACGTCATAGTGCATACTAATTAGCATGTCATCATATATTGTGACGTCATAATACTTGCTCATGTTACTCCAGTAGATATGACACAAATTGGGGTAAGAGAAAATGGTCATAATACCTGCAAATTACGCTCTCCTATTACATTGTGATGTCATAATGCGGATACATTAAGACGTCATAATACATTGTGACGTCATAGTGCATACCAATTAGCATGTCATCATATATTGTGACGTCATAATACATGCTCATGATACTCCAGTAGATATGACACAAATTGCGGTAAGGGAAATTGGTAATAACTGCAAATTACGCTCTCAGTATTGCTTGTAATGTCACAATGCGGATACATTATGACGTCATAATACATTGTGACATCATAGTGCATACTAATTAGCATGTCATCATATATTGTGATGTCATAATGCATGCTCATTATACTCCAGTAGATATGACACAATTTGGGGTAAGAGAAATTGGTCATAATACCTACAAATTACGCTCTCCTAATTCCTTGTGATGTCATAATGCGGATACATTATGACGTCATAATACATTGTGACGTCATAGTGCATACTAATTAGCATGTCATCATATATTGGGACGTCATAATACATGCTCATGATCCTCCAGTAGATATGACACAAATTGGGGTAAGAGAAATTGGTCATAATACTTGCAAATTATGCTCTCATAATTCCTTGTGATGTCATAATGCGGAAACATTATGACGTCATAATACATTGTGACATCATAGTGCATACTAATTAGCATGTCATCATATATTGTGACGTCATGATACATGCTGATGATACTCCAGTAGATATGACACAAATTGGGGTAAGAGAAATTGGTCATAATACCTGCAAATTACGCTCTCCTAAAACATTGTTATGTCATAATGCGGATACATTATGACGTCATAATATATTGTGACGTCATAGTTCATACTAATTAGAATGCCATCATATATTGTGATGTCATAATGCATGCTCATGATACTCCAGTAGATATGACACAAATTGGGGTAAGAGAAATTGGTCATAATACCTGCAAATTACGCTCTCATAATACCTTGAGATGTCATAATGCGGATACATTAGGACGTCATAATACACTGTGACGTCATAGTGGAAACTAATTAGCATGTCATCATATATTGTGACGTCATAATACATGCTCATGATACTCCAGTACATATGACACAAATTGGGTTAAGAAAAATTGGTCATAATACCTGCAAATTACGCTCTCCTAAAACATTGTGATGTCATAATGCGGATATATTATGACGTCATAATACATTGTGACGTCATAGTGCATACTAATTAGCATGTCATCATATATTCTGATGTCATAAAACATGCTCATGACACTCCAGTAGATATGACAGAAATTGGGGTAAGAGAAATTGGTCATAATACCTGCAAATTACGCTCTCATAATTCCTTGTGATGTCATAATGCGGATACATTATGACGTCATAATGCATTGTGACGTCATAGTGCATACTAATTAGCATGTCATCATATATTGTGACGTCATAATACATACTTGTGATACTCCAGTAGATATGACACAAATTGTGGTAAGAGAAATTGGTCATAATACCTGCAAATTACGCTCTCCTAATTCCTTGAGATGTCATAATGCGGATACATTATGACGTCATAATATATTGTGACAACATAGTGCATACTAGTTAGCATGTCATCATATATTGTGACGTCATAATACATGCTCATGATCCTCCAGTAGATATGACACAAATTGTGTTAAGAGAAATTGGTCATAATACCTGCAAATTACGCTTCATAATTCCTTGTGATGTCATAATGCGGATACATTATGACGTCATAATACATTGTGACGTCATAGTGCATACTAATTAGCATGTCATCATATATTGTGACGTCATAATACATGATCATGATCCTCCAGTAGATATGACACAAATTGGGGTAAGAGAAATTGCTCATAATACCTGCAAATTACGCTCTCATAATACCTTGTGATGTCATAATGCGGACACATTATGACGTCATAATATATTGTGATGTCATAGTGCATACTAATTAGCATGTCATCATATATTGTGACGTCATAATACATGCTCATGATACTCCAGTAGATATGACACAAATTGGGGTAAGAGAAATTGGTCATAATACCTGCAAATTACGCTCTCCTATTACATTGTGATGTCATAATGCGGACACATTATGACGTCATAATACATTGTGACGTCTTAATGCATACTAATTAGCATGTAATCATATATTGTGACGTCATAATACATGCTCATGATACTCCAGTAGATATGACACAAACTGTGGTAAGAGAAATTGGTCATAATACCTACAAATTACGCTCCCCTAATACATTGTGATGTCATAATGCGGATGCATTATGACGTCATAATACATTGTGACATCATAGTGCATACTAATTAGCATGTCATCATATATTGTGACGTCATAATACATGCTCATGATACTCCAGTAGATACGACACAAATTGCGGTAAGGGAAATTGGTCATAATACCTGAAAATTACGATCTCATAATTCCTTGTGATGTCATAATGCGGATACATTATGACGTCATAATGCATTGTGACGTCATAGTGCATAATAATTAGCATGGCATCATATATTGTGACGTCATAATACATGCTCATGATATTCCAGTACATATAACACAAATTGGGGTAAGAGAAATTGGTCATAATACCTGCAAATTACGCTCTCCTAATACATTGTGATGTCATAATGCGGATACATTATGACGTCATAATACATTGTGACATCATAGTGCATACTACTTAGCATGTCATCATATATTGTGATGTCATAATACATGCTCATGATACTCCAGTACATATGACACAAATTGTGTTAAGAGAAATTGGTCATAATACCTGTAAATTACGGTCTCCTAAAACATTGTGATGTCATAATGCGGATACATTATGACATCATAATATATTGTGACGTTATAGTGCATACTAATTAGCATGTCATCATATATTGTGATGTCATAATACAGGCTCATGATACTCCAGTAGATATGACACAAATTGGGTTAAGAGAAATTGGTCTTAATACCTGCAAATTGCGCTCTCCTAAAACATTGTTATGTCATTTTGCGGAAACTTTATGACGTCATAATACATTGTGACATCATAGTGCATACTAATTAGCATGACATCATATATTGTGACGTCATAATACATGCTCAAGATACTCCAGTAGATATGACACAAATTGGGGTAAGGAAAATTGGTCATAATACCTGCAAATTAGGCTCTCATAATTCCTTGTGATGTCACAATGCGGATACATTATGATGCCATAATACATTGTGACGTCATAGTGCATACTAATTAACATGTCATCATATATTGTGACATCATAATACATGCTCATGATACTCCAGTATTTATGACACAAATTGTGGTAAGAGAAATTGGTCATAATACCTGCAAATTACGCTCTCCTATTACATTGTGATGTCATAATGCGGATACATTATGACGTCATAATACATTGTGACATCATAGTGCATACTAATTAGCATGTCATCATATATTGTGATGTCATAATGCATGCTCATGATCCTCCAGTAGATATGACACAAATTGCGGTAAAGGAAATTGGTCATAATACCTGCAAATTACGCTCTCATTATTTCTTTTAATGTCATAATGCGGATACATTATGACGTCATAATACATTGTGACGTCAAAGTTCATACTAATTAGCATGTCATCATATATTGTGACGTCATAATACATGCTCATGAGACTCCAGTAGATATGACACAAATTGGGGTAAGTGAAATTGGTCGTAATACCTGCAAATTACGCTTCATAATTCCTTGTGATGTCATAATGCGGATACATTATAATGTCATAATACATTGTGACGTCATAGTGCATACTACTTCGCATGTCATCATATATTTTGACGTCATAATACATGCTCATGATACTCCAGTAGAAATGACACAAATTGGGTTAAGAGAAATTCGTCATAATACCTGCAAATTACGCTTCATAATTCCTTGTGATGTCATAATGCGGATACATTATGACGTCATAATGCATTGTGACGTCATAGTGCCTACTAATTAGCATGTCATCATATATTGTGACGTCATAATACATGCTCATCATATTCCAGGAGATATGACACAAATTGGGGTAAGAGAAATTGGTCATAATACCTGCAAATTACGCTCTCCTAATTCCTTGTGATGCCATAATGTGGATACATTATGACGTCATAATACATTGTGCCTTCATAGTGCATACTAATTAGCATGTCATCATACATTGTGATGTCATAATACATCCTCATGATACTCCAGTAGATATGACACAAATTGGGGTAAGAGAAATTGGTCATAATACCTGCAAATTACGCTCTCATAATTCCTTGTGATGTCATAATGCGGACACATTATGACGTCATAATACATTGTGCCCTCATAGTGCATACTAATTAGCATGTCATCATATATTTTGACGTCATAATACATGCTCATGAAACTCCAGTAGATATGACACAAATTCGGGTAAGAGAAATTGGTCATACTACCTGCAAATTACGCTCTCCTAAAACATTGTGATGTCATAATACGGATACATTATGACGTCATAATACATTGTGACGTCATAGTGCATACTAATTAGCATGTCATCATATACTGTGACGTCATAATACATGCTCATGATACTCCAGTAGATATGACACAAATTGGGGTAAGAGAAATTGGTCATAATACCTGCAAATTACGCTCTCCTAATACATTGTGATGTCATAATGCGGATACATTATGACGTCATAATACATTGCGACGTCATAGTGCATACTAATTAGCATGTCATCATATATTGTGACGTCATAATACAAGCTCATGATACTCCAGTAGATATGACACAAATTGCGGTAAGGGAAATTCGTCATAATACCTGCAAATTACGCTCTCATTATTTCTTGTGATGTCATAATGCGGATACATTATGACGTCATAATACATTGTGACGTCATAGTGCATACTAATTAGCATGTCATCATATATTGTGACATCATAATACATGCTCATGATACTCCAGTAGATATGACACAAATTGGGGTAAGAGAAATTGGTTATAATACCTGCAAATTACGCTCTCATAATTCCTTGTGATGTCATAATGCGGACACATTATGACGTCATAAGACATTGTGACATCATAGTGCATACTAATTAGCATGTCATCATATATTGTGATGTCATAATACATGCTCATGATACTCCAATACATATGACACAAATTTTGTTAAGGGAAATTGGTCATAATACCTGCAAATTACGCTCTCCTAAAACATTGTGATGTCATAATGCGGATACATTATAACGTCATAATACAGTGTGACGTCATAGTGCATACTAATTACCATGTCATCATATATTGTGATGTCATAATACATGCTCATGATACTCCAGTAGATATGACACAAATTGGGGTAAGAGAAATTGGTCTTAATGCCTGCAAATTACACTCTCATAATTCCTTGGGATGTCATAATGCGGATACATTATGACGTCATAATACATTGTGACGTTATAGTGCATACTAATTAGCATGTGATCATATATTTTGACGTCATAATACATGCTCATGATACTGCAGTAGATATGACACAAATTGGGGTAAGAGAAATTGGTCATAATACCTGCAAATTACGCTCTCATAATTCCTTGTGATGTCATAATGCGGATACATTATGACATCATACTACATAGTGCATACTAATTAGCATGTCATCATATATTGTGACGTCATAATACATACTCATGATGCTCCAGGAGATATGACACAAATTGGGGTAAGAGAAATTGGTCATAATACCTGTAAATTACGCTCTCCTAATTCCTTGTGATGCCATAATGTGGATACATTATGACGTCATAATACGTTGTGCCCTCATAGTGCATACTAATTAGCATGTCATCATACATTGTGATGTCATAATACATCCTCATGATACTCCAGTAGATATGACACAAATTGGGGTAAGAGAAATTGGTCATAATAACTGCAAATTACGCTCTCATAATTCCTTGTGATGTCATAATGCGGACACATTATGACGTCATAATACATTGTGCCCTCATAGTGCATACTAATTAGCATGTCATCATATATTTCGACGTCATAATACATGCTCATGATACTCCAGTAGATATGACACAAATTGGGGTAAGAAAAATTGGACATACTACCTGCAAATTACGCTCTCCTAAAACCTTGTGATGTCATGATGCGAATACATTATGACGTCATAATATGGATGCATTATGACGTCATAATACATTGTGACGTCATAGTGCATACTAATTAGCATGTCATCATATATTGTAACGTCATAATACATGCTCATGATACTCCAGTAGATATGACACAAATTGGGGTAAGAGAAATTGGTCATATTACCTGCAAATTACGCTCTCCTAATACATTGTGATGTCATAATGCGGATACATTATGACGTCATAATACATTGCGACGTCATAGTGCATACTAATTAGCATGTCATCATATATTGTGACGTCAAAATACATGCTCATGATACTGCAGTAGATATTACACAAATTGGGGTATGAGAAATTGTTCATAATACCTGCAAATTACGCTCTCATAATTCCTTGTGATGTCATAATGCGGATACATTATGACGTCATAATACATTGTGACGTCATAGTGCATAATAATTAGCATGTCATCAGATATTGTGATGTCATAATACATGCGCATGATACTCCAGTACATACGACACAAATTGGGTTAAGAGAAATTGGTCATAATACTTGCAAATTACGCTCTCCTAAAACATTGTGATGTCATAATGCGGATACATTATGACATCATAATACATTGTGACGTCACAGTGCATACTGATTAGCATGTCACCATATATTGTGACGTCATAATACATACTCATGATATTCCAGTAGATATGACACAAATTGGGGTAAGAGAAATTGGTCATAATACCTGCAAATTACGCTCTCCTAATTCCTTGTGATATCATAATGCGGATACATTATGACGTCATAATACATTGTGACATCATAGTGCATACTAATTAGCATGTCATCATATATTGTGACGTCATAATACATGCTCATGATACTCCAGTAGATATGACACAAATTGGGGTAATAGAAATTGGTCCTAATACCTTCAAATTACACTCTCATAATTCCTTGTGATGTCATAATGCGGATACATTATGATGTCATAATACATTGTGACGTCATAGTGCACACTAAATAGCATGTCATCATATATTGTGACGTCATAATACTTGCTCATGATACTCCAGTAGATATGACACAAATTGGGGTAAGAGAAAATGGTCATAATACCTGCAAATTACGCTCTCCTATTACATTGTTATGTCATAATGCGGATATATTATGACGTCATAATACATTGTGACGTCATAGTGCATACTAATTAGCATGTCATCATATATTTTGACGTCGTAATACATGCTCATGATACTCCAGTAGATATCACACAAATTGGGGTAAGAGAAATTGGTCAGAATACCTGCAAATTACGCTCTCCTAATACATTGTGATGTCATAATGTGGATACATTATGACGTCATAATACATTGTGACGTCATAGTGCATACTAATTAGCATTTCATCATATATTGTGACGTCATAATACATGCTCATGATACTCCAGTAGATATGACACAAATTGCGGTAAGGGAAATTGTTCATAATAGCTGCAAATTACGCTCTCATAATTTCTTGTGATGTCATAATGTGGATATATTATGACGTCATAATACATTGTGACATCATAGTGCATACTAATTAGCATGTCATCATATATTGTGATGTCATAATACATGCTCATGATACTCCAGTAGATATGACACAAATTGTGGTAAGAGAAATTGGTCATAATACCTGCAAATTACGCTCTCATTATTCCTTGTGATGTCATAATGCAGATACATTATGACGTCATAATATATTGTGACGTCACAGTGCATACTAATTAGCATGTCATCATATTTTGTGATGTTATAATACATGCTCATGATACTCCAGTACATATGACACAAATTGAGTTAAGAGAAATTGGTCATAATCTGCAAATTACGCTCTCCTAAAACATTGTGATGTCATAATGCGGATACATTATGACGTCATAATACATTGTGACGTCATAGTGCATACTAATTAGCATGTCATCATATATTGTGACGTCATAATACATACTCATTATACTCCAGTAGAAATGACACAAATTGAGGTAAGAGAAATTGGTCATAATACCTGCAAATTACGCTCTCATAATTCCTTGTGATGTCATAATGCGGATACATTATGACGTCATAATACATTGTTACGTCATAGTGCATACTAATTAGCATGTCACCATATATTGTGACGTCATAATACATGCTCAATATACTCCAGTAGATACGACACAAATTGGGGTAAGAGAAATTGGTCATAATACCTGCAAATTACGCTCTCATAATTTGTTGTGATGTCATAATGCGTATACATTATGATGTCATAATACATTGTGACGTCATAGTGCATAATAATTAGCATTTCATCATATATTGTGATGTCATAATACGTGCTCATGATACTCCAATACATATGACACTCATTGGGTTAAGAGAAATTGGTCATAATACCTGCATATTACGCTCTCCTAAAACATTGTGATGTCATAATGCGGATGCATTATGACATCATAATACATTGTGACGTCATAGTGCATACCAATTACCATGTCATCATATATTGTGACGTCATAATGCATGCTCATGATACTCCAGTAGATATGACACAAATTGGGGTAAGAGAAATTGGTCATAATACCTGCAAATTACGCTCTCATATTTACTTGTGATGTCATAATGTGGATACATTATGACGTCATAATACATTGTGACGTCATAGTGCATACTAATTAGCATGTCATCATATATTGTGATGTCATGATACATGCTCATGATACTCCAGTAGATATGACACAAATTGGGGTAAGAGAAATTGGTCATAATACCTGCAAACTACGCTGTCATAATTCCTTTTGAAGCCATAATGCGGATACATTATGACGTCATAGTGCATACTAATTAGCATGTCATCATATATTGTGACGTCAAAATACATGCTCATGATACTCCAGTAGATATGACACAAATTGGGGTATGAGAAATTGGTCATAATACCTTCAAATTACACTCTCAAAATTCCTTGTGATGTCATAATGCGGATACATTATGATGTCATAATACATTGTGACGTCATAGTGCACACTAAATAGCATGTCATCATATATTGTGACGTCATAATACTTGCTCATGATACTCCAGTAGATATGACACAAATTGGGGTAAGAGAAAATGGTCATAATACCTGCAAATTACGCTCTCCTATTACATTGTGATGTCATAATGCGGATACATTATGACGTCATAATACATTGTGACGTCATAGTGAATACTAATTAGCATGTCATCATATATTGTGACGTCATAATACATGCTCATGATACTCCAGTAGATACGACACAAATTGCGGTAAGAGAAATTGGTCATAATACCTGCAAATTACGCTCTCCTAATACTTTGTGATGTCATAATGCGGATACATTATGACGTCATAATACATTGCGACGTCATAGTGCATACTAATTAGCATGTCATCATATATTGTGACGTCATAATACATGCTCATGATACTCCAGTAGATATGACACAAATTGCGGTAAGGGAAATTCGACATAATACCTGCAAATTACGCTCTCATTATTTCTTGTGATGTCATAATGCGGATACATTATGACGTCATAATACATTGTGCCCTCATAGTGCATACTAATTAGCATGTCATCATATATTGTGACGTCATAATACATGCTCATGATACTCCAGTAGATTTGACACAAATTGGGGTAAGAGAAATTGGTCATAGTACCTGCAAATTACGCTCTCCTAATACATTGTGATGTCATAATGCGGATACATTATGACGTCATAATACATTGTGACGTCATAGTGCATACTAATTAGCATGTCATCATATATTGTGACGTCATAATACTTGCTCATGTTACTCCAGTAGATATGACACAAATTGGGGTAAGAGAAAATGGTCATAATACCTGCAAATTACGCTCTCCTATTACATTGTGATGTCATAATGCGGATACATTATGACGTCATAATACATTGTGACGTCATAGTGCATACCAATTAGCAAGTCATCATATATTGTGACGTCATAATACATGCTCATGATACTCCAGTAGATATGACACAAATTGCGGTAAGGGAAATTGGTCATAATACCTGCAAATTACGCTCTCATAATTCCTTGTGATGTCATAATGCGGACACATTATGACGTCATAATACATTGTGCCCTCATAGTGCATACTAATTAGCATGTCATCATATATTTTGACGTCATAATACATGCTCATGATACTCCAGTAGATATGACACAAATTGGGGTAAGAGAAATTGGTCATACTACCTGCAAATTACGCTCTCCTAAAACATTGTGATGTCATAATGCGAATACATTATGACGTCATAATACGGATACATTATGACGTCATAATACATTGTGACGTCATAGTGCATACTAATTAGCATGTCATCATATATTGTGACGTCATAATACATGCTCATGATACTCCAGTAGATATGACACAAATTGGGGTAAGAGAAATTGGTCATAATACCTGCAAATTACGCTCTCCTAATACATTGTGATGTCATAATGCGGATACATTATGACGTCATAATACATTGCGACGTCATAGTGCATACTAATTAGCATGTCATCATATATTGTGACGTCATAATACAAGCTCATGATACTCCAGTAGATATGACACAAATTGCGGTAAGGAAAATTCGTCATAATACCTGCAAATTACGCTCTCATTATTTCTTGTGATGTCATAATGCGGATACATTATGACGTCATAATACATTGTGACGTCATAGTGCATACTAATTAGCATGTCATCATACATTGTGACGTCATAATACATGCTCATGATACTCCAGTAGATATGACACAAATTGGGGTAAGAGAAATTGGTTATAATACCTGCAAATTACGCTCTCATAATTCCTTGTGATGTCATAATGCGGACACATTATGACGTCATAATACATTGTGACATCATAGTGAATACTAATTAGCATGTCATCATATATTGTGATGTCATAATACATGCTCATGATACTCCAGTACATATGACACAAATTTTGTTAAGGGAAATTGGTCATAATACCTGCAAATTACGCTCTCCTAAAACATTGTGATGTCATAATGCGGATACATTATAACGTCATAATACAGTGTGACGTCATAGTGCATACTAATTAGCATGTCATCATATATTGTGATGTCATAATAGATGCTCATGATACTCCAGTAGATATGACACAAATTGGCGTAAGAGAAATTGGTCATAATACCTGCAAATTACACTCTCATAATTCCTTGGGATGTCATAATGCGGATACATTATGACGTCATAATACATTGTGACGTTATAGTGCATACTAATTAGCATGTGATCATATATTTTGACGTCATAATACATGCTCATGATACTGCAGTAGATATGACACTAATTGGGGTAAGAGAAATTGGTCATAATACCTGCAAATTACGCTCTCATAATTCCTTGTGATGTCATAATGCGGATACATTATGACATCATACTACATAGTGCATACTAATTAGCATGTCATCATATATTGTGACGTCATAATACATACTCATGATGCTCCAGGAGATATGACACAAATTGGGGTAAGAGAAATTGGTCATAATACCTGTAAATTACGCTCTCCTAATTCCTTGTGATGCCATAATGTGGATACATTATGACGTCATAATACATTGTGCCCTCATAGTGCATACTAATTAGCATGTCATCATACATTGTGATGTCATAATACATCCTCATGATACTCCAGTAGATATGACACAAATTGGGATAAGAGAAATTGGTCATAATAACTGCAAATTACGCTCTCATAATTCCTTGTGATGTCATAATGCGGACACATTATGACGTCATAATACATTGTGCCCTCATAGTGCATACTAATTAGCATGTCATCATATATTTTGACGTCATAATACATGCTCATGATACTCCAGTAGATATGACACAAATTGGGGTAAGAAAAATTGGACATACTACCTGCAAATTACGCTCTCCTAAAACCTTGTGATGTCATGATGCGAATACATTATGACGTCATAATATGGATGTATTATGACGTCATAATACATTGTGACGTCATAGTGCATACTAATTAGCATGTCATCATATATTGTAACGTCATAATACATGCTCATGATACTCCAGTAGATATGACACAAATTGGGGTAAGAGAAATTGGTCATAATACCTTCAAATTACGCTCTCCTAATACATTGTGATGTCATAATGCGGATACATTATGACGTCATAATACATTGCGACGTCATAGTGCATACTAATTAGCATGTCATCATATATTGTGACGTCATAATACATGCTCATGTTACTCCAGTAGATATCACACAAATTGGGGCAAGAGAAATTGGTCAGAATACCTGCAAATTACGCTCTCCTAATACATTGTGATGTCATAATGTGGATACATTATGACGTCATAATACATTGTGACGTCATAGTGCATACTAATTAGCATTTCATCATATATTGTGACGTCATAATACATGCTCATGATACTCCAGTAGATATGACACAAATTGCGGTAAGGGAAATTGTTCATAATAGCTGCAAATTACGCTCTCATAATTTCTTGTGATGTCATAATGTGGATATATTATGACGTCATAATACATTGTGACGTCATACTGCATACTAATTAGCATGTCATCATATATTGTGATGTCATAATACATGCTCATGATACTCCAGTAGATATGACACAAATTGTGGTAAGAGAAATTGGTCATAATACCTGCAAATTATGCTCTCATTATTCCTTGTGATGTCATAATGCAGATACATTATGACGTCATAATACATTGTGACGTCACAGTGCATACTAATTAGCATGTCATCATATTTTGTGATGTTATAATACATGCTCATGATACTCCAGTACATATGACACAAATTGAGTTAAGAGAAATTGGTCATAATCTGCAAATTACGCTCTCCTAAAACATTGTGATGTCATAATGCGGATACATTATGACGTCATAATACATTTTGACGTCATAGTGCATACTAATTAGCATGTCATCATATATTGTGACGTCATAATACATGCTCATGATATTCCAGTACATATAACACAAATTGGGGTAAGAGAAATTGGTCATAATACCTGCAAATTACGCTCTCCTAATACTTTGTGATGTCATAATGCGGATACATTATGACGTCAAAATACATTGCGACGTCATAGTGCATACTAATTAGCATGTCATCATATATTGTGACGTCATAATACATGCTCATGATACTCCAGTAGATATGACACAAATTGCGGTAAGGGAAATTCGACATAATACCTGCAAATTACGCTCTCATTATTTCTTGTGATGTCATAATGCGGATACATTATGACGTCATAATACATTGTGCCCTCATAGTGCATACTAATTAGCATGTCATCATATATTGTGACGTCATAATACATGCTCACGATACTCCAGTAGATTTGACACAAATTGGGGTAAGAGAAATTGGTCATAGTACCTGCAAATTACGCTCTCCTAATACATTGTGATGTCATAATGCGGATATATTATGACGTCATAATACATTGTTACGTCATAGTGCATACTAATTAGCATGTCATCATATATTGTGACGTCATAATACTTGCTCATGTTACTCCAGTAGATATGACACAAATTGGGGTAAGAGAAAATGGTCATAATACCTGCATATTACGCTCTCCTATTACATTGTGATGTCATAATGCGGATACATTATGACGTCATAATACATTGTGACGTCATAGTGCATACCAATTAGCATGTCATCATATATTGTGACGTCATAATACATGCTCATGATACTCCAGTAGATATGACACAAATTGCGGTAAGGGAAATTGGTAATAACTGCAAATTACGCTCTCAGTATTGCTTGTAATGTCACAATGCGGATACATTATGACGTCATAATACATTGTGACATCATAGTGCATACTAATTAGCATGTCATCAAATATTGTGATGTCATAATGCATGCTCATTATACTCCAGTAGATATGACACAATTTGGGGTAAGAGAAATTGGTCATAATACCTACAAATTACGCTCTCCTAATTCCTTGTGATGTCATAATGCGGATACATTATGACGTCATAATACATTGTGACGTCATAGTGCATACTAATTAGCATGTCATCATATATTGGGACGTCATAATACATGCTCATGATCCTCCAGTAGATATGACACAAATTGGGGTAAGAGAAATTGGTCATAATACTTGCAAATTATGCTCTCATAATTCCTTGTGATGTCATAATGCGGAAACATTATGACGTCATAATACATTGTGACATCATAGTGCATACTAATTAGCATGTCATCATATATTGTGACGTCATGATACATGCTGATGATACTCCAGTAGATATGACACAAATTGGGGTAAGAGAAATTGGTCATAATACCTGCAAATTACGCTCTCCTAAAACAATGTTATGTCATAATGCGGATACATTATGACGTCATAATATATTGTGACGTCATAGTTCATACTAATTAGAATGCCATCATATATTGGGATGTCATAATGCATGCTCATGATACTCCAGTAGATATGACACAAATTGGGGTAAGAGAAATTGGTCATAATACCTGCAAATTACGCTCTCATAATACCTTGAGATGTCATAATGCGGATACATTAGGACGTCATAATACACTGTGACGTCATAGTGGAAACTAATTAGCATGTCATCATATATTGTGACGTCATAATACATGCTCATGATACTCCAGTACATATGACACAAATTGGGTTAAGAAAAATTGGTCATAATACCTGCAAATTATGCTCTCCTAAAACATTGTGATGTCATAATGCGGATACATTATGACGTCATAATACATTGTGACGTCATAGTGCATACTAATTAGCATGTCATCATATATTCTGATGTCATAAAACATGCTCATGACACTCCAGTAGATATGACACAAATTGGGGTAAGAGAAATTGGTCATAATACCTGCAAATTACGCTCTCATAATTCCTTGTGATGTCATAATGCGGATACATTATGACGTCATAATGCATTGTGACGTCATAGTGCATACTAATTAGCATGTCATCATATATTGTGACGTCATAATACATACTTGTGATACTCCAGTAGATATGACACAAATTGTGGTAAGAGAAATTGGTCATAATACCTGCAAATTACGCTCTCCTAATTCCTTGAGATGTCATAATGTGGATACATTATGACGTCATAATACATTGTGACATCATAGTGCATACTAATTAGCATGTCATCATATATTGTGACGTCATAATACATACTCATGATCCTCCAGTAGATATGACACAAATTGTGGTAAGAGAAATTGGTCATAATACCTGCAAATTACGCTCTCCTATTACATTGTGATGTCATAAGGCGGATACGTTATGACGTCATAATACATTGTGACGTCATAGTGCATACTAATTAGCATGTAATCATATATTGTGACGTCATAATACATGCTCAACATACTCCAGTAGATATGACACAAATTGGGGTAAGAAAAATTGGTCATAATACATGCAAAATAGGCTCTCATAATTCCTTGTGATGTCCCAATGCGGATACATTATGATGCCATAATACATTGTGACGTCATAGTGCATACTAAATATGATGTCATCATATATTGTGACGTCATAATACATGCTCATGATACTCCAGCACATATGACACAAATTGGGTTAAGAGAAATTGGTCATAAAACCGGCAAATTACGCTCTCCTTTTACATTGTGATGTCATAATGCGGATACATTATGACGTCATAATACATTGTGACATCATAGTGCATACTAATTAGCATGTCATCATATATTGTGATGTCATAATGCATGCTCTGGTTCTCCAGTAGTTATGACACAAATTGTGGTAAGAGAAATTTCTCATAATAACTGCATATTACGCTCTCCTAAATCCTTGTGATGTCATAATGCGGATACATTATGACGTCATAATACATTGTGACGTCATAGTGCATACTAGTTAGCATGTCATCATATATTGTGACGTCATAATACATGCTCATGATCCTCCAGTAGATATGACACAAATTGTGTTAAGAGAAATTGGTCATAATACCTGCAAATTACGCTTCATAATTCCTTGTGATGTCATAATGCGGATACATTATGACGTCATAATACATTGTGACGTCATAGTGCATACTAATTAGCATGTCATCATATATTGTGACGTCATAATACATGATCATGATCCTCTAGTAGATATGACACAAATTGGGGTAAGAGAAATTGCTCATAATACCTGCAAATTACGCTCTCCTAATTCCTTGTGATGTCATAATGCGGACACATTATGACGTTATAATATATTGTGATGTCATAGTGCATACTAATTAGCATGTCATCATATATTGTGACGTCATAATACATGCTCATGATACTCCAGTAGATATGACACAAATTGGGGTAAGAGAAATTGGTCATAATACCTGCAAATTACGCTCTCCTATTACATTGTGATGTCATAATGCGGACACATTATGACGTCATAATACACTGTGACGTCATAGTGGAAACTAATTAGCATGTCATCATATATTGTGACGTCATAATACATGCTCATGATACTCCAGTACATATGACACAAATTGGGTTAAGAAAAATTGGTCATAATACCTGCAAATTATGCTCTCCTAAAACATTGTGATGTCATAATGCGGATACATTATGACGTCATAATACATTGTGACGTCATAGTGCATACTAATTAGCATGTCATCATATATTCTGATGTCATAAAACATGCTCATGACACTCCAGTAGATATGACACAAATTGGGGTAAGAGAAATTGGTCATAATACCTGCAAATTACGCTCTCATAATTCCTTGTGATGTCATAATGCGGATACATTATGACGTCATAATGCATTGTGACGTCATAGTGCATACTAATTAGCATGTCATCATATATTGTGACGTCATAATACATACTTGTGATACTCCAGTAGATATGACACAAATTGTGGTAAGAGAAATTGGTCATAATACCTGCAAATTACGCTCTCCTAATTCCTTGAGATGTCATAATGTGGATACATTATGACGTCATAATACATTGTGACATCATAGTGCATACTAATTAGCATGTCATCATATATTGTGACGTCATAATACATACTCATGATCCTCCAGTAGATATGACACAAATTGCGGTAAGGGAAATTGTTCATAATAGCTGCAAATTACGCTCTCATAATTTCTTGTGATGTCATAATGTGCATATATTATGACGTCATAATACATTGTGACGTCATACTGCATACTAATTAGCATGTCATCATATATTGTGATGTCATAATACATGCTCATGATACTCCAGTAGATATGACACAAATTGTGGTAAGAGAAATTGGTCATAATACCTGCAAATTATGCTCTCATTATTCCTTGTGATGTCATAATGCAGATACATTATGACGTCATAATACATTGTGACGTCACAGTGCATACTAATTAGCATGTCATCATATTTTGTGATGTTATAATACATGCTCATGATACTCCAGTACATATGACACAAATTGAGTTAAGAGAAATTGGTCATAATCTGCAAATTACGCTCTCCTAAAACATTGTGATGTCATAATGCGGATACATTATGACGTCATAATACATTGTGACGTCATAGTGCATACTAATTAGCATGTCATCATATATTGTGACGTCATAATACATGCTCATGATATTCCAGTACATATAACACAAATTGGGGTAAGAGAAATTGGTCATAATACCTGCAAATTACGCTCTCCTAATACTTTGTGACGTCATAATGCGGATACATTATGACGTCAAAATACATTGCGACGTCATAGTGCATACTAATTAGCATGTCATCATATATTGTGACGTCATAATACATGCTCATGATACTCCAGTAGATATGACACAAATTGCGGTAAGGGAAATTCGACATAATACCTGCAAATTACGCTCTCATTATTTCTTGTGATGTCATAATGCGGATACATTATGACGTCATAATACATTGTGCCCTCATAGTGCATACTACTTAGCATGTCATCATATATTGTGACGTCATAATACATGCTCATGATACTCCAGTAGATTTGACACAAATTGGGGTAAGAGAAATTGGTCATAGTACCTGCAAATTACGCTCTCCTAATACATTGTGATGTCATAATGCGGATATATTATGACGTCATAATACATTGTTACGTCATAGTGCATACTAATTAGCATGTCATCATATATTGTGACGTCATAATACTTGCTCATGTTACTCCAGTAGATATGACACAAATTGGGGTAAGAGAAAATGGTCATAATACCTGCATATTACGCTCTCCTATTACATTGTGATGTCATAATGCGGATACATTATGACGTCATAATACATTGTGACGTCATAGTGCATACCAATTAGCATGTCATCATATATTGTGACGTCATAATACATGCTCATGATACTCCAGTAGATATGACACAAATTGCGGTAAGGGAAATTGGTAATAACTGCAAATTACGCTCTCAGTATTGCTTGTAATATCACAATGCGGATACATTATGACGTCATAATACATTGTGACATCATAGTGCATACTAATTAGCATGTCATCATATATTGTGATGTCATAATGCATGCTCATTATACTCCAGTAGATATGACACAATTTGTGGTAAGAGAAATTAGTCATAATACCTACAAATTACGCTCTCCTAATTCCTTGTGATGTCATAATGCGGATACATTATGACGTCATAATACATTGTGACGTCATAGTGCATACTAATTAGCATGTCATCATATATTGGGAGGTCATAATACATGCTCATGATCCTCCAGTAGATATGACACAAATTGGGGTAAGAGAAATTGGTCATAATACTTGCAAATTATGCTCTCATAATTCCTTGTGATGTCATAATGCGGAAACATTATGACGTCATAATACATTGTGACATCATAGTGCATACTAATTAGCATGTCATCATATATTGTGACGTCATGATACATGCTGATGATACTCCAGTAGATATGACACAAATTGGGGTAAGAGAAATTGGTCATAATACCTGCAAATTACGCTCTCCTAAAACATTGTTATGTCATAATGCGGATACATTATGACGTCATAATATATTGTGACGTCATAGTGCATACTAATTAGAATGCCATCATATATTGTGATGTCATAATGCATGCTCATGATACTCCAGTAGATATGACACAAATTGGGGTAAGAGAAATTGGTCATAATACCTGCAAATTACGCTCTCATAATACCTTGAGATGTCATAATGCGGATACATTAGGACGTCATAATACACTGTGACGTCATAGTGGAAACTAATTAGCATGTCATCATATATTGTGACGTCATAATACATGCTCATGATACTCCAGTACATATGACACAAATAGGGTTAAGAAAAATTGGTCATAATACCTGCAAATTATGCTCTCCTAAAACATTGTGATGTCATAATGCGGATACATTATGACGTCATAATACATTGTGACGTCATAGTGCATACTAATTAGTATGTCATCATATATTCTGATGTCATAAAACATGCTCATGACACTCCAGTAGATATGACACAAATTGGGGTAAGAGAAATTGGTCATAATACCTGCAAATTACGCTCTCATAATTCCTTGTGATGTCATAATGTGGATACATTATGACGTCATAATGCATTGTGACGTCATAGTGCATACTAATTAGCATGTCATCATACATTGTGACGTCATAATACATACTTGTGATACTCCAGTAGATATGACACAAATTGTGGTAAGAGAAATTGGTCATAATACCTGCAAATTACGCTCTCCTAATTCCTTGAGATGTCATAATGTGGATACATTATGACGTCATAATACATTGTGACATCATAGTGCATACTAATTAGCATGTCATCATATATTGTCACGTCATAATACATACTCATGATCCTCCAGTAGATATGACACAAATTGTAGTAAGAGAAATTGGTCATAATACCTGCAAATTACGCTCTCCTAAAACATTGTGATGTCATAATGCGGATACATTATGACGTCATAATACAGTGTGACGTCATAGTGCATACTAATTAGCATGTCATCATATATTGTGATGTCATAATACATGCTCATGATACTCCAGTAGATATGACACAAATTGGGGTAAGAGAAATTGGTCATAATACCTGCAAATTACACTCTCATAATTCCTTGGGATATCATAATGCGGATACATTATGACGTCATAATACATTGTGACGTTATAATGCATACTAATTAGCATGTGATCATATATTTTGACGTCATAATACATGCTCATGATACTCCACTAGATATGACACAAATTGGGTTAAGAGAAATTGGTCATAATACCTGCAAATTACGCTCTCATAATTCCTTGTGATGTCATAATGCGGATACATTATGACATCATACTACATAGTGCATACTAATTAGCATGTCATCATATATTGTGACGTCATAATACATACTCATGATGCTCCAGGAGATATGACACAAATTGGGGTAAGAGAAATTGGTCATAATACCTGCAAATTACGCTCTCCTAATTCCTTGTGATGCCATAATGTGGATACATTATGACGTCATAATACATTGTGCCCTCATAGTGCATACTAATTAGCATGTCATCATACATTGTGATGTCATAATACATCCTCATGATACTCCAGTAGATATGACACAAATTGGGGTAAGAGAAATTGGTCATAATACCTGCAAATTACGCTCTCATAATTCCTTGTGATGTCATAATGCGGACACATTATGACGTCATAATACATTGTGCCCTCATAGTGCATACTAATTGGCATGTCATCATATATTTTGACGTCATAATACATGCTCATGATACTCCAGTAGATATGACACAAATTGGGGTAAGAAAAATTGGACATACTACCTGCAAATTACGCTCTCCTAAAACCTTGTGATGTCATGATGCGAATACATTATGACGTCATAAAATGGATGCATTATGACGTCATAATACATTGTGACGTCATAGTGCATACTAATTAGCATGTCATCATATATTGTAACGTCATAATACATGCTCATGATACTCCAGTAGATATGACACAAATTGGGGTAAGAGAAATTGGTCATATTACCTGCAAATTACGCTCTCCTAATACATTGTGATGTCATAATGCGGATACATTATGACGTCATAATACATTGCGACGTCATAGTGCATACTAATTAGCATGTCATCATATATTTTGACGTCATAATACATGCTCATGATACTCCAGTAGATATGACACAAATTGGGGTAAGAGAAATTGGTTACAATACCTGCAAATTACGCTCTCATAATTCCTTGTGATGTCATAATGCGGACACATTATGACGTCATAATACATTGTGACATCATAGTGAATACTAATTAGCATGTCATCATATATTGTGATGTCATAATACATGCTCATGATACTCCAGTACATATGACACAAATTTTGTTAAGGGAAATTGGTCATAATACCTGCAAATTACGCTCTCCTAAAACATTGTGATGTCATAATGCGGATACATTATGACGTCATAATACAGTGTGACGTCATAGTGCATACTAATTAGCATGTCATCATATATTGTGATGTCATAATACATGCTCATGATACTCCAGTAGATATGACACAAATTGGGGTAAGAGAAATTGGTCATAATACCTGCAAATTACACTCTCATAATTCCTTGGGATGTCATAATGCGGATATATTATGACGTCATAATACATTGTGACGTTATAGTGCATACTAATTAGCATGTCATCATATATTTTGACGTCATAATACATGCTCATGATACTCCAGTAGATATGACACAAATTGGGGTAAGAGAAATTGGTCATAATACCTGCAAATTACGCTCTCATAATTCCTTGTGATGTCATAATGCGGATACATTATGACATCATAATACATAGTGCATACTAATTAGCATGTCATCATATATTGTGACGTCATAATACATACTCATGATGCTCCAGGAGATATGACACAAATTGGGGTAAGAGAAATTGGTCATAATACCTGCAAATTACGCTCTCCTAATTCCTTGTGATGCCATAATGTGGATACATTATGACGTCATAATGCATTGTGCCCTCATAGTGCATACTAATTAGCATGTCATCATACATTGTGACGTCATAATGCATCCTCATGATACTCCAGTAGATATGACACAAATTGGGTTAAGAGAAATTGGTCATAATACCTGCAAATTACGCTCTCATAATTCCTTGTGATGTCATAATGCGGACACATTATGACGTCATAATACATTGTGACCTCATAGTGCATACTAATTAGCATGTCATCATATATTTTGACGTCATAATACATGCTCATGATACTCCAGTAGATATGACACAAATTGGGGTAAGAGAAATTGGTCATGCTACCTGCAAATTACGCTCTCCTAAAACATTGTGATGTCATAATGCGAATACATTATGACGTCCTAATACGGATACATTATGACGTCATAATACATTGTGACGTCATAGTGCATACTAATTAGCATGTCATCATATATTGTGACGTCATAATACATGCTCATGATACTCCAGTAGATATGACACAAATTGGGGTAAGAGAAATTGGTCATAATATCTGCAAATTACGCTCTCATAATTCCTTGTGATGTCATAATGCGGACACATTATGACGTCATAATACATTGCGACATCACAGTGCATACTAATTAGCATGTCATCATATATTTTGACGTCATAATACATGCTCATGATACTCCAGTAGATATGACACAAATTGGGGTAAGAGAAATTGGTCATAATACCTGCAAATTACGCTCTCCTAAAACATTGTGATGTCATAATGCGAATACATTATGACGTCATAATACGGATACATTATGACGTCATAATACATTGTGACGTCATAGTGCATACTAATTAGCATGTCATCATATATTGTGACGTCATAATACATGCTCATGATACTCCAGTAGATATGACACAAATTGTGGTAAGAGAAATTGGTCATAATATCTGCAAATTACGCTCTCATAATTCCTTGTGATGTCATAATGCGGATACTTTATGACGTCATAATACATTGTGACGTTATAGTGCCTACTAATTAGCATGTCATCATATATTGTGACGTCATAATACATGCTCATGATACTCCAGTAGATATGACACAAATTGGGGTAAGAGAAATTGGTCATAATACCTGCAAATTACGCTCTCATACTTCCTTGTGATGTCATAATGCGGATACATTATGACGTTATAGTATAGTGTGACGTCATACTGCACACTAATTTGCATGTCATAATATATTGTGACGTCATAATACATACTCATGATACTCCAGTAGATATGACACAAATTGGGGTAAGAGAAAGTGGTCATAATACCTGCAAATTACGCTCTCCTATTATATTGTGATGTCATAATGCGGATACATTATGACGTCATAATACATTGTGATGTCATAGTGAATACTAATTAGCAGGCCATCATATATCATGATGTCATAATACATGCTCATGATAATCCAGTACATATGACAAAAATTTGGTTAAGAGAAATTGGTCATTATACCTGCAAATTACGCTCTCCTAAAACATTGTGATGTCATAATGCAAATACATTATGACGTCATAATACAGTGTGACGTCATAGTGCATACTAATGAGCATGTCATCATATATTGTGATGTCATAATACATGCTCATGATACTCCAGTAGATATGACACAAATTGGGGTAAGAGAAATTGGTCATAATACCTGCAAATTACGCTCTCCTAATTCCTTGTGATGCCATAATGTGGATACATTATGACGTCATAATACATTGTGCCCTCATAGTGCATACTAATTAGCATGTCATCATACATTCTGATGTCATAATACATGCTCATGATACTCCAGTAGATATGACACAAATTGGGGTAAGAGAAATTGGTCATAATACCTGCAAATTACGCTCTCATAATTCCTTGTGATGTCATTATGCGGACACATTATGACGTCATAATACATTGCGACATCATAGTGCATACTAATTAGCATGTCATCATATATTGTGACGTCATAATACATGCTGATGATACTCCAGTAGATATGACACAAATTGGGGTAAGAGAAATTGGTCATAATACCTGCAAATTACGCTCTCATTATTCCTTGTGATGTTATAATGCGGATACATTATGACGTCATAATACATTGTGATATCATAGTGCATACTAATTAGCATGTCATCATATATTGTGATGTCATAATACATGCTCATGATACTCCAATACATATGACACAATTTGGGGTAAGAGAAATTGGTCATAATACCTGCAAATTACGCTCTCCTAATTCCTTGTGATGTCATAATGCGGATACATTATGACGTCATAATACATTGTGACGTCATAGTGCATACTAATTAGCATGTCATCATATATTGTGACGTCATCATACATGCTTAATATACTCCAGTAAATACGACACAAATTGGGGTAAGAGAAATTGGTCATAATACCTGCAAATAACACTCTCATAATTTCTTGTGATGTCATAATACGGATACATTATGATGTCATAATACATTGTGACGTCATAGTTCATACTAATTAGCATGTCATCATATATTGTGACGTCATAATACATGCTCATGATCCTCCAGTAGATATGACACAAATTGGGGTAAGAGAAATTGGTCATAATACCTGCAAATTACGCTCTCATAATTCCTTGTGATGTCATAATGCGGACACATTATGACGTCATAATGCATTGTGATGTCATAGTGCATACTAATTAGCATGTCATCATATATTTTGACTTCATAATACATGCTCATGATACTCCAGTAGATATGACACAAATTGGGGAAAGAAAAATTGGTCATAATACATGCAAATTAGGCTCTCATAATTCCTTGAGATGTCATAATGCGGATACATTAAGATGTCATGATACATTCTGACGTCATAGTTCATACTACTTAGCATGTCATCATATATTGTGACATCATAATACAAGCTCATGATACTCCAGAACATATGACACAAATTGGGGTAAGAGAAATTGGTCATAATACCTGCAAATTACGCTCTCCTATTACATTGTGATGTCATAATGCGGATACATTATGACGTCATAATACATTGTGACGTCATAGTGCATACTAATCAGCATGTCATCATATATTGTGACGTCTTAATTCATGCTCATGTTACTCCAGTAGATATGACACAAATTGGGGTAAGAGAAATTGGTCATAATATCTGCAAATTACGCTCTCATAATTCCTTGTGATGTCATAATGCGGACACATTATGACGTCATAATACATTGCGACATCACAGTGCATACTAATTAGCATGTCATCATATATTTTGACGTCATAATACATGCTCATGATACTCCAGTAGATATGACACAAATTGGGGTAAGAGAAATTGGTCATAATACCTGCAAATTACGCTCTCCTAAAACATTGTGATGTCATAATGCGAATACATTATGACGTCATAATACGGATACATTATGACGTCATAATACATTGTGACGTCATAGTGCATACTAATTAGCATGTCATCATATATTGTGACGTCATAATACATGCTCATGATACTCCAGTAGATATGACACAAATTGTGGTAAGAGAAATTGGTCATAATATCTGCAAATTACGCTCTCATAATTCCTTGTGATGTCATAATGCGGATACTTTATGACGTCATAATACATTGTGACGTTATAGTGCCTACTAATTAGCATGTCATCATATATTGTGACGTCATAATACATGCTCATGATACTCCAGTAGATATGACACAAATTGGGGTAAGAGAAATTGGTCATAATACCTGCAAATTACGCTCTCATACTTCCTTGTGATGTCATAATGCGGATACATTATGACGTTATAGTATATTGTGACGTCATACTGCACACTAATTTGCATGTCATAATATATTGTGACGTCATAATACATACTCATGATACTCCAGTAGATATGACACAAATTGGGGTAAGAGAAAGTGGTCATAATACCTGCAAATTACGCTCTCCTATTATATTGTGATGTCATAATGCGGATACATTATGACGTCATAATACATTGTGATGTCATAGTGAATACTAATTAGCAGGCCATCATATATCATGATGTCATAATACATGCTCATGATAATCCAGTACATATGACAAAAATTTGGTTAAGAGAAATTGGTCATTATACCTGCAAATTACGCTCTCCTAAAACATTGTGATGTCATAATGCAAATACATTATGACGTCATAATACAGTGTGACGTCATAGTGCATACTAATGAGCATGTCATCATATATTGTGATGTCATAATACATGCTCATGATACTCCAGTAGATATGACACAAATTGGGGTAAGAGAAATTGGTCATAATACCTGCAAATTACGCTCTCCTAATTCCTTGTGATGCCATAATGTGGATACATTATGACGTCATAATACATTGTGCCCTCATAGTGCATACTAATTAGCATGTCATCATACATTCTGATGTCATAATACATGCTCATGATACTCCAGTAGATATGACACAAATTGGGGTAAGAGAAATTGGTCATAATACCTGCAAATTACGCTCTCATAATTCCTTGTGATGTCATTATGCGGACACATTATGACGTCATAATACATTGCGACATCATAGTGCATACTAATTAGCATGTCATCATATATTGTGACGTCATAATACATGCTGATGATACTCCAGTAGATATGACACAAATTGGGGTAAGAGAAATTGGTCATAATACCTGCAAATTACGCTCTCATTATTCCTTGTGATGTTATAATGCGGATACATTATGACGTCATAATACATTGTGATATCATAGTGCATACTAATTAGCATGTCATCATATATTGTGATGTCATAATACATGCTCATGATACTCCAATACATATGACACAATTTGGGGTAAGAGAAATTGGTCATAATACCTGCAAATTACGCTCTCCTAATTCCTTGTGATGTCATAATGCGGATACATTATGACGTCATAATACATTGTGACGTCATAGTGCATACTAATTAGCATGTCATCATATATTGTGACGTCATCATACATGCTTAATATACTCCAGTAAATACGACACAAATTGGGGTAAGAGAAATTGGTCATAATACCTGCAAATAACACTCTCATAATTTCTTGTGATGTCATAATACGGATACATTATGATGTCATAATACATTGTGACGTCATAGTTCATACTAATTAGCATGTCATCATATATTGTGACGTCATAATACATGCTCATGATCCTCCAGTAGATATGACACAAATTGGGGTAAGAGAAATTGGTCATAATACCTGCAAATTACGCTCTCATAATTCCTTGTGATGTCATAATGCGGACACATTATGACGTCATAATGCATTGTGATGTCATAGTGCATACTAATTAGCATGTCATCATATATTTTGACTTCATAATACATGCTCATGATACTCCAGTAGATATGACACAAATTGGGGAAAGAAAAATTGGTCATAATACATGCAAATTAGGCTCTCATAATTCCTTGTGATGTCATAATGCGGATACATTAAGATGTCATGATACATTCTGACGTCATAGTTCATACTACTTAGCATGTCATCATATATTGTGACATCATAATACAAGCTCATGATACTCCAGAACATATGACACAAATTGGGGTAAGAGAAATTGGTCATAATACCTGCAAATTACGCTCTCCTATTACATTGTGATGTCATAATGCGGATACATTATGACGTCATAATACATTGTGACGTCATAGTGCATACTAATCAGCATGTCATCATATATTGTGACGTCTTAATTCATGCTCATGATACTCCAGTAGATATGACACAAATTGGGGTAAGAGAAATTGGTCATAATACCTGCAAATTACGCTCTCATAATTCCTTGTGATGTCATAATGCGGATACATTATGACGTCATAATACATTGTGATGTCATAGTGCATACAAATTAGCATGTCATCATATATTGTGATGTCATAATACATGCTCATGATACTCCAGTACATATGACACAAATTGGGTTAAGAGAAATTGGTCATATTACCTGCAAATTACGCTCTCCTAAAACATTGTGATGCCATAATGCGGATACATTATGACGTCATAATGCATTGTGACGTCATAGTGCATACTAATTAGCATGTCATCATATATTGTGACGTCATAATACATGCTCATGATACTCCAGTACATATGACACAAATTGTGTTAAGAGAAATTGGTCATAATACCTGCAAATTACGGTCTCCTAAAACATTGTGATGTCATAATGCGGATACATTATGATGTCATAACACATTGTGACATCATAGTGCATACTAATTAGCATGTCATCATATATTGTGATGTCATAATGCATGCTCATGTTACTCCAGTAGATATGACACAAATTGGGGTAAGAGAAATTGGTCATAATACCTACAAATTACGCTCTCCTAATTCCTTTTGATGTCATAATGCGGATACATTATGACGTCATAAAACATTGTGACGTCATAGTGCATACTAATTAGCATGTCATCATATATTGTGACGTCATAATACATGCTCATGATCCTCCAGTAGATATGACAAAAATTGGGATAAGAGATATTGGTCATAATACCTGCAAATTACGCTCTCATAATTCCTTGTGATGTCATAATGCGGACACATTATGACGTCATAATATATTGTGACATCAGAGTGCATACTAATTAGCATGTCATCATATATTGTGACGTCATAATACATGCTCATGATACTCCAGTAGATATGACACAAATTGGGGTAAGAGAAATTGGTCATAATACCTGCAAATTACGCTCTCATAATTCCTTGAGATGTCATAATGCGGATATATTGTGACGTCATAATATATTGTGACGTTATAGTGCATGCTAATTAGCATGTCATCATATATTGTGACGTCATAATACATGCTCATAATACTCCAGTAGATATGACACAAATTGTGGTAAGAGAAATTGGTCATATTGCCAGCAAATTATGCTCTCCTAACACATTGTGATGTCATAATGCCGATACATTACGAAGTCATAATACATTGTGATGTCATAGTGCATACTAAATATGATGTCATCATATATTGTGACATCATAATACATGCTCATGATACTCCAGTACATATGACACAATTTGGGTTAAGAGAAATTGGTCATAAAACCTGCAAATTACGCTCTCCTAAAACATTGTGATGTCATAATGCGGATACATTATGACGTCATAAAACATTGTGACGTCATAGTGCATACTAATTAGTATGTCATCATATATTGTGACGTCATGATACGTGCTCATGATACTCCAGTAGATATGACACAAATTGCGGTAAGGGAAATTGGTAATAATAACTGCAAATTACGCTCTCAGTATTGCTTGTAATGTCATAATGCGGATACATTATGATGTCATAATACATTGTGACGTCATAGTGCATACTAAATATGATGTCATCATATATTGTGATGTCATAATAGATGCTCATGATACTCCAGTAGATATGACACAAATTTGGGTAAGTAAAATTGGTCATAATACCTGCAAATTACGCTCCCATAATTCCTTGTGATGTCATAATGTGGATACATTATGATGTCATAATACATTGTGACATCATAGTGCATACTAGTTAGCATGTCATCATATATTGTGACATCATAATACTTGCTCATGATACTCCAGTAGAAATGACACAAATTGTGTTAAGAGAAATTCGTCATAATACCTGCAAATTACACTCTCATAATTCCTTGTGATGTCATAATGCGGATACATTTTGACGTCATAATGCATTGTGACGTCATAGTGCATACTAATTAGCATGTCATCATATATTGTGACGTCATAATACATGCTCATGATATTCCAGTAGATGTGACACAAATTGGGGTAAGAGAAATTGGTCATAATACCTGCAAATTACGCTCTCCTAATACATTGTGATGTCATAATGCGGATACATTATGACGTCATAATACATTGTGACATCATAGTGCATACTACTTTGCATGTCATCATATATTGTGATGTCATAATACATGCTCATGATACTCCAGTACATATGACACAAATTGGGTTAAGAGAAATTGGTCATAATACCTGCAAATTACGCTATCCTAAAACATTGTGATGTCATAATGCGGATACATTATGACGTCATAATATATTGTGACATCATAGTGCATACTAATTAGCATGTCATCATATATTGTGATGTCATAATGCATGCTCATGATACTCCAGTAGATATGACACAAATTGGGGTAAGAGAAATTGGTCATAATACCTGCAAATTACGCTCTCCTAATTCCTTGTGATGTCATGTTGCGGATACATTATGACGTCATAATACATTGTGTCATCATAGTGCATACTAATTAGCATGTCATCATATATTGTGACGTCATAATACATGCTCATGATCCTCCAGTTGATATGACACAAATTGGGGTAAGAGAAATTGGTCATAATACCTGCAAATTATGCTCTCATAATTCCTTGTGATGTCATAATTCGGACACATTATGACGTCATAATACATTGTGACATCATAGGGCATACTAATTAGCATGTCATCATATATTGTGACGTCATAATACATGCTCATGATACTCCAGTAGATATGACACAAATTGGGGTAAGAGAAATTGGTCATAATACCTGCAAATTACGCTCTCATAATTCCTTGTGATGTCATAATGCGGATACATTATGATGTCATAATATATTGTGACTTCATAGTGCATACTATTTAGCATGTCATCATATGTTTTGACGTCATAATACATGCTCATGATACTCCACTAGAAATGACACAAATTGGGTTAAGAGAAATTGGTCATAATACCTGCAAATTACGCTCTCATAATTCCTTGTGATGTCATAATGCAGATACATTATGACGTCATAATACATAGTGACGTCATAGTGCATACTACTTAGCATGTCGTCATATATTGTGATGTCATAATACATGCTCATGATACTCCCGTACATATGACACAAATTGGGTTAAGAGAAATTGGTCATAATACCTGCAAATTACGCTCTCCTAAAACATTGTGATGTCATAATGCGGATACATTATGACGTCATAATATATTGTGACGTCATAGTGCATACTAATTAGCATGTCATCATATATTGTGATGTCATAATGCATGCTCATGATACTCCAGTAGATATGACACAAATTGGGGTAAGAGAAATTGGTCATAATACCTGCAAATTACGCTCTCATAATACCTTGAGATGTCATAATGCGGATACATTAGGACGTCATAATACACTGTGATGTCATAGTGTAAACTAATTAGCATGTCATCATATATTGTGACGTCATAATACATGCTCATGATACTCCAGTACATATGACACAAATTGGGTTAAGAGAAATTGGTCATAATACCTGCAAATTATGCTCTCCTAAAACATTGTGATGTCATAATGCGGATACAATATGACGTCATAATACATTGTGACGTCATAGTGCATACTAATTAGCATGTCATCATGTATTGTGACGTCATAATACATGCTCATGATACTCCAGTAGATATGACAAAAATTGGGTTAAGAGAAATTGGTCATAATAACTGCAAATTACGCTCTCATAATTCCTTGTGATGTCATAATGTGGATACATTATGACGTCATAATACATAGTGATGTCATAGTGCATAGTAATTAGCATGTCATCATATATTGTGACGTCATAATACATACTCATGATACTCCAGTAGATATGACACAAATTGGGGCAAGAGAATTTGGTCATAATACCTGCAAATTACGCTCTCATAATTCCTTGTGATGTCATAATGCGGATACATTATGACGTCATAATACATTGTGAAGTCATAGTGCATACTAATTAGCATGTCATCATATATTGTGATGTCATAATACATGCTCATGATACTCCAGTAGATACGACACAAATTGGGTTAAGAGAAATTGGTCATAATACCTGCAAATTACGCTCTCATAATTCCTTATGATGTCATAATGCGGATACATTATGACGTCATAATACATTGTGACGTTATAGTGCATACAAATTAGCATGTCATCATATATTATGATGTCATAATACATGCTCATGATACTCCAGTACATATGACACAAATTGGGTTAAGAGAAATTGGTCATAATACCTGCAAATTATGCTCTCTGAAAACATTGTGATATCATAATGTGGATACATTATGACGTCATAATACATTGTGACGTCATAGTGCATACTAATTAGCATGTCATCATACATTGTGATGTCATAATGCATGCTCATGATACTCCAGTAGATATGACACAAATTGGGGCAAGAGAAATTGGTCATAATACCTGTAAATTACGCTCTCATATTTCCTTGAGATGTCATAATGCGGATACATTATGACGTCATAATACATTGTGACATCATAGTGCATACTAGTTAGCATGTCATCATATATTGTGATGTCATAATACATGCTCATGATACTCCAGTACATATGACACAAATTGGGATAAGAGAAATTGGTCATAATACCTGGAAATTACGCTCTCATAATTCCTTGTGATGTCATAATGCGGACACATTATGACGTCATAATACATTGTGACGTCATAGTGCATACTAATTAGCATGTCATCATATATTGTGATGTCATAATACATGCTCATGACACTCCAGTAGATATGACACAAAGTGGGGTAAGAGAAATTGGTCATAATACCTGCAAATTACGCTCTCATAATTCCTTGTGATGTCATAATGCGGATACATTATGACCTCATAATGCATTGTGACGTCATAGTGCATACTAATTAGCATGTCATCATATATTGCGACATCATAATACATACTCCTGATACTCCAGTAGATATGACACAAATTGTGGTGAGACAAATTGGTCATAACACCTGCAAATTACGCTCTCCTAATTCCTTGTGATGTCATAATGTGGATACATTATGACGTCATAATATTTTGTAACATCATAGTGCATAGTAATTAGCATGTCATCATATATTGTGACGTCATAATACATGCTCATGATCCTCCAGTAGATATGACACTAATTGGGTTAAGAGAAATTGTTCATAATACCTGCAAATTACGCTCTCATAATTCCTTGTGATGTCATAATGCGGACACATTATGACATCATAATACATTGTGACATCATAGTGCATACTAATTAGCATGACATCATATATTGTGACGTCATAATAAATGCTCAAGATACTCCAGTAGATATGACACAAATTGGGGTAAGAAAAATTGGTCATAATACCTGCAAATTAGGCTCTCATAATTCCTTGTGATGTCATAATGCGGATACATTATGATGTCATAATACATTGTGACGTCATAGTGTATACTAGTTAGCATGTCATCATATATTTTGACGTCATAATACATGCTCATGATACTCCAGTAGAAATGACACAGATTGGGTTAAGAGAAATTCGTCATAATACCTGCAAATTAGGCTCTCATAATTCCTTTTGATGTCATAATGCGGATACATTATGATGTCATAATACATTGTGACGTCATAGTGCATACTAATTAGCATGTCATCATATATTGTGACGTCATAATACATGTTCATGATATTCCAGTAGATATGACACAAATTGGGGTAAGAGAAATTGGTCATAATACCTGCAAATTACGCTCTCCTATTACATTGTGATGTCATAATGTGGATACATTATGACGTCATAATACATTGTGACATCATAGTGCATACTACTTAGCATGTCATCATATATTGTGATGTCATGATACATGCTCATGATACTCCAGTACATATGACACAAATAGGGGTAAGAGAAATAGGTCATAATACCTGCAAACTACGCTCTCCTAAAACATTGTGATGTCATAATGCGGATACATTATGACGTCATAATACATTGTGACATCATAGTACATACTAATTAGCATGTCATCATATATTGTGATGTCATAATACATGCTCATGACACTCCAGTAGATATGACACAAATTGGGTTAAGAGAAATTGGTCATAATACCTGCAAATTGCGCTCTCCTAAAACATTGTGATGTCATAATGCAGATACTTTATGACGTCATAATGCATTGTGACGTCATAGTGCATACTAATTAGCATGTCATCATATATTGTGATGTCATAATACATGCTCATGACACTCCAGTATATATGACATAAATTGGGGTAAGAGAAATTGGTGATAATACCTGCAAATTACGCTCTCATAATTCCTTGTGATGTCATAATGCGGATACATTATGACGTCATAATACATTGTGAGGTCATAGTGCATACTAATTAGCATGTCATCATATATTGTGACGTCATAATACATACTCGTGATACTCCAGTAGATATGACACAAATTGGGGTAAGAGAAATTGGTCATAATACCTGCAAACTACGCTCTCATAATACCTTGAGATGTCATAATGCGGATACATTAGGACGTCATAATACACTCTGACGTCATAGTGTAAACTAATTAGCATGTCATCATATATTGTGACGTCATAATACATGCTCATGATACTCCAGTACATATGACACAAATTGGGTTAAGAGAAATTGGTCATAATACCTGCAAATTATGCTCTCCTAAAACATTGTGATGTCATAATGCGGATACATTATGACGTCATAATACATTGTGACGTCATAGTGCATACTAATTTGCATGTCATCAAATATTGTGATGTCATAACACATGCTCATGACACTCCAGTAGATATGACACAAATTGGGGTAAGAGAAATTGGTCATAATACCTGCAAATTACGCTCTCAGAATTCCTTGTGATGTCATAATGAGGATACATTATGACGTCATAGTGCATACTAATTAGGATGTTATCATATATTGTGACGTCATAATACATACTTGTGATACTCCAGTAGATATGACACAAATTGTGGTAAGAGAAATAGGTCATAATACCTGCAAATTACGCTCTCCTAATTCCTTGAGATGTCATAATGTGGATACATTATGACGTCATAATAAATTGTGACATCATACTGCATACTAATTAGCATGTCATCACATATTGTGACGTCATAATACATGCTCATGATCCTCCAGTAGATATGACACAAATTGGGGCAAGAAAAATTGGTCATAATACCTGCAAATTACGCTCTCATAATTCCTTGTGATGTCATAATGCGGACACATTATGACATCATATTACATTGTGACATCATAGTGCATACTAATTAGCATGACATCATATATTGTGACATCATAATACATGCTCAAGATACTCCAGTAGATATGACACAAATTGGGGTTAAAAAAATTGGTCATAATACCTGCAAATTACGCTCTCATAATTCCTTGTGATGTCATAATGCGGATACATTATGATGTCATAATACGTTGTGATGTCATAGTGCATACTAATTAGCATGTCTCCATATATTGTGACATCATAATACATGCTCATGATACTCCAGTACATATGACACAAATTGGGTTAAGAGAAATTGGTCATAATACCTGCAAATTGCGCTCTACTAAAACATTGTGATGTCATAATGCGGATACTTTATGACGTCATAATACATTGTGACGTCATAGTGCATACTAATTAGCATGTCATCATATATTGTGATGTCATAATACATGCTCATGACACTCCAGTATATATGACACAAATTGGGGTAAGAGAAATTGGTGATAATACCTGAAAATTACGCTCTCATAATTACTTGTGATGTCATAATGCGGATACATTATGACGTCGTAATACATTGTGACATCATAGTGCATACTAATTAGCATGTCATCATTTATTGTGACGTCATAATACATGCTCATGATACTCCAGTAGATATGACAAAAATTGGGGTAAGAGAAATTGGTCATAATAACTGCAAATTACGCTCTCATAATTCCTTGTGATGTCATAATGCGGATACCTTATGACGTCATAATACATAGTGATGTCATAGTGCATTGTAATTAGCATGTCTTCATATATTGTGACGTCATAATACATACTCATGATACTCCAGTAGATATGACACAAATTGGGGCAAGAGAATTTGGTCATAATACCTGCAAATTACGCTCTCGTAATTCCTTGTGATGTCATAATGCGGATATATTATGACGTCATAATACATTGTGACGTCATAGTGCATACTAATTAGCATGTCATCATATATTGTGATGTCATAATACATGCTCATGATACTCCAGTAGATACGACACAAATTGGGGTAAGAGAAATTGGTCATAATACCTGGAAATTACGCTCTCATAATTCCTTGTGATGTCATAATGCGGATACATTATGACGTCATAATACATTGTGACGTTATAGTGCATACAAATTAGCATGTCATCATATATTGTGATGTCATAATACATGCTCATGATACTCCAGTACATATGACACAAATTGGGTTAAGAGAAATTGGTCATAATACCTGCAAATTATGCTCTCCGAAAACATTGTGATGTCATAATGCGGATACATTATGACGTCATAATACATTGTGACGTCATAGTGCATACTAATTAGCATGTCATCATATATTGTGATGTCATAATGCATGCTCATGATACTCCAGTAGATATGACACAAATTGGGGCAAGAGAAATTGGTCATAATACCTGTAAATTATGCTCTCATAATTCCTTGAGATGTCATAATGCGGACACATTATGACGTCATAATACATTGTGACATCATAGTGCATACTAGTTAGCATGTCATCATATATTGTGATGTCATAATACAGGCTCATGATACTCCAGTACATATGACACAAATTGGGATAAGAGAAATTGCTCATAATACCTGCAAATTATGCTCTCCTAAAACATTGTGATGTCAAAATGCGGATACATTATGATGTCATAATATATTGTGACGTCATAGTGCATACTAATTAGCATGCCATCATATATTGTGATGTCATAATACATGCTCATGATACTCCAGTAGATATGACACAAATTGGGGTAAGAGAAATTGGTCATAATACCTGGAAATTATGCTCTCATAATTCCTTGTGATGTCATAATGCGGATACATTATGACGTCATAATACATTGTGACGTTATAGTGCATACTAATTAGCATGTCATAATATATTGTGATGTCATAATACATGCTCATGATACTCCAGTAGATATGACACAAATTGGGTTAAGAGAAATTGGTCATAATACCTGCAAATTGCGCTCTCCTAAAGCATTGTGATGTCATAATACGGAAACTTTATGACGTCATAATACATTGTGACGTCATAGTGCATACTAATTAGCATGTCATCATATATTGTGATGTCATAATACATGCTCATGACACTCCAGTAGATATGACACAAAGTGGGGTTAGAGAAATTGGTCATAATACCTGCAAATTACGCTCTCATAATTCCTTGTGATGTCAAAATGCGGATACATTATGATGTCATAATGCATTGTGACGTCATAGTGCATACTAATTAGCATGTCATCATATATTGCGACATCATAATACATACTCGTGATACTCCAGTAGATATGACACAAATTGTGGTAAGACAAATTGGTCATAACACCTGCAAATTACGCTCTCCTAATTCCTTGTGATGTCATAATGTGGATACATTATGACGTCATAATATTTTGTAACATCATAGTGCATAGTAATTATCATGTCATCATATATTGTGACGTCATAATACATGCTCATGATCCTCCAGTAGATATGACACAAATTGTGGTAAGAGAAATTGTTCATAATACCTGCAAATTAAGCTCTCATAATTCCTTGTGATGTCATAATGCGGACACATTATGACATCATAATACATTGTGAAATCATAGTGCATACTAATTAGCATGACATCATATATTGTGAGGTCATAATAAATGCTCAAGATACTCCAGTAGATATGACACAAATTGGGGTAAGAAAAATTGGTCATAATACCTGCAAATTAGGCTCTCATAATTCCTTGTGATGTCATAATGCGGATACATTATGATGTCATAATACATTGTGACGTCATAGTGTATACTAGTTAGCATGTCATCATATATTTTGACGTCATAATACATGCTCATGATACTCCAGTAGAAATGACACAAATTGGGTTAAGAGAAATTCGTCATAATACCTGCAAATTAAGCTCTCATAATTCCTTTTGATGTCATAATGCGGATACATTATGACGTCATAATACATTGTGACGTCATAGTGCATACTTATTAGCATGTCATCATATATTGTGACGTCATAATACATGTTCATGATATTCCAGTAGATATGACACAAATTGGGGTAAGAGAAATTGGTCATAATACCTGCAAATTACGCTCTCCTATTACATTGTGATGTCATAATGTGGATACATTATGACGTCATAATACATTGTGACATCATAGTGCATACTACTTAGCATGTCATCATATATTGTGATGTCATAATACATGCTCATGATACTCCAGTACATATGACACAAATTGTGTTAAGAGAAATTGGTCATAATACCTGCAAATTACGCTCTCCTAAAACATTGTGATGTCATAATGCGGATACATTATGACGTCATAATACATTGTGACATCATAGTGCATACTAATTAGCATGTCCTCATATATTGTGATGTCATAATACATGCTCATGACACTCCAGTAGATATGACACAAATTGGGTTAAGAGAAATTGGTCATAATACCTGCAAATTGCGCTCTCCTAAAACATTGTGATGTCATAATGCGGATACTTTATGACGTCATAATGCATTGTGACGTCATAGTGCATACTAATTAGCATGTCATCATATATTGTGATGTCATAATACATGCTCATGACACACCAGTATATATGACATAAATTGGGGTAAGAGAAATTGGTGATAATACCTGCAAATTACGCTCTCATAATTCCTTGTGATGTCATAATGCGGATACATTATGACGTCATAATACATTGTGACGTCATAGCGCATACTAATTAGCATGTTATCATATATTGTGACGTCATAATACATACTCGTGATACTCCAGTAGATATGACACAAATTGTGGTAAGAGAAATTGGTCATAATACCTGCAAATTACGCTCTCCTAATTCCTTGTGATGTCATAATGTGGATACATTATGACATCATAATACATTGTGACATCACAGTGCATACTAATTAGCATGTCATCATATATTGTGACATCATAATACATGCTCATGATTCTGCAGTATATATGACACAAATTTGGGTAAGAGAAATTGGTCATAATACCTGCAAATTACGCTCTCCTATTACATTGTGATGTCATAATGCGGACACATTATGACGTCATAATGCATTGTGACGTCATAGTGCATACTAATTAGCATTTAATCATATATTGTGACGTCATAATACATGCTCATGATACTCCAGTAGATATGACACAAACTGTGGTAAGAGAAATTGGTCATAATACCTGCAAATTACGCTCCCCTAATACATTGTGATGTCATAATGCGGATACGTTATGACGTCATAATACATTGTGACATCATAGTGCATACTAATTAGCATGACATCATATATTGTGACGTCATAATACATGCTCATGATACTCCAGTAGATACGACACAAATTGCGGTAAGGGAAATTGGTCAAAATGCCTGCAAATTACGCTCTCAGTATTTCTTGTAATGTCATAATGTGGATACATTATGACGTCATAATACATTGTGACGTCATAGAGCATACTAATTGGCATGTCATCATATATTGTGACGTCATAATACATGCTAATGATACTCCAGTAGATATGACACAAATTGGGGTAAGTAAAATTGGTCATAACACCTGCAAATTACGCTCTCATAATTCCTAGTGATGTCATAATGCAGATACATTATGATGTCATAATACATTGTGATGTCATACTGCATACTAGTTAGCATGTCATCATATATTGTGACGTCATAATACATGCTCATGATACTCCAGTAGAAATGACACAAATTGGGTTAAGAGAAATTCGTCATAATACCTGCAAATTACGCTCTCATAATTCCTTCTGATGTCATAATGTGGATACATTATGACGTCATAATGCATTGTGACGTCATAGTGCATACTAATTAGCATGTCATCATATATTGTGACGTCATAATACATGCTCATGATACTACAGTAGATATGACACAAATTGGGGTAAGAGAAATTGGTCATAATACCTGCAAATTACGCTCTCCTAATTCCTTGTGATGTCATAATGTGGATACATTATGACGTCATAATACATTGTGACATCATAGTGCATACTAATTAGCATGTCATAATATATTGTGACGTCATAATACATGCTCATGATACTGCATTATATATGACACAAATTTGGGTAAGAGAAATTGGTCATAATACCTGCAAATTACGCTCTCCTATTACATTGTGATGTCATAATGCGGACACATTATGACGTCATAATACATTGTGACGTCATAGTGCATACTAATTAGCATGTAATCATATATTGTGACGTCATAATACATGCTCATGATACTCCAGTAGATATGACACAAACTGTGGTAAGACAAATTGGTCATAATACCTGCAAATTACGCTCCCCTATTACATTGTGATGTCATAATGCGGATACATTATGACGTCATAATACATTGTGACATCATAGTGCATACTAATTAGCATGTCATCATATATTGTGACGTCATAATACATGCTCATGATACTCCAGTAGATACGACACAAATTGCAGTAAGGGAAATTGGTCATAATGCCTGCAAATTACGCTCTCAGTATTTCTTGTAATGTCATAATGTGGATACATTATGACGTCATAATACATTGTGACGTCATAGAGCATACTAATTAGCATGTCATCCTATATTGTGACGTCATAATACATGCTCATGATACTCCAGTAGATATGACACAAATTGGGGTAAGTAAAATTGGTCATAACACCTGCAAATTACGCTCTCATAATTCCTAGTGATGTCATAATGCAGATACATTATGATGTCATAATACATTGTGATGTCATACTGCATACTGGTTAGCATGTCATCATATATTGTGACGTCATAATACATGCTCATGATACTCCAGTAGAAATGACACAAATTGGGGTAAGAGAAATTCGTCATAATACCTGCAAATTACGCTCTCATAATTCCTTGTGATGTCATAATGCGGATACATTATGACGTCATAATGCATTGTGACGTCATAGTGCATACTAATTAGCATGTCATCATATATTGTGACGTCATAATACATGCTCATGATATTCCAGTACATATAACACAAATTGGGGTAAGAGAAATTGGTCATAATACCTGCAAATTACGCTCTCCTAATACATTGTGATGTCATAATGCGGATACATTATGACGTCATAATACATTGTGAAATCATAGTGCATACTACTTAGCATGTCATCATATATTGTGATGTCATAATACATGCTCATGATACTCCAGTACATATGACACAAATTGTGTTAAGAGAAATTGGTCATAATACCTGCAAATTACGGTCTCCTAAAACATTGTGATGTCATAATGCGGATGCATTATGACGTCATAATACATTGGGACATCATAGTGCACACTAATTAGCATGTCATCATATATTGTGATGTCATAATGCATGCTCCTGTTACTCCAGTAGATATGACACAAATTGGGGTAAGAGAAATTGGTCATAATACCTGCAAACTACGCTCTCCTAATTCCTTGTGATGTCATAATGCGGATACATTATGACATCATAATACATTGTGACGTCACAGTGCATACTAATTAGCATGTCATCATATATTGTGACGTCATAATACGTGCTCATGATACTCCAGTAGATATGACACAAATTGGGGTAAGAGAAATTGGTCATAATAATTGCAAATTACGCTCTCATAATTCCTTGTGATGTCATAATGCGGACACATTATGACATCATAATACATTGTGACATCATAGTGCATACTAATTAGCATGACATTATATATTGTGACGTCATAATACATGCTCAAGATACTCCAGTAGATATGACACAAATTGGGGTAAGAAAAATTGGTCATAATACCTGCAAATTAGGCTCTCATAATTCCTTGTGATGTCATAATGCGGATACATTGTTATGCCATAATATATTGTGACGTCACAGTGCATACTAATTAGCATGTCATCATATATTGTGACATCATAATACATGCTCATGATACTCCTGTATATATGACACAAATTGGGGTAAGAGAAATTGGTCATAATACCTGCAAATTATGCTCCCCTATTAAATTGTGATGTCATAATGCGGATACATTATGACGTCATAATATATTGTGACATCATAGTGCATACTAATTAGCATGTCATCATATATTGTGACGTCATAATACATGCTCATGATCCTCCAGTAGATATGACACAAATTGCGGTAAGGGAAATTGGTCCTAATACCTGCAAATTACGCTCTCATTATTTCTTGTAATGTCATTATGTGGATACATTATGACGTCAGAATACAATGTGACGTCATAGTTCATACTAATTAGCATGTCATCATATATTGTGACGTCATAATACATGCTCATGATACTCCAGTAGATATGACACAAATTGGGGTAAGTAAAATTGGTTGTAATACCTGCAAATTACGCTCTCATAATTCCTTGTGATGTCATAATGCGGATACATTATGATGTCATAATACATTGTGACATCATAGTGCATACTAGTTAGCATGTCATCATATATTTTGACGTCATAATACATGCTCATGATACTCCAGTAGAAATGACACAAATTGGGTTAAGAGAAATTCGTCATAATACCTGCAAATTACGCTCTCATAATCCCTTGTGATGTCATAATGCGGATACATTATGACGTCATAATGCATTGTGACGTCATAGTGCCTACTAATTAGCATGTCATCATATATTGTGACGTCATATTACATGCTCATGATATTCCAGTAGATATGACACAAATTGGGGTAAGAGAAATTGGTCATAATACCTGGAAATTACGCTCTCCTAAAACATTGTGATGTCATAATGCGGATACATTATGACGTCATAATACATTGTGACATCATAGTGCATACTAATTACCATGTCATCATATATTGTGATGTCATAATACATGCTCTGGTTCTCCAGTAGATATGACACAAATTGTGGTAAGAGAAATTGGTCTTAATACCTGCAAATTACGCTCTCATAATTCCTTGTGATGTCATAATGCGGATACATTATGACGTCATAATACATTGTGACGTCATAGTGCATACTAATTAGCATATCATCATATATTGTGACGTCATAATACATGCTCATGATACTCCCGTAGATATGACACAAATTGGGGTAAGTGAAATTGGTCATAATACCTGCAAATTACGCTCTCATAATTCCTTGAGATGTAATAATGCAGATACATTATGACGTCATAATATATTGTGACGTTATAGTGCATACTAATTAGCATGTCATCATATATTGTGACGTCATAATACATGCTCATAATACTCCAGTAGATATGACACAAATTGTGGTAAGAGAAATTGGTCATAATACCTGCAGATTACGCTCTCCTAATACATTGTGATGTCATAATGCGGATACATTATGACGTCATAATACATTGTGACGTCATAGTGCATACTAATTAGCATGTCATCATACATTGTGATGTCATAATACATGCTCATGATACTCCAGTACATATGACACAAATTGTGTTAAGAGAAATTGGTCATAATACCTGCAAATTACGCTCTCCTAAAACATTGTGATGTCATAATGCGGATACATTATGACGTCAGAATACATTGTGACGTCATAGTGCATACTAATTAGCATGTCATCATATATTGTGACGTCATAATACATGCTCATGATCCTCCAGTAGATATGACACAAATTGGGGTAAGAGAAATTGGTCATAATACCTGCAAATTACGCTCTCATAATTCCTTGTGATGTCATAATGCGGACACATTATGACGTCATAATAAATTGTGATGTCATAGTGCATACTAATTAGGATGTCATCATACATTGTGATGTCATAATGCATGCTCATGATACTCCAGTAGATATGACACAAATTGGGGTAAGACAAATTGGTCATAATACCTGCAAATTACGCTCTCATAATTCCTTGTGATGTCATAATGCGGACACATTATGACGTCATAATACATTGTGACATCATAGTGCATACTAATTAGCGTGTCATCATATATTGTGACGTCATAATATATGCTCATGATACTCCAGCAGATATGACAAAAATTGGGATACGAGAAATTGGTCATAATAACTGCAAATTACACTCTCATAATTCGTTGTGATGTCATAATGCGGATACATTATGACGTCATAATACATTGTGAAGTCATAATGCATAGTAATTAGCCTGTCATCATATATTGTGACGTCAAAATACAAGCTCATGATACTCCAGTAGATATGACACAAATTGTGGCAAGAAAATTTGGTCATAATACCTGCAAACTACGCTCTCATAATTCCTTGTGATGTCATAATGCGGATACATTATGATGTCATAATACATTGTGACGTCATAGTGAATACTAATTAGCATGTCATCATATATTGTGACGTCATAATACTTGCTCATGATACTCCAGTAGATATGACACAAATTGGGGTAAGAGAAAATGGTCATAATACCTGCAAATTACGCTCTCATAATTCCTTGTGATGTCATAATGCGGATACAATATGACGTCATAATACATAGTGATGCCATAGTGCATTGTAATTAGCATGTCATCATATATTGTGATGTCATAATACATGCGCATGATACTCCAGTACATACGACACAATTTGGGTTAAGAGAAATTGGTCATAATACCTGCAAATTACGCTCTCCTAAAACATTGTGATGTCATAATGCGGATACATTATGACATCATAATACATTGTGATGTCACAGTGCATACTGATTAGCATGTCACCATATATTGTGACGTCATAATACATACTCATGATATTCCAGTAGATATGACACAAATTGGGGTAAGAGAAATTGGTCATAATACCTGCAAATTACGCTCTCCTAATTCCTTGTGATATCATAATGCGGATACATTATGACGTCATAATACATTGCGACATCATAGTGCATACTAATTAGCATGTCATCATATATTGTGACGTCATAATACTTGCTCATGATACTCCAGTAGATATGACACAAATTGGGGTAAGAGAAAATGGTCATAATACCTGCAAATTACGCTCTCCTATTACATTGTTATGTCATAATGCGGATACATTATGACGTCATAATACATTGTGACGTCATAGTGAATACTAATTAGCATGTCATCATATATTGTGACGTCATAATACATGCTCATGATACTCCAGTAGATACGACACAAATTGCGGTAAGAGAAATTAGTCATAATACCTGCAAATTACGCTCTCCTAATACTTTGTGATGTCATAATGCGGATACATTATGACGTCATAATACATTGCGACGTCATAGTGCATACTAATTAGCATGTCATCATATATTGTGACGTCATAATACATGCTCATGATACTCCAGTAGATATGACACAAATTGCGGTAAGGGAAATTCGACAAAATACCTGCAAATTACGCTCTCATTATTTCTTGTGATGTCATAATGCGGATACATTATGACGTCATAATACATTGTGGCCTCATAGTGCATACTAATTAGCATGTCATCATATATTGTGACGTCATAATACATGCTCATGATACTCCAGTAGATTTGACACAAATTGGGGTAAGAGAAATTGGTCATAGTACCTGCAAATTACGCTCTCCTAATACATTGTGATGTCATAATGCGGATATATTATGACGTCATAATACATTGTGACGTCATAGTGCATACTAATTAGCATGTCATCATATATTGTGACGTCATAATACTTGCTCATGTTACTCCAGTAGATATGACACAAATTGGGGTAAGAGAAAATGGTCATAATACCTGCAAATTACGCTCTCCTATTACATTGTGATGTCATAATGCGGATACATTATGACGTCATAATACATTGTGACGTCATAGTGCATACCAATTAGCATGTCATCATATATTGTGACGTCATAATACATGCTCATGATACTCCAGTAGATATGACACAAATTGCAGTAAGGGAAATTGGTAATAATAACTGTAAATTACGCTCTCAGTATTGCTTGTAATGTCACAATGCGGATACATTATGACGTCATAATACATTGTGACGTCATAGTGCATACTAATTAGCATGTCATCATATATTGTGACGTCATAATACATGCTCATGATACTCCAGTAGATATGACACAAATTGGGGTAAGTAAAATTGGTCATAATACCTGCAAATTACGCTCCCATAATTCCTTGTGATGTCATAATGCGGATACATTATGACGTCATAATACATTGTGACGTCATAGTGCATACTAGTTAGCATGTCATCATATATTGTGACATCATAATACATGCTCATGATACTCCAGTACATATGACACAAATTGGGGTAAGAGAAATTGGTTATAATACCTGCAAATTACGCTCTCATAATTCCTTGTGATGTCATAATGCGGACACATTATGACGTCATAATACATTGTGACATCATAGTGAATACTAATTAGCATGTCATCATATATTGTGATGTCATAATACATGCTCATGATACTCCAGTACATATGACACAAATTTTGTTAAGGGAAATTGGTCATAATACCTGCAAATTACGCTCACATAATTCCTTGTGATGTCATAATGCGGATACATTATGACGTCATAATGCATTGTGACGTCATAGTGCATACTAATTAGCATGTCATCATATATTGTGACGTCATAATACATGCTCATGATATTCCAGTAGATATGACACAAATTGAGGTAAGAGAAATTGGTCATAATACCTGCAAATTACGCTCTCCTAATACATTGTGATGTCATAATGTGGATACATTATGACGTCATAATACATTGTGAAATCATAGTGCATACTACTTTGCATGTCATCATATATTGTGATGTCATAATACATGCTCATGATACTCCAGTGCATATGACACAAATTGGGTTAAGAGAAATTGGGCATAAAACCTGCAAACTACGCTCTCCTAAAACATTGTGATGTCATAATACGGATACATTATGACGTCATAATACATTGTGACATCATAGTGCATACTAATTAGCATGTCATCATATATTGTGATGTCATAATGCATGCTCAATATACTCCAGTACATATGACACAAATTGGGGTAAGAGAAATTGGTCATAATACCTACAAATTACTCTCTCCTAATTCCTTGTGATATCATAATGCGGATACATTATGACGTCATAATACATTGTGACGTAATAGTGCATACTAATTAGCATGTCATCATATATTGGGACGTCATAATACATGCTCATGATCCTCCAGTAGATATGACACAAATTGGGGTAAGAGAAATTGGTCATAATACTTGCAAATTATGCTCTCATAATTTCTTGTGATGTCATAATGCGGACACATTATGACGTCATAATACATTGTGATATCATAGTGCATACTAATTAGCATGTCATCATATATTGTGACGTCCTGATACATGCTCATGATACTCCAGTAGATATGACACAAATTGGGGTAAGAGAAATTGGTCATAATACCGGCAAATTACGCTCTCATAATACCTTGTGATGTCATAATGCGGATATATTATGATGTCATAATATATTGTGACGTCATAGTGCATACTATTTAGCATGTCATCATATATTGTGACGTCATAATACATGCTCATGATACTCCACTAGAAATGACACAAATTTGGTTAAGAGAAATTGGTCATATTACCTGCAAATTACGCTCTCCTAATACATTGTGATGTCATAATGCGGATACATTATGACGTCATAATACATTGCGACGTCATAGTGCATACTAATTAGCATGTCATCATATATTGTGACGTCATAATACATGCTCATGTTACTCCAGTAGATATCACACAAATTGGGGTAAGAGAAATTGGTCAGAATACCTGCAAATTACGCTCTCCTAATACATTGTGATGTCATAATGTGGATACATTATGACGTCATAATACATTGTGACGTCATAGTGCATACTAATTAGCATGTCATCATATATTGTGATGTCATAATACATGCTCATGACACACCAGTATATATGACATAAATTGGGGTAAGAGAAATTGGTGATAATACCTGCAAATTACGCTCTCATAATTCCTTGTGATGTCATAATGCGGATACATTATGACGTCATAATACATTGTGACGTCATAGCGCATACTAATTAGCATGTTATCATATATTGTGACGTCATAATACATACTCGTGATACTCCAGTAGATATGACACAAATTGTGGTAAGAGAAATTGGTCATAATACCTGCAAATTACGCTCTCCTAATTCCTTGTGATGTCATAATGTGGATACATTATGACATCATAATACATTGTGACATCACAGTGCATACTAATTAGCATGTCATCATATATTGTGACATCATAATACATGCTCATGATTCTGCAGTATATATGACACAAATTTGGGTAAGAGAAATTGGTCATAATACCTGCAAATTACGCTCTCCTATTACATTGTGATGTCATAATGCGGACACATTATGACGTCATAATGCATTGTGACGTCATAGTGCATACTAATTAGCATTTAATCATATATTGTGACGTCATAATACATGCTCATGATACTCCAGTAGATATGACACAAACTGTGGTAAGAGAAATTGGTCATAATACCTGCAAATTACGCTCCCCTAATACATTGTGATGTCATAATGCGGATACGTTATGACGTCATAATACATTGTGACATCATAGTGCATACTAATTAGCATGACATCATATATTGTGACGTCATAATACATGCTCATGATACTCCAGTAGATACGACACAAATTGCGGTAAGGGAAATTGGTCAAAATGCCTGCAAATTACGCTCTCAGTATTTCTTGTAATGTCATAATGTGGATACATTATGACGTCATAATACATTGTGACGTCATAGAGCATACTAATTGGCATGTCATCATATATTGTGACGTCATAATGCATGCTAATGATACTCCAGTAGATATGACACAAATTGGGGTAAGTAAAATTGGTCATAACACCTGCAAATTACGCTCTCATAATTCCTAGTGATGTCATAATGCAGATACATTATGATGTCATAATACATTGTGATGTCATACTGCATACTAGTTAGCATGTCATCATATATTGTGACGTCATAATACATGCTCATGATACTCCAGTAGAAATGACACAAATTGGGTTAAGAGAAATTCGTCATAATACCTGCAAATTACGCTCTCATAATTCCTTCTGATGTCATAATGTGGATACATTATGACGTCATAATGCATTGTGACGTCATAGTGCATACTAATTAGCATGTCATCATATATTGTGACGTCATAATACATGCTCATGATACTACAGTAGATATGACACAAATTGGGGTAAGAGAAATTGGTCATAATACCTGCAAATTACGCTCTCCTAATTCCTTGTGATGTCATAATGTGGATACATTATGACGTCATAATACATTGTGACATCATAGTGCATACTAATTAGCATGTCATCATATATTGTGACGTCATAATACATGCTCATGATACTGCATTATATATGACACAAATTTGGGTAAGAGAAATTGGTCATAATACCTGCAAATTACGCTCTCCTATTACATTGTGATGTCATAATGCGGACACATTATGACGTCATAATACATTGTGACGTCATAGTGCATACTAATTAGCATGTAATCATATATTGTGACGTCATAATACATGCTCATGATACTCCAGTAGATATGACACAAACTGTGGTAAGACAAATTGGTCATAATACCTGCAAATTACGCTCCCCTATTACATTGTGATGTCATAATGCGGATACATTATGACGTCATAATACATTGTGACATCATAGTGCATACTAATTAGCATGTCATCATATATTGTGACGTCATAATACATGCTCATGATACTCCAGTAGATACGACACAAATTGCAGTAAGGGAAATTGGTCATAATGCCTGCAAATTACGCTCTCAGTATTTCTTGTAATGTCATAATGTGGATACATTATGACGTCATAATACATTGTGACGTCATAGAGCATACTAATTAGCATGTCATCCTATATTGTGACGTCATAATACATGCTCATGATACTCCAGTAGATATGACACAAATTGGGGTAAGTAAAATTGGTCATAACACCTGCAAATTACGCTCTCATAATTCCTAGTGATGTCATAATGCAGATACATTATGATGTCATAATACATTGTGATGTCATACTGCATACTGGTTAGCATGTCATCATATATTGTGACGTCATAATACATGCTCATGATACTCCAGTAGAAATGACACAAATTGGGGTAAGAGAAATTCGTCATAATACCTGCAAATTACGCTCTCATAATTCCTTGTGATGTCATAATGCGGATACATTATGACGTCATAATGCATTGTGACGTCATAGTGCATACTAATTAGCATGTCATCATATATTGTGACGTCATAATACATGCTCATGATATTCCAGTACATATAACACAAATTGGGGTAAGAGAAATTGGTCATAATACCTGCAAATTACGCTCTCCTAATACATTGTGATGTCATAATGCGGATACATTATGACGTCATAATACATTGTGAAATCATAGTGCATACTACTTAGCATGTCATCATATATTGTGATGTCATAATACATGCTCATGATACTCCAGTACATATGACACAAATTGTGTTAAGAGAAATTGGTCATAATACCTGCAAATTACGGTCTCCTAAAACATTGTGATGTCATAATGCGGATGCATTATGACGTCATAATACATTGGGACATCATAGTGCACACTAATTAGCATGTCATCATATATTGTGATGTCATAATGCATGCTCCTGTTACTCCAGTAGATATGACACAAATTGGGGTAAGAGAAATTGGTCATAATACCTGCAAACTACGCTCTCCTAATTCCTTGTGATGTCATAATGCGGATACATTATGACATCATAATACATTGTGACGTCACAGTGCATACTAATTAGCATGTCATCATATATTGTGACGTCATAATACGTGCTCATGATACTCCAGTAGATATGACACAAATTGGGGTAAGAGAAATTGGTCATAATAATTGCAAATTACGCTCTCATAATTCCTTGTGATGTCATAATGCGGACACATTATGACATCATAATACATTGTGACATCATAGTGCATACTAATTAGCATGACATTATATATTGTGACGTCATAATACATGCTCAAGATACTCCAGTAGATATGACACAAATTGGGGTAAGAAAAATTGGTCATAATACCTGCAAATTAGGCTCTCATAATTCCTTGTGATGTCATAATGCGGATACATTGTTATGCCATAATATATTGTGACGTCATAGTGCATACTAATTAGCATGTCATCATATATTGTGACATCATAATACATGCTCATGATACTCCTGTATATATGACACAAATTGGGGTAAGAGAAATTGGTCATAATACCTGCAAATTATGCTCCCCTATTAAATTGTGATGTCATAATGCGGATACATTATGACGTCATAATATATTGTGACATCATAGTGCATACTAATTAGCATGTCATCATATATTGTGACGTCATAATACATGCTCATGATCCTCCAGTAGATATGACACAAATTGCGGTAAGGGAAATTGGTCCTAATACCTGCAAATTACGCTCTCATTATTTCTTGTAATGTCATTATGTGGATACATTATGACGTCAGAATACAATGTGACGTCATAGTTCATACTAATTAGCATGTCATCATATATTGTGACGTCATAATACATGCTCATGATACTCCAGTAGATATGACACAAATTGGGGTAAGTAAAATTGGTTGTAATACCTGCAAATTACGCTCTCATAATTCCTTGTGATGTCATAATGCGGATACATTATGATGTCATAATACATTGTGACATCATAGTGCATACTAGTTAGCATGTCATCATATATTTTGACGTCATAATACATGCTCATGATACTCCAGTAGAAATGACACAAATTGGGTTAAGAGAAATTCGTCATAATACCTGCAAATTACGCTCTCATAATCCCTTGTGATGTCATAATGCGGATACATTATGACGTCATAATGCATTGTGACGTCATAGTGCCTACTAATTAGCATGTCATCATATATTGTGACGTCATATTACATGCTCATGATATTCCAGTAGATATGACACAAATTGGGGTAAGTGAAATTGGTCATAATACCTGCAAATTACGCTCTCATAATTCCTTGAGATGTAATAATGCAGATACATTATGACGTCATAATATATTGTGACGTTATAGTGCATACTAATTAGCATGTCATCATATATTGTGACGTCATAATACATGCTCATAATACTCCAGTAGATATGACACAAATTGTGGTAAGAGAAATTGGTCATAATACCTGCAGATTACGCTCTCCTAATACATTGTGATGTCATAATGCGGATACATTATGACGTCATAATACATTGTGACGTCATAGTGCATACTAATTAGCATGTCATCATACATTGTGATGTCATAATACATGCTCATGATACTCCAGTACATATGACACAAATTGTGTTAAGAGAAATTGGTCATAATACCTGCAAATTACGCTCTCCTAAAACATTGTGATGTCATAATGCGGATACATTATGACGTCAGAATACATTGTGACGTCATAGTGCATACTAATTAGCATGTCATCATATATTGTGACGTCATAATACATGCTCATGATCCTCCAGTAGATATGACACAAATTGGGGTAAGAGAAATTGGTCATAATACCTGCAAATTACGCTCTCATAATTCCTTGTGATGTCATAATGCGGACACATTATGACGTCATAATAAATTGTGATGTCATAGTGCATACTAATTAGGATGTCATCATATATTTTGACTTCATAATACATGCTCATGATACTCCAGTAGATATGACACAAATTGGGGTAAGAAAAATTGGTCATAATACATGCAAATTAGGCTCTCATAATTCCTTGTGATGTCATAATGTGGATACATTAAGATGTCATGATACATTGTGACGTCATAGTGCATACTAATTAGCATGTCATCATATATTGTGACGTCATAATACATGCTCATGATACTCCAGCACATATGACACAAATTGTGTTAAGAGAAATTGGTCATAATACCTGCAAATTACGGTCTCCAAAACATTGTGATGTCATAATGCGGATACATTATGACGTCATAATACATTGTGACATCATAGTGCATACTAATTAGCATGTCATCATATATTGTGATGTCATAATGCATGCTCATGATACTCCAGTAGATATGACACAAATTGGGGTAAGACAAATTGGTCATAATACATGCAAATTAGGCTCTCATAATTCCTTGTGATGTCATAATGTGGATACATTAAGATGTCATGATACATTGTGACGTCATAGTGCATACTAATTAGCATGTCATCATATATTGTGACGTCATAATACATGCTCATGATACTCCAGTACATATGACACAAATTGTGTTAAGAGAAATTGGTCATAATACCTGCAAATTACGGTCTCCAAAACATTGTGATGTCATAATGCGGATACATTATGACGTCATAATACATTGTGAAGTCATAATGCATAGTAATTAGCCTGTCATCATATATTGTGACGTCAAAATACAAGCTCATGATACTCCAGTAGATATGACACAAATTGTGGCAAGAAAATTTGGTCATAATACCTGCAAACTACGCTCTCATAATTCCTTGTGATGTCATAATGCGGATACATTATGATGTCATAATACATTGTGACGTCATAGTGAATACTAATTAGCATGTCATCATATATTGTGACGTCATAATACTTGCTCATGATACTCCAGTAGATATGACACAAATTGGGGTAAGAGAAAATGGTCATAATACCTGCAAATTACGCTCTCATAATTCCTTGTGATGTCATAATGCGGATACAATATGACGTCATAATACATAGTGATGCCATAGTGCATTGTAATTAGCATGTCATCATATATTGTGATGTCATAATACATGCGCATGATACTCCAGTACATACGACACAATTTGGGTTAAGAGAAATTGGTCATAATACCTGCAAATTACGCTCTCCTAAAACATTGTGATGTCATAATGCGGATACATTATGACATCATAATACATTGTGATGTCACAGTGCATACTGATTAGCATGTCACCATATATTGTGACGTCATAATACATACTCATGATATTCCAGTAGATATGACACAAATTGGGGTAAGAGAAATTGGTCATAATACCTGCAAATTACGCTCTCCTAATTCCTTGTGATATCATAATGCGGATACATTATGACGTCATAATACATTGCGACATCATAGTGCATACTAATTAGCATGTCATCATATATTGTGACGTCATAATACTTGCTCATGATACTCCAGTAGATATGACACAAATTGGGGTAAGAGAAAATGGTCATAATACCTGCAAATTACGCTCTCCTATTACATTGTTATGTCATAATGCGGATACATTATGACGTCATAATACATTGTGACGTCATAGTGAATACTAATTAGCATGTCATCATATATTGTGACGTCATAATACATGCTCATGATACTCCAGTAGATACGACACAAATTGCGGTAAGAGAAATTAGTCATAATACCTGCAAATTACGCTCTCCTAATACTTTGTGATGTCATAATGCGGATACATTATGACATCATAATACATTGCGACGTCATAGTGCATACTAATTAGCATGTCATCATATATTGTGACGTCATAATACATGCTCATGATACTCCAGTAGATATGACACAAATTGCGGTAAGGGAAATTCGACAAAATACCTGCAAATTACGCTCTCATTATTTCTTGTGATGTCATAATGCGGATACATTATGACGTCATAATACATTGTGGCCTCATAGTGCATACTAATTAGCATGTCATCATATATTGTGACGTCATAATACATGCTCATGATACTCCAGTAGATTTGACACAAATTGGGGTAAGAGAAATTGGTCATAGTACCTGCAAATTACGCTCTCCTAATACATTGTGATGTCATAATGCGGATATATTATGACGTCATAATACATTGTGACGTCATAGTGCATACTAATTAGCATGTCATCATATATTGTGACGTCATAATACTTGCTCATGTTACTCCAGTAGATATGACACAAATTGGGGTAAGAGAAAATGGTCATAATACCTGCAAATTACGCTCTCCTATTACATTGTGATGTCATAATGCGGATACATTATGACGTCATAATACATTGTGACGTCATAGTGCATACCAATTAGCATGTCATCATATATTGTGACGTCATAATACATGCTCATGATACTCCAGTAGATATGACACAAATTGCAGTAAGGGAAATTGGTAATAATAACTGTAAATTACGCTCTCAGTATTGCTTGTAATGTCACAATGCGGATACATTATGACGTCATAATACATTGTGACGTCATAGTGCATACTAATTAGCATGTCATCATATATTGTGACGTCATAATACATGCTCATGATACTCCAGTAGATATGACACAAATTGGGGTAAGTAAAATTGGTCATAATACCTGCAAATTACGCTCCCATAATTCCTTGTGATGTCATAATGCGGATACATTATGACGTCATAATACATTGTGACGTCATAGTGCATACTAGTTAGCATGTCATCATATATTGTGACATCATAATACATGCTCATGATACTCCAGTACATATGACACAAATTGGGGTAAGAGAAATTGGTTATAATACCTGCAAATTACGCTCTCATAATTCCTTGTGATGTCATAATGCGGACACATTATGACGTCATAATACATTGTGACATCATAGTGAATACTAATTAGCATGTCATCATATATTGTGATGTCATAATACATGCTCATGATACTCCAGTACATATGACACAAATTTTGTTAAGGGAAATTGGTCATAATACCTGCAAATTACGCTCACATAATTCCTTGTGATGTCATAATGCGGATACATTATGACGTCATAATGCATTGTGACGTCATAGTGCATACTAATTAGCATGTCATCATATATTGTGACGTCATAATACATGCTCATGATATTCCAGTAGATATGACACAAATTGAGGTAAGAGAAATTGGTCATAATACCTGCAAATTACGCTCTCCTAATACATTGTGATGTCATAATGTGGATACATTATGACGTCATAATACATTGTGAAATCATAGTGCATACTACTTTGCATGTCATCATATATTGTGATGTCATAATACATGCTCATGATACTCCAGTGCATATGACACAAATTGGGTTAAGAGAAATTGGGCATAAAACCTGCAAACTACGCTCTCCTAAAACATTGTGATGTCATAATACGGATACATTATGACGTCATAATACATTGTGACATCATAGTGCATACTAATTAGCATGTCATCATATATTGTGATGTCATAATGCATGCTCAATATACTCCAGTACATATGACACAAATTGGGGTAAGAGAAATTGGTCATAATACCTACAAATTACTCTCTCCTAATTCCTTGTGATGTCATAATGCGGATACATTATGACGTCATAATACATTGTGACGTAATAGTGCATACTAATTAGCATGTCATCATATATTGGGACGTCATAATACATGCTCATGATCCTCCAGTAGATATGACACAAATTGGGGTAAGAGAAATTGGTCATAATACTTGCAAATTATGCTCTCATAATTTCTTGTGATGTCATAATGCGGACACATTATGACGTCATAATACATTGTGATATCATAGTGCATACTAATTAGCATGTCATCATATATTGTGACGTCCTGATACATGCTCATGATACTCCAGTAGATATGACACAAATTGGGGTAAGAGAAATTGGTCATAATACCGGCAAATTACGCTCTCATAATACCTTGTGATGTCATAATGCGGATATATTATGATGTCATAATATATTGTGACGTCATAGTGCATACTATTTAGCATGTCATCATATATTGTGACGTCATAATACATGCTCATGATACTCCACTAGAAATGACACAAATTTGGTTAAGAGAAATTGGTCATATTACCTGCAAATTACGCTCTCCTAATACATTGTGATGTCATAATGCGGATACATTATGACGTCATAATACATTGCGACGTCATAGTGCATACTAATTAGCATGTCATCATATATTGTGACGTCATAATACATGCTCATGTTACTCCAGTAGATATCACACAAATTGGGGTAAGAGAAATTGGTCAGAATACCTGCAAATTACGCTCTCCTAATACATTGTGATGTCATAATGTGGATACATTATGACGTCATAATACATTGTGACGTCATAGTGCATACTAATTGGCATGTCAACATATATTGTGACATCATAATACAAGCTCATGATACTCCAGTACATATGACACAAATTGGGGTAAGAGAAATTGGTCATAATACCTGCAAATTACGCTCTCCTATTACATTGTGATGTCATAATGCGGATACATTATGACGTCATAATACATTGTGACGTCATAGTGCATACTAATCAGCATGTCACCATATATTGTGACGTCATAATTCATGCTCATGATACTCCAGTAGATATGACACAAATTGGGGTAAGAGAAATTGGTCATAATACCTGCAAATTACGCTCTCATAATTCCTTGTGATGCCATAATGCGGATACATTATGACGTCATAATACATTGAGATGTCATAGTGCATACTAATTAGCATGTCATCATGTATTGTGATGTCACAATACATGCTCATGATACTCCAGTACATATGACACAAATTGGGTTAAGAGAAGTTGGTCATAATACCTGCAAATTACGCTCTCCTAAAACATTGTGATGCCATAATGCGGATACATTATGACATCATAATGCATTGTGACGTCATAGTGCATACTAATTAGCATGTCATCATATATTGTGACGTCATAATACATGCTCATGATACTCCAGTACATATGACACAATTTGTGTTAAGAGAAATTGGTCATAATACCTGCAAATTACGGTCTCCTAAACATTGTGATGTCATAATGCGGATACATTATGACGTCATAATACATTGTGACATCATAGTGCATACTAATTAGCATGTCATCATATATTGTGATGTCATAATGCATGCTCATGATACTCCAGTAGATATGACACAAATTGGGGTAAGAGAAATTGGTCATAATACCTGGAAATTACGCTCTCCTAATTCCTTGTGATGTCATAATGTGGATACATTATGACGTCATAATACATTGTGACATCATACTGCATACTAATTAGCATGTCATCATATATTGTGACGTCATAATACATGCTCATGATACTGCAGTATATATGACACAAATTTGGGTAAGAGAAATTGGTCATAATACCTGCAAATTACGCTTTCCTACTACATTGTGATGTCATAATGCGGACACATTATGACGTCATAATACATTGTGACGTTATAGTGCATGCTAATTAGCATGTAATCATATATTGTGACGTCATAATACATGCTCATGATACTCCAGTAGATATGACACAAAATGTGGTAAGAGAAATTGGTCATAATACCTGCAAATTACGCTCCCCTAATACATTGTGATGTCATATTGCGGATACATTATGACGTCATAATACATTGTGACATCATAGTGCATACTAATTAGCATGTCATCATATATTGTGACGTCATAATACATGCTCATGATACTCCAGTAGATACGACACAGATTGCGGTAAGGGAAATTGGTCATAATACCTGCAAATTACGCTCTCAGTATTTCTTGTAATGTCATAATGTGGATACATTATGACGTCATAATACATTGTGACGTCATAGTGCATACTGATTAGCATGACATCATATATTGTGATGTCATAATACATGCTCATGATACTCCAGTAGATATGACACAAATTGGGGTAAGTAAAATTGGTCATAATACCTGCAAATTACGCTCTCATAATTCCTAGTGATGTCATAATGCGGATACATTACGATGTCATAATACATTGTGATGTCATACTGCATACTAGTTAGCATGTCATCATATATTGTGACGTCATAATACATGCTCATGATACTCCAGTAGAAATGACACAAATTGGGTTAAGAGAAATTCGTCATAATACCTGCAAATTACGCTCTCATAATTCCTTGTGATGTCATAATGCGGATACATTATGACGCCATAATGCATTGTGACGTCATTGTGCATACTAATTAGCATGTCATCATATATTGTGACGTCATAATACATGCTCATGATATTCCAGTAGATATAATACAAATTGGGGTAAGAGAAATTGGTCATAATACCTGGAAATTACGCTCTCCTAATACATTGTGATGTCATAATGCGGATACATTATGATGTCATAATACATTGTGACGTCATAGTGCATACTAATTAGCATGTCATCATATATTGTGATGTCATAATACATGCTCATGACACTCCAGTAGATATGACACAAATTGGGTTAAGAGAAATTGGTCATAATACCTGCACACTGCGCTCTCCTAAAACATTGTGATGTCATAATGCGGATACTTTATGACGTCATAATACATTGTGACGTCATAGTGCATACTAATTAGCATGTCATCATATATTGTGATGTCATAATACATGCTCATGACACTCCAGTATATATGACACAGATTGGGGTAAGAGAAATTGGTGATAATACCTGCAAATTACGCTCTCATTATTCCTTGTGATATCATAATGCGGATACATTATGACGTCATAATACATTGTGACGTCATAGTGCATACTAATTAGCATGTCATCATATATTGTGACGTCATAATACATACTCGTGATACTCCAGTACATATGACACAAATTGTGGTAAGAGAAATTGGTCATAATACCTCAAATTACGCTCTCCTAATTCCTTGTGATGTCATAATGTGGATACATTATGACGTCATAATACATTGTGACGTCATAGTGCATACTAATCAGCATGTCATCATATATTGTGACGTCATAATACATGCTCATGATACTGCAGTATATATGACACAAATTTGGGTAAGAGAAATTGGTCATAATACCTGCAAATTACGCTCTCCTATTACATTGTGATGTCTTAATGCGGATACATTATGACGTCATAATACATTGCGACATCATAGTGCATACTAATTAGCATGTCATCATATATTGTGACGTCATAATACTTGCTCATGATACTCCAGTAGATATGACACAAATTGGGGTAAGAGAAAATGGTCATAATACCTGCAAATTACGCTCTCCTATTACATTGTTATGTCATAATGCGGATACATTATGACGTCATAATACATTGTGACGTCATAGTGAATACTAATTAGCATGTCATCATATATTGTGACGTCATAATACATGCTCATGATACTCCAGTAGATACGACACAAATTGCGGTAAGAGAAATTAGTCATAATACCTGCAAATTACGCTCTCCTAATACTTTGTGATGTCATAATGCGGATACATTATGACGTCATAATACATTGCGACGTCATAGTGCATACTAATTAGCATGTCATCATATATTGTGACGTCATAATACATGCTCATGATACTCCAGTAGATATGACACAAATTGCGGTAAGGGAAATTCGACAAAATACCTGCAAATTACGCTCTCATTATTTCTTGTGATGTCATAATGCGGATACATTATGACGTCATAATACATTGTGCCCTCATAGTGCATACTAATTAGCATGTCATCATATATTGTGACGTCATAATACATGCTCATGATACTCCAGTAGATTTGACACAAATTGGGGTAAGAGAAATTGGTCATAGTACCTGCAAATTACGCTCTCCTAATACATTGTGATGTCATAATGCGGATATATTATGACGTCATAATACATTGTGACGTCATAGTGCATACTAATTAGCATGTCATCATATATTGTGACGTCATAATACTTGCTCATGTTACTCCAGTAGATATGACACAAATTGGGGTAAGAGAAAATGGTCATAATACCTGCAAATTACGCTCTCCTATTACATTGTGATGTCATAATGCGGATACATTATGACGTCATAATACATTGTGACGTCATAGTGCATACCAATTAGCATGTCATCATATATTGTGACGTCATAATACATGCTCATGATACTCCAGTAGATATGACACAAATTGCAGTAAGGGAAATTGGTAATAATAACTGTAAATTACGCTCTCAGTATTGCTTGTAATGTCACAATGCGGATACATTATGACGTCATAATACATTGTGACGTCATAGTGCATACTAATTAGCATGTCATCATATATTGTGACGTCATAATACATGCTCATGATACTCCAGTAGATATGACACAAATTGGGGTAAGTAAAATTGGTCATAATACCTGCAAATTACGCTCCCATAATTCCTTGTGATGTCATAATGCGGATACATTATGACGTCATAATACATTGTGACGTCATAGTGCATACTAGTTAGCATGTCATCATATATTGTGACATCATAATACATGCTCATGATACTCCAGTACATATGACACAAATTGGGGTAAGAGAAATTGGTTATAATACCTGCAAATTACGCTCTCATAATTCCTTGTGATGTCATAATGCGGACACATTATGACGTCATAATACATTGTGACATCATAGTGAATACTAATTAGCATGTCATCATATATTGTGATGTCATAATACATGCTCATGATACTCCAGTACATATGACACAAATTTTGTTAAGGGAAATTGGTCATAATACCTGCAAATTACGCTCACATAATTCCTTGTGATGTCATAATGCGGATACATTATGACGTCATAATGCATTGTGACGTCATAGTGCATACTAATTAGCATGTCATCATATATTGTGACGTCATAATACATGCTCATGATATTCCAGTAGATATGACACAAATTGAGGTAAGAGAAATTGGTCATAATACCTGCAAATTACGCTCTCCTAATACATTGTGATGTCATAATGTGGATACATTATGACGTCATAATACATTGTGAAATCATAGTGCATACTACTTTGCATGTCATCATATATTGTGATGTCATAATACATGCTCATGATACTCCAGTGCATATGACACAAATTGGGTTAAGAGAAATTGGGCATAAAACCTGCAAACTACGCTCTCCTAAAACATTGTGATGTCATAATACGGATACATTATGACGTCATAATACATTGTGACATCATAGTGCATACTAATTAGCATGTCATCATATATTGTGATGTCATAATGCATGCTCAATATACTCCAGTACATATGACACAAATTGGGGTAAGAGAAATTGGTCATAATACCTACAAATTACTCTCTCCTAATTCCTTGTGATGTCATAATGCGGATACATTATGACGTCATAATATATTGTGACGTAATAGTGCATACTAATTAGCATGTCATCATATATTGGGACGTCATAATACATGCTCATGATCCTCCAGTAGATATGACACAAATTGGGGTAAGAGAAATTGGTCATAATACTTGCAAATTATGCTCTCATAATTTCTTGTGATGTCATAATGCGGACACATTATGACGTCATAATACATTGTGATATCATAGTGCATACTAATTAGCATGTCATCATATATTGTGACGTCCTGATACATGCTCATGATACTCCAGTAGATATGACACAAATTGGGGTAAGAGAAATTGGTCATAATACCGGCAAATTACGCTCTCATAATACCTTGTGATGTCATAATGCGGATATATTATGATGTCATAATATATTGTGACGTCATAGTGCATACTATTTAGCATGTCATCATATATTGTGACGTCATAATACATGCTCATGATACTCCACTAGAAATGACACAAATTTGGTTAAGAGAAATTGGTCATATTACCTGCAAATTACGCTCTCCTAATACATTGTGATGTCATAATGCGGATACATTATGACGTCATAATACATTGCGACGTCATAGTGCATACTAATTAGCATGTCATCATATATTGTGACGTCATAATACATGCTCATGTTACTCCAGTAGATATCACACAAATTGGGGTAAGAGAAATTGGTCAGAATACCTGCAAATTACGCTCTCCTAATACATTGTGATGTCATAATGTGGATACATTATGACGTCATAATACATTGTGACGTCATAGTGCATACTAATTGGCATGTCAACATATATTGTGACATCATAATACAAGCTCATGATACTCCAGTACATATGACACAAATTGGGGTAAGAGAAATTGGTCATAATACCTGCAAATTACGCTCTCCTATTACATTGTGACGTCATAATGCGGATACATTATGACGTCATAATACATTGTGACGTCATAGTGCATACTAATCAGCATGTCACCATATATTGTGACGTCATAATTCATGCTCATGATACTCCAGTAGATATGACACAAATTGGGGTAAGAGAAATTGGTCATAATACCTGCAAATTACGCTCTCATAATTCCTTGTGATGCCATAATGCGGATACATTATGACGTCATAATACATTGAGATGTCATAGTGCATACTAATTAGCATGTCATCATGTATTGTGATGTCACAATACATGCTCATGATACTCCAGTACATATGACACAAATTGGGTTAAGAGAAGTTGGTCATAATACCTGCAAATTACGCTCTCCTAAAACATTGTGATGCCATAATGCGGATACATTATGACATCATAATGCATTGTGACGTCATAGTGCATACTAATTAGCATGTCATCATATATTGTGACGTCATAATACATGCTCATGATACTCCAGTACATATGACACAATTTGTGTTAAGAGAAATTGGTCATAATACCTGCAAATTACGGTCTCCTAAACATTGTGATGTCATAATGCGGATACATTATGACGTCATAATACATTGTGACGTCATAGTGCATACTAATTAGCATGTCATCATATATTGTGATGTCATAATGCATGCTCATGATACTCCAGTAGATATGACACAAATTGGGGTAAGAGAAATTGGTCATAATACCTGGAAATTACGCTCTCCTAATTCCTTGTGATGTCATAATGTGGATACATTATGACGTCATAATACATTGTGACATCATACTGCATACTAATTAGCATGTCATCATATATTGTGACGTCATAATACATGCTCATGATACTGCAGTATATATGACACAAATTTGGGTAAGAGAAATTGGTCATAATACCTGCAAATTACGCTTTCCTATTACATTGTGATGTCATAATGCGGACACATTATGACGTCATAATACATTGTGACGTTATAGTGCATGCTAATTAGCATGTAATCATATATTGTGACGTCATAATACATGCTCATGATACTCCAGTAGATATGACACAAAATGTGGTAAGAGAAATTGGTCATAATACCTGCAAATTACGCTCCCCTAATACATTGTGATGTCATATTGCGGATACATTATGACGTCATAATACATTGTGACATCATAGTGCATACTAATTAGCATGTCATCATATATTGTGACGTCATAATACATGCTCATGATACTCCAGTAGATACGACACAGATTGCGGTAAGGGAAATTGGTCATAATACCTGCAAATTACGCTCTCAGTATTTCTTGTAATGTCATAATGTGGATACATTATGACGTCATAATACATTGTGACGTCATAGTGCATACTGATTAGCATGACATCATATATTGTGATGTCATAATACATGCTCATGATACTCCAGTAGATATGACACAAATTGGGGTAAGTAAAATTGGTCATAATACCTGCAAATTACGCTCTCATAATTCCTAGTGATGTCATAATGCGGATACATTACGATGTCATAATACATTGTGATGTCATACTGCATACTAGTTAGCATGTCATCATATATTGTGACGTCATAATACATGCTCATGATACTCCAGTAGAAATGACACAAATTGGGTTAAGAGAAATTCGTCATAATACCTGCAAATTACGCTCTCATAATTCCTTGTGATGTCATAATGCGGATACATTATGACGCCATAATGCATTGTGACGTCATTGTGCATACTAATTAGCATGTCATCATATATTGTGACGTCATAATACATGCTCATGATATTCCAGTAGATATAATACAAATTGGGGTAAGAGAAATTGGTCATAATACCTGGAAATTACGCTCTCCTAATACATTGTGATGTCATAATGCGGATACATTATGATGTCATAATACATTGTGACGTCATAGTGCATACTAATTAGCATGTCATCATATATTGTGATGTCATAATACATGCTCATGACACTCCAGTAGATATGACACAAATTGGGTTAAGAGAAATTGGTCATAATACCTGCACACTGCGCTCTCCTAAAACATTGTGATGTCATAATGCGGATACTTTATGACGTCATAATACATTGTGACGTCATAGTGCATACTAATTAGCATGTCATCATATATTGTGATGTCATAATACATGCTCATGACACTCCAGTATATATGACACAGATTGGGGTAAGAGAAATTGGTGATAATACCTGCAAATTACGCTCTCATTATTCCTTGTGATATCATAATGCGGATACATTATGACGTCATAATACATTGTGACGTCATAGTGCATACTAATTAGCATGTCATCATATATTGTGACGTCATAATACATACTCGTGATACTCCAGTACATATGACACAAATTGTGGTAAGAGAAATTGGTCATAATACCTCAAATTACGCTCTCCTAATTCCTTGTGATGTCATAATGTGGATACATTATGACGTCATAATACATTGTGACGTCATAGTGCATACTAATCAGCATGTCATCATATATTGTGACGTCATAATACATGCTCATGATACTGCAGTATATATGACACAAATTTGGGTAAGAGAAATTGGTCATAATACCTGCAAATTACGCTCTCCTATTACATTGTGATGTCTTAATGCGGATACATTATGACGTCATAATACATTGTGACGTCATAGTGCATACTAATTAGCATGTAATCATATATTGTGATGTCGTAATACATGCTCATGATACTCCTGTACATATGACACAAACTGTGGTAAGAGAAATTGGTCATAATACCTGCAAATTACGCTCTCCTAAAACATTGTGATGACGTAATGCGGATACATTATGACGTCATAATACATTGTGACATCATAGTGCATACTAATTAGCATGTCATCATATATTGTGATGTCATAATGCATGCTCATGACACTCCAGTATATATGACATAAATTGGGGTAAGAGAAATTGGTCATAATACCTGCAAATTACGCTCTCCTAATTCCTTGTGATGTCATAATGCGGATACATTATGACGTCATAATACATTGTGACGTCATAGTGCATACTAATTAGCATGTCATCATATATTGTGATGTCATAATGCATGCTCATGTTACTCCAGTAGATATGACACAAATTGGGGTAAGAGAAATTGGTCATAATACCTGCAAATTACGCTCTCATAATTCCTTGTGATGTCATAATGCGGACACATTATGACATCATAATACATTGTGACATCATAGTGCATACTAATTAGCATGATATCATATATTGTGACATCATAATACATGCTCAAGATACTCCAGTAGATATGACACAAATTGGGGTAAAAAAAATTGGTCATAATACCCGCAAATTAGGCTCTCATAATTCCTTGTGATGTCATAATGTGGATATATTATGATGTCATAATACATTGTGACGTCATAGTGCATACTAATTAGCATGTCTTCATATATTGTGACATCATAATACATGCTCATGATACTCCAGTAGATATGACACAATTTGGGGTAAGAGAAATTGTTCATAATACCTGCAAATTACGCTCCCCTAATTCCTTGTGATGTCAAAATATGGATACATTATGACGTCATAATACATTGTGACATCATAGTGCATACTAATTAGCATGTCATCATACATTGTGACGTCATGATACATGCTCATGATACTCCAGTAGATATGACACAAATTGTGGTAAGAGAAAATGGTCATAATACCTGCAAATTGCGCTCTCATAATATATTGTGTTGTCATAATGCGGATGCATTATGACGTCATAATACATTGTGACGTTATAGTGCATACTATTTAGCATGTCATCATATATTGTGACGTCATAATACATGCTCATGGTCCTCCAGTAGATATGACACAAATTGGGGTAAGAGAAATTGGTCATAATATCTGCAAATTACGCTCTCATAATGCCTTGTGATGTCATAATGTGGATAAATTATGACGTCATAATACATTGTGACATCATAGTGCATACTAATTAACATGTCATCATATATTGTGACGTCATAATACATGCTCATGATACTCCAGTAGATATGACACAATTTGTGGTATGAGAAATTGGTCACAATACCTGCAAATTACACTCTCATAATTCCTTGTGATGTCATAATGCGGATACATTATGATGTCATAATACATTGTGACGTCATAGTGCACACTAAATAGCATGTCATCATATATTGTGACGTCATAATACTTGCTCATGATACTCCAGTAGATATGACACAAATTGTGGTAAGAGAAAATGGTCATAATACCTGCAAATTACGCTCTCCTATTACATTGTGACGTCATAATGCGGATACATTGTGACGTCATAATACGTTGTGACTTCATAGTGCATACTAATTACCATGTCATCATATATTGTGACGTCATAATACATGCTCATGATACTCCAGTAGATTTGACACAAATTGGGGTAAGAGAAATTGGTCATAATACCTGCAAATTACGCTCTCTTAATTCCTTGTGATGTCATAATGTGGATACATTATGACGTCATAAAACATTGTGACGTTATAGTGCATACTATTTAGCATGTCATCATATATTGTGACGTGATAATACATGCTCAAGATACTCCAGTAGATATGACACAAATTGGGGTAAGAGAAATTGGTCATAATACCTGCAAATTACGCTCTCTTAATTCCTTGTGATGTCATAATGCGGACACATTATGACGTCATAATACATTGCGACAACATAGTGCATACTTATTAGCATGTCATCATATATTGTGACGTCATAATACATGCTCATGATACTCCAGTAGATATGACAAAAATTGGGGTAAGGGAAATTGGTCATAATACCTGCAAATTACGCTCTCATAATTCCTTGTGATGTCATAATGCGGATACATTATGATGTCATAATACATTGTGACGTCATAGTGCATACTAATTAGCATGTCATCATATATTGTGACGTCATAATACATGCTCATGATACTCCAGTAGATATGACACAAATTGGGGTAAGAGAAATTGGTCATAATATCTGCAAATTACGCTCTCATGATTCCTTGTGATGTCATAATGCGACTACTTTATGACGTCATAATACATTGTGATGTTACAGTGCCTACTAATTAGCATGACATCATATATTGTGACATCATAATACATGCTCATGTTACTCCAGTAGATATGACACAAATTGGGGTAAGAGAAATTGGTCATAATACCTGCAAATTACGAACTCCTAATTCCTTGTGATGTCATAATGCGGATACATTATGACGTCATAATACATTGTGACATCATAGTGCATACTAATTAGCATGTCATCATATATTGTGACGTCATAATACATGCTCATGATACTCCATTAGATATGACACAAATTGGGGTAAGAGAAAATGGTCATAGTACCTGCAAATTACGCTCTCCTATTACATTGTGATGTCATAATGCGGACACATTATGACGTCATAATACATTGTGACGTCATAGTGCATACTAATTACCATGTCATCATATATTGTGACGTCATAATACATGCTCATGATACTCCAGTAGATTTGACACAAATTGGGGTAAGAGAAATTGGTCATGTACCTGCAAATTATGCTCTCCTAATACATTGTGATGTCATAATGCGGATACATTATGACGTCATAATATATTGTGACGTCATAGTGCATACTAATTAGCATGTCATCATATATTGTGACGTCATAATACACGCTCATGATACTCCAGTAGATATGGCACAAATTGGGGTAAGAGAAATTGGTCATAATGCCTGCAAATTACGCTCTCATAATTCCTTGTGATGTCATAATGCGGACACATTATGACCTCATAATACATTGTGACGTCATAGTGAATACTAATTAGCATGTCATCATATATTGAGATGTCATAATACATGCTCATGATACTCCAGTACATATGACCAAATTGGGTTAAGAGAAATTGGTCATAATACCTGCAAATTACGCTCTCCTAAAACATTGTGATGTCATAATGCGGATACATTATGACGTCATAATACAGTGTGAAGTCATAGTGCATACTTATTAGCATGTCATCATGTATTGTGACGTCATAATACATGCTCATGATACTCCAGTAGATATGACACAATTTGGGGTTTGAGAAATTGGTCATAATACCTGCAAATTACACTCTCATAATTCCTTGTGATGTCATAATGCGGATACATTATGATGTCACAATACATTGTGTCGTGATAGAGCACACTAAATAGCATGTCATCCTATATTGTGACATCATAATACTTGCTCATGATACTCCAGTAGATATGACACAAATTGGGGTAAGAGAAAATGGTCATAATACCTGCAAATTACGCTCTCCTATTACATTGTGATGTCATAATGCGGATACATTATGACGTCATAATACATTGTGACATCATAGTGCATACTAATTAGCATGTCATCATATATTGTGACGTCATAATACATGCTCATGATACTCCAGTACATATGACACAAATTGGGGTACGTAAAATTGGTCATAATACCTGCAAATTACGCTCCCATAATTCCTTGTGATGTCATAATGCAGATACATTATGATGTCATAATACATTGTGACGTCATAGTGCATACTAGTTAGCATGTCATCATATATTGTGACGTCATAATACATGCTCATGATACTCCAGTAGAAATGACACAAATTGGGTTAAGAGAAATTGGTCAAAATACCTGCAAATTACGCTCTCATAATTCCTTGTGATGTCATAATGCGGATACATTATGACGTCATAATGCATTGTGACGTCATAGTGCATACTAATTAGCATGTCATCATATATTGTGACGTCATAATACATGCTCATGATATTCCAGTAGATATAACAAATTGGGGTAAGAGAAATTGGTCATAATACCTGCAAATTACGCTCTCCTAATACATTGTGATGTCATAATGCGGATACATTATGACGTCATAATACATTGTGACATCATAGTTCATGCTACTTAGCATGTCATCATATATTGTGATGTCATAATACATGCTCATGATACTCCAGTACATATGACAGAAATTGTGTTAAGAGAAATTGGTCATAATACCTGCAAATTACGGTCTCCTAAAACATTGTGATGTCATAATGCGGATACATTATGACATCATAATACATTGTGACATCATAGTGCATACTAATTAGCATGTCATCATATATTGTGATGTCATAATGCATGCTCATGATACTCCAGTAGATATGACACAAATTGGGGTAAGAGAAATTGGTCATAATACCTGCAAATTACGCTCCCATAATTCCCTGTGATGTCATAACGTGGACACATTATGTTGTCATAATACATTGTGACGTCATAGTTCATACTAATTAGCATGTCATCATATATTGTGATGTCAGAATACATGCTCATGATACTCCAGTACATATGACACAAATTGGGGTAAGATAAATTGGTCATAATACCTGCAAATTATGCTCTCATAATTCCTTGTGATGTCATAATGCGGACACATTATGACGTCATAATACATTGTGATGTCATAGTGCATACTAATTAGCATGACATCATATATTGTGACTTCATAATACATGCTCAGGATACTCCAGTGGATATGACACAAATTGGGGTAAGAAAAATTGGTCATAATACCTGCAAATTAGGCTCCCATAATTCCTTGAGATGTCACAATGCGGATACATTATGATGCCATAATACATTGTGACGTCATAGTGCATACTAATTAGCATGTCATCATATATTGTGACATCATAATACATGCTCATGATACTCCAGTATATATGACACAAATTGGGGTAAGAGAAATTGGTCATAATACATGCAAATTACGCTCTCCTATTACATTGTGATGTCATAATGCGGATACATTATGACGTCATAATACATTGTGACATCATAGTGCATACTAATTAGCATGTCATCATATATTGTGACGTCATAATACATGCTCATGATCCTCCAGTAGATATGACACAAATTGCGGTTAGGGAAATTGGTCATAATACCTGCAAATTACGCTCTCATTATTTCTTGTAATGTCATAATGCGGATACATTATGACGTCATAATACATTGTGACGTCATAGTTCATACTAATTAGCATGTCATAATATATTGTGACGTCATAATACATGCTCATGATACTCCAGTAGATATGACACAAATTGGGGTAAGTAAAATTGGTCGTAATACCTGCAAATTATGCTCTCATAATTCCTTGTGATGTCATAATGCGGATACATTATGATGTCATAATACATTGTGACGTCATAGTGCATACTAGGTAGCATGTCATCATATGTTTTGATGTCATAATACATGCTCATGATACTCCAGTAGAAATGACACAAATTGGGTTAAGAGAAATTCGTCATAATACCTGCAAATTACGCTTCATAATTCCTTGTGATGTCATAATGCGGATACATTATGACATCATAATACATTGTAACATCATAGTGCATACTAATTAGCATGTCATCATATATTGTGACGTCATAATACATGCTCATGATATGCCAGTAGATATGACACAAATTGGGGTAAGAGAAATTGGTCATAATACCTGCAAATTACGCTCTCCTAATACATTGTGACATCATAATGTGGATACATTATGATGTCATAATACATTGTGACATCGTAGTACATACTACTTAGCATGTCATCATATATTGGGATGCCATAATACATGCTCATGATACTCCAGTACATATGACACAAATTGTGTTAAGAGAAATTGGTCATAATACCTGCAAATTACGCTCTCCTAAAACATTGTGATGTCATAATGCGGATACATTATGACGTCATAATACATTGTGACATCATAGTGCATACTAATTAGCATGTCATCATATATTGTGATGTCATAATGCATGCTCTGGTTCTCCAGTATATATGACACAAATTGTGGTAAGAGAAATTTCTCATAATAACTGCAAATTACGCTCTCCTAAATCCTTGTGATGTCATAATGCGGATACATTATGACGTCATAATACATTGTGACGTCATAGTGCATACTAATTAGCGTGTCATCATATATTGTGACGTCATAATACATGCTCATGATCCTCCAGTAGATATGACACAAATTGTGGTAAGAGAAATTGGTCATAATACCTGCAAATTACGCTCTCATAATTCCTTGTGATGTCATAATGCGGACACATTATGACGTCATAATACATTGTGTTGTCATAGTGCATACTAATTAGCATGTCATCATATATTGTGACGTCATAATACATGCTCATGATACTGCAGTAGATATGACACAAATTTGGGTAAGAGAAATTGGTCATAATACCTGCAAATTACGCTCTCATAATTCCTTGTGATGTCATAATGCGGATACATTATGACGTCATAATACATAGTGACGTCATACTGCATACTAATTAGCATGTCATCATATACTGTGACGTCATAATACATGCTCATGATACTGCAGTAGATATGACACAAATTTGGGTAAGAGAAATTGGTCATAATACCTGCAAATTACGCTCTCCTAATTCCTTGTGATGTCATAATGCGGATACATTATGACGTCATAATTCATTGTGACATCATAGTGCATACTAATTAGCATGTCATCATATATTGTGACATCATAATACATGCTCATGACACTCCAGTAGATATGACACAAATTGGGGTAAGAGAAATTGGTCATAATACCTGCAAATTACGCTCTCCTAATTCCTTGTGATGTCATAATGCGGACACATTATGACGTCATAATACATTGTGACGTCATAGTGCACACTAATTAGCATGTCATCATATATTGTGACGTCATAATACATGCTTAATATACTCCAGTAGATACGACACAAATTGGGGTAAGAGAAATTGGTCATAATACCTGCAAATTACGCTCTCATAATTTCTTGTGATGTCATAATGTGGATAGATTATGATGTCATAATACATTGTGACGTCATAGTTCATACTAATTAGCATGTCATCATATATTGTGACGTCATAATACATGCTTATGATACTCCAGTAGATTTGACACAAATTGGGGTAAGAGAAATTGGTCATAATACCTGCAAATTACGCTCTCCTAAAACATTGTGATGTCATAATGCGGATACATTATGACATCATAATACAGTGTGAAGTCATAGTGCATACTTATTAGCATGTCATCATATATTGTGACGTCATAATACATGCTCATGATACTCCAGTAGATATGACACAATTTGGGGTTTGAGAAATTGGTCATAATACCTGCAAATTACACTCTCATAATTCCTTGTGATGTCATAATGCGGATACATTATGATGTCACAATACATTGTGTCGTGATAGAGCACACTAAATAGCATGTCATCCTATATTGTGACATCATAATACTTGCTCATGATACTCCAGTAGATATGACACAAATTGGGGTAAGAGAAAATGGTCATAATACCTGCAAATTACGCTCTCCTATTACATTGTGATGTCATAATGCGGATACATTATGACGTCATAATACATTGTGACATCATAGTGCATACTAATTAGCATGTCATCATATATTGTGACGTCATAATACATGCTCATGATACTCCAGTACATATGACACAAATTGGGGTACGTAAAATTGGTCATAATACCTGCAAATTACGCTCCCATAATTCCTTGTGATGTCATAATGCAGATACATTATGATGTCATAATACATTGTGACGTCATAGTGCATACTAGTTAGCATGTCATCATATATTGTGACGTCATAATACATGCTCATGATACTCCAGTAGAAATGACACAAATTGGGTTAAGAGAAATTGGTCAAAATACCTGCAAATTACGCTCTCATAATTCCTTGTGATGTCATAATGCGGATACATTATGACGTCATAATGCATTGTGACGTCATAGTGCATACTAATTAGCATGTCATCATATATTGTGACGTCATAATACATGCTCATGATATTCCAGTAGATATAACAAATTGGGGTAAGAGAAATTGGTCATAATACCTGCAAATTACGCTCTCCTAATACATTGTGATGTCATAATGCGGATACATTATGACGTCATAATACATTGTGACATCATAGTTCATGCTACTTAGCATGTCATCATATATTGTGATGTCATAATACATGCTCATGATACTCCAGTACATATGACAGAAATTGTGTTAAGAGAAATTGGTCATAATACCTGCAAATTACGGTCTCCTAAAACATTGTGATGTCATAATGCGGATACATTATGACATCATAATACATTGTGACATCATAGTGCATGCTAATTAGCATGTCATCATATATTGTGATGTCATAATGCATGCTCATGATACTCCAGTAGATATGACACAAATTGGGGTAAGAGAAATTGGTCATAATACCTGCAAATTACGCTCCCATAATTCCCTGTGATGTCATAACGTGGACACATTATGTTGTCATAATACATTGTGACGTCATAGTTCATACTAATTAGCATGTCATCATATATTGTGATGTCAGAATACATGCTCATGATACTCCAGTACATATGACACAAATTGGGGTAAGAGAAATTGGTCATAATACCTGCAAATTATGCTCTCATAATTCCTTGTGATGTCATAATGCGGACACATTATGACGTCATAATACATTGTGATGTCATAGTGCATACTAATTAGCATGACATCATATATTGTGACTTCATAATACATGCTCAGGATACTCCAGTGGATATGACACAAATTGGGGTAAGAAAAATTGGTCATAATACCTGCAAATTAGGCTCCCATAATTCCTTGAGATGTCACAATGCGGATACATTATGATGCCATAATACATTGTGACGTCATAGTGCATACTAATTAGCATGTCATCATATATTGTGACATCATAATACATGCTCATGATACTCCAGTATATATGACACAAATTGGGGTAAGAGAAATTGGTCATAATACATGCAAATTACGCTCTCCTATTACATTGTGATGTCATAATGCGGATACATTATGACGTCATAATACATTGTGACATCATAGTGCATACTAATTAGCATGTCATCATATATTGTGACGTCATAATACATGCTCATGATCCTCCAGTAGATATGACACAAATTGCGGTTAGGGAAATTGGTCATAATACCTGCAAATTACGCTCTCATTATTTCTTGTAATGTCATAATGCGGATACATTATGACGTCATAATACATTGTGACGTCATAGTTCATACTAATTAGCATGTCATAATATATTGTGACGTCATAATACATGCTCATGATACTCCAGTAGATATGACACAAATTGGGGTAAGTAAAATTGGTCGTAATACCTGCAAATTATGCTCTCATAATTCCTTGTGATGTCATAATGCGGATACATTATGATGTCATAATACATTGTGACGTCATAGTGCATACTAGGTAGCATGTCATCATATGTTTTGATGTCATAATACATGCTCATGATACTCCAGTAGAAATGACACAAATTGGGTTAAGAGAAATTCGTCATAATACCTGCAAATTACGCTTCATAATTCCTTGTGATGTCATAATGCGGATACATTATGACATCATAATACATTGTAACATCATAGTGCATACTAATTAGCATGTCATCATATATTGTGACGTCATAATACATGCTCATGATATGCCAGTAGATATGACACAAATTGGGGTAAGAGAAATTGGTCATAATACCTGCAAATTACGCTCTCCTAATACATTGTGACATCATAATGTGGATACATTATGATGTCATAATACATTGTGACATCGTAGTGCATACTACTTAGCATGTCATCATATATTGGGATGCCATAATACATGCTCATGATACTCCAGTACATATGACACAAATTGTGTTAAGAGAAATTGGTCATAATACCTGCAAATTACGCTCTCCTAAAACATTGTGATGTCATAATGCGGATACATTATGACGTCATAATACATAGTGACGTCATACTGCATACTAATTAGCATGTCATCATATACTGTGACGTCATAATACATGCTCATGATACTGCAGTAGATATGACACAAATTTGGGTAAGAGAAATTGGTCATAATACCTGCAAATTACGCTCTCCTAATTCCTTGTGATGTCATAATGCGGATACATTATGACGTCATAATTCATTGTGACATCATAGTGCATACTAATTAGCATGTCATCATATATTGTGACATCATAATACATGCTCATGACACTCCAGTAGATATGACACAAATTGGGGTAAGAGAAATTGGTCATAATACCTGCAAATTACGCTCTCCTAATTCCTTGTGATGTCATAATGCGGACACATTATGACGTCATAATACATTGTGACGTCATAGTGCACACTAATTAGCATGTCATCATATATTGTGACGTCATAATACATGCTTAATATACTCCAGTAGATACGACACAAATTGGGGTAAGAGAAATTGGTCATAATACCTGCAAATTACGCTCTCATAATTTCTTGTGATGTCATAATGTGGATAGATTATGATGTCATAATACATTGTGACGTCATAGTTCATACTAATTAGCATGTCATCATATATTGTGACGTCATAATACATGCTTATGATACTCCAGTAGATTTGACACAAATTGGGGTAAGAGAAATTGGTCATAATACCTGCAAATTACGCTCTCCTAATACATTGTGATGTCATAATGCGGATACATTATGACGTCATAATACATTGCGACGTCATAGTGCATACTAATTAGCATGTCATCATATATTGTGACGTCATAATACATGCTCATGATACTCCAGTAGATATGACACAAATTGCCGTAAGGGAAATCCGTCATAATACCTGCAAATTACGCTCTCATTATTTCTTGTGATGTCATAATGCGGATACATTATGACGTCATAATACATTGTGACGTCATAGTGCATACTAATTAGCGTGTCATCATATATTGTGACGTCATAATACATGCTCATGATCCTCCAGTAGATATGACACAAATTGTGGTAAGAGAAATTGGTCATAATACCTGCAAATTACGCTCTCATAATTCCTTGTGATGTCATAATGCGGACACATTATGACGTCATAATACATTGTGTTGTCATAGTGCATACTAATTAGCATGTCATCATATATTGTGACGTCATAATACATGCTCATGATACTGCAGTAGATATGACACAAATTTGGGTAAGAGAAATTTGTCATAATACCTGCAAATTACGCTCTCATAATTCCTTGTGATGTCATAATGCGGATACATTATGACGTCATAATACATAGTGACGTCATACTGCATACTAATTAGCATGTCATCATATACTGTGACGTCATAATACATGCTCATGATACTGCAGTAGATATGACACAAATTTGGGTAAGAGAAATTGGTCATAATACCTGCAAATTACGCTCTCCTAATTCCTTGTGATGTCATAATGCGGATACATTATGACGTCATAATTCATTGTGACATCATAGTGCATACTAATTAGCATGTCATCATATATTGTGACATCATAATACATGCTCATGACACTCCAGTAGATATGACACAAATTGGGGTAAGAGAAATTGGTGATAATACCTGCAAATTACGCTCTCATAATTCCTTGTGATGTCATAATGCGGATACATTATGACGTCATAATACATTGTGATGTCATACTGCATACTAATTTGCATGTCATCATATATTGTGACGTCATAATACATACTCATGATACTCCAGTAGATATGACACAAATTGGGGTAAGAGAAAATGGTCATAATACCTGCAAATTACGCTCTCCTATTATATTGTGATGTCATAATGCGGATACATTATGACGTCATAATACATTGTCACGTCATAGTGCATACTAATTAGCATGTCATCATATATTGTGACGTCATAATACATGCTCATGATACTCCAGTAGATTTGACACAAATTGGGGTAAGAGAAATTGGTCATAATACCTGCAAATTACGCTCTCCTAATACATTGCGAGGTCATAATGCGGATACATTATGACGTCATAATACATTGTGATGTCATACTGCATACTAATTTGCATGTCATCATATATTGTGACGTCATAATACATGCTCATGATACTCCAGAAGATATGACACAAATTGCGGTAAGGGAAATTCGTCATAAAACCTGCAAATTACGCTCACATTATTTCTTGTGATGTCATAATGTGGATACATTATGACGTCATAATACATTGTGACATCATAGTGCATACTAATTAGCATGTCATCATATATTGTGACGTCATAATACATGCTCATGATACTCCAGTAGATATGACACATATTGGGGTAAGAGAAATTGGTCAAACTACCTCCAAATTACGCTCTCAGAATTCCTTGTGAGGTCATAACCCGAACACATTATGACGTCATAATACATTGTGACGTCATAGTGAATACTAATTAGCAGGCCATCATATATTGTGATGTCATAATACATGCTCATGAAACTCCAGTACATATGACAAAAATTGTGTTAAGACAAATTGGTCATAAATCCTGCAAATTACGCTCTACTAAAACATTGTGATGTCATAATGCGGATACATTATGACGTCATAATGCATTGTGACGTCATAGTGCATACTAATTAGCATGTCATCATATATTGTGACGTCATAATACATGCTCATGATACTCCAGTACATATGACACAATTTGTGTTAAGAGAAATTGGTCATAATACCTGCAAATTACGGTCTCCTAAACATTGTGATGTCATAATGCGGATACATTATGACGTCATAATACATTGTGACATCATAGTGCATACTAATTAGCATGTCATCATATATTGTGATGTCATAATGCATGCTCATGATACTCCAGTAGATATGACACAAATTGGGGTAAGAGAAATTGGTCATAATACCTGGAAATTACGCTCTCCTAATTCCTTGTGATGTCATAATGTGGATACATTATGACGTCATAATACATTGTGACATCATACTGCATACTAATTAGCATGTCATCATATATTGTGACGTCATAATACATGCTCATGATACTGCAGTATATATGACACAAATTTGGGTAAGAGAAATTGGTCATAATACCTGCAAATTACGCTTTCCTATTACATTGTGATGTCATAATGCGGACACATTATGACGTCATAATACATTGTGACGTCATAGTGCATGCTAATTAGCATGTAATCATATATTGTGACGTCATAATACATGCTCATGATACTCCAGTAGATATGACACAAAATGTGGTAAGAGAAATTGGTCATAATACCTGCAAATTACGCTCCCCTAATACATTGTGATGTCATATTGCGGATACATTATGACGTCATAATACATTGTGACATCATAGTGCATACTAATTAGCATGTCATCATATATTGTGACGTCATAATACATGCTCATGATACTCCAGTAGATACGACACAGATTGCGGTAAGGGAAATTGGTCATAATACCTGCAAATTACGCTCTCAGTATTTCTTGTAATGTCATAATGTGGATACATTATGACGTCATAATACATTGTGACGTCATAGTGCATACTGATTAGCATGACATCATATATTGTGATGTCATAATACATGCTCATGATACTCCAGTAGATATGACACAAATTGGGGTAAGTAAAATTGGTCATAATACCTGCAAATTACGCTCTCATAATTCCTAGTGATGTCATAATGCGGATACATTACGATGTCATAATACATTGTGATGTCATACTGCATACTAGTTAGCATGTCATCATATATTGTGACGTCATAATACATGCTCATGATACTCCAGTAGAAATGACACAAATTGGGTTAAGAGAAATTCGTCATAATACCTGCAAATTACGCTCTCATAATTCCTTGTGATGTCATAATGCGGATACATTATGACGCCATAATGCATTGTGACGTCATTGTGCATACTAATTAGCATGTCATCATATATTGTGACGTCATAATACATGCTCATGATATTCCAGTAGATATAATACAAATTGGGGTAAGAGAAATTGGTCATAATACCTGGAAATTACGCTCTCCTAATACATTGTGATGTCATAATGCGGATACATTATGATGTCATAATACATTGTGACGTCATAGTGCATACTAATTAGCATGTCATCATATATTGTGATGTCATAATACATGCTCATGACACTCCAGTAGATATGACACAAATTGGGTTAAGAGAAATTGGTCATAATACCTGCACACTGCGCTCTCCTAAAACATTGTGATGTCATAATGCGGATACTTTATGACGTCATAATACATTGTGACGTCATAGTGCATACTAATTAGCATGTCATCATATATTGTGATGTCATAATACATGCTCATGACACTCCAGTATATATGACACAGATTGGGGTAAGAGAAATTGGTGATAATACCTGCAAATTACGCTCTCATTATTCCTTGTGATATCATAATGCGGATACATTATGACGTCATAATACATTGTGACGTCATAGTGCATACTAATTAGCATGTCATCATATATTGTGACGTCATAATACATACTCGTGATACTCCAGTACATATGACACAAATTGTGGTAAGAGAAATTGGTCATAATACCTCAAATTACGCTCTCCTAATTCCTTGTGATGTCATAATGTGGATACATTATGACGTCATAATACATTGTGACGTCATAGTGCATACTAATCAGCATGTCATCATATATTGTGACGTCATAATACATGCTCATGATACTGCAGTATATATGACACAAATTTAGGTAAGAGAAATTGGTCATAATACCTGCAAATTACGCTCTCCTATTACATTCTGATGTCTTAATGCGGATACATTATGACGTCATAATACATTGTGACGTCATAGTGCATACTAATTAGCATGTAATCATATATTGTGATGTCGTAATACATGCTCATGATACTCCTGTACATATGACACAAACTGTGGTAAGAGAAATTGGTCATAATACCTGCAAATTACGCTCTCCTAAAACATTGTGATGACGTAATGCGGATACATTATGACGTCATAATACATTGTGACATCATAGTGCATACTAATTAGCATGTCATCATATATTGTGATGTCATAATGCATGCTCATGACACTCCAGTATATATGACATAAATTGGGGTAAGAGAAATTGGTCATAATACCTGCAAATTACGCTCTCCTAATTCCTTGTGATGTCATAATGCGGATACATTATGACGTCATAATACATTGTGACGTCATAGTGCATACTAATTAGCATGTCATCATATATTGTGATGTCATAATGCATGCTCATGTTACTCCAGTAGATATGACACAAATTGGGGTAAGAGAAATTGGTCATAATACCTGCAAATTACGCTCTCATAATTCCTTGTGATGTCATAATGCGGACACATTATGACATCATAATACATTGTGACATCATAGTGCATACTAATTAGCATGATATCATATATTGTGACATCATAATACATGCTCAAGATACTCCAGTAGATATGACACAAATTGGGGTAAAAAAAATTGGTCATAATACCCGCAAATTAGGCTCTCATAATTCCTTGTGATGTCATAATGTGGATATATTATGATGTCATAATACATTGTGACGTCATAGTGCATACTAATTAGCATGTCTTCATATATTGTGACATCATAATACATGCTCATGATACTCCAGTAGATATGACACAATTTGGGGTAAGAGAAATTGTTCATAATACCTGCAAATTACGCTCCCCTAATTCCTTGTGATGTCAAAATATGGATACATTATGACGTCATAATACATTGTGACATCATAGTGCATACTAATTAGCATGTCATCATATATTGTGACGTCATGATACATGCTCATGATACTCCAGTAGATATGACACAAATTGTGGTAAGAGAAAATGGTCATAATACCTGCAAATTGCGCTCTCATAATATATTGTGTTGTCATAATGCGGATGCATTATGACGTCATAATACATTGTGACGTTATAGTGCATACTATTTAGCATGTCATCATATATTGTGACGTCATAATACATGCTCATGGTCCTCCAGTAGATATGACACAAATTGGGGTAAGAGAAATTGGTCATAATATCTGCAAATTACGCTCTCATAATGCCTTGTGATGTCATAATGCGGATAAATTATGACGTCATAATACATTGTGACATCATAGTGCATACTAATTAACATGTCATCATATATTGTGACGTCATAATACATGCTCATGATACTCCAGTAGATATGACACAATTTGTGGTATGAGAAATTGGTCACAATACCTGCAAATTACACTCTCATAATTCCTTGTGATGTCATAATGCGGATACATTATGATGTCATAATACATTGTGACGTCATAGTGCACACTAAATAGCATGTCATCATATATTGTGACGTCATAATACTTGCTCATGATACTCCAGTAGATATGACACAAATTGTGGTAAGAGAAAATGGTCATAATACCTGCAAATTACGCTCTCCTATTACATTGTGACGTCATAATGCGGATACATTGTGACGTCATAATACGTTGTGACTTCATAGTGCATACTAATTACCATGTCATCATATATTGTGACGTCATAATACATGCTCATGATACTCCAGTAGATTTGACACAAATTGGGGTAAGAGAAATTGGTCATAATACCTGCAAATTACGCTCTCTTAATTCCTTGTGATGTCATAATGTGGATACATTATGACGTCATAAAACATTGTGACGTTATAGTGCATACTATTTAGCATGTCATCATATATTGTGACGTGATAATACATGCTCAAGATACTCCAGTAGATATGACACAAATTGGGGTAAGAGAAATTGGTCATAATACCTGCAAATTACGCTCTCTTAATTCCTTGTGATGTCATAATGCGGACACATTATGACGTCATAATACATTGCGACAACATAGTGCATACTTATTAGCATGTCATCATATATTGTGACGTCATAATACATGCTCATGATACTCCAGTAGATATGACAAAAATTGGGGTAAGGGAAATTGGTCATAATACCTGCAAATTACGCTCTCATAATTCCTTGTGATGTCATAATGCGGATACATTATGATGTCATAATACATTGTGACGTCATAGTGCATACTAATTAGCATGTCATCATATATTGTGACGTCATAATACATGCTCATGATACTCCAGTAGATATGACACAAATTGGGGTAAGAGAAATTGGTCATAATATCTGCAAATTACGCTCTCATGATTCCTTGTGATGTCATAATGCGACTACTTTATGACGTCATAATACATTGTGATGTTACAGTGCCTACTAATTAGAATGTCATCATATATTGTGACATCATAATACATGCTCATGTTACTCCAGTAGATATGACACAAATTGGGGTAAGAGAAATTGGTCATAATACCTGCAAATTACGAACTCCTAATTCCTTGTGATGTCATAATGCGGATACATTATGACGTCATAATACATTGTGACATCATAGTGCACACTAATTAGCATGTCATCATATATTGTGACGTTATAATACATGCTCATGATACTCCAGTAGATATGACACAATTTGGGGTAAGAGAAATTGGTCATAATACCTGCAAATTACACTCTCATAATTCCTTGTGATGTCATAATGCGGATACATTATGATGTCATAATACATTGTGACGTCATAGTGCACAGTAAATAGCATGTCATCATATATTGTGACGTCATAATACTTGCCCATGATACTCCATTAGATATGACACAAATTGGGGTAAGAGAAAATGGTCATAGTACCTGCAAATTACGCTCTCCTATTACATTGTGATGTCATAATGCGGACACATTATGACGTCATAATACATTGTGACGTCATAGTGCATACTAATTACCATGTCATCATATATTGTGACGTCATAATACATGCTCATGATACTCCAGTAGATTTGACACAAATTGGGGTAAGAGAAATTGGTCATGTACCTGCAAATTATGCTCTCCTAATACATTGTGATGTCATAATGCGGATACATTATGACGTCATAATATATTGTGACGTCATAGTGCATACTAATTAGCATGTCATCATATATTGTGACGTCATAATACACGCTCATGATACTCCAGTAGATATGGCACAAATTGGGGTAAGAGAAATTGGTCATAATGCCTGCAAATTACGCTCTCATAATTCCTTGTGATGTCATAATGCGGACACATTATGACCTCATAATACATTGTGACGTCATAGTGAATACTAATTAGCATGTCATCATATATTGAGATGTCATAATACATGCTCATGATACTCCAGTACATATGACCAAATTGGGTTAAGAGAAATTGGTCATAATACCTGCAAATTACGCTCTCCTAAAACATTGTGATGTCATAATGCGGATACATTATGACGTCATAATACAGTGTGAAGTCATAGTGCATACTTATTAGCATGTCATCATATATTGTGACGTCATAATACATGCTCATGATACTCCAGTAGATATGACACAATTTGGGGTTTGAGAAATTGGTCATAATACCTGCAAATTACACTCTCATAATTCCTTGTGATGTCATAATGCGGATACATTATGATGTCACAATACATTGTGTCGTGATAGAGCACACTAAATAGCATGTCATCATATATTGTGACATCATAATACTTGCTCATGATACTCCAGTAGATATGACACAAATTGGGGTAAGAGAAAATGGTCATAATACCTGCAAATTACGCTCTCCTATTACATTGTGATGTCATAATGCGGATACATTATGACGTCATAATACATTGTGACATCATAGTGCATACTAATTAGCATGTCATCATATATTGTGACGTCATAATACATGCTCATGATACTCCAGTACATATGACACAAATTGGGGTACGTAAAATTGGTCATAATACCTGCAAATTACGCTCCCATAATTCCTTGTTATGTCATAATGCAGATACATTATGATGTCATAATACATTGTGACGTCATAGTGCATACTAGTTAGCATGTCATCATATATTGTGACGTCATAATACATGCTCATGATACTCCAGTAGAAATGACACAAATTGGGTTAAGAGAAATTGGTCAAAATACCTGCAAATTACGCTCTCATAATTCCTTGTGATGTCATAATGCGGATACATTATGACGTCATAATGCATTGTGACGTCATAGTGCATACTAATTAGCATGTCATCATATATTGTGACGTCATAATACATGCTCATGATATTCCAGTAGATATAACAAATTGGGGTAAGAGAAATTGGTCATAATACCTGCAAATTACGCTCTCCTAATACATTGTGATGTCATAATGCGGATACATTATGACGTCATAATACATTGTGACATCATAGTTCATGCTACTTAGCATGTCATCATATATTGTGATGTCATAATACATGCTCATGATACTCCAGTACATATGACAGAAATTGTGTTAAGAGAAATTGGTCATAATACCTGCAAATTACGGTCTCCTAAAACATTGTGATGTCATAATGCGGATACATTATGACATCATAATACATTGTGACATCATAGTGCATACTAATTAGCATGTCATCATATATTGTGATGTCATAATGCATGCTGATGATACTCCAGTAGATATGACACAAATTGGGGTAAGAGAAATTGGTCATAATACCTGCAAATTACGCTCCCATAATTCCCTGTGATGTCATAACGTGGACACATTATGTTGTCATAATACATTGTGACGTCATAGTTCATACTAATTAGCATGTCATCATATATTGTGATGTCAGAATACATGCTCATGATACTCCAGTACATATGACACAAATTGGGGTAAGAGAAATTGGTCATAATACCTGCAAATTATGCTCTCATAATTCCTTGTGATGTCATAATGCGGACACATTATGACGTCATAATACATTGTGATGTCATAGTGCATACTAATTAGCATGACATCATATATTGTGACTTCATAATACATGCTCAGGATACTCCAGTGGATATGACACAAATTGGGGTAAGAAAAATTGGTCATAATACCTGCAAATTAGGCTCCCATAATTCCTTGAGATGTCACAATGCGGATACATTATGATGCCATAATACATTGTGACGTCATAGTGCATACTAATTAGCATGTCATCATATATTGTGACATCATAATACATGCTCATGATACTCCAGTATATATGACACAAATTGGGGTAAGAGAAATTGGTCATAATACATGCAAATTACGCTCTCCTATTACATTGTGATGTCATAATGCGGATACATTATGACGTCATAATACATTGTGACATCATAGTGCATACTAATTAGCATGTCATCATATATTGTGACGTCATAATACATGCTCATGATCCTCCAGTAGATATGACACAAATTGCGGTTAGGGAAATTGGTCATAATACCTGCAAATTACGCTCTCATTATTTCTTGTAATGTCATAATGCGGATACATTATGACGTCATAATACATTGTGACGTCATAGTTCATACTAATTAGCATGTCATAATATATTGTGACGTCATAATACATGCTCATGATACTCCAGTAGATATGACACAAATTGGGGTAAGTAAAATTGGTCGTAATACCTGCAAATTATGCTCTCATAATTCCTTGTGATGTCATAATGCGGATACATTATGATGTCATAATACATTGTGACGTCATAGTGCATACTAGGTAGCATGTCATCATATGTTTTGATGTCATAATACATGCTCATGATACTCCAGTAGAAATGACACAAATTGGGTTAAGAGAAATTCGTCATAATACCTGCAAATTACGCTTCATAATTCCTTGTGATGTCATAATGCGGATACATTATGACATCATAATACATTGTAACATCATAGTGCATACTAATTAGCATGTCATCATATATTGTGACGTCATAATACATGCTCATGATATGCCAGTAGATATGACACAAATTGGGGTAAGAGAAATTGGTCATAATACCTGCAAATTACGCTCTCCTAATACATTGTGACATCATAATGTGGATACATTATGATGTCATAATACATTGTGACATCGTAGTGCATACTACTTAGCATGTCATCTTATATTGGGATGCCATAATACATGCTCATGATACTCCAGTACATATGACACAAATTGTGTTAAGAGAAATTGGTCATAATACCTGCAAATTACGCTCTCCTAAAACATTGTGATGTCATAATGCGGATACATTATGACGTCATAATACATTGTGACATCATAGTGCATACTAATTAGCATGTCATCATATATTGTGATGTCATAATGCATGCTCTGGTTCTCCAGTATATATGACACAAATTGTGGTAAGAGAAATTTCTCATAATAACTGCAAATTACGCTCTCCTAAATCCTTGTGATGTCATAATGCGGATACATTATGACGTCATAATACATTGTGACGTCATAGTGCATACTAATTAGCGTGTCATCATATATTGTGACGTCATAATACATGCTCATGATCCTCCAGTAGATATGACACAAATTGTGGTAAGAGAAATTGGTCATAATACCTGCAAATTACGCTCTCATAATTCCTTGTGATGTCATAATGCGGACACATTATGACGTCATAATACATTGTGTTGTCATAGTGCATACTAATTAGCATGTCATCATATATTGTGACGTCATAATACATGCTCATGATACTGCAGTAGATATGACACAAATTTGGGTAAGAGAAATTGGTCATAATACCTGCAAATTACGCTCTCATAATTCCTTGTGATGTCATAATGCGGATACATTATGACGTCATAATACATAGTGACGTCATACTGCATACTAATTAGCATGTCATCATATACTGTGACGTCATAATACATGCTCATGATACTGCAGTAGATATGACACAAATTTGGGTAAGAGAAATTGGTCATAATACCTGCAAATTACGCTCTCCTAATTCCTTGTGATGTCATAATGCGGATACATTATGACGTCATAATTCATTGTGACATCATAGTGCATACTAATTAGCATGTCATCATATATTGTGACATCATAATACATGCTCATGACACTCCAGTAGATATGACACAAATTGGGGTAAGAGAAATTGGTCATAATACCTGCAAATTACGCTCTCCTAATTCCTTGTGATGTCATAATGCGGACACATTATGACGTCATAATACATTGTGACGTCATAGTGCACACTAATTAGCATGTCATCATATATTGTGACGTCATAATACATGCTTAATATACTCCAGTAGATACGACACGAATTGGGGTAAGAGAAATTGGTCATAATACCTGCAAATTACGCTCTCATAATTTCTTGTGATGTCATAATGTGGATAGATTATGATGTCATAATACATTGTGACGTCATAGTTCATACTAATTAGCATGTCATCATATATTGTGACGTCATAATACATGCTTATGATACTCCAGTAGATTTGACACAAATTGGGGTAAGAGAAATTGGTCATAATACCTGCAAATTACGCTCTCCTAATACATTGTGATGTCATAATGCGGATACATTATGACGTCATAATACATTGCGACGTCATAGTGCATACTAATTAGCATGTCATCATATATTGTGACGTCATAATACATGCTCATGATACTCCAGTAGATATGACACAAATTGCCGTAAGGGAAATCCGTCATAATACCTGCAAATTACGCTCTCATTATTTCTTGTGATGTCATAATGCGGATACATTATGACGTCATAATACATTGTGACGTCATAGTGCATACTAATTAGCGTGTCATCATATATTGTGACGTCATAATACATGCTCATGATCCTCCAGTAGATATGACACAAATTGTGGTAAGAGAAATTGGTCATAATACCTGCAAATTACGCTCTCATAATTCCTTGTGATGTCATAATGCGGACACATTATGACGTCATAATACATTGTGTTGTCATAGTGCATACTAATTAGCATGTCATCATATATTGTGACGTCATAATACATGCTCATGATACTGCAGTAGATATGACACAAATTTGGGTAAGAGAAATTGGTCATAATACCTGCAAATTACGCTCTCATAATTCCTTGTGATGTCATAATGCGGATACATTATGACGTCATAATACATAGTGACGTCATACTGCATACTAATTAGCATGTCATCATATACTGTGACGTCATAATACATGCTCATGATACTGCAGTAGATATGACACAAATTTGGGTAAGAGAAATTGGTCATAATACCTGCAAATTACGCTCTCCTAATTCCTTGTGATGTCATAATGCGGATACATTATGACGTCATAATTCATTGTGACATCATAGTGCATACTAATTAGCATGTCATCATATATTGTGACATCATAATACATGCTCATGACACTCCAGTAGATATGACACAAATTGGGGTAAGAGGAATTGGTCATAATACCTGCAAATTACGCTCTCCTAATTCCTTGTGATGTCATAATGCGGACACATTATGACGTCATAATACATTGTGACGTCATAGTGCACACTAATTAGCATGTCATCATATATTGTGACGTCATAATACATGCTTAATATACTCCAGTAGATACGACACAAATTGGGGTAAGAGAAATTGGTCATAATACCTGCAAATTACGCTCTCATAATTTCTTGTGATGTCATAATGTGGATAGATTATGATGTCATAATACATTGTGACGTCATAGTTCATACTAATTAGCATGTCATCATATATTGTGACGTCATAATACATGCTTATGATACTCCAGTAGATTTGACACAAATTGGGGTAAGAGAAATTGGTCATAATACCTGCAAATTACGCTCTCCTAATACATTGTGATGTCATAATGCGGATACATTATGACGTCATAATACATTGCGACGTCATAGTGCATACTAATTAGCATGTCATCATATATTGTGACGTCATAATACATGCTCATGATACTCCAGTAGATATGACACAAATTGCCGTAAGGGAAATCCGTCATAATACCTGCAAATTACGCTCTCATTATTTCTTGTGATGTCATAATGCGGATACATTATGACGTCATAATACATTGTGACGTCATAGTGCATACTAATTAGCGTGTCATCATATATTGTGACGTCATAATACATGCTCATGATCCTCCAGTAGATATGACACAAATTGTGGTAAGAGAAATTGGTCATAATACCTGCAAATTACGCTCTCATAATTCCTTGTGATGTCATAATGCGGACACATTATGACGTCATAATACATTGTGTTGTCATAGTGCATACTAATTAGCATGTCATCATATATTGTGACGTCATAATACATGCTCATGATACTGCAGTAGATATGACACAAATTTGGGTAAGAGAAATTGGTCATAATACCTGCAAATTACGCTCTCATAATTCCTTGTGATGTCATAATGCGGATACATTATGACGTCATAATACATAGTGACGTCATACTGCATACTAATTAGCATGTCATCATATACTGTGACGTCATAATACATGCTCATGATACTGCAGTAGATATGACACAAATTTGGGTAAGAGAAATTGGTCATAATACCTGCAAATTACGCTCTCCTAATTCCTTGTGATGTCATAATGCGGATACATTATGACGTCATAATTCATTGTGACATCATAGTGCATACTAATTAGCATGTCATCATATATTGTGACATCATAATACATGCTCATGACACTCCAGTAGATATGACACAAATTGGGGTAAGAGAAATTGGTCATAATACCTGCAAATTACGCTCTCATAATTCCTTGTGATGTCATAATGCGGATACATTATGACGTCATAATACATTGTGATGTCATACTGCATACTAATTTGCATGTCATCATATATTGTGACGTCATAATACATACTCATGATACTCCAGTAGATATGACACAAATTGGGGTAAGAGAAAATGGTCATAATACCTGCAAATTACGCTCTCCTATTATATTGTGATGTCATAATGCGGATACATTATGACGTCATAATACATTGTCACGTCATAGTGCATACTAATTAGCATGTCATCATATATTGTGACGTCATAATACATGCTCATGATACTCCAGTAGATTTGACACAAATTGGGGTAAGAGAAATTGGTCATAATACCTGCACATTACGCTCTCCTAATACATTGCGAGGTCATAATGCGGATACATTATGACGTCATAATACATTGTGATGTCATACTGCATACTAATTTGCATGTCATCATATATTGTGACGTCATAATACATGCTCATGATACTCCAGAAGATATGACACAAATTGCGGTAAGGGAAATTCGTCATAAAACCTGCAAATTACGCTCACATTATTTCTTGTGATGTCATAATGTGGATACATTATGACGTCATAATACATTGTGACATCATAGTGCATACTAATTAGCATGTCATCATATATTGTGACGTCATAATACATGCTCATGATACTCCAGTAGATATGACACATATTGGGGTAAGAGAAATTGGTCAAACTACCTCCAAATTACGCTCTCAGAATTCCTTGTGAGGTCATAACCCGAACACATTATGACGTCATAATACATTGTGACGTCATAGTGAATACTAATTAGCAGGCCATCATATATTGTGATGTCATAATACATGCTCATGAAACTCCAGTACATATGACAAAAATTGTGTTAAGACAAATTGGTCATAAATCCTGCAAATTACGCTCTACTAAAACATTGTGATGTCATAATGCGGATACATTATGACGTCATAATACAGTGTGACGTCATAGTGCATACTAATTAGCATGTCATCATATATTGTGATGTCATAATACATGCTCATGATACTCCAGTAGATATGACACAAATTGGGGTAAGAGAAATTGGTCATAATACCTGCAAATTACGCTCTCCTAATTCCATGTGATGCCATAATGTGGATACATTATGACGTCATAATACATTGTGCCCTCATAGTGCATACTAATTAACATGTCATCATACATTGTGATGTCATAATACATGCTCATGATACTCCAGTAGATATGACCCAAATTGGGGTAAGAGAAATTGGTCATAATACCTGCGAATTACGCTCTCATAATTCCTTCTGATGTCATAATGCGGACACATTATGACGTCATAATACATTTCGACATCATAGTGCATACTAATTAGCATGTCATCATATATTGTGATGTCATAATACATGCTCATGATACTCCAGTACATATGACACAATTTGGGTTAAGAGAAATTGGTCATAATACCTGCAAATTACGCTCTCCTAAAACATTGTGATGTCATAATGTGGATACATTATGACGTCATAATACATTGTGACGTCATAGTGCATACTAATCAGCATGTCATCATATATTGTGACGTCATAATAAATACTCATGTTACTCCAGTAGATATGACACTATTTGGGGTAAGAGAAATTGGTCATAATACCTGCAAATTACGCTCTCCTAATTCCTTGTGATGTCATAATGCGGACACATTATGACGTCATAATACATTGTGACGTCATAGTGCACACTAATTAGCATGTCATCATATATTGTGACGTCATAATACATGCTTAATATACTCCAGTAGATACGACACAAATTGGGGTAAGAGAAATTGGTCATAATACCTGCAAATTACGCTCTCATAATTTCTTGTGATGTCATAATGTGGATAGATTATGATGTCATAATACATTGTGACGTCATAGTTCATACTAATTAGCATGTCATCATATATTGTGACGTCATAATACATGCTTATGATACTCCAGTAGATTTGACACAAATTGGGGTAAGAGAAATTGGTCATAATACCTGCAAATTACGCTCTCCTAATACATTGTGATGTCATAATGCGGATACATTATGACGTCATAATACATTGCGACGTCATAGTGCATACTAATTAGCATGTCATCATATATTGTGACGTCATAATACATGCTCATGATACTCCAGTAGATATGACACAAATTGCCGTAAGGGAAATCCGTCATAATACCTGCAAATTACGCTCTCATTATTTCTTGTGATGTCATAATGCGGATACATTATGACGTCATAATACATTGTGACGTCATAGTGCATACTAATTAGCGTGTCATCATATATTGTGACGTCATAATACATGCTCATGATCCTCCAGTAGATATGACACAAATTGTGGTAAGAGAAATTGGTCATAATACCTGCAAATTACGCTCTCATAATTCCTTGTGATGTCATAATGCGGACACATTATGACGTCATAATACATTGTGTTGTCATAGTGCATACTAATTAGCATGTCATCATATATTGTGACGTCATAATACATGCTCATGATACTGCAGTAGATATGACACAAATTTGGGTAAGAGAAATTGGTCATAATACCTGCAAATTACGCTCTCATAATTCCTTGTGATGTCATAATGCGGATACATTATGACGTCATAATACATAGTGACGTCATACTGCATACTAATTAGCGTGTCATCATATACTGTGACGTCATAATACATGCTCATGATACTGCAGTAGATATGACACAAATTTGGGTAACAGAAATTGGTCATAATACCTGCAAATTACGCTCTCCTAATTCCTTGTGATGTCATAATGCGGATACATTATGACGTCATAATTCATTGTGACATCATAGTGCATACTAATTAGCATGTCATCATATATTGTGACATCATAATACATGCTCATGACACTCCAGTAGATATGACACAAATTGGGGTAAGAGAAATTGGTCATAATACCTGCAAATTACACTCTCCTAATTCCTTGTGATGTCATAATGCGGATACATTATGACGTCATAATACGGATACATTTTGACGTCATAATACATTCTGACGTCATAGTTCATACTAATTAGCATGTCCTCATATATTGTGATGTCATAATACATGCTCATGATACTCCAGTAGATATGACACAATTAGTGGTAAGAGAAATTGGTCATATTACCTGCAAATTACGCTCTCATAATTCCTTGTGATGTCATAATGTGGATACATTATGACGTCATAATACATTGTGACGTCATAGTGCATACTACCTAGCATGTCATCATATAATGTGATGTCATAATACATCCTCATGATACTCCAGTAGATATGACACAAATTGGGGTATGAGAAATTGGTCATCATACCTGCAAATTACCCTCTCCTAATTCCTTGTGATGTCATAATGCGGATACATTATGACGTCATAATAGATTGTGACATCATAGTGCATACTAAATAACCTGCCATCATGTATTGTGACTTCATAATACATGCTCATGATATTCCAGTAGATATGACACAAATTGGGGCAAGAGAAAATGGTCATAATACCTGCAAATTACGCACTCCTATTACATTGTGATGTCATAATGCGGATACATTATGATGTCATAATACATTGTGACGTCATAGTGAATACTATTTAGCATGTCATCATATATTGTGACGTCATAATACATGCTTATGATACTCCAGTAGATTTGACACAAATTGGGGTAAGAGAAATTGGTCATAATACCTGCAAATTACGCTCTCCTAATACATTGTGAGGTCATAATGCGGATACATTATGACGTCATAATACATTGCGACGTCATAGTGCATACTAATTAGCATGTCATCATATATTGTGACGTCATAATACATGCTCATGAAACTCCAGTAGATATGACACAAACTGCCGTAAGGGAAATCCGTCATAATACCTGCAAATTACGCTCTCATTATTTCTTGTGATGTCATAATGCGGATACATTATGACGTCATAATACATTGTGACGTCATAGTGCATACTAATTAGCATGTCATCATATATTGTGACGTCATAATACATGCTCATGATACTCCAGTAGATATGACACAAATTCTGGTAAGAGAAATTTGTCATAATACCTGCAAATTACGCTCTCATAATTCCTTGTGGTGTCATAATGCGGACACATTATGACGTCATAATACATTGTGACATCATAGTGAATACTAATTAGCATGTCATCATATATTGTGATGTCATAATACATGCTCATGATACTCCAGTACATATGACACAAATTTTGTTAAGGGAAATTGGTCATAATACCTGCAAGTTACGCTCTCCTAAAACATTGTGATGTCATAATGCGGATACATTATGACGTCATAATACAGTGTGACGTCATAGTGCATACTAATTAGCATGTCATCATATATTGTGATGTCATAATACATGCTCATGATACTCCAGTAGATATGACACAAATTGGGGTAAGAGAAATTGCTCATAATACCTGCAAATTACACTCTCATAATTCCTTGGGATGTCATAATGCGGATATATTATGACGTCATAATACATTGTGACGTTATAGTGCATACCAATTAGCATGTAATCATATATTTTGACGTCATAATACATGCTCATGATACTCCAGAAGATATGACACAAATTCGGGTAAGAGAAATTGGTCATAATACATGCAAATTACGCTCTCATAATTCCTTGTGATGTCATAATGCGGATACATTATGACATCATAAAACATAGTGCATACTAATTAGCATGTCATCATATATTGTGACGTCATAATACATACTCATGATGCTCCAGGAGATATGACACAAATTGGGGTAAGAGAAATTGGTCATAATACCTGCAAATTACGCTCTCCTAATTCCTTGTGATGCCATAATGTGGATACATTATGACGTCATTATACATTGTGCCCTCATAGTGCATACTAATTAGCATGTCATCATACATTGTGATGTCATAATAAATCCTCATGATACTCCAGTAGATATGACACAAATTGGTGTAAGAGAAATTGGTCATAATACCTGCAAATTACGCTCTCATAATTCCTTGTGATGTCATAATGCAGACACATTATGACGTCATAATACATTGCGACATCACAGTGCATACTAATTAGCATGACATCATATATTTTGACGTCATAATACATGCTCATGATACTCCAGTAGATATGATACAAATTGGGGTAAGAGAAATTAGTCATAATACCTGCAAATTACGCTCTCCTAAAACATTGTGATGTCATAATGCGAATACATTATGACGTCATAATACGGATACATTATGACGTCATAATACATTGTGACGTCATAGTGCATACTAACTAGCATGTCATCATATATTGTGACGTTATAATACATGCTCATGATACTCCAGTAGATATGACACAAATTGGGGTAAGAGAAATTGGTCATAATACCTGCAAATTACGCTCTCCTAATTCCTTGTGATGTCATAATGCGGATACTTTATGACGTCATAATACATTGTGACGTTATAGTGCCTTCTAATTAGCATGTCATCATATATTGTGACATCATAATACATGCTCATGATACTCCAGTAGATATGACACAAATTGGGGTAAGAGAAATTGGTCATAATACCTGCAAATTACGCTCTCATAATTCCTTGTGATGTCATAATGCGGATACATTATGACGTCATAATACATTGTGATGTCATACTGCATACTAATTTGCATGTCATCATATATTGTGACGTCATAATACATACTCATGATACTCCAGTAGATATGACACAAATTGGGGTAAGAGAAAATGGTCATAATACCTGCAAATTACGCTCTCCTAAAACATTGTGATGTCATAATGCGGATACATTATGATGTCATAATACATTGTGACGTCATAGTGCATACTAGGTAGCATGTCATCATATGTTTTGATGTCATAATACATGCTCATGATACTCCAGTAGAAATGACACAAATTGGGTTAAGAGAAATTCGTCATAATACCTGCAAATTACGCTTCATAATTCCTTGTGATGTCATAATGCGGATACATTATGACATCATAATACATTGTAACATCATAGTGCATACTAATTAGCATGTCATCATATATTGTGACGTCATAATACATGCTCATGATATGCCAGTAGATATGACACAAATTGGGGTAAGGGAAATTGGTCATAATACCTGCAAATTACGCTCTCCTAATACATTGTGACATCATAATGTGGATACATTATGATGTCATAATACATTGTGACATCGTAGTGCATACTACTTAGCATGTCATCATATATTGGGATGCCATAATACATGCTCATGATACTCCAGTACATATGACACAAATTGTGTTAAGAGAAATTGGTCATAATACCTGCAAATTACGCTCTCCTAAAACATTGTGATGTCATAATGCGGATACATTATGACGTCATAATACATTGTGACATCATAGTGCATACTAATTAGCATGTCATCATATATTGTGATGTCATAATGCATGCTCTGGTTCTCCAGTATATATGACACAAATTGTGGTAAGAGAAATTTCTCATAATAACTGCAAATTACGCTCTCCTAAATCCTTGTGATGTCATAATGCGGATACATTATGACGTCATAATACATTGTGACGTCATAGTGCATACTAATTAGCGTGTCATCATATATTGTGACGTCATAATACATGCTCATGATCCTCCAGTAGATATGACACAAATTGTGGTAAGAGAAATTGGTCATAATACCTGCAAATTACGCTCTCATAATTCCTTGTGATGTCATAATGCGGACACATTATGACGTCATAATACATTGTGTTGTCATAGTGCATACTAATTAGCATGTCATCATATATTGTGACGTCATAATACATGCTCACGATACTGCAGTAGATATGACACAAATTTGGGTAAGAGAAATTGGTCATAATACCTGCAAATTACGCTCTCATAATTCCTTGTGATGTCATAATGCGGATACATTATGACGTCATAATACATAGTGACGTCATACTGCATACTAATTAGCATGTCATCATATACTGTGACGTCATAATACATGCTCATGATACTGCAGTAGATATGACACAAATTTGGGTAAGAGAAATTGGTCATAATACCTGCAAATTACGCTCTCCTAATTCCTTGTGATGTCATAATGCGGATACATTATGACGTCATAATTCATTGTGACATCATAGTGCATACTAATTAGCATGTCATCATATATTGTGACATCATAATACATGCTCATGACACTCCAGTAGATATGACACAAATTGGGGTAAGAGAAATTGGTCATAATACCTGCAAATTACGCTCTCCTAATTCCTTGTGATGTCATAATGCGGACACATTATGACGTCATAATACATTGTGACGTCATAGTGCACACTAATTAGCATGTCATCATATATTGTGACGTCATAATACATGCTTAATATACTCCAGTAGATACGACACAAATTGGGGTAAGAGAAATTGGTCATAATACCTGCAAATTACGCTCTCATAATTTCTTGTGATGTCATAATGTGGATAGATTATGATGTCATAATACATTGTGACGTCATAGTTCATACTAATTAGCATGTCATCATATATTGTGACGTCATAATACATGCTTATGATACTCCAGTAGATTTGACACAAATTGGGGTAAGAGAAATTGGTCATAATACCTGCAAATTACGCTCTCCTAATACATTGTGATGTCATAATGCGGATACATTATGACGTCATAATACATTGCGACGTCATAGTGCATACTAATTAGCATGTCATCATATATTGTGACGTCATAATACATGCTCATGATACTCCAGTAGATATGACACAAATTGCCGTAAGGGAAATCCGTCATAATACCTGCAAATTACGCTCTCATTATTTCTTGTGATGTCATAATGCGGATACATTATGACGTCATAATACATTGTGACGTCATAGTGCATACTAATTAGCGTGTCATCATATATTGTGACGTCATAATACATGCTCATGATCCTCCAGTAGATATGACACAAATTGTGGTAAGAGAAATTGGTCATAATACCTGCAAATTACGCTCTCATAATTCCTTGTGATGTCATAATGCGGACACATTATGACGTCATAATACATTGTGTTGTCATAGTGCATACTAATTAGCATGTCATCATATATTGTGACGTCATAATACATGCTCATGATACTGCAGTAGATATGACACAAATTTGGGTAAGAGAAATTGGTCATAATACCTGCAAATTACGCTCTCATAATTCCTTGTGATGTCATAATGCGGATACATTATGACGTCATAATACATAGTGACGTCATACTGCATACTAATTAGCATGTCATCATATACTGTGACGTCATAATACATGCTCATGATACTGCAGTAGATATGACACAAATTTGGGTAAGAGAAATTGGTCATAATACCTGCAAATTACGCTCTCCTAATTCCTTGTGATGTCATAATGCGGATACATTATGACGTCATAATTCATTGTGACATCATAGTGCATACTAATTAGCATGTCATCATATATTGTGACATCATAATACATGCTCATGACACTCCAGTAGATATGACACAAATTGGGGTAAGAGGAATTGGTCATAATACCTGCAAATTACGCTCTCCTAATTCCTTGTGATGTCATAATGCGGACACATTATGACGTCATAATACATTGTGACGTCATAGTGCACACTAATTAGCATGTCATCATATATTGTGACGTCATAATACATGCTTAATATACTCCAGTAGATACGACACAAATTGGGGTAAGAGAAATTGGTCATAATACCTGCAAATTACGCTCTCATAATTTCTTGTGATGTCATAATGTGGATAGATTATGATGTCATAATACATTGTGACGTCATAGTTCATACTAATTAGCATGTCATCATATATTGTGACGTCATAATACATGCTTATGATACTCCAGTAGATTTGACACAAATTGGGGTAAGAGAAATTGGTCATAATACCTGCAAATTACGCTCTCCTAATACATTGTGATGTCATAATGCGGATACATTATGACGTCATAATACATTGCGACGTCATAGTGCATACTAATTAGCATGTCATCATATATTGTGACGTCATAATACATGCTCATGATACTCCAGTAGATATGACACAAATTGCCGTAAGGGAAATCCGTCATAATACCTGCAAATTACGCTCTCATTATTTCTTGTGATGTCATAATGCGGATACATTATGACGTCATAATACATTGTGACGTCATAGTGCATACTAATTAGCGTGTCATCATATATTGTGACGTCATAATACATGCTCATGATCCTCCAGTAGATATGACACAAATTGTGGTAAGAGAAATTGGTCATAATACCTGCAAATTACGCTCTCATAATTCCTTGTGATGTCATAATGCGGACACATTATGACGTCATAATACATTGTGTTGTCATAGTGCATACTAATTAGCATGTCATCATATATTGTGACGTCATAATACATGCTCATGATACTGCAGTAGATATGACACAAATTTGGGTAAGAGAAATTGGTCATAATACCTGCAAATTACGCTCTCATAATTCCTTGTGATGTCATAATGCGGATACATTATGACGTCATAATACATAGTGACGTCATACTGCATACTAATTAGCATGTCATCATATACTGTGACGTCATAATACATGCTCATGATACTGCAGTAGATATGACACAAATTTGGGTAAGAGAAATTGGTCATAATACCTGCAAATTACGCTCTCCTAATTCCTTGTTATGTCATAATGCGGATACATTATGACGTCATAATTCATTGTGACATCATAGTGCATACTAATTAGCATGTCATCATATATTGTGACATCATAATACATGCTCATGACACTCCAGTAGATATGACACAAATTGGGGTAAGAGAAATTGGTCATAATACCTGCAAATTACGCTCTCATAATTCCTTGTGATGTCATAATGCGGATACATTATGACGTCATAATACATTGTGATGTCATACTGCATACTAATTTGCATGTCATCATATATTGTGACGTCATAATACATACTCATGATACTCCAGTAGATATGACACAAATTGGGGTAAGAGAAAATGGTCATAATACCTGCAAATTACGCTCTCCTATTATATTGTGATGTCATAATGCGGATACATTATGACGTCATAATACATTGTGACGTCATAGTGCATACTAATTAGCATGTCATCATATATTGTGACGTCATAATACATGCTCATGATACTCCAGTAGATTTGACACAAATTGGGGTAAGAGAAATTGGTCATAATACCTGCAAATTACGCTCTCCTAATACATTGCGAGGTCATAATGCGGATACATTATGACGTCATAATACATTGTGATGTCATACTGCATACTAATTTGCATGTCATCATATATTGTGACGTCATAATACATGCTCATGATACTCCAGAAGATATGACACAAATTGCGGTAAGGGAAATTCGTCATAAAACCTGCAAATTACGCTCACATTATTTCTTGTGATGTCATAATGTGGATACATTATGACGTCATAATACATTGTGACATCATAGTGCATACTAATTAGCATGTCATCATATATTGTGACGTCATAATACATGCTCATGATACTCCAGTAGATATGACACATATTGGGGTAAGAGAAATTGGTCAAACTACCTCCAAATTACGCTCTCAGAATTCCTTGTGAGGTCATAACCCGAACACATTATGACGTCATAATACATTGTGACGTCATAGTGAATACTAATTAGCAGGCCATCATATATTGTGATGTCATAATACATGCTCATGAAACTCCAGTACATATGACAAAAATTGTGTTAAGACAAATTGGTCATAAATCCTGCAAATTACGCTCTACTAAAACATTGTGATGTCATAATGCGGATACATTATGACGTCATAATACAGTGTGACGTCATAGTGCATACTAATTAGCATGTCATCATATATTGTGATGTCATAATACATGCTCATGATACTCCAGTAGATATGACACAAATTGGGGTAAGAGAAATTGGTCATAATACCTGCAAATTACGCTCTCCTAATTCCATGTGATGCCATAATGTGGATACATTATGACGTCATAATACATTGTGCCCTCATAGTGCATACTAATTAACATGTCATCATACATTGTGATGTCATAATACATGCTCATGATACTCCAGTAGATATGACCCAAATTGGGGTAAGAGAAATTGGTCATAATACCTGCGAATTACGCTCTCATAATTCCTTCTGATGTCATAATGCGGACACATTATGACGTCATAATACATTTCGACATCATAGTGCATACTAATTAGCATGTCATCATATATTGTGATGTCATAATACATGCTCATGATACTCCAGTACATATGACACAATTTGGGTTAAGAGAAATTGGTCATAATACCTGCAAATTACGCTCTCCTAAAACATTGTGATGTCATAATGTGGATACATTATGACGTCATAATACATTGTGACGTCATAGTGCATACTAATCAGCATGTCATCATATATTGTGACGTCATAATAAATACTCATGTTACTCCAGTAGATATGACACTATTTGGGGTAAGAGAAATTGGTCATAATACCTGCAAATTACGCTCTCCTAATTCCTTGTGATGTCATAATGCGGACACATTATGACGTCATAATACATTGTGACGTCATAGTGCACACTAATTAGCATGTCATCATATATTGTGACGTCATAATACATGCTTAATATACTCCAGTAGATACGACACAAATTGGGGTAAGAGAAATTGGTCATAATACCTGCAAATTACGCTCTCATAATTTCTTGTGATGTCATAATGTGGATAGATTATGATGTCATAATACATTGTGACGTCATAGTTCATACTAATTAGCATGTCATCATATATTGTGACGTCATAATACATGCTTATGATACTCCAGTAGATTTGACACAAATTGGGGTAAGAGAAATTGGTCATAATACCTGCAAATTACGCTCTCCTAATACATTGTGATGTCATAATGCGGATACATTATGACGTCATAATACATTGCGACGTCATAGTGCATACTAATTAGCATGTCATCATATATTGTGACGTCATAATACATGCTCATGATACTCCAGTAGATATGACACAAATTGCCGTAAGGGAAATCCGTCATAATACCTGCAAATTACGCTCTCATTATTTCTTGTGATGTCATAATGCGGATACATTATGACGTCATAATACATTGTGACGTCATAGTGCATACTAATTAGCGTGTCATCATATATTGTGACGTCATAATACATGCTCATGATCCTCCAGTAGATATGACACAAATTGTGGTAAGAGAAATTGGTCATAATACCTGCAAATTACGCTCTCATAATTCCTTGTGATGTCATAATGCGGACACATTATGACGTCATAATACATTGTGTTGTCATAGTGCATACTAATTAGCATGTCATCATATATTGTGACGTCATAATACATGCTCATGATACTGCAGTAGATATGACACAAATTTGGGTAAGAGAAATTGGTCATAATACCTGCAAATTACGCTCTCATAATTCCTTGTGATGTCATAATGCGGATACATTATGACGTCATAATACATAGTGACGTCATACTGCATACTAATTAGCATGTCATCATATACTGTGACGTCATAATACATGCTCATGATACTGCAGTAGATATGACACAAATTTGGGTAACAGAAATTGGTCATAATACCTGCAAATTACGCTCTCCTACTTCCTTGTGATGTCATAATGCGGATACATTATGACGTCATAATTCATTGTGACATCATAGTGCATACTAATTAGCATGTCATCATATATTGTGACATCATAATACATGCTCATGACACTCCAGTAGATATGACACAAATTGGGGTAAGAGAAATTGGTCATAATACCTGCAAATTACGCTCTCCTAATTCCTTGTGATGTCATAATGCGGATACATTATGACGTCATAATACGGATACATTTTGACGTCATAATACATTCTGACGTCATAGTTCATACTAATTAGCATGTCCTCATATATTGTGATGTCATAATACATGCTCATGATACTCCAGTAGATATGACACAATTAGTGGTAAGAGAAATTGGTCATATTACCTGCAAATTACGCTCTCATAATTCCTTGTGATGTCATAATGTGGATACATTATGACGTCATAATACATTGTGACGTCATAGTGCATACTACCTAGCATGTCATCATATAATGTGATGTCATAATACATCCTCATGATACTCCAGTAGATATGACACAAATTGGGGTATGAGAAATTGGTCATCATACCTGCAAATTACCCTCTCCTAATTCCTTGTGATGTCATAATGCGGATACATTATGACGTCATAATAGATTGTGACATCATAGTGCATACTAAATAACCTGCCATCATGTATTGTGACTTCATAATACATGCTCATGATATTCCAGTAGATATGACACAAATTGGGGCAAGAGAAAATGGTCATAATACCTGCAAATTACGCACTCCTATTACATTGTGATGTCATAATGCGGATACATTATGATGTCATAATACATTGTGACGTCATAGTGAATACTATTTAGCATGTCATCATATATTGTGACGTCATAATACATGCTTATGATACTCCAGTAGATTTGACACAAATTGGGGTAAGAGAAATTGGTCATAATACCTGCAAATTACGCTCTCCTAATACATTGTGAGGTCATAATGCGGATACATTATGACGTCATAATACATTGCGACGTCATAGTGCATACTAATTAGCATGTCATCATATATTGTGACGTCATAATACATGCTCATGAAACTCCAGTAGATATGACACAAACTGCCGTAAGGGAAATCCGTCATAATACCTGCAAATTACGCTCTCATTATTTCTTGTGATGTCATAATGCGGATACATTATGACGTCATAATACATTGTGACGTCATAGTGCATACTAATTAGCATGTCATCATATATTGTGACGTCATAATACATGCTCATGATACTCCAGTAGATATGACACAAATTCTGGTAAGAGAAATTTGTCATAATACCTGCAAATTACGCTCTCATAATTCCTTGTGGTGTCATAATGCGGACACATTATGACGTCATAATACATTGTGACATCATAGTGAATACTAATTAGCATGTCATCATATATTGTGATGTCATAATACATGCTCATGATACTCCAGTACATATGACACAAATTTTGTTAAGGGAAATTGGTCATAATACCTGCAAGTTACGCTCTCCTAAAACATTGTGATGTCATAATGCGGATACATTATGACGTCATAATACAGTGTGACGTCATAGTGCATACTAATTAGCATGTCATCATATATTGTGATGTCATAATACATGCTCATGATACTCCAGTAGATATGACACAAATTGGGGTAAGAGAAATTGCTCATAATACCTGCAAATTACACTCTCATAATTCCTTGGGATGTCATAATGCGGATATATTATGACGTCATAATACATTGTGACGTTATAGTGCATACCAATTAGCATGTAATCATATATTTTGACGTCATAATACATGCTCATGATACTCCAGAAGATATGACACAAATTCGGGTAAGAGAAATTGGTCATAATACCTGCAAATTACGCTCTCATAATTCCTTGTGATGTCATAATGCGGATACATTATGACATCATAAAACATAGTGCATACTAATTAGCATGTCATCATATATTGTGACGTCATAATACATACTCATGATGCTCCAGGAGATATGACACAAATTGGGGTAAGAGAAATTGGTCATAATACCTGCAAATTACGCTCTCCTAATTCCTTGTGATGCCATAATGTGGATACATTATGACGTCATAATACATTGTGCCCTCATAGTGCATACTAATTAGCATGTCATCATACATTGTGATGTCATAATAAATCCTCATGATACTCCAGTAGATATGACACAAATTGGTGTAAGAGAAATTGGTCATAATACCTGCAAATTACGCTCTCATAATTCCTTGTGATGTCATAATGCAGACACATTATGACGTCATAATACATTGCGACATCACAGTGCATACTAATTAGCATGACATCATATATTTTGACGTCATAATACATGCTCATGATACTCCAGTAGATATGATACAAATTGGGGTAAGAGAAATTAGTCATAATACCTGCAAATTACGCTCTCCTAAAACATTGTGATGTCATAATGCGAATACATTATGACGTCATAATACGGATACATTATGACGTCATAATACATTGTGACGTCATAGTGCATACTAACTAGCATGTCATCATATATTGTGACGTTATAATACATGCTCATGATACTCCAGTAGATATGACACAAATTGGGGTAAGAGAAATTGGTCATAATACCTGCAAATTACGCTCTCCTAATTCCTTGTGATGTCATAATGCGGATACTTTATGACGTCATAATACATTGTGACGTTATAGTGCCTTCTAATTAGCATGTCATCATATATTGTGACATCATAATACATGCTCATGATACTCCAGTAGATATGACACAAATTGGGGTAAGAGAAATTGGTCATAATACCTGCAAATTACGCTCTCATAATTCCTTGTGATGTCATAATGCGGATACATTATGACGTCATAATACATTGTGATGTCATACTGCATACTAATTTGCATGTCATCATATATTGTGACGTCATAATACATACTCATGATACTCCAGTAGATATGACACAAATTGGGGTAAGAGAAAATGGTCATAATACCTGCAAATTACGCTCTCCTAAAACATTGTGATGTCATAATGCGGATACATTATGATGTCATAATACATTGTGACGTCATAGTGCATACTAGGTAGCATGTCATCATATGTTTTGATGTCATAATACATGCTCATGATACTCCAGTAGAAATGACACAAATTGGGTTAAGAGAAATTCGTCATAATACCTGCAAATTACGCTTCATAATTCCTTGTGATGTCATAATGCGGATACATTATGACATCATAATACATTGTAACATCATAGTGCATACTAATTAGCATGTCATCATATATTGTGACGTCATAATACATGCTCATGATATGCCAGTAGATATGACACAAATTGGGGTAAGGGAAATTGGTCATAATACCTGCAAATTACGCTCTCCTAATACATTGTGACATCATAATGTGGATACATTATGATGTCATAATACATTGTGACATCGTAGTGCATACTACTTAGCATGTCATCATATATTGGGATGCCATAATACATGCTCATGATACTCCAGTACATATGACACAAATTGTGTTAAGAGAAATTGGTCATAATACCTGCAAATTACGCTCTCCTAAAACATTGTGATGTCATAATGCGGATACATTATGACGTCATAATACATTGTGACATCATAGTGCATACTAATTAGCATGTCATCATATATTGTGATGTCATAATGCATGCTCTGGTTCTCCAGTATATATGACACAAATTGTGGTAAGAGAAATTTCTCATAATAACTGCAAATTACGCTCTCCTAAATCCTTGTGATGTCATAATGCGGATACATTATGACGTCATAATACATTGTGACGTCATAGTGCATACTAATTAGCGTGTCATCATATATTGTGACGTCATAATACATGCTCATGATCCTCCAGTAGATATGACACAAATTGTGGTAAGAGAAATTGGTCATAATACCTGCAAATTACGCTCTCATAATTCCTTGTGATGTCATAATGCGGACACATTATGACGTCATAATACATTGTGTTGTCATAGTGCATACTAATTAGCATGTCATCATATATTGTGACGTCATAATACATGCTCACGATACTGCAGTAGATATGACACAAATTTGGGTAAGAGAAATTGGTCATAATACCTGCAAATTACGCTCTCATAATTCCTTGTGATGTCATAATGCGGATACATTATGACGTCATAATACATAGTGACGTCATACTGCATACTAATTAGCATGTCATCATATACTGTGACGTCATAATACATGCTCATGATACTGCAGTAGATATGACACAAATTTGGGTAAGAGAAATTGGTCATAATACCTGCAAATTACGCTCTCCTAATTCCTTGTGATGTCATAATGCGGATACATTATGACGTCATAATTCATTGTGACATCATAGTGCATACTAATTAGCATGTCATCATATATTGTGACATCATAATACATGCTCATGACACTCCAGTAGATATGACACAAATTGGGGTAAGAGAAATTGGTCATAATACCTGCAAATTACGCTCTCCTAATTCCTTGTGATGTCATAATGCGGACACATTATGACGTCATAATACATTGTGACGTCATAGTGCACACTAATTAGCATGTCATCATATATTGTGACGTCATAATACATGCTTAATATACTCCAGTAGATACGACACAAATTGGGGTAAGAGAAATTGGTCATAATACCTGCAAATTACGCTCTCATAATTTCTTGTGATGTCATAATGTGGATAGATTATGATGTCATAATACATTGTGACGTCATAGTTCATACTAATTAGCATGTCATCATATATTGTGACGTCATAATACATGCTTATGATACTCCAGTAGATTTGACACAAATTGGGGTAAGAGAAATTGGTCATAATACCTGCAAATTACGCTCTCCTAATACATTGTGATGTCATAATGCGGATACATTATGACGTCATAATACATTGCGACGTCATAGTGCATACTAATTAGCATGTCATCATATATTGTGACGTCATAATACATGCTCATGATACTCCAGTAGATATGACACAAATTGCCGTAAGGGAAATCCGTCATAATACCTGCAAATTACGCTCTCATTATTTCTTGTGATGTCATAATGCGGATACATTATGACGTCATAATACATTGTGACGTCATAGTGCATACTAATTAGCGTGTCATCATATATTGTGACGTCATAATACATGCTCATGATCCTCCAGTAGATATGACACAAATTGTGGTAAGAGAAATTGGTCATAATACCTGCAAATTACGCTCTCATAATTCCTTGTGATGTCATAATGCGGACACATTATGACGTCATAATACATTGTGTTGTCATAGTGCATACTAATTAGCATGTCATCATATATTGTGACGTCATAATACATGCTCATGATACTGCAGTAGATATGACACAAATTTGGGTAAGAGAAATTGGTCATAATACCTGCAAATTACGCTCTCATAATTCCTTGTGATGTCATAATGCGGATACATTATGACGTCATAATACATAGTGACGTCATACTGCATACTAATTAGCATGTCATCATATACTGTGACGTCATAATACATGCTCATGATACTGCAGTAGATATGACACAAATTTGGGTAACAGAAATTGGTCATAATACCTGCAAATTACGCTCTCCTACTTCCTTGTGATGTCATAATGCGGATACATTATGACGTCATAATTCATTGTGACATCATAGTGCATACTAATTAGCATGTCATCATATATTGTGACATCATAATACATGCTCATGACACTCCAGTAGATATGACACAAATTGGGGTAAGAGAAATTGGTCATAATACCTGCAAATTACGCTCTCCTAATTCCTTGTGATGTCATAATGCGGATACATTATGACGTCATAATACGGATACATTTTGACGTCATAATACATTCTGACGTCATAGTTCATACTAATTAGCATGTCCTCATATATTGTGATGTCATAATACATGCTCATGATACTCCAGTAGATATGACACAATTAGTGGTAAGAGAAATTGGTCATATTACCTGCAAATTACGCTCTCATAATTCCTTGTGATGTCATAATGTGGATACATTATGACGTCATAATACATTGTGACGTCATAGTGCATACTACCTAGCATGTCATCATATAATGTGATGTCATAATACATCCTCATGATACTCCAGTAGATATGACACAAATTGGGGTATGAGAAATTGGTCATCATACCTGCAAATTACCCTCTCCTAATTCCTTGTGATGTCATAATGCGGATACATTATGACGTCATAATAGATTGTGACATCATAGTGCATACTAAATAACCTGCCATCATGTATTGTGACTTCATAATACATGCTCATGATATTCCAGTAGATATGACACAAATTGGGGCAAGAGAAAATGGTCATAATACCTGCAAATTACGCACTCCTATTACATTGTGATGTCATAATGCGGATACATTATGATGTCATAATACATTGTGACGTCATAGTGAATACTATTTAGCATGTCATCATATATTGTGACGTCATAATACATGCTTATGATACTCCAGTAGATTTGACACAAATTGGGGTAAGAGAAATTGGTCATAATACCTGCAAATTACGCTCTCCTAATACATTGTGAGGTCATAATGCGGATACATTATGACGTCATAATACATTGCGACGTCATAGTGCATACTAATTAGCATGTCATCATATATTGTGACGTCATAATACATGCTCATGAAACTCCAGTAGATATGACACAAACTGCCGTAAGGGAAATCCGTCATAATACCTGCAAATTACGCTCTCATTATTTCTTGTGATGTCATAATGCGGATACATTATGACGTCATAATACATTGTGACGTCATAGTGCATACTAATTAGCATGTCATCATATATTGTGACGTCATAATACATGCTCATGATACTCCAGTAGATATGACACAAATTCTGGTAAGAGAAATTTGTCATAATACCTGCAAATTACGCTCTCATAATTCCTTGTGGTGTCATAATGCGGACACATTATGACGTCATAATACATTGTGACATCATAGTGAATACTAATTAGCATGTCATCATATATTGTGATGTCATAATACATGCTCATGATACTCCAGTACATATGACACAAATTTTGTTAAGGGAAATTGGTCATAATACCTGCAAGTTACGCTCTCCTAAAACATTGTGATGTCATAATGCGGATACATTATGACGTCATAATACAGTGTGACGTCATAGTGCATACTAATTAGCATGTCATCATATATTGTGATGTCATAATACATGCTCATGATACTCCAGTAGATATGACACAAATTGGGGTAAGAGAAATTGCTCATAATACCTGCAAATTACACTCTCATAATTCCTTGGATGTCATAATGCGGATATATTATGACGTCATAATACATTGTGACGTTATAGTGCATACCAATTAGCATGTAATCATATATTTTGACGTCATAATACATGCTCATGATACTCCAGAAGATATGACACAAATTCGGGTAAGAGAAATTGGTCATAATACCTGCAAATTACGCTCTCATAATTCCTTGTGATGTCATAATGCGGATACATTATGACATCATAAAACATAGTGCATACTAATTAGCATGTCATCATATATTGTGACGTCATAATACATACTCATGATGCTCCAGGAGATATGACACAAATTGGGGTAAGAGAAATTGGTCATAATACCTGCAAATTACGCTCTCCTAATTCCTTGTGATGCCATAATGTGGATACATTATGACGTCATAATACATTGTGCCCTCATAGTGCATACTAATTAGCATGTCATCATACATTGTGATGTCATAATAAATCCTCATGATACTCCAGTAGATATGACACAAATTGGTGTAAGAGAAATTGGTCATAATACCTGCAAATTACGCTCTCATAATTCCTTGTGATGTCATAATGCAGACACATTATGACGTCATAATACATTGCGACATCACAGTGCATACTAATTAGCATGACATCATATATTTTGACGTCATAATACATGCTCATGATACTCCAGTAGATATGACACAAATTGGGGTAAGAGAAATTGGTCATAATACCTGCAAATTACGCTCTCATAATTCCTTGTGATGTCATAATGCGGATACATTATGACGTCATAATACATTGTGATGTCATACTGCATACTAATTTGCATGTCATCATATATTGTGACGTCATAATACATACTCATGATACTCCAGTAGATATGACACAAATTGGGGTAAGAGAAAATGGTCATAATACCTGCAAATTACGCTCTCCTATTATATTGTGATGTCATAATGCGGATACATTATGACGTCATAATACATTGTGACGTCATAGTGCATACTAATTAGCATGTCATCATATATTGTGACGTCATAATACATGCTCATGATACTCCAGTAGATTTGACACAAATTGGGGTAAGAGAAATTGGTCATAATACCTGCAAATTACGCTCTCCTAATACATTGCGAGGTCATAATGCGGATACATTATGACGTCATAATACATTGTGATGTCATACTGCATACTAATTTGCATGTCATCATATATTGTGACGTCATAATACATGCTCATGATACTCCAGAAGATATGACACAAATTGCGGTAAGGGAAATTCGTCATAAAACCTGCAAATTACGCTCACATTATTTCTTGTGATGTCATAATGTGGATACATTATGACGTCATAATACATTGTGACATCATAGTGCATACTAATTAGCATGTCATCATATATTGTGACGTCATAATACATGCTCATGATACTCCAGTAGATATGACACATATTGGGGTAAGAGAAATTGGTCAAACTACCTCCAAATTACGCTCTCAGAATTCCTTGTGAGGTCATAACCCGAACACATTATGACGTCATAATACATTGTGACGTCATAGTGAATACTAATTAGCAGGCCATCATATATTGTGATGTCATAATACATGCTCATGAAACTCCAGTACATATGACAAAAATTGTGTTAAGACAAATTGGTCATAAATCCTGCAAATTACGCTCTCCTAAAACATTGTGATGTCATAATGCGGATACATTATGACGTCATAATACAGTGTGACGTCATAGTGCATACTAATTAGCATGTCATCATATATTGTGATGTCATAATACATGCTCATGATACTCCAGTAGATATGACACAAATTGGGGTAAGAGAAATTGGTCAGAATACCTGCAAATTACGCTCTCCTAATACATTGTGATGTCATAATGTGGATACATTATGACGTCATAATACATTGTGACGTCATAGTGCATACTAGCTAGCATTTCATCATATATTGTGACGTCATAATACTTGCTCATGATATTCCAGTAGATATGACACAAATTGCGGTAAGGGAAATTGGTCATAATAGCTGCAAATTACGCTCTCATAATTTCTTGTGATGTCATAATGTGGATATATTATGAAGTCATAATACATTGTGACGTCATAGTGCATACTAATTAGCATGTCATCATATATTGTGACGTCATAATACATACTCATGATACTCCAGTAGATATGACATAAATTGTGGTAAGAGAAATTGGTCATAGTACCTGCAAATTACGCTCTCCTAATTCCTTGTGATGTCATAATGTGGATACATTATGACGTCATAATACATTGTGACGTCATAGTGCATACTAATTAGAATGTCACCATATATTGTGACGTCATAATACATGCTCAATATACTCCAGTAGATACGACACAAATTGGGGTAAGAGAAATTGGTCATAATACCTGCAAATTACGCTCTCATAATTTCTTGTGATGTCATAATGAGGATACATTATGATGTCATAATACATTGTGACGTCATAGTGCATACTAATTAGCGTTTCATCATATATTGTGATGTCATGATACATGCTCATGATACTCCAGTACATATGACACAAATTGGGGTAAGAGAAATTGGTCATAATACCTGCAAACTACGCTCTCATATGTCCTTTTGAAGCCATAATGTGGATACATTATGACGTCATAGTGCATACTAATTAGCATGTCATCATATATTGTGACGTCAAAATACATGCTCATGATACTCCAGTAGATATTACACAAATTGGGGTATGAGGAATTGGTCATAATACCTGCAAATTACGCTCTCATAATTCCTTGTGATGTCATAATGCGGATACATTATGACGTCATAATACATTGTGACGTTATAGTGCATAGTACTTAGCATGTCATCATATATTGTGACGTCATAATACATGCTCATGGTACTCCAGTAGACATGACACAAATTGGGGTAAGTGAAATTGGTCATAATAGCTGCAAATTACGCTCTCATAATTCCTTGTGATGTCATAATGCGGATACATTATGACGTCATAATACATTGTGACGTCATAGTGCATACTAATTAGAATGTCACCATATATTGTGACGTCATAATACATGCTCAATATACTCCAGTAGATACGACACAAATTGGGGTAAGAGAAATTGGTCATAATACCTGCAAATTACGCTCTCATAATTTCTTGTGATGTCATAATGAGGATACATTATGATGTCATAATACATTGTGACGTCATAGTGCATACTAATTAGCGTTTCATCATATATTGTGATGTCATGATACATGCTCATGATACTCCAGTACATATGACACAAATTGGGGTAAGAGAAATTGGTCATAATACCTGCAAACTACGCTCTCATATGTCCTTTTGAAGCCATAATGTAGATACATTATGACGTCATAGTGCATACTAATTAGCATGTCATCATATATTGTGACGTCAAAATACATGCTCATGATACTCCAGTAGATATTACACAAATTGGGGTATGAGGAATTGGTCATAATACCTGCAAATTACGCTCTCATAATTCCTTGTGATGTCATAATGCGGATACATTATGACGTCATAATACATTGTGACGTTATAGTGCATACTACTTAGCATGTCATCATATATTGTGACGTCATAATACATGCTCATGGTACTCCAGTAGACATGACACAAATTGGGGTAAGTGAAATTGGTCATAATAGCTGCAAATTACGCTCTCATAATTCCTTGTGATGTCATAATGCGGATACATTATGACATCATAATACATTGTGACGTCATAGTGCATACTAATTAGCATGTCATCATATATTGTGACGTCATAATACATACTCATAATGCTCCAGGAGATATGACACAAATTGGGGTAAGAGAAATTCGTCATAATACCTGCAAATTACGCTCTCCTAATACCTTCTGATGCCATAATGTGGATACATTATGACGTCATAATACATGGTGCCCTCATAGTGCATACTAATTAGCATGTCATCATACATTGTGATGTCATAATACATGCTCATGATACTCCAGTAGATATGACACAAATTGGGGTAAGAAAAATTGGTCATAATACCTGCAAATTACGCTCTCCTAAAACATTGTGATGTCATAATGCGGATACATTATGACGTCATAATACATTGTGACGTCATAGTGCATACTAATTAGCATGTCATCATATATTGTGATGTCATAATACATGCTCATGATACTCCAGTAGATATGACACAAATTGGGGTAAGAGAAATTGGTCATAATACCTGCAAATTACGCTCTCATTATTCCTTGTGATGTCATAATGCGGATACATTATGACGTCATAATACATTGTGACGTCACAGTGCATACTAATTAGCATGTCATCATATATTGTGATGTTATAATACATGCTCATGATACTCCAGTACATATGACACAAATTGGGTTAAGAGAAATTGGCCATAATACCTGCAAATTACGCTCTCCTAAAACATTGTGATGTCATAATGCGGATACATTATGACGTCATAATACATTGTGACGTCATAGTGCATACTAATTAGCATGTCATCATATATTGTGACGTCATAATGCATACTCATGATACTCCAGTAGATATGACACAAATTGAGGTAAGAGAAATTGGTCATAGTACCTACAAATTACACTCTCCTAATTCCTCGTGATGTCATAATGCGGATACATTATGACGTCATAATACATTGTGACGTCATAGTGCATACTAATTAGCATGTCACCATATATTGTGACGTCATAATACATGCTCAATATACTCCAGTAGATACGACACAAATTGGGGTAAGAGAAATTGGTCATAATACCTGCAAATTACGCTCTCATAATTTCTTGTGATGTCATAATGAGGATACATTATGATGTCATAATACATTGTGACGTCATAGTGCATACTAATTAGCATTTCATCATATATTGTGATGTCATAATACGTGCTCATGATACTTCAAAACATATGACACACATTGGGTTAAGAGAAATTGGTCATAACACCTGCATATTACGCTCTCCTAAAACATTGTGATGTCATAATGCGGATGCATTATGACGTCATAATACATTGTGACGTCATAGTGCATACTAATTAGCATGTCATCATATATTGTGACGTCATAATACATGCTCATGATACTCCAGTAGATATGACACAAATTGTGGTAAGAGAAATTGGTCATAATACCTGCAAATTACGCTCTCATAATTACTTGTGATGCCATAATGCGGATACATTATGATGTCATAATACATTGTGACGTCATAGTGCATACTAATTAGCATGTCATCATATATTGTGATGTCATGATACATGCTCATGATACTCCAGTAGATATGACACAAATTGGGGTAAGAGAAATTGGTCATAATACCTGCAAATTACGCTCTCATATTTCCCTTTGAAGCCATAATGTGGATACATTATGACGTCATAGTGCATACTAATTAGCATGTCATCATATATTGTGACGTCAAAATACATGCTCATGATACTCCGGTAGAAATTACACAAATTGGGGTATGAGAAATTGGTCATAATACCTGCAAATTACGCTCTCATAATTCCTTGTGATGTCATAATGCGGATGCATTATGACATCATAATACATTGTGACGTCATAGTGCATAATAATTAGCATGTCATCATATATTGTGATGTCATAATACATTCACATGATACTCCAGTACATACGACTCAAATTGGGTTAAGAGAAATTGGTCATAATACCTGCAAATTACGCTCTCCTAAAACATTGTGATGTCATAATGCGGATACATTATGACGTCATAATACATTGTGACGTCATAGTGAATACTAATTAGCATGTCATCATACATTGTGACGTCATAATACATGCTTATGATACTCCATTAGATTTGACACAAATTGGGGTAAGAGAAATTGGTCATAATACCTGCAAATTACGCTCTCCTAATACATTGTGATGTCATAATTCGGATACATTATGACGTCATAATACATTGCGACGTCATAGTGCATACTAATTAGCATGTCATCATATATTGTGACGTCATAATACATGCTCATGATACTCCAGTAGATATGACACAAATTGCGGTAAGGGAAATTCGTCATAAAACCTGCAAATTACGCACTCATTATTTCTTGTGATGTCATAATGCGGATACATTATGACGTCATAATACATTGTGACGTCATAGTGCATACTAATTAGCATGTCAACATATATTGTGATGTCATAATACATGCTCATGATACTCCAGTAGATATGACACAAATTGCGGTAAGAGAAATTGGTCATAATACCTGCAAATTACGCTCTCATAATTCCTTGTGATGTCATAATGCGGACACATTATGACGTCATAATACATTGTGACGTCATAGTGAATACTAATTAGCATGTCATCATATATTGTGATGTCATAATACATGCTCATGATACTCCAGTACATATGACACAAATTTTGTTAAGAGAAATTGGTCATAATACCTGCAAATTACGCTCTCCTAAAACACTGTGATGTCATAATGTGGATACATTATGACGTCATAATACAGTGTGACGTAATAGTGCATACTAATTAGCATGTCATCATATATTGTGATGTCATAATACATGCTCATGATACTCCACTAGATATGACACAAATTGGGGTAAGAGAAATTGGTCATAAGACCTGCAAATTACACTCTCATAAATCCTTGGGATGTCATAATGCGGATACATTATGATGTCATAATACATTGTGACGTCATACTGCATACTAATTCGAATGTCATCATATATTGTGACGTCATCATACATGCTCATGATACTCCAGTAGATATGACACAATTTGGGGTAAGACAAATTGGTCATAATACCTGCAAATTACGGTCTCCTATTACATTGTGATGTCATAATGCGGATACATTATGACGTCATAATACATTGTGACGTCATACTGCATACTATTTAGCATGTCATCATACATTGTGACGTCATAATACATGCTCATGATACTCCAGTATATATGACACAAATTGGGTTAAGTGAAATTGGTCATAATACCTGCAAATTACGCTCTCCTAATACATTGTGATGTCATAAGGCGGATACATTATGACGTCATAATACATTGTGACGTCATGGTGCATACTAATTAGCATTTCATCATATATTGTGGCGTCATAATACATGCTCATGATACTCCAGTATATATGACACAAATTGGGTTAAGTGAAATTGGTCATAATACCTGCAAATTACGCTCTCCTAATACATTGTGATGTCATAAGGCGGATACATTATGACGTCATAATACATTGTGACGTCATAGTGCATACTAATTAGCATTTCATCATATATTGTGACGTCACAATACATGCTCATGATACTCCAGTAGATATGACACAAATTGTGGTAAGGGAAAATGGTCATAATACCTGCAAATAACGCTCTCATAATTTCTTGTGATGTCATAGTGCGGATACATTATGACGTCATAATACATTGTGACGTCATAGTGCATACTAATTATGATGTCATCACATACTGTGACATCATAATACATGCTCATGATATTCCAGTAGATATGAAACAAATTGTGGTAAGAGAAATTGGTCATAATATCTGCAAATTACGCTCTCATAATTAGTTGTGATGTCATAATTCGGATACTTTATGACGTCATAATACATTGTGACGTTATAGTGCCTACTAATTAGCATGTCATCATATATTGTGACGTCATAATACATGCTCAAGATACTACAGTAGATATGACACAAATTGGGGTAAGAGAAATTGGTCATAATACCTGCAAAGTACGCTCTCATAATTCCTTGTGATGTCATAATGCGGATAAATTATGACATCATAATACATTGTGATGTCATACTGCACACTAATTAGCATGTCATCATATATTGTGACATCATAATACTTACTCATGATACTCCAGTAGATATGACACAAATTGGGGTAAGAGAATTTGGTCATAATACCTGCAAATTACACTCTCATAATTCCTTGTGATGTCATAATGCGGATACATTATGATGTCATAATACATTGTGACGTCATAGTGCACACTAAATAGCATGTCATCATATATTGTGACGTCATAATACTTGCTCATGATACTCCAGTAGATATGACGCAAATTGGGGTAAGAGAAAATGGTCATAATACCTGCAAATTACGCTCTCCTATTACATTGTGATGTCATAATGCGGATACATTATGACGTCATAATACATTGCGACGTCATAGTGCATACTAATTAGCATGTCATCATATATTGTGACGTCATAATACATGCTCATGATACTCCAGTAGATATGACACAAATTGGGTTAAGAGAAATTGCTCATAATACCTGCAAATTACGCTCTCATAATTCCTTGTGATGTAATAATGCGGATACATTATGACATCATAATACATTGTGACGTCCTAGTGCATACTAATTCGCATGTCATCATATATTGTGACGTCATAATACATACTCATGATGCTGCAGGAGATATGACACAATTTCGGGTAAGAGAAATTGGTCATATTACCTGCAAATTACGCTCTCCTAATTCCTTCTGATGCCATAATGTGGATACATTATGACGTCATCATACATTGTGCCCTCATCGTGCATACTAATTAGCATGTCATCATACATCGTGATGTCATAATACATGCTCATGATACTCCAGTAGATATGACACAAATTGGGGTAAGAGAAATTGGTCAAAATACCTACAAATTACGCTCTCGTTATTCCTTGTGATGTCATAATGCGGATACATTATGACGTCATAATACATTGTGATGACATAGTACATACTAATTAGCATGTCATCATATATTGTGATGTCATAATACATGCTCATGACACTCCAGTACATATGACACAAATTGTGTTAAGAGAAATTGGTCATAATAACTGCAAATTACGCTCTCCTAAAACATTGTGATGTCATAATGCGGATACATTATGACGTCATAATACATTGTGACGTCATAGTGCATACTATTTAGCACTTAATCATATATTGTGACGTCATAATACATGCTCATGATACTCCAGTATATATGACAAAAATTGTGTTAAGAGAAATTGGTCATAATACCTGCAAATTACGCTCTCCTAATACATTGTGATGTCATAATGTGGATACATAATGACGTCATAATACATTGTGACGTCATAGTGCATACTAATTAGCATGTCATCATATACTGTGACGTCATAATACATGCTCATGATACTGCAGTAGATATGACACAAATTTGGGTAAGAGAAATTGGTCATAATACCTGCAAATTACGCTCTCCTAATTCCTTGTGATGTCATAATGCGGATACATTATGACGTCATAATTCATTGTGACATCATAGTGCATACTAATTAGCATGTCATCATATATTGTGACATCATAATACATGCTCATGACACTCCAGTAGATATGACACAAATTGGGGTAAGAGAAATTGGTCATAATACCTGCAAATTACGCTCTCATAATTCCTTGTGATGTCATAATGCGGATACATTATGACGTCATAATACATTGTGACGTCATAGTGCATACTAATTAGCGTGTCATCATATATTGTGACGTCATAATACATGCTCATGATCCTCCAGTAGATATGACACAAATTGTGGTAAGAGAAATTGGTCATAATACCTGCAAATTACGCTCTCATAATTCCTTGTGATGTCATAATGCGGACACATTATGACGTCATAATACATTGTGTTGTCATAGTGCATACTAATTAGCATGTCATCATATATTGTGACGTCATAATACATGCTCATGATACTGCAGTAGATATGACACAAATTTGGGTAAGAGAAATTGGTCATAATACCTGCAAATTACGCTCTCATAATTCCTTGTGATGTCATAATGCGGATACATTATGACGTCATAATACATAGTGACGTCATACTGCATACTAATTAGCATGTCATCCTATACTGTGACGTCATAATACATGCTCATGATACTGCAGTAGATATGACACAAATTTGGGTAAGAGAAATTGGTCATAATACCTGCAAATTACGCTCTCCTAATTCCTTGTGATGTCATAATGCGGATACATTATGACGTCATAATTCATTGTGACATCATAGTGCATACTAATTAGCATGTCATCATATATTGTGACATCATAATACATGCTCATGACACTCCAGTAGATATGACACAAATTGGGGTAAGAGAAATTGGTCATAATACCTGCAAATTACGCTCTCATAATTCCTTGTGATGTCATAATGCGGATACATTATGACGTCATAATACATTGTGATGTCATACTGCATACTAATTTGCATGTCATCATATATTGTGACGTCATAATACATACTCATGATACTCCAGTAGATATGACACAAATTGGGGTAAGAGAAAATGGTCATAATACCTGCAAATTACGCTCTCCTATTATATTGTGATGTCATAATGCGGATACATTATGACGTCATAATACATTGTGACGTCATAGTGCATACTAATTAGCATGTCATCATATATTGTGACGTCATAATACATGCTCATGATACTCCAGTAGATTTGACACAAATTGGGGTAAGAGAAATTGGTCATAATACCTGCAAATTACGCTCTCCTAATACATTGCGAGGTCATAATGCGGATACATTATGACGTCATAATACATTGTGATGTCATACTGCATACTAATTTGCATGTCATCATATATTGTGACGTCATAATACATGCTCATGATACTCCAGAAGATATGACACAAATTGCGGTAAGGGAAATTCGTCATAAAACCTGCAAATTACGCTCACATTATTTCTTGTGATGTCATAATGTGGATACATTATGACGTCATAATACATTGTGACATCATAGTGCATACTAATTAGCATGTCATCATATATTGTGACGTCATAATACATGCTCATGATACTCCAGTAGATATGACACATATTGGGGTAAGAGAAATTGGTCAAACTACCTCCAAATTACGCTCTCAGAATTCCTTGTGAGGTCATAACCCGAACACATTATGACGTCATAATACATTGTGACGTCATAGTGAATACTAATTAGCAGGCCATCATATATTGTGATGTCATAATACATGCTCATGAAACTCCAGTACATATGACAAAAATTGTGTTAAGACAAATTGGTCATAAATCCTGCAAATTACGCTCTACTAAAACATTGTGATGTCATAATGCGGATACATTATGACGTCATAATACAGTGTGACGTCATAGTGCATACTAATTAGCATGTCATCATATATTGTGATGTCATAATACATGCTCATGATACTCCAGTAGATATGACACAAATTGGGGTAAGAGAAATTGGTCATAATACCTGCAAATTACGCTCTCCTAATTCCATGTGATGCCATAATGTGGATACATTATGACGTCATAATACATTGTGCCCTCATAGTGCATACTAATTAACATGTCATCATACATTGTGATGTCATAATACATGCTCATGATACTCCAGTAGATATGACCCAAATTGGGGTAAGAGAAATTGGTCATAATACCTGCGAATTACGCTCTCATAATTCCTTCTGATGTCATAATGCGGACACATTATGACGTCATAATACATTTCGACATCATAGTGCATACTAATTAGCATGTCATCATATATTGTGATGTCATAATACATGCTCATGATACTCCAGTACATATGACACAATTTGGGTTAAGAGAAATTGGTCATAATACCTGCAAATTACGCTCTCCTAAAACATTGTGATGTCATAATGTGGATACATTATGACGTCATAATACATTGTGATGTCATAGTGCATACTAATCAGCATGTCATCATATATTGTGACGTCATAATAAATACTCATGTTACTCCAGTAGATATGACACTATTTGGGGTAAGAGAAATTGGTCATAATACCTGCAAATTACGCTCTCCTAATTCCTTGTGATGTCATAATGCGGACACATTATGACGTCATAATACATTGTGACGTCATAGTGCACACTAATTAGCATGTCATCATATATTGTGACGTCATAATACATGCTTAATATACTCCAGTAGATACGACACAAATTGGGGTAAGAGAAATTGGTCATAATACCTGCAAATTACGCTCTCATAATTTCTTGTGATGTCATAATGTGGATAGATTATGATGTCATAATACATTGTGACGTCATAGTTCATACTAATTAGCATGTCATCATATATTGTGACGTCATAATACATGCTTATGATACTCCAGTAGATTTGACACAAATTGGGGTAAGAGAAATTGGTCATAATACCTGCAAATTACGCTCTCCTAATACATTGTGATGTCATAATGCGGATACATTATGACGTCATAATACATTGCGACGTCATAGTGCATACTAATTAGCATGTCATCATATATTGTGACGTCATAATACATGCTCATGATACTCCAGTAGATATGACACAAATTGCCGTAAGGGAAATCCGTCATAATACCTGCAAATTACGCTCTCATTATTTCTTGTGATGTCATAATGCGGATACATTATGACGTCATAATACATTGTGACGTCATAGTGCATACTAATTAGCGTGTCATCATATATTGTGACGTCATAATACATGCTCATGATCCTCCAGTAGATATGACACAAATTGTGGTAAGAGAAATTGGTCATAATACCTGCAAATTACGCTCTCATAATTCCTTGTGATGTCATAATGCGGACACATTATGACGTCATAATACATTGTGTTGTCATAGTGCATACTAATTAGCATGTCATCATATATTGTGACGTCATAATACATGCTCATGATACTGCAGTAGATATGACACAAATTTGGGTAAGAGATATTGGTCATAATACCTGCAAATTACGCTCTCATAATTCCTTGTGATGTCATAATGCGGATACATTATGACGTCATAATACATAGTGACGTCATACTGCATACTAATTAGCATGTCATCATATACTGTGACGTCATAATACATGCTCATGATACTGCAGTAGATATGACACAAATTTGGGTAACAGAAATTGGTCATAATACCTGCAAATTACGCTCTCCTACTTCCTTGTGATGTCATAATGCGGATACATTATGACGTCATAATTCATTGTGACATCATAGTGCATACTAATTAGCATGTCATCATATATTGTGACATCATAATACATGCTCATGACACTCCAGTAGATATGACACAAATTGGGGTAAGAGAAATTGGTCATAATACCTGCAAATTACGCTCTCCTAATTCCTTGTGATGTCATAATGCGGATACATTATGACGTCATAATACGGATACATTTTGACGTCATAATACATTCTGACGTCATAGTTCATACTAATTAGCATGTCCTCATATATTGTGATGTCATAATACATGCTCATGATACTCCAGTAGATATGACACAATTAGTGGTAAGAGAAATTGGTCATATTACCTGCAAATTACGCTCTCATAATTCCTTGTGATGTCATAATGTGGATACATTATGACGTCATAATACATTGTGACGTCATAGTGCATACTACCTAGCATGTCATCATATAATGTGATGTCATAATACATCCTCATGATACTCCAGTAGATATGACACAAATTGGGGTATGAGAAATTGGTCATCATACCTGCAAATTACCCTCTCCTAATTCCTTGTGATGTCATAATGCGGATACATTATGACGTCATAATAGATTGTGACATCATAGTGCATACTAAATAACCTGCCATCATGTATTGTGACTTCATAATACATGCTCATGATATTCCAGTAGATATGACACAAATTGGGGCAAGAGAAAATGGTCATAATACCTGCAAATTACGCACTCCTATTACATTGTGATGTCATAATGCGGATACATTATGATGTCATAATACATTGTGACGTCATAGTGAATACTATTTAACATGTCATCATATATTGTGACGTCATAATACATGCTTATGATACTCCAGTAGATTTGACACAAATTGGGGTAAGAGAAATTGGTCATAATACCTGCAAATTACGCTCTCCTAATACATTGTGAGGTCATAATGCGGATACATTATGACGTCATAATACATTGCGACGTCATAGTGCATACTAATTAGCATGTCATCATATATTGTGACGTCATAATACATGCTCATGAAACTCCAGTAGATATGACACAAATTGCCGTAAGGGAAATCCGTCATAATACCTGCAAATTACGCTCTCATTATTTCTTGTGATGTCATAATGCGGATACATTATGACGTCATAATACATTGTGACGTCATAGTGCATACTAATTAGCATGTCATCATATATTGTGACGTCATAATACATGCTCATGATACTCCAGTAGATATGACACAAATTCTGGTAAGAGAAATTTGTCATAATACCTGCAAATTACGCTCTCATAATTCCTTGTGGTGTCATAATGCGGACACATTATGACGTCATAATACATTGTGACATCATAGTGAATACTAATTAGCATGTCATCATATATTGTGATGTCATAATACATGCTCATGATACTCCAGTACATATGACACAAATTTTGTTAAGGGAAATTGGTCATAATACCTGCAAGTTACGCTCTCCTAAAACATTGTGATGTCATAATGCGGATACATTATGACGTCATAATACAGTGTGACGTCATAGTGCATACTAATTAGCATGTCATCATATATTGTGATGTCATAATACATGCTCATGATACTCCAGTAGATATGACACAAATTGGGGTAAGAGAAATTGCTCATAATACCTGCAAATTACACTCTCATAATTCCTTGGGATGTCATAATGCGGATATATTATGACGTCATAATACATTGTGACGTTATAGTGCATACCAATTAGCATGTAATCATATATTTTGACGTCATAATACATGCTCATGATACTCCAGAAGATATGACACAAATTCGGGTAAGAGAAATTGGTCATAATACCTGCAAATTACGCTCTCATAATTCCTTGTGATGTCATAATGCGGATACATTATGACATCATAAAACATAGTGCATACTAATTAGCATGTCATCATATATTGTGACGTCATAATACATACTCATGATGCTCCAGGAGATATGACACAAATTGGGGTAAGAGAAATTGGTCATAATACCTGCAAATTACGCTCTCCTAATTCCTTGTGATGCCATAATGTGGATACATTATGACGTCATAATACATTGTGCCCTCATAGTGCATACTAATTAGCATGTCATCATACATTGTGATGTCATAATAAATCCTCATGATACTCCAGTAGATATGACACAAATTGGTGTAAGAGAAATTGGTCATAATACCTGCAAATTACGCTCTCATAATTCCTTGTGATGTCATAATGCAGACACATTATGACGTCATAATACATTGCGACATCACAGTGCATACTAATTAGCATGACATCATATATTTTGACGTCATAATACATGCTCATGATACTCCAGTAGATATGACACAAATTGGGGTAAGAGAAATTGGTCATAATACCTGCAAATTACGCTCTCATAATTCCTTGTGATGTCATAATGCGGATACATTATGACGTCATAATACATTGTGATGTCATACTGCATACTAATTTGCATGTCATCATATATTGTGACGTCATAATACATACTCATGATACTCCAGTAGATATGACACAAATTGGGGTAAGAGAAAATGGTCATAATACCTGCAAATTACGCTCTCCTATTATATTGTGATGTCATAATGCGGATACATTATGACGTCATAATACATTGTGACGTCATAGTGCATACTAATTAGCATGTCATCATATATTGTGACGTCATAATACATGCTCATGATACTCCAGTAGATTTGACACAAATTGGGGTAAGAGAAATTGGTCATAATACCTGCAAATTACGCTCTCCTAATACATTGCGAGGTCATAATGCGGATACATTATGACGTCATAATACATTGTGATGTCATACTGCATACTAATTTGCATGTCATCATATATTGTGACGTCATAATACATGCTCATGATACTCCAGAAGATATGACACAAATTGCGGTAAGGGAAATTCGTCATAAAACCTGCAAATTACGCTCACATTATTTCTTGTGATGTCATAATGTGGATACATTATGACGTCATAATACATTGTGACATCATAGTGCATAATAATTAGCATGTCATCATATATTGTGACGTCATAATACATGCTCATGATACTCCAGTAGATATGACACATATTGGGGTAAGAGAAATTGGTCAAACTACCTCCAAATTACGCTCTCAGAATTCCTTGTGAGGTCATAACCCGAACACATTATGACGTCATAATACATTGTGACGTCATAGTGAATACTAATTAGCAGGCCATCATATATTGTGATGTCATAATACATGCTCATGAAACTCCAGTACATATGACAAAAATTGTGTTAAGACAAATTGGTCATAAATCCTGCAAATTACGCTCTCCTAAAACATTGTGATGTCATAATGCGGATACATTATGACGTCATAATACAGTGTGACGTCATAGTGCATACTAATTAGCATGTCATCATATATTGTGATGTCATAATACATGCTCATGATACTCCAGTAGATATGACACAAATTGGGGTAAGAGAAATTGGTCATAATACCTGCAAATTACGCTCTCCTAATTCCATGTGATGCCATAATGTGGATACATTATGACGTCATAATACATTGTGCCCTCATAGTGCATACTAATTAACATGTCATCATACATTGTGATGTCATAATACATGCTCATGATACTCCAGTAGATATGACCCAAATTGGGGTAAGAGAAATTGGTCATAATACCTGCGAATTACGCTCTCATAATTCCTTCTGATGTCATAATGCGGACACATTATGACGTCATAATACATTTCGACATCATAGTGCATACTAATTAGCATGTCATCATATATTGTGATGTCATAATACATGCTCATGATACTCCAGTACATATGACACAATTTGGGTTAAGAGAAATTGGTCATAATACCTGCAAATTACGCTCTCCTAAAACATTGTGATGTCATAATGTGGATACATTATGACGTCATAATACATTGTGACGTCATAGTGCATACTAATCAGCATGTCATCATATATTGTGACGTCATAATAAATACTCATGTTACTCCAGTAGATATGACACTATTTGGGGTAAGAGAAATTGGTCATAATACCTGCAAATTACGCTCTCCTAATTCCTTGTGATGTCATAATGCGGACACATTATGACGTCATAATACATTGTGACGTCATAGTGCACACTAATTAGCATGTCATCATATATTGTGACGTCATAATACATGCTTAATATACTCCAGTAGATACGACACAAATTGGGGTAAGAGAAATTGGTCATAATACCTGCAAATTACGCTCTCATAATTTCTTGTGATGTCATAATGTGGATAGATTATGATGTCATAATACATTGTGACGTCATAGTTCATACTAATTAGCATGTCATCATATATTGTGACGTCATAATACATGCTCATGATACTCCAGTAGATATGACACAATTTGTGGTAAGAGAAATTGGTCATATTACCTGCGAATTACGCTCTCATTATTCCTTGTGATGTCATAATGTGGATGCATTATGACGTCATAATACATTGTGACGTCATAGTGCATACTAATTAGCATGTCATCATATATTGTGATGTCATAATACATGCTCATGATACTCCAGTACATATGACACAAATTAAGAGAAATTGGTCATAATACCTGCAAATTACGCCCTCCTAAATCATTGTGATGTCATAATGAGGATACATTATGACGTCATAATACATTGTGACGTCATAGTGCATACTAATTAGCATGTCATCATATATAGTTATGTCATAATACATGCTCATGATACTCCAGTAGATATGACACAAATTGGGGTAAGAGAAATTGGTCATAATACCTGCAAATTACGCTCTCCTAATTCCTTGTGATGTCATAATGCGGATACATTATGATGTCATAATACATTGTGACGTCATAGTGCATACTAATTAGCATGTCATCATATATTGTGACGTCATAATACATGCTCAATATACTCCAGTAGATACGACACAAATTGGGGTAAGAGAAATTGGTCATAATACCTGAAAATTACGCTCTCATAATTACTTGTGATGTCATAATGCGGATATATTATGATGTCATAATACATTGTGACGTCATAGTTCATACTAATTAGCATGTCATCATATATTGTGATGTCATAATACATGCTCATGATACTCCAGTACATATGACACAAATTGTGTTAAGAGAAATTGGTCCTAATACCTACAAATTACGCTCTCCTAAAACATTGTGATGTCATAATACGGTTACATTATGATGTCATAATACATTGTTACGACATAGTGCATACTAATTAGCATATCATCATATATTGTGACGTCATAATACATGCTCATGATACTCTAGTAGATATGACACAAATTGGGGTAAGAGAAATTGGTCATAATATCTGCAAATTACGCTCTCATAATTAGTTGTGATGTCATAATTCGGATACTTTATGACATCATAATACATTGTGACATTATAGTGCCTACTAATTAGCATGTCATCATATATTGTGACATCATAATACATGCTCAAGATACTACAGTAGATATGACACAAATTGGGGTAAGAGAAATTGGTCATAATACCTGCAAATTACGCTCTCATAATTCCTTGTGATGTCATAATGCGGATAAATTATGACGTCATAATACATTGTGATGTCATACTACACACTAATCAGCATGTCATCATATATTGTGACGTCATAATACATACTCATGATACTCCAGTACATATGACACAAATTGGGTTAAGAGAAGTTGGTCATAATAACTGCAAATTACGCTCTCATAATTCCTTGTGATGTCGTAATGCGGATACATTATGACGTCATAATACAGTGTGACGTCATAGTGCATACTAATTAGCATGTCATCATATATTGTGATGTCATAATACATGCTCATGATACTCCAGTAGATATGACACAAATTGGGGTAAGAGAAATTGGTCATAATACCGGCAAATTACGCTCTCATAATTCCTTGTGATGTCATAATGCGGATACATTATGACATCATAATACATTGTGACGTTATAGTGCATACTAATTAGCATGTCATCATATATTGTGACGTCATAATACATGCTCATGATACTCCAGTAGATATGACACAAATTGGGGTAAGAGAAATTGGTCATAATACCTGCAAATTACGCTCTCATAATTCCTTGTGATGTCATAATGCGGATACATTATGACATCATAATACATTGTGACGACATAGTGCATACTAATTAGCATGTCATCATATATTGTGACGTCATAATACATACTCATAATGCTCCAGGAGATATGACACAAATTGGGGTAAGAGAAATTGGTCATAATACCTGCAAATTACGCTCTCCTAGTACCTTGTGATGCCATAATGTGGATACATTATGACGTCAAAGTACATGGTGGCCTCATAGTGCATACTAATTAGCATGTCATCATACATTGTGATGTCATAATACATGCTCATGATACTCCAGTAGATATGACACAAATTGGGGTAAGAGAAATTGGTCATAATACCTGCAAATTACGCTCTCATTATTCCTTGTGATGTCATAACGCGGATAAATTATGACATCATAATACATTGTGACGTCATAGTGCATACTAATTAGCATGTCATCATATATTGTGACGTCATAATACAAACTCACAATGCTCCAAGAGATACGACACAAATTGTGGTAAGAGAAATTGGTCATAATACCTGCAAATTACGCTCTCCTAATTCCTTGTGATGTCATAATGTGGATACATTATAACGTCATAATAAATTGTGACGTCATAGTGCATACTAATTAGCATGTCATCACGTATTGTGACTTCATAATACATGCTCATGATACTCCAGTAGATATGACACAAATTGGGGTAAGAGAAATTGGTCATAATACCTGCTAATTACACTCTCATAATTCCTTGTGATGTCATAATGCGGATACATTATGATGTCATAATACATTGTGACGTCATAGTGCATACTAATTAGCATCTCATCATATATTGTGACGTCATAATACATGCTCATGATACTCCAATAGATATGACCCAAATTGGGGTAAGAGAAAATGGTCATAATACCTGCAAATTATGCTCTCCTATTACATTGTGATGTCATAATGCGGATACATTATGACGTGTTAATACATTGTGACGTCATAGTGCAAACTAATTAGCATGTCATCATATATTGTGACGTCGTAATACATGCTCATGATACTCCAGTAGATATCACATAAATTGGGGTAAGAGAAATTGGTCAGAATACCTGCAAATTACGCTCTCCTAATGCATTGTGATGTCATAATGTGGATACATTATGACGTCATAATACATTGTGACGTCATAGTGCATACTAGCTAGCATTTCATCATATATTGTGACGTCATAATACTTGCTCATGATATTCCAGTAGATATGACACAAATTGCGGTAAGGGAAATTGGTCATAATAGCTGCAAATTACGCTCTCATAATTTCTTGTGATGTCATAATGTGGATATATTATGAAGTCATAATACATTGTGACGTCATAGTGCATACTAATTAGCATGTCATCATATATTGTGACGTCATAATACATACTCATGATACTCCAGTAGATATGACATAAATTGTGGTAAGAGAAATTGGTCATAGTACCTGCAAATTACGCTCTCCTAATTCCTTGTGATGTCATAATGTGGATACATTATGACGTCATAATACATTGTGACGTCATAGTGCATACTAATTAGAATGTCACCATATATTGTGACGTCATAATACATGCTCAATATACTCCAGTAGATACGACACAAATTGGGGTAAGAGAAATTGGTCATAATACCTGCAAATTACGCTCTCATAATTTCTTGTGATGTCATAATGAGGATACATTATGATGTCATAATACATTGTGACGTCATAGTGCATACTAATTAGCGTTTCATCATATATTGTGATGTCATGATACATGCTCATGATACTCCAGTACATATGACACAAATTGGGGTAAGAGAAATTGGTCATAATACCTGCAAACTACGCTCTCATATGTCCTTTTGAAGCCATAATGTGGATACATTATGACGTCATAGTGCATACTAATTAGCATGTCATCATATATTGTGACGTCAAAATACATGCTCATGATACTCCAGTAGATATTACACAAATTGGGGTATGAGGAATTGGTCATAATACCTGCAAATTACGCTCTCATAATTCCTTGTGATGTCATAATGCGGATACATTATGACGTCATAATACATTGTGACGTTATAGTGCATAGTACTTAGCATGTCATCATATATTGTGACGTCATAATACATGCTCATGGTACTCCAGTAGACATGACACAAATTGGGGTAAGTGAAATTGGTCATAATAGCTGCAAATTACGCTCTCATAATTCCTTGTGATGTCATAATGCGGATACATTATGACGTCATAATACATTGTGACGTCATAGTGCATACTAATTAGAATGTCACCATATATTGTGACGTCATAATACATGCTCAATATACTCCAGTAGATACGACACAAATTGGGGTAAGAGAAATTGGTCATAATACCTGCAAATTACGCTCTCATAATTTCTTGTGATGTCATAATGAGGATACATTATGATGTCATAATACATTGTGACGTCATAGTGCATACTAATTAGCGTTTCATCATATATTGTGATGTCATGATACATGCTCATGATACTCCAGTACATATGACACAAATTGGGGTAAGAGAAATTGGTCATAATACCTGCAAACTACGCTCTCATATGTCCTTTTGAAGCCATAATGTAGATACATTATGACGTCATAGTGCATACTAATTAGCATGTCATCATATATTGTGACGTCAAAATACATGCTCATGATACTCCAGTAGATATTACACAAATTGGGGTATGAGGAATTGGTCATAATACCTGCAAATTACGCTCTCATAATTCCTTGTGATGTCATAATGCGGATACATTATGACGTCATAATACATTGTGACGTTATAGTGCATACTACTTAGCATGTCATCATATATTGTGACGTCATAATACATGCTCATGGTACTCCAGTAGACATGACACAAATTGGGGTAAGTGAAATTGGTCATAATAGCTGCAAATTACGCTCTCATAATTCCTTGTGATGTCATAATGCGGATACATTATGACATCATAATACATTGTGGCGTCATAGTGCATACTAATTAGCATGTCATCATATATTGTGACGTCATAATACATACTCATAATGCTCCAGGAGATATGACACAAATTGGGGTAAGAGAAATTGGTCATAATACCTGCAAATTACGCTCTCATTATTCCTTGTGATGTCATAATGCGGATACATTATGACGTCATAATACATTGTGACGTCACAGTGCATACTAATTAGCATGTCATCATATATTGTGATGTTATAATACATGCTCATGATACTCCAGTACATATGACACAAATTGGGTTAAGAGAAATTGGCCATAATACCTGCAAATTACGCTCTCCTAAAACATTGTGATGTCATAATGCGGATACATTATGACGTCATAATACATTGTGACGTCATAGTGCATACTAATTAGCATGTCATCATATATTGTGACGTCATAATGCATACTCATGATACTCCAGTAGATATGACACAAATTGAGGTAAGAGAAATTGGTCATAGTACCTACAAATTACACTCTCCTAATTCCTCGTGATGTCATAATGCGGATACATTATGACGTCATAATACATTGTGACGTCATAGTGCATACTAATTAGCATGTCACCATATATTGTGACGTCATAATACATGCTCAATATACTCCAGTAGATACGACACAAATTGGGGTAAGAGAAATTGGTCATAATACCTGCAAATTACGCTCTCATAATTTCTTGTGATGTCATAATGAGGATACATTATGATGTCATAATACATTGTGACGTCATAGTGCATACTAATTAGCATTTCATCATATATTGTGATGTCATAATACGTGCTCATGATACTTCAATACATATGACACACATTGGGTTAAGAGAAATTGGTCATAACACCTGCATATTACGCTCTCCTAAAACATTGTGATGTCATAATGCGGATGCATTATGACGTCATAATACATTGTGACGTCATAGTGCATACTAATTAGCATGTCATCATATATTGTGACGTCATAATACATGCTCATGATACTCCAGTAGATATGACACAAATTGTGGTAAGAGAAATTGGTCATAATACCTGCAAATTACGCTCTCATAATTACTTGTGATGCCATAATGCGGATACATTATGATGTCATAATACATTGTGACGTCATAGTGCATACTAATTAGCATGTCATCATATATTGTGATGTCATGATACATGCTCATGATACTCCAGTAGATATGACACAAATTGGGGTAAGAGAAATTGGTCATAATACCTGCAAATTACGCTCTCATATTTCCCTTTGAAGCCATAATGTGGATACATTATGACGTCATAGTGCATACTAATTAGCATGTCATCATATATTGTGACGTCAAAATACATGCTCATGATACTCCGGTAGAAATTACACAAATTGGGGTATGAGAAATTGGTCATAATACCTGCAAATTACGCTCTCATAATTCCTTGTGATGTCATAATGCGGATGCATTATGACATCATAATACATTGTGACGTCATAGTGCATAATAATTAGCATGTCATCATATATTGTGATGTCATAATACATTCACATGATACTCCAGTACATACGACTCAAATTGGGTTAAGAGAAATTGGTCATAATACCTGCAAATTACGCTCTCCTAAAACATTGTGATGTCATAATGCGGATACATTATGACGTCATAATACATTGTGACGTCATAGTGAATACTAATTAGCATGTCATCATACATTGTGACGTCATAATACATGCTTATGATACTCCATTAGATTTGACACAAATTGGGGTAAGAGAAATTGGTCATAATACCTGCAAATTACGCTCTCCTAATACATTGTGATGTCATAATTCGGATACATTATGACGTCATAATACATTGCGACGTCATAGTGCATACTAATTAGCATGTCATCATATATTGTGACGTCATAATACATGCTCATGATACTCCAGTAGATATGACACAAATTGCGGTAAGGGAAATTCGTCATAAAACCTGCAAATTACGCACTCATTATTTCTTGTGATGTCATAATGCGGATACATTATGACGTCATAATACATTGTGACGTCATAGTGCATACTAATTAGCATGTCAACATATATTGTGATGTCATAATACATGCTCATGATACTCCAGTAGATATGACACAAATTGCGGTAAGAGAAATTGGTCATAATACCTGCAAATTACGCTCTCATAATTCCTTGTGATGTCATAATGCGGACACATTATGACGTCATAATACATTGTGACGTCATAGTGAATACTAATTAGCATGTCATCATATATTGTGATGTCATAATACATGCTCATGATACTCCAGTACATATGACACAAATTTTGTTAAGAGAAATTGGTCATAATACCTGCAAATTACGCTCTCCTAAAACACTGTGATGTCATAATGTGGATACATTATGACGTCATAATACAGTGTGACGTAATAGTGCATACTAATTAGCATGTCATCATATATTGTGATGTCATAATACATGCTCATGATACTCCACTAGATATGACACAAATTGGGGTAAGAGAAATTGGTCATAAGACCTGCAAATTACACTCTCATAAATCCTTGGGATGTCATAATGCGGATACATTATGATGTCATAATACATTGTGACGTCATACTGCATACTAATTCGAATGTCATCATATATTGTGACGTCATCATACATGCTCATGATACTCCAGTAGATATGACACAATTTGGGGTAAGACAAATTGGTCATAATACCTGCAAATTACGGTCTCCTATTACATTGTGATGTCATAATGCGGATACATTATGACGTCATAATACATTGTGACGTCATACTGCATACTATTTAGCATGTCATCATACATTGTGACGTCATAATACATGCTCATGATACTCCAGTATATATGACACAAATTGGGTTAAGTGAAATTGGTCATAATACCTGCAAATTACGCTCTCCTAATACATTGTGATGTCATAAGGCGGATACATTATGACGTCATAATACATTGTGACGTCATGGTGCATACTAATTAGCATTTCATCATATATTGTGACGTCATAATACATGCTCATGATACTCCAGTATATATGACACAAATTGGGTTAAGTGAAATTGGTCATAATACCTGCAAATTACGCTCTCCTAATACATTGTGATGTCATAAGGCGGATACATTATGACGTCATAATACATTGTGACGTCATAGTGCATACTAATTAGCATTTCATCATATATTGTGACGTCACAATACATGCTCATGATACTCCAGTAGATATGACACAAATTGTGGTAAGGGAAAATGGTCATAATACCTGCAAATAACGCTCTCATAATTTCTTGTGATGTCATAGTGCGGATACATTATGACGTCATAATACATTGTGACGTCATAGTGCATACTAATTATGATGTCATCACATACTGTGACATCATAATACATGCTCATGATACTCCAGTAGATATGAAACAAATTGTGGTAAGAGAAATTGGTCATAATATCTGCAAATTACGCTCTCATAATTAGTTGTGATGTCATAATTCGGATACTTTATGACGTCATAATACATTGTGACGTTATAGTGCCTACTAATTAGCATGTCATCATATATTGTGACGTCATAATACATGCTCAAGATACTACAGTAGATATGACACAAATTGGGGTAAGAGAAATTGGTCATAATACCTGCAAAGTACGCTCTCATAATTCCTTGTGATGTCATAATGCGGATAAATTATGACATCATAATACATTGTGATGTCATACTGCACACTAATTAGCATGTCATCATATATTGTGACATCATAATACTTACTCATGATACTCCAGTAGATATGACACAAATTGGGGTAAGAGAATTTGGTCATAATACCTGCAAATTACACTCTCATAATTCCTTGTGATGTCATAATGCGGATACATTATGATGTCATAATACATTGTGACGTCATAGTGCACACTAAATAGCATGTCATCATATATTGTGACGTCATAATACTTGCTCATGATACTCCAGTAGATATGACGCAAATTGGGGTAAGAGAAAATGGTCATAATACCTGCAAATTACGCTCTCCTATTACATTGTGATGTCATAATGCGGATACATTATGACGTCATAATACATTGCGACGTCATAGTGCATACTAATTAGCATGTCATCATATATTGTGACGTCATAATACATGCTCATGATACTCCAGTAGATATGACACAAATTGGGTTAAGAGAAATTGCTCATAATACCTGCAAATTACGCTCTCATAATTCCTTGTGATGTAATAATGCGGATACATTATGACATCATAATACATTGTGACGTCCTAGTGCATACTAATTCGCATGTCATCATATATTGTGACGTCATAATACATACTCATGATGCTGCAGGAGATATGACACAATTTCGGGTAAGAGAAATTGGTCATATTACCTGCAAATTACGCTCTCCTAATTCCTTCTGATGCCATAATGTGGATACATTATGACGTCATAATACATTGTGCCCTCATCGTGCATACTAATTAGCATGTCATCATACATCGTGATGTCATAATACATGCTCATGATACTCCAGTAGATATGACACAAATTGGGGTAAGAGAAATTGGTCAAAATACCTACAAATTACGCTCTCGTTATTCCTTGTGATGTCATAATGCGGATACATTATGACGTCATAATACATTGTGATGACATAGTACATACTAATTAGCATGTCATCATATATTGTGATGTCATAATACATGCTCATGACACTCCAGTACATATGACACAAATTGTGTTAAGAGAAATTGGTCATAATAACTGCAAATTACGCTCTCCTAAAACATTGTGATGTCATAATGCGGATACATTATGACGTCATAATACATTGTGACGTCATAGTGCATACTATTTAGCACTTAATCATATATTGTGACGTCATAATACATGCTCATGATACTCCAGTATATATGACAAAAATTGTGTTAAGAGAAATTGGTCATAATACCTGCAAATTACGCTCTCCTAATACATTGTGATGTCATAATGTGGATACATAATGACGTCATAATACATTGTGACGTCATAGTGCATACTAATTAGCATGTCATCATATATTGTGACGTCACAATACATGATCAAGATACTCCAGTAGATATGACACTAATTGCGGTAAGGGAAATTGGTCATAATACCTGCAAATTACGCTCTCATAATTTCTTGTGATGTCATAATGCGGATACATTATGACGTCATAATACATTGTGACGACATAGTGCATATTAATTAGCATGTCATCATATATTGTGATGTCATAATACATGCTCATGATACTCCATTACATATGACACAAATTGTGTTAAGAGAAATTGATCATAATAACTGCAAATTACGCTCTCCTAAAACATTGTGATGTCATAATGCGGATACATTATGACGTCATAATACATTGTGACCTCATAGTGCATACTAATTAGCATGTCATCATATATTTTCATGTCATAATACATGCTCTTGATACTCCAGTAGATATGACACAATTTGGGGTAAGAGAAATTGGTCATAATACCTGCAAATTACGCTCTCATTATTCCTTGGGATGTCATAATGCGGGTACATTATGACGTCATAATACATTGTGACGACATAGTGCATACTAATTAGCATGTCATCATATATTGTGATGTCATAATTCATGCTCATGTTACTCCAGTACATATGACACATATTGGGTTAAGAGAAATTGGTCATAATAACTGCAAATTACGCTCTCCTAAAACATTGTGATGTCATAATGCGGATGCATTATGACGTCATAATACATTGTGACGTCATAGTGCATACTAATTAGCATGTCATCATATATTGTGATGTCATAATACGTGCTCATGATACTCCAGTACATATGACACACATTGGGTTAGGAGAAATTGGTCATAGAACCTGCAAATTTCGCTGTCCTAAAACATTGTGATGTCATAATGCGGATATATTATGACGTCATAATACAGTGTGACATCATAGTGCATACTAATTAGCATGTCATCATATATTGTGATGTCATAATACATACTCTTGATGCTCCAGTACATATGACACAAATTGGGTTAAGAGAAATTGGTCATAATACCTGCAAATTACGCTCTCCTAAAAGATTGTGATGTCATAATGCGGATATATTATGACCTCATAATACATTGTGACATCATAGTGCATACTAATTAGCATGTCATCATATATTGTGACATCATAATACATGCTCATGATACTCCAGTAGATAAGACACAAATTGGGGTAAGAGAAATTGGTCATAATACTTGCAAATTACGCTCTCATAATTCCTTGAGATGTCATAATGCGGATATATTATGACATCATAATATATTGTGACGTTATAGTGCATACTAATTAGCATGTCATCATATATTGTGACGTCATAATACATGCTCATAATACTCCAGTAGATATGACACAAATTGTGGTAAGAGAAATTGGTCATAATACCAGCAAATTATGCTCTCCTAATACATTGTGATTTCATAATGCCGATACATTACGAAGTCATAATACATTGTGACGTCATAGTGCATAGTAAATATGATGTCATCATATATTGTGACGTCATAATACATGCTCATGATACTCCAGTACATATGACACATTTTGGGTTAAGAGAAATTGGTCATAATACCTGCAAATTACGCTCTCCTAAAACATTGTGATGTCATAATGCGGATACATTATGACGTCATAATACATTGTGACGTCATAGTGCATACTAATTAGCAAGTCATCATATATTGTGATGTCATAATGCATGCTCATGATACTCCAGCAGATATGACACAAATTGGGGTAAAAAAAATTGGTCATAATACCTGCAAATTAGGCTCTCATAATTCCTTGTGATGTCATAATGCGGATACATTATGACGTCATAATACATTGTGACGTCACAGTGCATACTAATTAGCATGTCATCATATATTGTGATGTTATAATACATGCTCATGATACTCCAGTACATATGACACAAATTGGGTTAAGAGAAATTGGCCATAATACCTGCAAATTACGCTCTCCTAAAACATTGTGATGTCATAATGCGGATACATTATGACGTCATAATACATTGTGACGTCATAGTGCATACTAATTAGCATGTCATCATATATTGTGACGTCATAATGCATACTCATGATACTCCAGTAGATATGACACAAATTGAGGTAAGAGAAATTGGTCATAGTACCTACAAATTACACTCTCCTAATTCCTCGTGATGTCATAATGCGGATACATTATGACGTCATAATACATTGTGACGTCATAGTGCATACTAATTAGCATGTCACCATATATTGTGACGTCATAATACATGCTCAATATACTCCAGTAGATACGACACAAATTGGGGTAAGAGAAATTGGTCATAATACCTGCAAATTACGCTCTCATAATTTCTTGTGATGTCATAATGAGGATACATTATGATGTCATAATACATTGTGACGTCATAGTGCATACTAATTAGCATTTCATCATATATTGTGATGTCATAATACGTGCTCATGATACTTCAATACATATGACACACATTGGGTTAAGAGAAATTGGTCATAATACCTGCATATTACGCTCTCCTAAAACATTGTGATGTCATAATGCGGATACATTATGACGTCATAATACATTGTGACGTCATAGTGCATACTAATTAGCATGTCATCATATATTGTGACGTCAAAATACATGCTCATGATACTCCAGTAGATATGACCCAAATTGTGGTAAGAGAAATTGGTCATAATACCTGCAAATTACGCTCTCATAATTACTTGTGATGCCATAATGCGGATACAGTATGATGTCATAATACATTGTGACGTCATAGTGCATACTAATTAGCATGTCATCATATATTGTGATGTCATGATACATGCTCATGATACTCCAGTAGATATGACACAAATTGGGGTAAGAGAAATTGGTCATAATACCTGCAAATTACGCTCTCATATTTCCCTTTGAAGCCATAATGTGGATATATTATGACGTCATAGTGCATACTAATTAGCATGTCATCATATATTGTGACGTCAAAATACATGCTCATGATACTCCGGTAGATATTACACAAATTGGGGTATGAGAAATTGGTCATAATACCTGCAAATTACGCTCTCATAATTCCTTGTGATGTCATAATGCGGATGCATTATGACATCATAATACATTGTGACGTCATAGTGCATAATAATTAGCATGTCATCATATATTGTGATGTCATAATACATTCACATGATACTCCAGTACATACGACACAAATTGGGTTAAGAGAAATTGGTCATAATACCTGCAAATTACGCTCTCCTAAAACATTGTGATGTCATAATGCGGATACATTATGACGTCATAATACATTGTGACGTCATAGTGAATACTAATTAGCATGTCATCATACATTGTGACGTCATAATACATGCTTATGATACTCCATTAGATTTGACACAAATTGGGGTAAGAGAAATTGGTCATAATACCTGCAAATTACGCTCTCCTAATACATTGTGATGTCATAATTCGGATACATTATGACGTCATAATACATTGCGACGTCATAGTGCATACTAATTAGCATGTCATCATATATTGTGACGTCATAATACATGCTCATGATACTCCAGTAGATATGACACAAATTGCGGTAACGGAAATTCGTCATAAAACCTGCAAATTACGCACTCATTATTTCTTGTGATGTCATAATGCGGATACATTATGACGTCATAATACATTGTGACGTCATAGTGCATACTAATTAGCATGTCATCATATATTGTGATGTCATAATACATGCTCATGATACTCCAGTAGATATGACACAAATTGCGGTAAGAGAAATTGGTCATAATACCTGCAAATTACGCTCTCATAATTCCTTGTGATGTCATAATGCGGACACATTATGACGTCATAATACATTGTGACGTCATAGTGAATACTAATTAGCATGTCATCATATATTGTGATGTCATAATACATGCTCATGATACTCCAGTACATATGACACAAATTTTGTTAAGAGAAATTGGTCATAATACCTGCAAATTACGCTCTCCTAAAACACTGTGATGTCATAATGTGGATACATTATGACGTCATAATACAGTGTGACGTAATAGTGCATACTAATTAGCATGTCATCATATATTGTGATGTCATAATACATGCTCATGATACTCCACTAGATATGATACAAATTGGGGTAAGAGAAATTGGTCATAATACCTGCAAATTACACTCTCATAAATCCTTGGGATGTCATAATGCGGATACATTATGATGTCATAATACATTGTGACGTCATACTGCATACTAATTCGAATGTCATCATATATTGTGACGTCATAATACATGCTCATGATACTCCAGTAGATATGACACAATTTGTGGTAAGAGAAATTGGTCATAATACCTGCAAATTACGGTCTCCTATTACATTGTGATGTCATAATGCGGATACATTATGACGTCATAATACATTGTGACGTCATACTGCATACTATTTAGCATGTCATCATACATTGTGACGTCATAATACATGCTCATGATACTCCAGTATATATGACACAAATTGGGTTAAGTGAAATTGGTCATAATACCTGCAAATTACGCTCTCCTAATACATTGTGATGTCATAAGGCGGATACATTATGACGTCATAATACATTGTGACGTCATGGTGCATACTAATTAGCATTTCATCATATATTGTGACGTCATAATACATGCTCTTGATACTCCAGTATATATGACACAAATTGGGTTAAGTGAAATTGGTCATAATACCTGCAAATTACGCTCTCCTAATACATTGTGATGTCATAAGGCGGATACATTATGACGTCATAATACATTGTGACGTCATAGTGCATACTAATTAGCATTTCATCATATATTGTGACGTCACAATACATGCTCATGATACTCCAGTAGATATGACACAAATTGTGGTAAGGGAAAATGGTCATAATACCTGCAAATAACGCTCTCATAATTTCTTGTGATGTCATAGTGCGGATACATTATGACGTCATAATACATTGTGACGTCATAGTGCATACTAATTATGATGTCATCACATACTGTGACATCATAATACATGCTCATGATACTCCAGTAGATATGAAACAAATTGTGGTAAGAGAAATTGGTCATAATATCTGCAAATTACGCTCTCATAATTAGTTGTGATGTCATAATTCGGATACTTCATGACGTCATAATACATTGTGACGTTATAGTGCCTACTAATTAGCATGTCATCATATATTGTGACGTCATAATACATGCTCAAGATACTACAGTAGATATGACACAAATTGGGGTAAGAGAAATTGGTCATAATACCTGCAAAGTACGCTCTCATAATTCCTTGTGATGTCATAATGCGGATAAATTATGACATCATAATACATTGTGATGTCATACTGCACACTAATTAGCATGTCATCATATATTGTGACATCATAATACTTACTCATGATACTCCAGTAGATATGACACAAATTGGGGTAAGAGAAATTGGTCATAATACCTGCAAATTACACTCTCATAATTCCTTGTGATGTCATAATGCGGATACATTATGATGTCATAATACATTGTGACGTCATAGTGCACACTAAATAGCATGTCATCATATATTGTGACGTCATAATACTTGCTCATGATACTCCAGTAGATATGACGCAAATTGGGGTAAGAGAAAATGGTCATAATACCTGCAAATTACGCTCTCCTATTACATTGTGATGTCATAATGCGGATACATTATGACGTCATAATACATTGCGACGTCATAGTGCATACTAATTAGCATGTCATCATATATTGTGACGTCATAATACATGCTCATGATACTCCAGTAGATATGACACAAATTGGGTTAAGAGAAATTGCTCATAATACCTGCAAATTACGCTCTCATAATTCCTTGTGATGTAATAATGCGGATACATTATGACATCATAATACATTGTGACGTCCTAGTGCATACTAATTCGCATGTCATCATATATTGTGACGTCATAATACATACTCATGATGCTGCAGGAGATATGACACAATTTCGGGTAAGAGAAATTGGTCATATTACCTGCAAATTACGCTCTCCTAATTCCTTCTGATGCCATAATGTGGATACATTATGACGTCATAATACATTGTGCCCTCATCGTGCATACTAATTAGCATGTCATCATACATCGTGATGTCATAATACATGCTCATGATACTCCAGTAGATATGACACAAATTGGGGTAAGAGAAATTGGTCAAAATACCTACAAATTACGCTCTCGTTATTCCTTGTGATGTCATAATGCGGATACATTATGACGTCATAATACATTGTGATGACATAGTACATACTAATTAGCATGTCATCATATATTGTGATGTCATAATACATGCTCATGACACTCCAGTACATATGACACAAATTGTGTTAAGAGAAATTGGTCATAATAACTGCAAATTACGCTCTCCTAAAACATTGTGATGTCATAATGCGGATACATTATGACGTCATAATACATTGTGACGTCATAGTGCATACTATTTAGCACTTAATCATATATTGTGACGTCATAATACATGCTCATGATACTCCAGTATATATGACAAAAATTGTGTTAAGAGAAATTGGTCATAATACCTGCAAATTACGCTCTCCTAATACATTGTGATGTCATAATGTGGATACATAATGACGTCATAATACATTGTGACGTCATAGTGCATACTAATTAGCATGTCATCATATATTGTGACGTCACAATACATGATCAAGATACTCCAGTAGATATGACACTAATTGCGGTAAGGGAAATTGGTCATAATACCTGCAAATTACGCTCTCATAATTTCTTGTGATGTCATAATGCGGATACATTATGACGTCATAATACATTGTGACGACATAGTGCATATTAATTAGCATGTCATCATATATTGTGATGTCATAATACATGCTCATGATACTCCATTACATATGACACAAATTGTGTTAAGAGAAATTGATCATAATAACTGCAAATTACGCTCTCCTAAAACATTGTGATGTCATAATGCGGATACATTATGACGTCATAATACATTGTGACCTCATAGTGCATACTAATTAGCATGTCATCATATATTTTCATGTCATAATACATGCTCTTGATACTCCAGTAGATATGACACAATTTGGGGTAAGAGAAATTGGTCATAATACCTGCAAATTACGCTCTCATTATTCCTTGGGATGTCATAATGCGGGTACATTATGACGTCATAATACATTGTGACGACATAGTGCATACTAATTAGCATGTCATCATATATTGTGATGTCATAATTCATGCTCATGTTACTCCAGTACATATGACACATATTGGGTTAGGAGAAATTGGTCATAGAACCTGCAAATTTCGCTGTCCTAAAACATTGTGATGTCATAATGCGGATATATTATGACGTCATAATACAGTGTGACATCATAGTGCATACTAATTAGCATGTCATCATATATTGTGATGTCATAATACATACTCTTGATGCTCCAGTACATATGACACAAATTGGGTTAAGAGAAATTGGTCATAATACCTGCAAATTACGCTCTCCTAAAAGATTGTGATGTCATAATGCGGATATATTATGACCTCATAATACATTGTGACATCATAGTGCATACTAATTAGCATGTCATCATATATTGTGACATCATAATACATGCTCATGATACTCCAGTAGATAAGACACAAATTGGGGTAAGAGAAATTGGTCATAATACTTGCAAATTACGCTCTCATAATTCCTTGAGATGTCATAATGCGGATATATTATGACATCATAATATATTGTGACGTTATAGTGCATACTAATTAGCATGTCATCATATATTGTGACGTCATAATACATGCTCATAATACTCCAGTAGATATGACACAAATTGTGGTAAGAGAAATTGGTCATAATACCAGCAAATTATGCTCTCCTAATACATTGTGATTTCATAATGCCGATACATTACGAAGTCATAATACATTGTGACGTCATAGTGCATAGTAAATATGATGTCATCATATATTGTGACGTCATAATACATGCTCATGATACTCCAGTACATATGACACATTTTGGGTTAAGAGAAATTGGTCATAATACCTGCAAATTACGCTCTCCTAAAACATTGTGATGTCATAATGCGGATACATTATGACGTCATAATACATTGTGACGTCATAGTGCATACTAATTAGCATGTCATCATATATTGTGACGTCATAATGCATACTCATGATACTCCAGTAGATATGACACAAATTGAGGTAAGAGAAATTGGTCATAGTACCTACAAATTACACTCTCCTAATTCCTCGTGATGTCATAATGCGGATACATTATGACGTCATAATACATTGTGACGTCATAGTGCATACTAATTAGCATGTCACCATATATTGTGACGTCATAATACATGCTCAATATACTCCAGTAGATACGACACAAATTGGGGTAAGAGAAATTGGTCATAATACCTGCAAATTACGCTCTCATAATTTCTTGTGATGTCATAATGAGGATACATTATGATGTCATAATACATTGTGACGTCATAGTGCATACTAATTAGCATTTCATCATATATTGTGATGTCATAATACGTGCTCATGATACTTCAATACATATGACACACATTGGGTTAAGAGAAATTGGTCATAATACCTGCATATTACGCTCTCCTAAAACATTGTGATGTCATAATGCGGATACATTATGACGTCATAATACATTGTGACGTCATAGTGCATACTAATTAGCATGTCATCATATATTGTGACGTCAAAATACATGCTCATGATACTCCAGTAGATATGACCCAAATTGTGGTAAGAGAAATTGGTCATAATACCTGCAAATTACGCTCTCATAATTACTTGTGATGCCATAATGCGGATACAGTATGATGTCATAATACATTGTGACGTCATAGTGCATACTAATTAGCATGTCATCATATATTGTGATGTCATGATACATGCTCATGATACTCCAGTAGATATGACACAAATTGGGGTAAGAGAAATTGGTCATAATACCTGCAAATTACGCTCTCATATTTCCCTTTGAAGCCATAATGTGGATATATTATGACGTCATAGTGCATACTAATTAGCATGTCATCATATATTGTGACGTCAAAATACATGCTCATGATACTCCGGTAGATATTACACAAATTGGGGTATGAGAAATTGGTCATAATACCTGCAAATTACGCTCTCATAATTCCTTGTGATGTCATAATGCGGATGCATTATGACATCATAATACATTGTGACGTCATAGTGCATAATAATTAGCATGTCATCATATATTGTGATGTCATAATACATTCACATGATACTCCAGTACATACGACACAAATTGGGTTAAGAGAAATTGGTCATAATACCTGCAAATTACGCTCTCCTAAAACATTGTGATGTCATAATGCGGATACATTATGACGTCATAATACATTGTGACGTCATAGTGAATACTAATTAGCATGTCATCATACATTGTGACGTCATAATACATGCTTATGATACTCCATTAGATTTGACACAAATTGGGGTAAGAGAAATTGGTCATAATACCTGCAAATTACGCTCTCCTAATACATTGTGATGTCATAATTCGGATACATTATGACGTCATAATACATTGCGACGTCATAGTGCATACTAATTAGCATGTCATCATATATTGTGACGTCATAATACATGCTCATGATACTCCAGTAGATATGACACAAATTGCGGTAAGGGAAATTCGTCATAAAACCTGCAAATTACGCACTCATTATTTCTTGTGATGTCATAATGCGGATACATTATGACGTCATAATACATTGTGACGTCATAGTGCATACTAATTAGCATGTCATCATATATTGTGATGTCATAATACATGCTCATGATACTCCAGTAGATATGACACAAATTGCGGTAAGAGAAATTGGTCATAATACCTGCAAATTACGCTCTCATAATTCCTTGTGATGTCATAATGCGGACACATTATGACGTCATAATACATTGTGACGTCATAGTGAATACTAATTAGCATGTCATCATATATTGTGATGTCATAATACATGCTCATGATACTCCAGTACATATGACACAAATTTTGTTAAGAGAAATTGGTCATAATACCTGCAAATTACGCTCTCCTAAAACACTGTGATGTCATAATGTGGATACATTATGACGTCATAATACAGTGTGACGTAATAGTGCATACTAATTAGCATGTCATCATATATTGTGATGTCATAATACATGCTCATGATACTCCACTAGATATGATACAAATTGGGGTAAGAGAAATTGGTCATAATACCTGCAAATTACACTCTCATAAATCCTTGGGATGTCATAATGCGGATACATTATGATGTCATAATACATTGTGACGTCATACTGCATACTAATTCGAATGTCATCATATATTGTGACGTCATAATACATGCTCATGATACTCCAGTAGATATGACACAATTTGGGGTAAGAGAAATTGGTCATAATACCTGCAAATTACGGTCTCCTATTACATTGTGATGTCATAATGCGGATACATTATGACGTCATAATACATTGTGACGTCATACTGCATACTATTTAGCATGTCATCATACATTGTGACGTCATAATACATGCTCATGATACTCCAGTATATATGACACAAATTGGGTTAAGTGAAATTGGTCATAATACCTGCAAATTACGCTCTCCTAATACATTGTGATGTCATAAGGCGGATACATTATGACGTCATAATACATTGTGACGTCATGGTGCATACTAATTAGCATTTCATCATATATTGTGACGTCATAATACATGCTCTTGATACTCCAGTATATATGACACAAATTGGGTTAAGTGAAATTGGTCATAATACCTGCAAATTACGCTCTCCTAATACATTGTGATGTCATAAGGCGGATACATTATGACGTCATAATACATTGTGACGTCATAGTGCATACTAATTAGCATTTCATCATATATTGTGACGTCACAATACATGCTCATGATACTCCAGTAGATATGACACAAATTGTGGTAAGGGAAAATGGTCATAATACCTGCAAATAACGCTCTCATAATTTCTTGTGATGTCATAGTGCGGATACATTATGACGTCATAATACATTGTGACGTCATAGTGCATACTAATTATGATGTCATCACATACTGTGACATCATAATACATGCTCATGATACTCCAGTAGATATGAAACAAATTGTGGTAAGAGAAATTGGTCATAATATCTGCAAATTACGCTCTCATAATTAGTTGTGATGTCATAATTCGGATACTTCATGACGTCATAATACATTGTGACGTTATAGTGCCTACTAATTAGCATGTCATCATATATTGTGACGTCATAATACATGCTCAAGATACTACAGTAGATATGACACAAATTGGGGTAAGAGAAATTGGTCATAATACCTGCAAAGTACGCTCTCATAATTCCTTGTGATGTCATAATGCGGATAAATTATGACATCATAATACATTGTGATGTCATACTGCACACTAATTAGCATGTCATCATATATTGTGACATCATAATACTTACTCATGATACTCCAGTAGATATGACACAAATTGGGGTAAGAGAAATTGGTCATAATACCTGCAAATTACACTCTCATAATTCCTTGTGATGTCATAATGCGGATACATTATGATGTCATAATACATTGTGACGTCATAGTGCACACTAAATAGCATGTCATCATATATTGTGACGTCATAATACTTGCTCATGATACTCCAGTAGATATGACGCAAATTGGGGTAAGAGAAAATGGTCATAATACCTGCAAATTACGCTCTCCTATTACATTGTGATGTCATAATGCGGATACATTATGACGTCATAATACATTGCGACGTCATAGTGCATACTAATTAGCATGTCATCATATATTGTGACGTCATAATACATGCTCATGATACTCCAGTAGATATGACACAAATTGGGTTAAGAGAAATTGCTCATAATACCTGCAAATTACGCTCTCATAATTCCTTGTGATGTAATAATGCGGATACATTATGACATCATAATACATTGTGACGTCCTAGTGCATACTAATTAGCATGTCATCATATATTGTGACGTCATAATACATACTCATGATGCTCCAGGAGATATGACACAATTTCGGGTAAGAGAAATTGGTCATATTACCTGCAAATTACGCTCTCCTAATTCCTTCTGATGCCATAATGTGGATACATTATGACGTCATAATACATTGTGCCCTCATCGTGCATACTAATTAGCATGTCATCATACATCGTGATGTCATAATACATGCTCATGATACTCCAGTAGATATGACACAAATTGGGGTAAGAGAAATTGGTCAAAATACCTACAAATTACGCTCTCGTTATTCCTTGTGATGTCATAATGCGGATACATTATGACGTCATAATACATTGTGATGACATAGTACATACTAATTAGTATGTCATCATATATTGTGATGTCATAATACATGCTCATGACACTCCAGTACATATGACACAAATTGTGTTAAGAGAAATTGGTCATAATACCTGCAAATTACGCTCTCCTAATACATTGTGATGTCATAATGTGGATACATAATGACGTCATAATACATTGTGACGTCATAGTGCATACTAATTAGCATGTCATCATATATTGTGACGTCACAATACATGATCAAGATACTCCAGTAGATATGACACTAATTGCGGTAAGGGAAATTGGTCATAATACCTGCAAATTACGCTCTCATAATTTCTTGTGATGTCATAATGCGGATACATTATGACGTCATAATACATTGTGACGACATAGTGCATATTAATTAGCATGTCATCATATATTGTGATGTCATAATACATGCTCATGATACTCCATTACATATGACACAAATTGTGTTAAGAGAAATTGATCATAATAACTGCAAATTACGCTCTCCTAAAACATTGTGATGTCATAATGCGGATACATTATGACGTCATAATACATTGTGACCTCATAGTGCATACTAATTAGCATGTCATCATATATTTTCATGTCATAATACATGCTCTTGATACTCCAGTAGATATGACACAATTTGGGGTAAGAGAAATTGGTCATAATATCTGCAAATTACGCTCTCATTATTCCTTGGGATGTCATAATGCGGGTACATTATGACGTCATAATACATTGTGACGACATAGTGCATACTAATTAGCATGTCATCATATATTGTGATGTCATAATTCATGCTCATGTTACTCCAGTACATATGACACAAATTGGGTTAAGAGAAATTGGTCATAATAACTGCAAATTACGCTCTCCTAAAACATTGTGATGTCATAATGCGGATGCATTATGACGTCATAATACATTGTGACGTCATAGTGCATACTAATTAGCATGTCATCATATATTGTGATGTCATAATACGTGCTCATGATACTCCAGTACATATGACACACATTGGGTTAGGAGAAATTGGTCATAGAACCTGCAAATTTCGCTGTCCTAAAACATTGTGATGTCATAATGCGGATATATTATGACGTCATAATACAGTGTGACATCATAGTGCATACTAATTAGCATGTCATCATATATTGTGATGTCATAATACATACTCTTGATGCTCCAGTACATATGACACAAATTGGGTTAAGAGAAATTGGTCATAATACCTGCAAATTACGCTCTCCTAAAAGATTGTGATGTCATAATGCGGATATATTATGACCTCATAATACATTGTGACATCATAGTGCATACTAATTAGCATGTCATCATATATTGTGACATCATAATACATGCTCATGATACTCCAGTAGATAAGACACAAATTGGGGTAAGAGAAATTGGTCATAATACTTGCAAATTACGCTCTCATAATTCCTTTAGATGTCATAATGCGGATATATTATGACATCATAATATATTGTGACGTTATAGTGCATACTAATTAGCATGTCATCATATATTGTGACGTCATAATACATGCTCATAATACTCCAGTAGATATGACACAAATTGTGGTAAGAGAAATTGGTCATAATACCAGCAAATTATGCTCTCCTAATACATTGTGATGTCATAATGCCGATACATTACGAAGTCATAATACATTGTGACGTCATAGTGCAAAGTAAATATGATGTCATCATATATTGTGACGTCATAATACATGCTCATGATACTCCAGTACATATGACACATTTTGGGTTAAGAGAAATTGGTCATAATACCTGCAAATTACGCTCTCCTAAAACATTGTGATGTCATAATGCGGATACATTATGACGTCATAATACATTGTGACGTCATAGTGCATACTAATTAGCAAGTCATCATATATTGTGATGTCATAATGCATGCTCATGATACTCCAGCAGATATGACACAAATTGGGGTAAAAAAAATTGGTCATAATACCTGCAAATTAGGCTCTCATAATTCCTTGTGATGTCATAATGCGGATACATTATGATGTCATAATACATTGTGACGTCATAGTGCATACTAATTAGCATGTCTTCATATATTGTGACATCATAATACATGCTCATGATACTCCAGTATATATGACACAATTTGGGGTAAGAGAAATTGGTCATAATACCTGCAAATTACGCTCTCCTATTACATTGTGATGTCATAATGCGGATACATTATGAGGTCATAATACATTGTGACATCATAGTGCATACTAATTAGCATGTAATAATATATTGTGACATCATAATACATGCTCATGATACTCCAGTAGATATGACACAAACTGGGGTAAGAGAAATTGGTCATAATACCTGCAAATTACGCTCTCCTAATACATTGTGATGTCATAATGCGGATACATTATGACGTCATAATACATTGTGACATCATAGTGCATACTAATTAGCATGTCATCATATATTGTGACGTCATAATACATGCTCATGATACTCCAGTAGATATGACACAAATTGCGGTAAGGGAAATTGGTCATAATACCTGCAAATTACGCTCTCAGTATTTCTTGTAATGTCATAATGCGGATGCATTATGATGTCACAATACATTGTGACGTCATAGTGCATAGTAATTAGCATGTCATCATATATTGTGACATCATAATACATGCTCATGATACTCCAGTAGATATGACACAAATTGGGGTAAGTAAAATTGGTCATAATACCTGCAAATTTCGCTCCCATAATTCCTTGTGATGTCATAATGTGGATACATTATGACATCATAATACATTGTGACGTTATAGTGCATACAAATTAGCATGTCATCATATATTGTGATGTCATAATACATACTCATGATACTCCAGTACATATGACACAAATTGGGATAAGAGAAATTTGTCATAATACCTGCAAATTACGCTCTCCTAAAACATTGTGATGTCATAATGCGGATACATTATGACGTCATAATACATTGTGACGACATAGTGCATACTAATTAGCATGTCATCATATATTGTGATGTCATAATACATGCTCATGATACTCCAGTAGATACGACACAAATTGGGGTAAGAGAAATTGGTCATAATACCTGGAAATTACGCTCTCATAATTCCTTGTGATGTCATAATGCGGATACATTATGACGTCATAATACATTGTGATGTTATAGTGCATACAAATTAGCATGTCATCATATATTGTGATGTCATAATACATGCTCATGATACTCCAGTACATATGACACAAATTGTGTTTAGAGATATTGGTCATAATACCTGCAAATTATGCTCTCCTAAAACATTGTGATGTCATAATGCGGATACATTATGACGTCATAATACATTGTGACATCATAGTGCATACTAATTAGCATGTCATCATATATTGTGATGTCATAATGCATGCTCATGATACTCCAGTAGATATGACACAAATTGGGGCAAGAGAAATTGGTCATAATACCTGCAAATTACGCTCTCATAATTCCTTGAGATGTCATAATGCGGATACATTATGACGTCATAATGCATTGTGACGTCATAGTGCATACTAATTAGCATGTCATCATATATTGTGACGTCATAATACATGCTCATGATATTCCAGTAGATATGACACAAATTGGGGCAAGAGAAATTGGTCATAATACCTGCAAATTACGCTCACATAATTCCTTGTGATGTCTTAATGCGGATACATTATGACGTCATAAAACATTGTGACGTCATAGTGCATACTAATTAGCATGTCATCATATATTGTGACGTCATAATACATGCTCATGATCCTCCAGTAGATAGGACACAAATTGGGGTAAGAGAAATTGGTCATAATACCTGCAAATTACGCTCCCATAATTCTTTGTAATGTCATAATGTGGATACATTATGACGTCATAATACATTGTGACGTTATAGTGTATACAAATTAGCATGTCATCATATATTCTGATGTCATAATACATGCTCATGATACTCCAGTACATATGACACAAATTGGGTTAAGAGAAATTTGTCATAATACCTGTAAATTACGCTCTCCTAAAACATTGTGATGTCATAATGTGGATACATTATGACGTCATAATACATTCTGACATCATAGTGCATACTAATTAGCATGTCATCATATATTGTGACATCATAATACATGCTCATGATACTCCAGTGGATATGACACAAATTGGGGTAAGAGAAATTGGTCATAATACCTGCAAATGACGCTCTCATAATTCCTTGAGATGTCATAATGCGGATATATTATGACGTCATAATATATTGTGACGTTATAGTGCATACTAATTAGCATGTCATCATATATTGTGACGTCATAATACATGCTCATAATACTCCAGTAGATATGACACAAATTGTGGTAAGAGAAATTGTTCATAATACCAGCAAATTATGCTCTCCTAATACATTGTGATGTCATAATGCCGATACATTACGAAGTCATAATACATTGTGACGTCATAGTGCATACTAAATATGATGTCATCATATATTGTGACGTCATAATACATGCTCATGATGCTCCAGTATATATGACACAATTTGGGTTAAGAGAAATTGGTCATAATACCTGCAAATTACGCTCTCCTAAAACATTGTGATGTCATAATGCGGATACACTATGACGTCATAATACATTGTGATGTCATAGTGCATACTAATTAGCATGTCATCATATATTGTGATGTCATAATGCATGCTCATGATACTCCAGTATATATGACACAATTTGGGGTAAGAGAAATTGGTCATAATACCTGCAAATTACGCTCTCATAATTCCTTGTGATGTCTTAATGCGGATACATTATGACGTCATAAAACATTGTGACGTCATAGTGCATACTAATTAGCATGTCATCATATATTGTGACGTCATAATACATGCTCATCATCCTCCAGTAGATAAGACACAAATTGGGGTAAGAGAAATTGGTCATAATACCTGCAAATTACGCTCTCATAATTCCTTGTGATGTCATAATGCGGACACATTATGACATCAGAATACATTGTGACATCATAGTGCATACTAATTAGCATATCATCATATATTGTGACGTCATAATACATGCTCAAGATACTCCAGTAGATATGACACAAATTGGGGTAAAAAAAATTGGTCATAATACCTGCAAATTAGGCTCTCATAATTCCTTGTGATGTCATAATGCGGATACATTATGATGTCATAATACATTGTGACGTCATAGTGCATACTAATTAGCATGTCTTCATATATTGTGACATCATAATACATGCTCATGATACTCCAGTATATATGACACAATTTGGGGTAAGAGAAATTGGTCATAATACCTGCAAATTACGCTCTCCTAATACTTTGGGATGTCATAATGCGGATACATTATGACGTCATAATACATTGCGACGTCATAGTGCATACTAATTAGCATGTCATCATATATTGTGACGTCATATTACATGCTCATGATACTCCAGTAGATATGACACAAATTGCGGTAAGGGAAATTCGACATAATACCTGCAAATTACGCTCTCATTATTTCTTGTGATGTCATAATGCGGATACATTATGACGTCATAATACATTGTGCCCTCATAGTGCATACTAATTAGCATGTCATCATATATTGTGACGTCATAATACATGCTCATGATACTCCAGTAGATTTGACACAAATTGGGGTAAGAGAAATTGGTCATAGTACCTGCAAATTACGCTCTCCTAATACATTGTGATGTCATAATGCGGATACATTATGACGTCATAATACATTGTGACGTCATAGTGCATACTAATTAGCATGTCATCATATATTGTGACGTCATAATACTTGCTCATGTTACTCCAGTAGATATGACACAAATTGGGGTAAGAGAAAATGGTCATAATACCTGCAAATTACGCTCTCCTATTACATTGTGATGTCATAATGCGGATACATTATGACGTCATAATACATTGTGACGTCATAGTGCATACCAATTAGCAAGTCATCATATATTGTGACGTCATAATACATGCTCATGATACTCCAGTAGATATGACACAAATTGCGGTAAGGGAAATTGGTAATAATAACTGCAAATTACGCTCTCAGTATTGCTTGTAATGTCACAATGCGGATACATTATGACGTCATAATACATTGTGACGTCATAGTGCATACTAATTAGCATGTCATCATATATTGTGACGTCATAATACATGCTCATGATACTCCAGTAGATATGACACAAATTGGGGTAAGTAAAATTGGTCATAATACCTGCAAATTACGCTCCCAGAATTCCTTGTGATGTCATAATGCGGATACATTATGATGTCATAATACATTGTGACGTCATAGTGCATACTAGTTAGCATGTCATCATGTATTGTGACATCATAATACATGCTCATGATACTCCAGTAGAAATGACACAAATTGTGTTAAGAGAAATTCGTCATAGTACCTGCAAATTACGCTCTCATAATTCCTTGTGATGTCATAATGCGGATACATTATGACGTCATAATGCATTGTGACGTCATAGTGCATACTAATTAGCATGTCATCATATATTGTGACGTCATAATACATGCTCATGATATTCCAGTAGATATGACACAAATTGGGGTAAGAGAAATTGGTCATAATACCTGCAAATTACGCTCTCCTAATACATTGTGATGTCATAATGTGGATACATTATGACGTCATAATACATTGTGAAATCATAGTGCATACTACTTTGCATGTCATCATATATTGTGATGTCATAATACATGCTCATGATACTCCACTGCATATGACACAAATTGGGTTAAGAGAAATTGGGCATAAAACCTGCAAACTACGCTCTCCTAAAACATTGTGATGTCATAATGCGGATACATTATGACGTCATAATACATTGTGATATCATAGTGCATACTAATTAGCATGTCATCATATATTGTGACGTCCTGATACATGCTCATGATACTCCAGTAGATATGACACAAATTGGGGTAAGAGAAATTGGTCATAATACCGGCAAATTACGCTCTCATAATACCTTGTGATGTCATAATGCGGATACATTATGATGTCATAATATATTGTGACGTCATAGTGCATACTATTTAGCATGTCATCATATATTGTGACGTCATAATACATGCTCATGATACTCCACTAGAAATGACACAAATTTGGTTAAGAGAAATTGGTCATAATACCTGCAAATTACGCTCTCATAATTCCTTGTGATGTCATAATGCAGATACATTATGACATCATAATACATAGTGACGTCATAGTGCATACTACTTAGCATGTCATCATATATTGTGATGTCATAATACATGCTCATGATACTCCCGTACATATGACACAATTTGGGTTAAGAGAAATTGGTAATAATACCTGCAAATTACGCTCTCCTAAAACATTGTTATGTCATAATGCGGATACATTATGACGTCATAATATATTGTGACGTCATAGTGCATACTAATTAGAATGCCATCATATATTGTGATGTCATAATGCATGCTCATGATACTCCAGTAGATATGACCCAAATTGGGGTAAGAGAAATTGGTCATAATACCTGCAAATTACGCTCTCATAATACCTTGAGATGTCATAATGCGGATACATTAGGACGTCATAATACACTGTGACGTCATAGTGGAAACTAATTAGCATGTCATCATATATTGTGACGTCATAATACATGCTCATGATACTCCAGTACATATGACACAAATTGGGTTAAGAAAAATTGGTCATAATACCTGCAAATTATGCTCTCCTAAAACATTGTGATGTCATAATGCGGATACATTATGACTTCATAATACATTGTGACGTCATAGTGCATACTAATTAGCATGTCATCATATATTCTGATGTCATAAAACATGCTCATGACACTCCAGTAGATATGACACAAATTGGGGTAAGAGAAATTGGTCATAATACCTGCAAATTACGCTCTCATAATTCCTTGTGATGTCATAATGCGGATACATTATGACGTCATAATGCATTGTGACGTCATAGTGCATACTAATTAGCATGTCATCATATATTGTGACGTCATAATACATACTTGTGATACTCCAGTAGATATGACACAAATTGTGGTTAGAGAAATTGGTCATAATACCTGCAAATTACGCTCTCCTAAAACATTGTGATGTCATAATGCGGATACATTATGACGTCATAATACAGTGTGACGTCATAGTGCATACTAATTAGCATGTCATCATATATTGTGATGTCATAATACATGCTCATGATACTCCAGTAGATATGACACAAATTGGGGTAAGAGAAATTGGTCATAATACCTGCAAACTACGCTGTCATAATTCCTTTTGAAGCCATAATGCGGATACATTATGACGTCATAGTGCATACTAATTAGCATGTCATCATATATTGTGACGTCAAAATACATGCTCATGATACTCCAGTAGATATGACACAAATTGGGGTATGAGAAATTGGTCATAATACCTTCAAATTACACTCTCATAATTCCTTGTGATGTCATAATGCGGATACATTATGATGTCATAATACATTGTGACGTCATAGTGCACACTAAATAGCATGTCATCATATATTGTGACGTCATAATACTTGCTCATGATACTCCAGTAGATATGACACAAATTGGGGTAAGAGAAAATGGTCATAATACCTGCAAATTACGCTCTCCTATTACATTGTGATGTCATAATGCGGATACATTATGACGTCATAAAACATTGTGACGTCATAGTGAATACTAATTAGCATGTCATCATATATTGTGACGTCATAATACATGCTCATGATACTCCAGTAGATACGACACAAATTGCGGTAAGAGAAATTGGTCATAATACCTGCAAATTACGCTCTCCTAATACTTTGTGATGTCATAATGCGGATACATTATGACGTCATAATACATTGCGACGTCATAGTGCATACTAATTAGCATGTCATCATATATTGTGACGTCATAATACATGCTCATGATACTCCAGTAGATATGACACAAATTGCGGTAAGGGAAATTCGACATAATACCTGCAAATTACGCTCTCATTATTTCTTGTGATGTCATAATGCGGATACATTATGACGTCATAATACATTGTGCCCTCATAGTGCATACTAATTAGCATGTCATCATATATTGTGACGTCATAATACATGCTCATGATACTCCAGTAGATTTGACACAAATTGGGGTAAGAGAAATTGGTCATAGTACCTGCAAATTACGCTCTCCTAATACATTGTGATGTCATAATGCGGATACATTATGACGTCATAATACATTGTGACGTCATAGTGCATACTAATTAGCATGTCATCATATATTGTGACGTCATAATACTTGCTCATGTTACTCCAGTAGATATGACACAAATTGGGGTAAGAGAAAATGGTCATAATACCTGCAAATTACGCTCTCCTATTACATTGTGATGTCATAATGCGGATACATTATGACGTCATAATACATTGTGACGTCATAGTGCATACCAATTAGCAAGTCATCATATATTGTGACGTCATAATACATGCTCATGATACTCCAGTAGATATGACACAAATTGCGGTAATGGAAATTGGTAATAATAACTGCAAATTACGCTCTCAGTATTGCTTGTAATGTCACAATGCGGATACATTATGACGTCATAATACATTGTGACGTCATAGTGCATACTAATTAGCATGTCATCATATATTGTGACGTCATAATACATGCTCATGATACTCCAGTAGATATGACACAAATTGGGGTAAGTAAAATTGGTCATAATACCTGCAAATTACGCTCCCAGAATTCCTTGTGATGTCATAATGCGGATACATTATGATGTCATAATACATTGTGACGTCATAGTGCATACTAGTTAGCATGTCATCATGTATTGTGACATCATAATACATGCTCATGATACTCCAGTAGAAATGACACAAATTGTGTTAAGAGAAATTCGTCATAATACCTGCAAATTACGCTCTCATAATTCCTTGTGATGTCATAATGTGGATACATTATGACGTCATAATGCATTGTGACGTCATAGTGCATACTAATTAGCATGTCATCATATATTGTGACGTCATAATACATGCTCATGATATTCCAGTAGATATGACACAAATTGAGGTAAGAGAAATTGGTCATAATACCTGCAAATTACGCTCTCCTAATACATTGTGATGTCATAATGTGGATACATTATGACGTCATAATACATTGTGAAATCATAGTGCATACTACTTTGCATGTCATCATATATTGTGAAGTCATAATACATGCTCATGATACTCCAGTGCATATGACACAAATTGGGTTAAGAGAAATTGGGCATAAAACCTGCAAACTACGCTCTCCTAAAACATTGTGATGTCATAATGCGGATACATTATGACGTCATAATACATTGTGATATCATAGTGCATACTAATTAGCATGTCATCATATATTGTGACGTCCTGATACATGCTCATGATACTCCAGTAGATATGACACAAATTGGGGTAAGAGAAATTGGTCATAATACAGGCAAATTACGCTCTCATAATACCTTGTGATGTCATAATGCGGATACATTATGATGTCATAATATATTGTGACGTCATAGTGCATACTATTTAGCATGTCATCATATATTGTGACGTCATAATACATGCTCATGATACTCCACTAGAAATGACACAAATTTGGTTAAGAGAAATTGGTCATATTACCTGCAAATTACGCTCTCATAATTCCTTGTGATGTCATAATGCAGATACATTATGACATCATAATACATAGTGACGTCATAGTGCATACTACTTAGCATGTCATCATATATTGTGATGTCATAATACATGCTCATGATACTCCCGTACATATGACACAATTTGGGTTAAGAGAAATTGGTAATAATACCTGCAAATTACGCTCTCCTAAAACATTGTTATGTCATAATGCGGATACATTATGACGTCATAATATATTGTGACGTCATAGTGCATACTAATTAGAATGCCATCATATATTGTGATGTCATAATGCATGCTCATGATACTCCAGTAGATATGACCCAAATTGGGGTAAGAGAAATTGGTCATAATACCTGCAAATTACGCTCTCATAATACCTTGAGATGTCATAATGCGGATACATTAGGACGTCATAATACACTGTGACGTCATAGTGGAAACTAATTAGCATGTCATCATATATTGTGACGTCATAATACATGCTCATGATACTCCAGTACATATGACACAAATTGGGTTAAGAAAAATTGGTCATAATACCTGCAAATTATGCTCTCCTAAAACATTGTGATGTCATAATGCGGATACATTATGACGTCATAATACATTGTGACGTCATAGTGCATACTAATTAGCATGTCATCATATATTCTGATGTCATAAAACATGCTCATGACACTCCAGTAGATATGACACAAATTGGGGTAAGAGAAATTGGTCATAATACCTGCAAATTACGCTCTCATAATTCCTTGTGATGTCATAATGCGGATACATTATGACGTCATAATGCATTGTGACGTCATAGTGCATACTAATTAGCATGTCATCATATATTGTGACGTCATAATACATACTTGTGATACTCCAGTAGATATGACACAAATTGTGGTAAGAGAAATTGGTCATAATACCTGCAAATTACGCTCTCCTAAAACATTGTGATGTCATAATGCGGATACATTATGACGTCGTAATACAGTGTGACGTCATAGTGCATACTAATTAGCATGTCATCATATATTGTGATGTCATAATACATGCTCATGATACTCCAGTAGATATGACACAAATTGGGGTAAGAGAAATTGGTCATAATACCTGCAAATTACACTCTCATAATTCCTTGGGATGTCATAATGCGGATACATTATGACGTCATACTACATTGTGACGTTATAGTGCATACTAATTAGCATGTGATCATATATTTTGACGTCATAATACATGCTCATGATACTCCACTAGATATGACACAAATTGGGTTAAGAGAAATTGGTCATAATACCTGCAAATTACGCTCTCATAATTCCTTGTGATGTCATAATGCGGATACATTATGACATCATACTACATAGTGCATACTAATTAGCATGTCATCATATATTGTGACGTCATAATACATACTCATGATGCTCCAGGAGATATGACACAAATTGGGGTAAGAGAAATTGGTCATAATACCTGCAAATTACGCTCTCCTAATTCCTTGTGATGCCATAATGTGGATACATTATGACGTCATAATACATTGTGCCCTCATAGTGCATACTAATTAGCATGTCATCATACATTGTGATGTCATATTACATCCTCATGATACTCCAGTAGATATGACACAAATTGGGGTAAGAGAAATTGGTCATAATACCTGCAAATTACGCTCTCATAATTCCTTGTGATGTCATAATGCGGACACATTATGACGTCATAATACATTGTGCTCTCATAGTGCATACTAATTAGCATGTCATCATATATTTTGACGTCATAATACATGCTCATGATACTCCAGTAGATATGACACAAATTGGGGTAAGAGAAATTGGTCATACTACCTGCAAATTACGCTCTCCTAAAACATTGTGATGTCATAATGCGAATACATTATGACGTCATAATACGGATACATTATGACGTCATAATACATTGTGACGTCATAGTGCATACTAATTAGCATGTCATCATATATTGTGACGTCATAATACATGCTCATGATACTCCAGTAGATATGACACAAATTGGGGTAAGAGAAATTGGTCATAATACCTGCAAATTACGCTCTCCTAATACATTGTGATGTCATAATGCGGATACATTATGACGTCATAATACATTGCGACGTCATAGTGCATACTAATTAGCATGTCATCATATATTGTGACGTCATAATACAAGCTCATGATACTCCAGTAGATATGACACAAATTGCGGTAAGGGAAATTCGTCATAATACCTGCAAATTACGCTCTCATTATTTCTTGTGATGTCATAATGCGGATACATTATGACGTCATAATACATTGTGACGTCATAGTGCATACGAATTAGCATGTCATCATACATTGTGACGTCATAATACATGCTCATGATACTCCAGTAGATATGACACAAATTGGGGTAAGAGAAATTGGTTATAATACCTGCAAATTACGCTCTCATAATTCCTTGTGATGTCATAATGCGGACACATTATGACGTCATAATACATTGTGACATCATAGTGAATACTAATTAGCATGTCATCATATATTGTGATGTCATAATACATGCTCATGATACTCCAGTACATATGACACAAATTTTGTTAAGGGAAATTGGTCATAATACCTGCAAATTACGCTCTCCTAAAACATTGTGATGTCATAATGCGGATACATTATAACGTCATAATACAGTGTGACGTCATAGTGCATACTAATTAGCATGTCATCATATATTGTGATGTCATAATACATGCTCATGATACTCCAGTAGATATGACACAAATTGGCGTAAGAGAAATTGGTCATAATACCTGCAAATTACACTCTCATAATTCCTTGGGATGTCATAATGCGGATACATTATGACGTCATAATACATTGTGACGTTATAGTGCATACTAATTAGCATGTGATCATATATTTTGACGTCATAATACATGCTCATGATACTGCAGTAGATATGACACTAATTGGGGTAAGAGAAATTGGTCATAATACCTGCAAATTACGCTCTCATAATTCCTTGTGATGTCATAATGCGGATACATTATGACATCATACTACATAGTGCATACTAATTAGCATGTCATCATATATTGTGACGTCATAATACATACTCATGATGCTCCAGGAGATATGACACAAATTGGGGTAAGAGAAATTGGTCATAATACCTGCAAATTACGCTCTCCTAATTCCTTGTGATGCCATAATGTGGATACATTATGACGTCATAATGCATTGTGCCCTCATAGTGCATACTAATTAGCATGTCATCATACATTGTGACGTCATAATGCATCCTCATGATACTCCAGTAGATATGACACAAATTGGGTTAAGAGAAATTGGTCATAATACCTGCAAATTACGCTCTCATAATTCCTTGTGATGTCATAATGCGGACACATTATGACGTCATAATACATTGTGCCCTCATAGTGCATACTAATTAGCAAGTCATCATATATTTTGACGTCATAATACATGCTCATGATACTCCAGTAGATATGACACAAATTGGGGTAAGAGAAATTGGTCATACTACCTGCAAATTACGCTCTCCTAAAACATTGTGATGTCATAATGCGAATACATTATGACGTCCTAATACGGATACATTATGACGTCATAATACATTGTGACGTCATAGTGCATACTAATTAGCATGTCATCATATATTCTGATGTCATAAAACATGCTCATGATACTCCAGTAGATATGACACAAATTGTGGTAAGAGAAATTGGTCATATTACCTGCAAATTACGCTCTCCTAATACATTGTGATGTCATAATGCGGATACATTATGACGTCATAATACATTGCGACGTCATAGTGCATACTAATTAGCATGTCATCATATATTTTGACGTCATAATACATGCTCATGTTACTCCAGTAGATATCACACAAATTGGGGTAAGAGAAATTGGTCAGAATACCTGCAAATTACGCTCTCCTAATACATTGTGATGTCATAATGTGGATACATTATGACGTCATAATACATTGTGACGTCATAGTGCATACTAATTAGCATTTCATCATATATTGTGACGTCATAATACATGCTCATGATACTCCAGTAGATATGACACAAATTGCGGTAAGGGAAATTGGTCATAATAGCTGCAAATTACGCTCTCATAATTTCTTGTGATGTCATAATGTGGATATATTATGACGTCATAATACATTGTGACGTCATAGTGCATACTAATTAGCATGTCATCATATATTGTGATGTCATAATACATGCTCATGATACTCCAGTAGATATGACACAAATTGTGGTAAGAGAAATTGGTCATAATACCTGCAAATTATGCTCTCATTATTCCTTGTGATGTCATAATGCAGATACATTATGACGTCATAATACATTGTGACGTCACAGTGCATACTAATTAGCATGTCATCATATTTTGTGATGTTATAATACATGCTCATGATACTCCAGTACATATGACACAAATTGAGTTAAGAGAAATTGGTCATAATCTGCAAATTACGCTCTCATTATTTCTTGTGATGTCATAATGCGGATACATTATGACGTCATAATACATTGTGACGTCATAGTGCATACTAATTAGCATGTCATCATATATTGTGACGTCATAATACATGCTCATGATATTCCAGTACATATAACACAATTTGGGGTAAGAGAAATTGGTCATAATACCTGCAAATTACGCTCTCATAATTCCTTTTGAAGTCATAATGCGGATACATTATGACGTCATAGTGCATACTAATTAGCATGTCATCATATATTGTGACGTCAAAATACATGCTCATGATACTCCAGTAGATATTACACAAATTGGGGTATGAGAAATTGGTCATAATACCTGCAAATTACGCTCTCATAATTCCTTGTGATGTCATAATGCGGATACAAAATGACGTCATAATACATAGTGATGTCATAGTGCATTGTACTTAGCATGTCATCATATATTGTGATGTCATAATACATGCGCATGATACCCCAGTACATACGACACAAATTGGGTTAAGAGAAATTGGTCATAATACCTGCAAATTACGCTCTCCTAAAACATTGTGATGTCATAATGCGGATACATTATGACATCATAATACATTGTGACGTCACAGTGCATACTGATTAGCATGTCACCATATATTGTGACGTCATAATACATACTCATGATATTCCAGTAGATATGACACAAATTGGGGTAAGAGAAATTGGTCATAATACCTGCAAATTACGCTCTCCTAATTCCTTGTGATATCATAATGCGGATACATTATGACGTCATAATACATTGTGACATCATAGTGCATACTAATTAGCATGTCATCATATATTGTGACGTCATAATACATGCTCATGATACTCCAGTAGATATGACACAAATTGGGGTAATAGAAATTGGTCCTAATACCTTCAAATTACACTCTCATAATTCCTTGTGATGTCATAATGCGGATACATTATGATGTCATAATACATTGTGACGTCATAGTGAATACTAATTAGCATGTCATCATATATTGTGACGTCATAATACTTGCTCATGATACTCCAGTAGATATGACACAAATTGGGGTAAGAGAAAATGGTCATAATACCTGCAAATTACGCTCTCATAATTCCTTGTGATGTCATAATGCGGATACAATATGACGTCATAATACATAGTGATGTCATAGTGCATTGTAATTAGCATGTCATCAAATATTGTGATGTCATAATACATGCGCATGATACTCCAGTACATACGACACAAATTGGGTTAAGAGAAATTGGTCATAATACCTGCAAATTACGCTCTCCTAAAACATTGTGATGTCATAATGCGGATACATTATGACATCATAATACATTGTGACGTCACAGTGCATACTGATTAGCATGTCACCATATATTGTGACGTCATAATACATACTCATGATATTCCAGTAGATATGACACAAATTGGGGTAAGAGAAATTGGTCATAATACCTGCAACTTACGCTCTCCTAATTCCTTGTGATATCATAATGCGGATACATTATGACGTCATAATACATTGCGACATCATAGTGCATACTAATTAGCATGTCATCATATATTGTGACGTCATAATACTTGCTCATGATACTCCAGTAGATTTGACACAAATTGGGGTAAGAGAAAATGGTCATAATACCTGCAAATTACGCTCTCCTATTACATTGTTATGTCATAATGCGGATACATTATGACGTCATAATACATTGTGACGTCATAGTGAATACTAATTAGCATGTCATCATATATTGTGACGTCATAATACATGCTCATGATACTCCAGTAGATACGACACAAATTGCGGTAAGAGAAATTAGTCATAATACCTGCAAATTACGCTCTCCTAATACTTTCTGATGTCATAATGCGGATACATTATGACGTCATAATACATTGCGACGTCATAGTGCATACTAATTAGCATGTCATCATATATTGTGACGTCATAATACATGCTCATGATACTCCAGTAGATATGACACAAATTGCGGTAAGGGAAATTCGACATAATACCTGCAAATTACGCTCTCATTATTTCTTGTGATGTCATAATGCGGATACATTATGACGTCATAATACATTGTGGCCTCATAGTGCATACTAATTAGCATGTCATCATATATTGTGACGTCATAATACATGCTCATGATACTCCAGTAGATTTGACACAAATTGGGGTAAGAGAAATTGGTCATAGTACCTGCAAATTACGCTCTCCTAATACATTGTGATGTCATAATGCGGATATATTATGACGTCATAATACATTGTGACGTCATAGTGCATACTAATTAGCATGTCATCATATATTGTGACGTCATAATACTTCCTCATGTTACTCCAGTAGATATGACACAAATTGGGGTAAGAGAAAATGGTCATAATACCTGCAAATTACGCTCTCCTATTACATTGTGATGTCATAATGCGGATACATTATGACGTCATAATACATTGTGACGTCATAGTGCATACCAATTAGCATGTCATCATATATTGTGACGTCATAATACATGCTCATGATACTCCAGTAGATATGACACAAATTGCAGTAAGGGAAATTGGTAATAATAACTGTAAATTACGCTCTCAGTATTGCTTGTAATGTCACAATGCGGATACATTATGACGTCATAATACATTGTGACGTCATAGTGCATACTAATTAGCATGTCATCATATATTGTGACGTCATAATACATGCTCATGATACTCCAGTAGATATGACACAAATTGGGGTAAGTAAAATTGGTCATAATACCTGCAAATTACGCTCCCATAATTCCTTGTGATGTCATAATGCGGATACATTATGACGTCATAATACATTGTGACGTCATAGTGCATACTAGTTAGCATGTCATCATATATTGTGACATCATAATACATGCTCATGATACTCCAGTACATATGACACAAATTGGGGTAAGAGAAATTGGTTATAATACCTGCAAATTACGCTCTCATAATTCCTTGTGATGTCATAATGCGGACACATTATGACGTCATAATACATTGTGACATCATAGTGAATACTAATTAGCATGTCATCATATATTGTGATGTCATAATACATGCTCATGATACTCCAGTACATATGACACAAATTTTGTTAAGGGAAATTGGTCATAATACCTGCAAATTACGCTCACATAATTCCTTGTGATGTCATAATGCGGATACATTATGACGTCATAATGCATTGTGACGTCATAGTGCATACTAATTAGCATGTCATCATATATTGTGACGTCATAATACATGCTCATGATATTCCAGTAGATATGACACAAATTGAGGTAAGAGAAATTGGTCATAATACCTGCAAATTACGCTCTCCTAATACATTGTGATGTCATAATGTGGATACATTATGACGTCATAATACATTGTGAAATCATAGTGCATACTACTTTGCATGTCATCATATATTGTGATGTCATAATACATGCTCATGATACTCCAGTGCATATGACACAAATTGGGGTAAGAGAAATTGGTCATAATAACTGCAAATTACGCTCTCATAATTCCTTGTGATGTCATAATGCGGACACATTATTACGTCTTAATACATTGTGCCCTAACAGTGCATACTAATTAGCATGTCATCATATATTTCGACGTCATAATACATGCTCATGATACTCCAGTAGATATGACACAAATTGCGGTAATGGAAATTGGTAATAATAACTGCAAATTACGCTCTCAGTATTGCTTGTAATGTCACAATGCGGATACATTATGACGTCATAATACATTGTGACGTCATAGTGCATACTAATTAGCATGTCATCATATATTGTGACGTCATAATACATGCTCATGATACTCCAGTAGATATGACACAAATTGGGGTAAGTAAAATTGGTCATAATACCTGCAAATTACGCTCCCAGAATTCCTTGTGATGTCATAATGCGGATACATTATGATGTCATAATACATTGTGACGTCATAGTGCATACTAGTTAGCATGTCATCATGTATTGTGACATCATAATACATGCTCATGATACTCCAGTAGAAATGACACAAATTGTGTTAAGAGAAATTCGTCATAATACCTGCAAATTACGCTCTCATAATTCCTTGTGATGTCATAATGCGGATACATTATGACGTCATAATGCATTGTGACGTCATAGTGCATACTAATTAGCATGTCATCATATATTGTGACGTCACAATACATGCTCATGATATTCCAGTAGATATGACACAAATTGAGGTAAGAGAAATTGGTCATAATACCTGCAAATTACGCTCTCCTAATACATTGTGATGTCATAATGTGGATACATTATGACGTCATAATACATTGTGAAATCATAGTGCATACTACTTTGCATGTCATCATATATTGTGATGTCATAATACATGCTCATGATACTCCAGTGCATATGACACAAATTGGGTTAAGAGAAATGGGGCATAAAACCTGCAAACTACGCTCTCCTAAAACATTGTGATGTCATAATGCGGATACATTATGACGTCATAATACATTGTGATATCATAGTGCATACTAATTAGCATGTCATCATATATTGTGACGTCCTGATACATGCTCATGATACTCCAGTAGATATGACACAAATTGGGGTAAGAGAAATTGGTCATAATACCGGCAAATTACGCTCTCATAATACCTTGTGATATCATAATGCGGATACATTATGATGTCATAATATATTGTGATGTCATAGTGCATACTATTTAGCATGTCATCATATATTGTGACGTCATAATACATGCTCATGATACTCCACTAGAAATGACACAAATTTGGTTAAGAGAAATTGGTCATAATACCTGCAAATTACGCTCTCATAATTCCTTGTGATGTCATAATGCAGATACATTATGACATCATAATACATAGTGACGTCATAGTGCATACTACTTAGCATGTCATCATATATTGTGATGTCATAATACATGCTCATGATACTCCCGTACATATGACACAATTTGGGTTAAGAGAAATTGGTAATAATACCTGAAAATTACGCTCTCCTAAAACATTGTTATGTCATAATGCGGATACATTATGACGTCATAATATATTGTGACGTCATAGTGCATACTAATTAGAATGCCATCATATATTGTGATGTCATAATGCATGCTCATGATACTCCAGTAGATATGACCCAAATTGGGGTAAGAGAAATTGGTCATAATACCTGCAAATTACGCTCTCATAATACCTTGAGATGTCATAATGCGGATACATTAGGACGACATAATACACTGTGACGTCATAGTGGAAACTAATTAGCATGTCATCATATATTGTGACGTCATAATACATGCTCATGATACTCCAGTACATATGACACAAATTGGGTTAAGAAAAATTGGTCATAATACCTGCAAATTATGCTCTCCTAAAACATTGTGATGTCATAATGCGGATACATTATGACGTCATAATACATTGTGACGTCATAGTGCATACTAATTAGCATGTCATCATATATTCTGATGTCATAAAACATGCTCATGACACTCCAGTAGATATGACACAAATTGGGGTAAGAGAAATTGGTCATAATACCTGCAAATTACGCTCTCATAATTCCTTGTGATGTCATAATGCGGATACATTATGACGTCATAATGCATTGTGACGTCATAGTGCATACTAATTAGCATGTCATCATATATTGTGACGTCATAATACATACTTGTGATACTCCAGTAGATATGACACAAATTGTGGTAAGAGAAATTGGTCATAATACCTGCAAATTACGCTCTCCTAAAACATTGTGATGTCATAATGCGGATACATTATGACGTCGTAATACAGTGTGACGTCATAGTGCATACTAATTAGCATGTCATCATATATTGTGATGTCATAATACATGCTCATGATACTCCAGTAGATATGACACAAATTGGGGTAAGAGAAATTGGTCATAACACCTGCAAATTACACTCTCATAATTCCTTGGGATGTCATAATGCAGATACATTATGACGTCATACTACATTGTGACGTTATAGTGCATACTAATTAGCATGTGATCATATATTTTGACGTCATAATACATGCTCATGATACTCCACTAGATATGACACAAATTGGGTTAAGAGAAATTGGTCATAATACCTGCAAATTACGCTCTCATAATTCCTTGTGATGTCATAATGCGGATACATTATGACATCATACTACATAGTGCATACTAATTAGCATGTCATCATATATTGTGACGTCATAATACATACTCATGATGCTCCAGGAGATATGACACAAATTGGGGTAAGAGAAATTGGTCATAATACCTGCAAATTACGCTCTCCTAATTCCTTGTGATGCCATAATGTGGATACATTATGACGTCATAATACATTGTGCCCTCATAGTGCATACTAATTAGCATGTCATCATACATTGTGATGTCATATTACATCCTCATGATACTCCAGTAGATATGACACAAATTGGGGTAAGAGAAATTGGTCATAATACCTGCAAATTACGCTCTCATAATTCCTTGTGATGTCATAATGCGGACACATTATGACGTCATAATACATTGTGCCCTCATAGTGCATACTAATTAGCATGTCATCATATATTTTGACGTCATAATACATGCTCATGATACTCCAGTAGATATGACACAAATTGGGGTAAGAGAAATTGGTCATACTACCTGCAAATTACGCTCTCCTAAAACATTGTGATGTCATAATGCGAATACATTATGACGTCATAATACGGATACATTATGACGTCATAATACATTGTGACGTCATAGTGCATACTAATTAGCATGTCATCATATATTGTGACGTCATAATACATGCTCATGATACTCCAGTAGATATGACACAAATTGGGGTAAGAGAAATTGGTCATAATACCTGCAAATTACGCTCTCCTAATACATTGTGATGTCATAATGCGGATACATTATGACGTCATAATACATTGCGACGACATAGTGCATACTAATTAGCATGTCATCATATATTGTGACGTCATAATACAAGCTCATGATACTCCAGTAGATATGACACAAATTGCGGTAAGGGAAATTCGTCATAATACCTGCAAATTACGCTCTCATTATTTCTTGTGATGTCATAATGCGGATACATTATGACGTCATAATACATTGTGACGTCATAGTGCATACTAATTAGCATGTCATCATACATTGTGACGTCATAATACATGCTCATGATACTCCAGTAGATATGACACAAATTGGGGTAAGAGAAATTGGTTATAATACCTGCAAATTACGCTCTCGTAATTCCTTGTGATGTCATAATGCGGACACATTATGACGTCATAATACATTGTGACATCATAGTGAATACTAATTAGCATGTCATCATATATTGTGATGTCATAATACATGCTCATGATACTCCAGTACATATGACACAAATTTTGTTAAGGGAAATTGGTCATAATACCTGCAAATTACGCTCTCCTAAAACATTGTGATGTCATAATGCGGATACATTATAACGTCATAATACAGTGTGACGTCATAGTGCATACTAATTAGCATGTCATCATATATTGTGATGTCATAATACATGCTCATGATACTCCAGTAGATATGACACAAATTGGCGTAAGAGAAATTGGTCATAATACCTGCAAATTACACTCTCATAATTCCTTGTGATGTCATAATGCGGATACATTATGACGTCATAATACATTGTGACGTTATAGTGCATACTAATTAGCATGTGATCATATATTTTGACGTCATAATACATGCTCATGATACTGCAGTAGATATGACACTAATTGGGGTAAGAGAAATTGGTCATAATACCTGCAAATTACGCTCTCATAATTCCTTGTGATGTCATAATGCGGATACATTATGACATCATACTACATAGTGCATACTAATTAGCATGTCATCATATATTGTGACGTCATAATACATACTCATGATGCTCCAGGAGATATGACACAAATTGGGGTAAGAGAAATTGGTCATAATACCTGCAAATTACGCTCTCCTAATTCCTTGTGATGCCATAATGTGGATACATTATGACGTCATAATGCATTGTGCCCTCATAGTGCATACTAATTAGCATGTCATCATACATTGTGACGTCATAATGCATCCTCATGATACTCCAGTAGATATGACACAAATTGGGTTAAGAGAAATTGGTCATAATACCTGCAAATTACGCTCTCATAATTCCTTGTGATGTCATAATGCGGACACATTATGACGTCATAATACATTGTGCCCTCATAGTGCATACTAATTAGCATGTCATCATATATTTTGACGTCATAATACATGCTCATGATACTCCAGTAGATATGACACAAATTGGGGTAAGAGAAATTGGTCATACTACCTGCAAATTACGCTCTCCTAAAACATTGTGATGTCATAATGCGAATACATTATGACGTCCTAATACGGATACATTATGACGTCATAATACATTGTGACGTCATAGTGCATACTAATTAGCATGTCATCATATATTCTGATGTCATAAAACATGCTCATGATACTCCAGTAGATATGACACAAATTGTGGTAAGAGAAATTGGTCATATTACCTGCAAATTACGCTCTCCTAATACATTGTGATGTCATAATGCGGATACATTATGACGTCATAATACATTGCGACGTCATAGTGCATACTAATTAGCATGTCATCATATATTGTGACGTCATAATACATGCTCATGTTACTCCAGTAGATATCACACAAATTGGGGTAAGAGAAATTGGTCAGAATACCTGCAAATTACGCTCTCCTAATACATTGTGATGTCATAATGTGGATACATTATGACGTCATAATACATTGTGACGTCATAGTGCATACTAATTAGCATTTCATCATATATTGTGACGTCATAATACATGCTCATGATACTCCAGTAGATATGACACAAATTGCGGTAAGGGAAATTGTTCATAATAGCTGCAAATTACGCTCTCATAATTTCTTGTGATGTCATAATGTGGATATATTATGACGTCATAATACATTGTGACGTCATAGTGCATACTAATTAGCATGTCATCATATATTGTGATGTCATAATACATGCTCATGATACTCCAGTAGATATGACACAAATTGTGGTAAGAGAAATTGGTCATAATACCTGCAAATTATGCTCTCATTATTCCTTGTGATGTCATAATGCAGATACATTATGACGTCATAATACATTGTGACGTCACAGTGCATACTAATTAGCATGTCATCATATTTTGTGATGTTATAATACATGCTCATGATACTCCAGTACATATGACACAAATTGAGTTAAGAGAAATTGGTCATAATCTGCAAATTACGCTCTCCTAAAACATTGTGATGTCATAATGCGGATACATTATGACGTCATAATACATTGTGACGTCATAGTGCATACTAATTAGCATGTCATCATATATTGTGACGTCATAATACATGCTCATGATATTCCAGTACATATAACACAAATTGGGGTAAGAGAAATTGGTCATAATACCTGCAAATTACGCTCTCATAATTCCTTTTGAAGTCATAATGCGGATACATTATGACGTCATAGTGCATACTAATTAGCATGTCATCATATATTGTGACGTCAAAATACATGCTCATGATACTCCAGTAGATATTACACAAATTGGGGTATGAGAAATTGGTCATAATACCTGCAAATTACGCTCTCATAATTCCTTGTGATGTCATAATGCGGATACAATATGACGTCATAATACATAGTGATGTCATAGTGCATTGTAATTAGCATGTCATCATATATTGTGATGTCATAATACATGCGCATGATACCCCAGTACATACGACACAAATTGGGTTAAGAGAAATTGGTCATAATACCTGCAAATTACGCTCTCCTAAAACATTGTGATGTCATAATGCGGATACATTATGACATCATAATACATTGTGACGTCACAGTGCATACTGATTAGCATGTCACCATATATTGTGACGTCATAATACATACTCATGATATTCCAGTAGATATGACACAAATTGGGGTAAGAGAAATTGGTCATAATACCTGCAAATTACGCTCTCCTAATTCCTTGTGATATCATAATGCGGATACATTATGACGTCATAATACATTGTGACATCATAGTGCATACTAATTAGCATGTCATCATATATTGTGACGTCATAATACATGCTCATGATACTCCAGTAGATATGACACAAATTGGGGTAATAGAAATTGGTCCTAATACCTTCAAATTACACTCTCATAATTCCTTGTGATGTCATAATGCGGATACATTATGATGTCATAATACATTGTGACGTCATAGTGAATACTAATTAGCATGTCATCATATATTGTGACGTCATAATACTTGCTCATGATACTCCAGTAGATATGACACAAATTGGGGTAAGAGAAAATTGTCATAATACCTGCAAATTACGCTCTCATAATTCCTTGTGATGTCATAATGCGGATACAATATGACGTCATAATACATAGTGATGTCATAGTGCATTGTAATTAGCATGTCATCATATATTGTGATGTCATAATACATGCGCATGATACTCCAGTACATACGACACAAATTGGGTTAAGAGAAATTGGTCATAATACCTGCAAATTACGCTCTCCTAAAACATTGTGATGTCATAATGCGGATACATTATGACATCATAATACATTGTGACGTCACAGTGCATACTGATTAGCATGTCACCATATATTGTGACGTCATAATACATACTCATGATATTCCAGTAGATATGACACAAATTGGGGTAGGAGAAATTGGTCATAATACCTGCAAATTACGCTTTCCTAATTCCTTGTGATATCATAATGCGGATACATTATGACGTCATAATACATTGCGACATCATAGTGCATACTAATTAGCATGTCGTCATATATTGTGACGTCATAATACTTGCTCATGATACTCCAGTAGATATGACACAAATTGGGGTAAGAGAAAATGGTCATAATACCTGCAAATTACGCTCTCCTATTACATTGTTATGTCATAATGCGGATACATTATGACGTCATAATACATTGTGACGTCATAGTGAATACTAATTAGCATGTCATCATATATTGTGACGTCATAATACATGCTCATGATACTCCAGTAGATACGACACAAATTGCGGTAAGAGAAATTAGTCATAATACCTGCAAATTACGCTCTCCTAATACTTTGTGATGTCATAATGCGGATACATTATGACGTCATAATACATTGCGACGTCATAGTGCATACTAATTAGCATGTCATCATATATTGTGACGTCATAATACATGCTCATGATACTCCAGTAGATATGACACAAATTGCGGTAAGGGAAATTCGACATAATACCTGCAAATTACGCTCTCATTATTTCTTGTGATGTCATAATGCGGATACATTATGACGTCATAATACATTGTGGCCTCATAGTGCATACTAATTAGCATGTCATCATATATTGTGACGTCATAATACATGCTCATGATACTCCAGTAGATTTGACACAAATTGGGGTAAGAGAAATTGGTCATAGTACCTGCAAATTACGCTCTCCTAATACATTGTGATGTCATAATGCGGATATATTATGACGTCATAATACATTGTGACGTCATAGTGCATACTAATTAGCATGTCATCATATATTGTGACGTCATAATACTTCCTCATGTTACTCCAGTAGATATGACACAAATTGGGGTAAGAGAAAATGGTCATAATACCTGCAAATTACGCTCTCCTATTACATTGTGATGTCATAATGCGGATACATTATGACGTCATAATACATTGTGACGTCATAGTGCATACCAATTAGCATGTCATCATATATTGTGACGTCATAATACATGCTCATGATACTCCAGTAGATATGACACAAATTGCAGTAAGGGAAATTGGTAATAATAACTGTAAATTACGCTCTCAGTATTGCTTGTAATGTCACAATGCGGATACATTATGACGTCATAATACATTGTGACGTCATAGTGCATACTAATTAGCATGTCATCATATATTGTGACGTCATAATACATGCTCATGATACTCCAGTAGATATGACACAAATTGGGGTAAGTAAAATTGGTCATAATACCTGCAAATTACGCTCCCATAATTCCTTGTGATGTCATAATGCGGATACATTATGACGTCATAATACATTGTGACGTCATAGTGCATACTAGTTAGCATGTCATCATATATTGTGACATCATAATACATGCTCATGATACTCCAGTACATATGACACAAATTGGGGTAAGAGAAATTGGTTATAATACCTGCAAATTACGCTCTCATAATTCCTTGTGATGTCATAATGCGGACACATTATGACGTCATAATACATTGTGACATCATAGTGAATACTAATTAGCATGTCATCATATATTGTGATGTCATAATACATGCTCATGATACTCCAGTACATATGACACAAATTTTGTTAAGGGAAATTGGTCATAATACCTGCAAATTACGCTCACATAATTCCTTGTGATGTCATAATGCGGATACATTATGACGTCATAATGCATTGTGACGTCATAGTGCATACTAATTAGCATGTCATCATATATTGTGACGTCATAATACATGCTCATGATATTCCAGTAGATATGACACAAATTGAGGTAAGAGAAATTGGTCATAATACCTGCAAATTACGCTCTCCTAATACATTGTGATGTCATAATGTGGATACATTATGACGTCATAATACATTGTGAAATCATAGTGCATACTACTTTGCATGTCATCATATATTGTGATGTCATAATACATGCTCATGATACTCCAGTGCATATGACACAAATTGGGTTAAGAGAAATTGGGCATAAAACCTGCAAACTACGCTCTCCTAAAACATTGTGATGTCATAATACGGATACATTATGACGTCATAATACATTGTGACATCATAGTGCATACTAATTAGCATGTCATCATATATTGTGATGTCATAATGCATGCTCAATATACTCCAGTACATATGACACAAATTGGGGTAAGAGAAATTGGTCATAATACCTACAAATTACTCTCTCCTAATTCCTTGTGATGTCATAATGCGGATACATTATGACGTCATAATACATTGTGACGTAATAGTGCATACTAATTAGCATGTCATCATATATTGGGACGTCATAATACATGCTCATGATCCTCCAGTAGATATGACACAAATTGGGGTAAGAGAAATTGGTCATAATACTTGCAAATTATGCTCTCATAATTTCTTGTGATGTCATAATGCGGACACATTATGACGTCATAATACATTGTGATATCATAGTGCATACTAATTAGCATGTCATCATATATTGTGACGTCCTGATACATGCTCATGATACTCCAGTAGATATGACACAAATTGGGGTAAGAGAAATTGGTCATAATACCGGCAAATTACGCTCTCATAATACCTTGTGATGTCATAATGCGGATATATTATGATGTCATAATATATTGTGACGTCATAGTGCATACTATTTAGCATGTCATCATATATTGTGACGTCATAATACATGCTCATGATACTCCACTAGAAATGACACAAATTTGGTTAAGAGAAATTGGTCATAATACCTGCAAATTACGCTCTCATAATTCCTTGTGATGTCATAATGCAGATACATTATGACATCATAATACATAGTGACGTCATAGTGCATACTACTTAGCATGTCATCATATATTGTGATGTCATAATACATGCTCATGATACTCCCGTACATATGACACAATTTGGGTTAAGAGAAATTGGTCATAATACCTGCAAATTACGCTCTCCTAAAACATTGTTATGTCATAATGCAGATACATTATGACGTCATAATATATTGTGACGTCATAGTGCATACTAATTAGAATGCCATCATATATTGTGATGTCATAATGCATGCTCATGATACTCCAGTAGATATGACACAAATTGGGGTAAGAGAAATTGGTCATAATACCTGCAAATTACGCTCTCATAATACCTTGAGATGTCATAATGCGGATACATTAGGACGTCATAATACACTGTGACGTCATAGTGGAAACTAATTAGCATGTCATCATATATTGTGACGTCATAATACATGCTCATGATACTCCAGTACATATGACACAAATTGGGTTAAGAAAAATTGGTCATAATACCTGCAAATTATGCTCTCCTAAAACATTGTGATGTCATAATGCGGATACATTATGACGTCATAATACATTGTGACGTCATAGTGCATACTAATTAGCATGTCATCATATATGCTGATGTCATAAAACATGCTCATGACACTCCAGTAGATATGACACAAATTGGGGTAAGAGAAGTTGGTCATAATACCTGCAAATTACGCTCTCATAATTCCTTGTGATGTCATAATGTGGATACATTATGACGTCATAATGCATTGTGACGTCATAGTGCATACTAATTAGCATGTCATCATATATTGTGACGTCATAATACATACTTGTGATACTCCAGTAGATATGACACAAATTGTGGTAAGAGAAATTGGTCATAATACCTGCAAATTACGCTCTCCTAATTCCTTGAGATGTCATAATGTGGATACATTATGACGTCATAATACATTGTGACATCATAGTGCATACTAATTAGCATGTCATCATATATTGTCACGTCATAATACATACTCATGATCCTCCAGTAGATATGACACAAATTGTAGTAAGAGAAATTGGTCATAATACCTGCAAATTACGCTCTCCTAAAACATTGTGATGTCATGATGCGGATACATTATGACGTCATAATACAGTGTGACGTCATAGTGCATACTAATTAGCATGTCATCATATATTGTGATGTCATAATACATGCTCATGATACTCCAGTAGATATGACACAAATTGGGGTAAGAGAAATTGGTCATAATACCTGCAAATTACACTCTCATAATTCCTTGGGATGTCATAATGCGGATACATTATGACGTCATAATACATTGTGACGTTATAATGCATACTAATTAGCATGTGATCATATATTTTGACGTCATAATACATGCTCATGATACTCCACTACATATGACACAAATTGGGTTAAGAGAAATTGGACATAATACCTGCAAATTACGCTCTCATAATTCCTTGTGATGTCATAATGCGGATACATTATGACATCATACTACATAGTGCATACTAATTAGCATGTCATCATATATTGTGACGTCATAATACATACTCATGATGCTCCAGGAGATATGACACAAATTGGGGTAAGAGAAATTGGTCATAATACCTGCAAATTACGCTCTCCTAATTCCTTGTGATGCCATAATGTGGATACATTATGACGTCATAATACATTGTGCCCTCATAGTGCATACTAATTAGCATGTCATCATACATTGTGATGTCATAATACATCCTCATGATACTCCAGTAGATATGACACAAATTGGGGTAAGAGAAATTGGTCATAATACCTGCAAATTACGCTCTCATAATTCCTTGTGATGTCATAATGCGGACACATTATGACGTCATAATACATTGTGCCCTCATAGTGCATACTAATTAGCATGTCATCATATATTTTGACGTCATAATACATGCTCATGATACTCCAGTAGATATGACACAAATTGGGGTAAGAAAAATTGGACATACTACCTGCAAATTACGCTCTCCTAAAACCTTGTGATGTCATGATGCGAATACATTATGACGTCATAATATGGATGCATTATGACGTCATAATACATTGTGACGTCATAGTGCATACTAATTAGCATGTCATCATATATTGTAACGTCATAATACATGCTCATGATACTCCAGTAGATATGACACAAATTGGGGTAAGAGAAATTGGTCATATTACCTGCAAATTACGCTCTCCTAATACATTGTGATGTCATAATGCGGATACATTATGACGTCATAATACATTGCGACGTCATAGTGCATACTAATTAGCATGTCATCATATATTTTGACGTCATAATACATGCTCATGATACTCCAGTAGATATGACACAAATTGGGGTAAGAGAAATTGGTTACAATACCTGCAAATTACGCTCTCATAATTCCTTGTGATGTCATAATGCGGACACATTATGACGTCATAATACATTGTGACATCATAGTGAATACTAATTAGCATGTCATCATATATTGTGATGTCATAATACATGCTCATGATACTCCAGTACATATGACACGAATTTTGTTAAGGGAAATTGGTCATAATACCTGCAAATTACGCTCTCCTAAAACATTGTGATGTCATAATGCGGATACATTATGACGTCATAATACAGTGTGACGTCATAGTGCATACTAATTAGCATGTCATCATATATTGTGATGTCATAATACATGCTCATGATACTCCAGTAGATATGACACAAATTGGGGTAAGAGAAATTGGTCATAATACCTGCAAATTACACTCTCATAATTCCTTGGGATGTCATAATGCGGATATATTATGACGTCATAATACATTGTGACGTTATAGTGCATACTAATTAGCATGTCATCATATATTTTGACGTCATAATACATGCTCATGATACTCCAGTAGATATGACACAAATTGGGGTAAGAGAAATTGGTCATAATACCTGCAAATTACGCTCTCATAATTCCTTGTGATGTCATAATGCGGATACATTATGACATCATAATACATAGTGCATACTAATTAGCATGTCATCATATATTGTGACGTCATAATACATACTCATGATGCTCCAGGAGATATGACACAAATTGGGGTAAGAGAAATTGGTCATAATACCTGCAAATTACGCTCTCCTAATTCCTTGTGATGCCATAATGTGGATACATTATGACGTCATAATGCATTGTGCCCTCATAGTGCATACTAATTAGCATGTCATCATACATTGTGACGTCATAATGCATCCTCATGATACTCCAGTAGATATGACACAAATTGGGTTAAGAGAAATTGGTCATAATACCTGCAAATTACGCTCTCATAATTCCTTGTGATGTCATAATGCGGACACATTATGACGTCATAATACATTGTGCCCTCATAGTGCATACTAATTAGCATGTCATCATATATTTTGACGTCATAATACATGCTCATGATACTCCAGTAGATATGACACAAATTGGGGTAAGAGAAATTGGTCATACTACCTGCAAATTACGCTCTCCTAAAACATTGTGATGTCATAATGCGAATACATTATGACGTCCTAATACGGATACATTATGACGTCATAATACATTGTGACGTCATAGTGCATACTAATTAGCATGTCATCATATATTGTGACGTCATAATACATGCTCATGATACTCCAGTAGATATGACACAAATTGTGGTAAGAGAAATTGGTCATAATATCTGCAAATTACGCTCTCATAATTCCTTGTGATGTCATAATGCGGACACATTATGACGTCATAATACATTGCGACATCACAGTGCATACTAATTAGCATGTCATCATATATTTTGACGTCATAATACATGCTCATGATACTCCAGTAGATATGACACAAATTGGGGTAAGAGAAATTGGTCATAATACCTGCAAATTACGCTCTCCTAAAACATTGTGATGTCATAATGCGAATACATTATGACGTCATAATACGGATACATTATGACGTCATAATACATTGTGACGTCATAGTGCATACTAATTAGCATGTCATCATATATTGTGACGTCATAATACATGCTCATGATACTCCAGTAGATATGACACAAATTGTGGTAAGAGAAATTGGTCATAATATCTGCAAATTACGCTCTCATATTTCCTTGTGATGTCATAATGCGGATACTTTATGACGTCATAATACATTGTGACGTTATAGTGCCTACTAATTAGCATGTCATCATATATTGTGACGTCATAATACATGCTCATGATACTCCAGTAGATATGACACAAATTGGGGTAAGAGAAATTGGTCATAATACCTGCAAATTACGCTCTCATACTTCCTTGTGATGTCATAATGCGGATACATTATGACGTTATAGTATATTGTGACGTCATACTGCACACTAATTTGCATGTCATAATATATTGTGACGTCATAATACATACTCATGATACTCCAGTAGATATGACACAAATTGGGGTAAGAGAAAGTGGTCATAATACCTGCAAATTACGCTCTCCTATTATATTGTGATGTCATAATGCGGATATATTATGACGTCATAATACATTGTGATGTCATAGTGAATACTAATTAGCAGGCCATCATATATCATGATGTCATAATACATGCTCATGATAATCCAGTACATATGACAAAAATTTGGTTAAGAGAAATTGGTCATTATACCTGCAAATTACGCTCTCCTAAAACATTGTGATGTCATAATGCAAATACATTATGACGTCATAATACAGTGTGACGTCATAGTGCATACTAATGAGCATGTCATCATATATTGTGATGTCATAATACATGCTCATGATACTCCAGTAGATATGACACAAATTGGGGTAAGAGAAATTGGTCATAATACCTGCAAATTACGCTCTCCTAATTCCTTGTGATGCCATAATGTGGATACATTATGACGTCATAATACATTGTGCCCTCATAGTGCATACTAATTAGCATGTCATCATACATTCTGATGTCATAATACATGCTCATGATACTCCAGTAGATATGACACAAATTGGGGTAAGAGAAATTGGTCATAATACCTGCAAATTACGCTCTCATAATTCCTTGTGATGTCATTATGCGGACACATTATGACGTCATAATACATTGCGACATCATAGTGCATACTAATTAGCATGTCATCATATATTGTGACGTCATAATACATGCTGATGATACTCCAGTAGATATGACACAAATTGGGGTAAGAGAAATTGGTCATAATACCTGCAAATTACGCTCTCATTATTCCTTGTGATGTTATAATGCGGATACATTATGACGTCATAATACATTGTGATATCATAGTGCATACTAATTAGCATGTCATCATATATTGTGATGTCATAATACATGCTCATGATACTCCAATACATATGACACAATTTGGGGTAAGAGTAATTGGTCATAATACCTGCAAATTACGCTCTCCTAATTCCTTGTGATGTCATAATGCGGATACATTATGACGTCATAATACATTGTGACGTCATAGTGCATACTAATTAGCATGTCATCATATATTGTGACGTCATCATACATGCTTAATATACTCCAGTAGATACGACACAAATTGGGGTAAGAGAAATTGGTCATAATACCTGCAAATTACACTCTCATAATTTCTTGTGATGTCATAATACGGATACATTATGATGTCATAATACATTGTGACGTCATAGTTCATACTAATTAGCATGTCATCATATATTGTGACGTCATAATACATGCTCATGATCCTCCAGTAGATATGACACAAATTGGGGTAAGAGAAATTGGTCATAATACCTGCAAATTACGCTCTCATAATTCCTTGTGATGTCATAATGCGGACACATTATGACGTCATAATGCATTGTGATGTCATAGTGCATACTAATTAGCATGTCATCATATATTTTGACTTCATAATACATGCTCATGATACTCCAGTAGATATGACACAAATTGGGGAAAGAAAAATTGGTCATAATACATGCAAATTAGGCTCTCATAATTCCTTGTGATGTCATAATGCGGATACATTAAGATGTCATGATACATTCTGACGTCATAGTTCATACTACTTAGCATGTCATCATATATTGTGACATCATAATACAAGCTCATGATACTCCAGAACATATGACACAAATTGGGGTAAGAGAAATTGGTCATAATACCTGCAAATTACGCTCTCCTATTACATTGTGATGTCATAATGCGGATACATTATGACGTCATAATACATTGTGACGTCATAGTGCATACTAATCAGCATGTCATCATATATTGTGACGTCTTAATTCATGCTCAGGATACTCCAGTAGATATGACAGAAATTGGGGTAAGAGAAATTGGTCATAATACCTGCAAATTACGCTCTCATAATTCCTTGTGATGTCATAATGCGGATACATTATGACGTCATAATACATTGTGATGTCATAGTGCATACTAATTAGCATGTCATCATATATTGTGATGTCATAATACATGCTCATGATACTCCAGTACATATGACACAAATTGGGTTAAGAGAAATTGGTCATATTACCTGCAAATTACGCTCTCCTAAAACATTGTGATGCCATAATGCGGATATATTATGACGTCATAATGCATTGTGACGTCATAGTGCATACTAATTAGCATGTCATCATATATTGTGACGTCATAATACATGCTCATGATACTCCAGTACATATGACACAAATTGTGTTAAGAGAAATTGGTCATAATACCTGCAAATTACGGTCTCCTAAAACATTGTGATGTCATAATGCGGATACATTATGATGTCATAACACATTGTGACATCATAGTGCATACTAATTAGCATGTCATCATATATTGTGATGTCATAATGCATGCTCATGTTACTCCAGTAGATATGACACAAATTGGGGTAAGAGAAATTGGTCATAATACCTACAAATTACGCTCTCCTAATTCCTTTTGATGTCATAATGCGGATACATTATGACGTCATAATACATTGTGACGTCATAGTGCATACTAATTAGCATGTCATCATATATTGTGACGTCATAATACATGCTCATGATCCTCCAGTAGATATGACAAAAATTGGGATAAGAGATATTGGTCATAATACCTGCAAATTACGCTCTCATAATTCCTTGTGATGTCATAATGCGGACACATTATGACGTCATAATATATTGTGACATCAGAGTGCATACTAATTAGCATGTCATCATATATTGTGACGTCATAATACATGCTCATGATACTCCACTAGATATGACACAAATTGGGGTAAGAGAAATTGGTCATAATACCTGCAAATTACGCTCTCATAATTCCTTGAGATGTCATAATGCGGATATATTGTGACGTCATAATATATTGTGACGTTATAGTGCATACTAATTAGCAAGTCATCATATATTGTGACGTCATAATACATGCTCATAATACTCCAGTAGATATGACACAAATTGTGGTAAGAGAAATTGGTCATAATGCCAGCAAATTATGCTCTCCTAACACATTGTGATGTCATAATGCCGATACATTACGAAGTCATAATACATTGTGATGTCATAGTGCATACTAAATATGATGTCATCATATATTGTGACGTCATAATACATGCTCATGATACTCCAGTACATATGACACAATTTGGGTTAAGAGAAATTGGTCATAAAACCTGCAAATTACGCTCTCCTAAAACATTGTGATGTCATAATGCGGATACATTATGACGTCATAAAACATTGTGACGTCATAGTGCATACTAATTAGTATGTCATCATATATTGTGACGTCATGATACGTGCTCATGATACTCCAGTAGATATGACACAAATTGCGGTAAGGGAAATTGGTAATAATAACTGCAAATTACGCTCTCAGTATTGCTTGTAATGTCATAATGCGGATACATTATGACGTCATAATACATTGTGACGTCATAGTGCATACTAAATATGATGTCATCATATATTGTGATGTCATAATAGATGCTCATGATACTCCAGTAGATATGACACAAATTTGGGTAAGTAAAATTGGTCATAATACCTGCAAATTACGCTCCCATAATTCCTTGTGATGTCATAATGTGGATACATTATGATGTCATAATACATTGTGACATCATAGTGCATACTAGTTAGCATGTCATCATATATTGTGACATCATAATACATGCTCATGATACTCCAGTAGAAATGACACAAATTGTGTTAAGAGAAATTCGTCATAATACCTGCAAATTACACTCTCATAATTCCTTGTGATGTCATAATGCGGATACATTTTGACGTCATAATGCATTGTGACGTCATAGTGCATACTAATTAGCATGTCATCATATATTGTGACGTCATAATACATGCTCATGATATTCCAGTAGATATGACACAAATTGTGGTAAGAGAAATTGGTCATAATACCTGCAAATTACGCTCTCCTAATACATTGTGATATCATAATGCGGATACATTATGACGTCATAATACATTGTGACATCATAGTGCATACTACTTTGCATGTCATCATATATTGTGATGTCATAATACATGCTCATGATACTCCAGTACATATGACACAAATTGGGTTAAGAGAAATTGGTCATAATACCTGCAAATTACGCTATCCTAAAACATTGTCATGTCATAATGCGGATACATTATGACGTCATAATATATTGTGACATCATAGTGCATACTAATTAGCATGTCATCATATATTGTGATGTCATAATGCATGCTCATGATACTCCAGTAGATATGACACAAATTGGGGTAAGAGAAATTGGTCATAATACCTGCAAATTACGCTCTCCTAATTCCTTGTGATGTCATGTTGCGGATACATTATGACGTCATAATACATTGTGACGTCATAGTGCATACTAATTAGCATGTCATCATATATTGTGACGTCATAATACATGCTCATGATCCTCCAGTTGATATGACACAAATTGGGGTAAGAGAAATTGGTCATAATACCTGCAAATTATGCTCTCATAATTCCTTGTGATGTCATAATTCGGACACATTATGACGTCATAATACATTGTGACATCATAGGGCATACTAATTAGCATGTCATCATATATTGTGACGTCATAATACATGCTCATGATACTCCAGTAGATATGACACAAATTGGGGTAAGAGAAATTGGTCATAATACCTGCAAATTACGCTCTCCTAAAACATTGTGATGTCATAATGCGGATACATTATGACATCATAATACATTGTGACGTCACAGTGCATACTGATTAGCATGTCACCATATATTGTGACGTCATAATACATACTCATGATATTCCAGTAGATATGACACAAATTGGGGTAAGAGAAATTGGTCATAATACCTGCAAATTACGCTCTCCTAATTCCTTGTGATATCATAATGCGGATACATTATGACGTCATAATACATTGTGACATCATAGTGCATACTAATTAGCATGTCATCATATATTGTGACGTCATAATACATGCTCATGATACTCCAGTAGATATGACACAAATTGGGGTAATAGAAATTGGTCCTAATACCTTCAAATTACACTCTCATAATTCCTTGTGATGTCATAATGCGGATACATTATGATGTCATAATACATTGTGACGTCATAGTGAATACTAATTAGCATGTCATCATATATTGTGACGTCATAATACTTGCTCATGATACTCCAGTAGATATGACACAAATTGGGGTAAGAGAAAATGGTCATAATACCTGCAAATTACGCTCTCATAATTCCTTGTGATGTCATAATGCGGATACAATATGACGTCATAATACATAGTGATGTCATAGTGCATTGTAATTAGCATGTCATCAAATATTGTGATGTCATAATACATGCGCATGATACTCCAGTACATACGACACAAATTGGGTTAAGAGAAATTGGTCATAATACCTGCAAATTACGCTCTCCTAAAACATTGTGATGTCATAATGCGGATACATTATGACATCATAATACATTGTGACGTCACAGTGCATACTGATTAGCATGTCACCATATATTGTGACGTCATAATACATACTCATGATATTCCAGTAGATATGACACAAATTGGGGTAAGAGAAATTGTTCATAATACCTGCAACTTACGCTCTCCTAATTCCTTGTGATATCATAATGCGGATACATTATGACGTCATAATACATTGCGACATCATAGTGCATACTAATTAGCATGTCATCATATATTGTGACGTCATAATACTTGCTCATGATACTCCAGTAGATTTGACACAAATTGGGGTAAGAGAAAATGGTCATAATACCTGCAAATTACGCTCTCCTATTACATTGTTATGTCATAATGCGGATACATTATGACGTCATAATACATTGTGACGTCATAGTGAATACTAATTAGCATGTCATCATATATTGTGACGTCATAATACATGCTCATGATACTCCAGTAGATACGACACAAATTGCGGTAAGAGAAATTAGTCATAATACCTGCAAATTACGCTCTCCTAATACTTTCTGATGTCATAATGCGGATACATTATGACGTCATAATACATTGCGACGTCATAGTGCATACTAATTAGCATGTCATCATATATTGTGACGTCATAATACATGCTCATGATACTCCAGTAGATATGACACAAATTGCGGTAAGGGAAATTCGACATAATACCTGCAAATTACGCTCTCATTATTTCTTGTGATGTCATAATGCGGATACATTATGACGTCATAATACATTGTGGCCTCATAGTGCATACTAATTAGCATGTCATCATATATTGTGACGTCATAATACATGCTCATGATACTCCAGTAGATTTGACACAAATTGGGGTAAGAGAAATTGGTCATAGTACCTGCAAATTACGCTCTCCTAATACATTGTGATGTCATAATGCGGATATATTATGACGTCATAATACATTGTGACGTCATAGTGCATACTAATTAGCATGTCATCATATATTGTGACGTCATAATACTTGCTCATGTTACTCCAGTAGATATGACACAAATTGGGGTAAGAGAAAATGGTCATAATACCTGCAAATTACGCTCTCCTATTACATTGTGATGTCATAATGCGGATACATTATGACGTCATAATACATTGTGACGTCATAGTGCATACCAATTAGCATGTCATCATATATTGTGACGTCATAATACATGCTCATGATACTCCAGTAGATATGACACAAATTGCAGTAAGGGAAATTGGTAATAATAACTGTAAATTACGCTCTCAGTATTGCTTGTAATGTCACAATGCGGATACATTATGACGTCATAATACATTGTGACGTCATAGTGCATACTAATTAGCATGTCATCATATATTGTGACGTCATAATACATGCTCATGATACTCCAGTAGATATGACACAAATTGGGGTAAGTAAAATTGGTCATAATACCTGCAAATTACGCTCCCATAATTCCTTGTGATGTCATAATGCGGATACATTATGACGTCATAATACATTGTGACGTCATAGTGCATACTAGTTAGCATGTCATCATATATTGTGACATCATAATACATGCTCATGATACTCCAGTACATATGACACAAATTGGGGTAAGAGAAATTGGTTATAATACCTGCAAATTACGCTCTCATAATTCCTTGTGATGTCATAATGCGGACACATTATGACGTCATAATACATTGTGACATCATAGTGAATACTAATTAGCATGTCATCATATATTGTGATGTCATAATACATGCTCATGATACTCCAGTACATATGACACAAATTTTGTTAAGGGAAATTGGTCATAATACCTGCAAATTACGCTCACATAATTCCTTGTGATGTCATAATGCGGATACATTATGACGTCATAATGCATTGTGACGTCATAGTGCATACTAATTAGCATGTCATCATATATTGTGACGTCATAATACATGCTCATGATATTCCAGTAGATATGAAACAAATTGAGGTAAGAGAAATTGGTCATAATACCTGCAAATTACGCTCTCCTAATACATTGTGATGTCATAATGTGGATACATTATGACGTCATAATACATTGTGAAATCATAGTGCATACTACTTTGCATGTCATCATATATTGTGATGTCATAATACATGCTCATGATACTCCAGTGCATATGACACAAATTGGGTTAAGAGAAATTGGGCATAAAACCTGCAAACTACGCTCTCCTAAAACATTGTGATGTCATAATACGGATACATTATGACGTCATAATACATTGTGACATCATAGTGCATACTAATTAGCATGTCATCATATATTGTGATGTCATAATGCATGCTCAATATACTCCAGTACATATGACACAAATTGGGGTAAGAGAAATTGGTCATAATACCTACAAATTACTCTCTCCTAATTCCTTGTGATGTCATAATGCGGATACATTATGACGTCATAATACATTGTGACGTAATAGTGCATACTAATTAGCATGTCATCATATATTGGGACGTCATAATACATGCTCATGATCCTCCAGTAGATATGACACAAATTGGGGTAAGAGAAATTGGTCATAATACTTGCAAATTATGCTCTCATAATTTCTTGTGATGTCATAATGCGGACACATTATGACGTCATAATACATTGTGATATCATAGTGCATACTAATTAGCATGTCATCATATATTGTGACGTCCTGATACATGCTCATGATACTCCAGTAGATATGACACAAATTGGGGTAAGAGAAATTGGTCATAATACCGGCAAATTACGCTCTCATAATACCTTGTGATGTCATAATGCGGATATATTATGATGTCATAATATATTGTGACGTCATAGTGCATACTATTTAGCATGTCATCATATATTGTGACGTCATAATACATGCTCATGATACTCCACTAGAAATGACACAAATTTGGTTAAGAGAAATTGGTCATAATACCTGCAAATTACGCTCTCATAATTCCTTGTGATGTATGTAATAATCATAATTCTCTCATAATTCCTTGTATGTATTATGATGTCATAATGTATCTGCATTATGACATCATAATACATAGTGACGTCATAGTGCATACTACTTAGCATGTCATCATATATTGTGATGTCATAATACATGCTCATGATACTCCCGTACATATGACACAATTTGGGTTAAGAGAAATTGGTCATAATACCTGCAAATTACGCTCTCCTAAAACATTGTTATGTCATAATGCAGATACATTATGACGTCATAATATATTGTGACGTCATAGTGCATACTAATTAGAATGCCATCATATATTGTGATGTCATAATGCATGCTCATGATACTCCAGTAGATATGACACAAATTGTGGTAAGAGAAATTGGTCATAATACCTGCAAATTACGCTCTCATAATACCTTGAGATGTCATAATGCGGATACATTAGGACGTCATAATACACTGTGACGTCATAGTGGAAACTAATTAGCATGTCATCATATATTGTGACGTCATAATACATGCTCATGATACTCCAGTAGATATGACACAAATTGGGTTAAGAAAAATTGGTCATAATACCTGCAAATTATGCTCTCCTAAAACATTTTGATGTCATAATGCGGATACATTATGACGTCATAATACATTGTGACGTCATAGTGCATACTAATTAGCATGTCATCATATATTCTGATGTCATAAAACATGCTCATGACACTCCAGTAGATATGACACAAATTGGGGTAAGAGAAATTGGTCATAATACCTGCAAATTACGCTCTCATAATTCCTTGTGATGTCATAATGTGGATACATTATGACGTCATAATGCATTGTGACGTCATAGTGCATACTAATTAGCATGTCATCATATATTGTGACGTCATAATACATACTTGTGATACTCCAGTAGATATGACACAAATTGTGGTAAGAGAAATTGGTCATAATACCTGCAAATTACGCTCTCCTAATTCCTTGAGATGTCATAATGTGGATACATTATGACGTCATAATACATTGTGACATCATAGTGCATACTAATTAGCATGTCATCATATATTGTCACGTCATAATACATACTCATGATCCTCCAGTAGATATGACACAAATTGTAGTAAGAGAAATTGGTCATAATACCTGCAAATTACGCTCTCCTAAAACATTGTGATGTCATGATGCGGATACATTATGACGTCATAATACAGTGTGACGTCATAGTGCATACTAATTAGCATGTCATCATATATTGTGATGTCATAATACATGCTCATGATACTCCAGTAGATATGACACAAATTGGGGTAAGAGAAATTGGTCATAATACCTGCAAATTACACTCTCATAATTCCTTGGGATGTCATAATGCGGATACATTATGACGTCATAATACATTGTGACGTTATAATGCATACTAATTAGCATGTGATCATATATTTTGACGTCATAATACATGCTCATGATACTCCACTAGATATGACACAAATTGGGTTAAGAGAAATTGGACATAATACCTGCAAATTACGCTCTCATAATTCCTTGTGATGTCATCATGCGGATACATTATGACATCATACTACATAGTGCATACTAATTAGCATGTCATCATATATTGTGACGTCATAATACATACTCATGATGCTCCAGGAGATATGACACAAATTGGGGTAAGAGAAATTGGTCATAATACCTGCAAATTACGCTCTCCTAATTCCTTGTGATGCCATAATGTGGATACATTATGACGTCATAATACATTGTGCCCTCATAGTGCATACTAATTAGCATGTCATCATACATTGTGATGTCATAATACATCCTCATGATACTCCAGTAGATATGACACAAATTGGGGTAAGAGAAATTGGTCATAATACCTGCAAATTACGCTCTCATAATTCCTTGTGATGTCATAATGCGGACACATTATGACGTCATAATACATTGTGCCCTCATAGTGCATACTAATTAGCATGTCATCATATATTTTGACGTCATAATACATGCTCATGATACTCCAGTAGATATGACACAAATTGGGGTAAGAAAAATTGGACATACTACCTGCAAATTACGCTCTCCTAAAACCTTGTGATGTCATGATGCGAATACATTATGACGTCATAATATGGATGCATTATGACGTCATAATACATTGTGACGTCATAGTGCATACTAATTAGCATGTCATCATATATTGTAACGTCATAATACATGCTCATGATACTCCAGTAGATATGACACAAATTGGGGTAAGAGAAATTGGTCATATTACCTGCAAATTACGCTCTCCTAATACATTGTGATGTCATAATGCGGATACATTATGACGTCATAATACATTGCGACGTCATAGTGCATACTAATTAGCATGTCATCATATATTTTGACGTCATAATACATGCTCATGATACTCCAGTAGATATGACACAAATTGGGGTAAGAGAAATTGGTTACAATACCTGCAAATTACGCTCTCATAATTCCTTGTGATGTCATAATGCGGACACATTATGACGTCATAATACATTGTGACATCATAGTGAATACTAATTAGCATGTCATCATATATTGTGATGTCATAATACATGCTCATGATACTCCAGTACATATGACACGAATTTTGTTAAGGGAAATTGGTCATAATACCTGCAAATTACGCTCTCCTAAAACATTGTGATGTCATAATGCGGATACATTATGACGTCATAATACAGTGTGACGTCATAGTGCATACTAATTAGCATGTCATCATATATTGTGATGTCATAATACATGCTCATGATACTCCAGTAGATATGACACAAATTGGGGTAAGAGAAATTGGTCATAATACCTGCAAATTACACTCTCATAATTCCTTGGGATGTCATAATGCGGATATATTATGACGTCATAATACATTGTGACGTTATAGTGCATACTAATTAGCATGTCATCATATATTTTGACGTCATAATACATGCTCATGATACTCCAGTAGATATGACACAAATTGGGGTAAGAGAAATTGGTCATAATACCTGCAAATTACGCTCTCATAATTCCTTGTGATGTCATAATGCGGATACATTATGACATCATAATACATAGTGCATACTAATTAGCATGTCATCATATATTGTGACGTCATAATACATACTCATGATGCTCCAGGAGATATGACACAAATTGGGGTAAGAGAAATTGGTCATAATACCTGCAAATTACGCTCTCCTAATTCCTTGTGATGCCATAATGTGGATACATTATGACGTCATAATGCATTGTGCCCTCATAGTGCATACTAATTAGCATGTCATCATACATTGTGACGTCATAATGCATCCTCATGATACTCCAGTAGATATGACACAAATTGGGTTAAGAGAAATTGGTCATAATACCTGCAAATTACGCTCTCATAATTCCTTGTGATGTCATAATGCGGACACATTATGACGTCATAATACATTGTGCCCTCATAGTGCATACTAATTAGCATGTCATCATATATTTTGACGTCATAATACATGCTCATGATACTCCAGTAGATATGACACAAATTGGGGTAAGAGAAATTGGTCATACTACCTGCAAATTACGCTCTCCTAAAACATTGTGATGTCATAATGCGAATACATTATGACGTCCTAATACGGATACATTATGACGTCATAATACATTGTGACGTCATAGTGCATACTAATTAGCATGTCATCATATATTGTGACGTCATAATACATGCTCATGATACTCCAGTAGATATGACACAAATTGGGGTAAGAGAAATTGGTCATAATATCTGCAAATTACGCTCTCATAATTCCTTGTGATGTCATAATGCGGACACATTATGACGTCATAATACATTGCGACATCACAGTGCATACTAATTAGCATGTCATCATATATTTTGACGTCATAATACATGCTCATGATACTCCAGTAGATATGACACAAATTGGGGTAAGAGAAATTGGTCATAATACCTGCAAATTACGCTCTCCTAAAACATTGTGATGTCATAATGCGAATACATTATGACGTCATAATACGGATACATTATGACGTCATAATACATTGTGACGTCATAGTGCATACTAATTAGCATGTCATCATATATTGTGACGTCATAATACATGCTCATGATACTCCAGTAGATATGACACAAATTGTGGTAAGAGAAATTGGTCATAATATCTGCAAATTACGCTCTCATAATTCCTTGTGATGTCATAATGCGGATACTTTATGACGTCATAATACATTGTGACGTTATAGTGCCTACTAATTAGCATGTCATCATATATTGTGACGTCATAATACATGCTCATGATACTCCAGTAGATATGACACAAATTGGGGTAAGAGAAATTGGTCATAATACCTGCAAATTACGCTCTCATACTTCCTTGTGATGTCATAATGCGGATACATTATGACGTTATAGTATATTGTGACGTCATACTGCACACTAATTTGCATGTCATAATATATTGTGACGTCATAATACATACTCATGATACTCCAGTAGATATGACACAAATTGGGGTAAGAGAAAGTGGTCATAATACCTGCAAATTACGCTCTCCTATTATATTGTGATGTCATAATGCGGATACATTATGACGTCATAATACATTGTGATGTCATAGTGAATACTAATTAGCAGGCCATCATATATCATGATGTCATAATACATGCTCATGATAATCCAGTACATATGACAAAAATTTGGTTAAGAGAAATTGGTCATTATACCTGCAAATTACGCTCTCCTAAAACATTGTGATGTCATAATGCAAATACATTATGACGTCATAATACAGTGTGACGTCATAGTGCATACTAATGAGCATGTCATCATATATTGTGATGTCATAATACATGCTCATGATACTCCAGTAGATATGACACAAATTGGGGTAAGAGAAATTGGTCATAATACCTGCAAATTACGCTCTCCTAATTCCTTGTGATGCCATAATGTGGATACATTATGACGTCATAATACATTGTGCCCTCATAGTGCATACTAATTAGCATGTCATCATACATTCTGATGTCATAATACATGCTCATGATACTCCAGTAGATATGACACAAATTGGGGTAAGAGAAATTGGTCATAATACCTGCAAATTACGCTCTCATAATTCCTTGTGATGTCATTATGCGGACACATTATGACGTCATAATACATTGCGACATCATAGTGCATACTAATTACCATGTCATCATATATTGTGACGTCATAATACATGCTGATGATACTCCAGTAGATATGACACAAATTGGGGTAAGAGAAATTGGTCATAATACCTGCAAATTACGCTCTCATTATTCCTTGTGATGTTATAATGCGGATACATTATGACGTCATAATACATTGTGATATCATAGTGCATACTAATTAGCATGTCATCATATATTGTGATGTCATAATACATGCTCATGATACTCCAATACATATGACACAATTTGGGGTAAGAGTAATTGGTCATAATACCTGCAAATTACGCTCTCCTAATTCCTTGTGATGTCATAATGCGGATACATTATGACGTCATAATACATTGTGACGTCATAGTGCATACTAATTAGCATGTCATCATATATTGTGACGTCATCATACATGCTTAATATACTCCAGTAGATACGACACAAATTGGGGTAAGAGAAATTGGTCATAATACCTGCAAATTACACTCTCATAATTTCTTGTGATGTCATAATACGGATACATTATGATGTCATAATACATTGTGACGTCATAGTTCATACTAATTAGCATGTCATCATATATTGTGACGTCATAATACATGCTCATGATCCTCCAGTAGATATGACACAAATTGGGGTAAGAGAAATTGGTCATAATACCTGCAAATTACGCTCTCATAATTCCTTGTGATGTCATAATGCGGACACATTATGACGTCATAATGCATTGTGATGTCATAGTGCATACTAATTAGCATGTCATCATATATTTTGACTTCATAATACATGCTCATGATACTCCAGTAGATATGACACAAATTGGGGAAAGAAAAATTGGTCATAATACATGCAAATTAGGTTCTCATAATTCCTTGTGATGTCATAATGCGGATACATTAAGATGTCATGATACATTCTGACGTCATAGTTCATACTACTTAGCATGTCATCATATATTGTGACATCATAATACAAGCTCATGATACTCCAGAACATATGACACAAATTGGGGTAAGAGAAATTGGTCATAATACCTGCAAATTACGCTCTCCTATTACATTGTGATGTCATAATGCGGATACATTATGACGTCATAATACATTGTGACGTCATAGTGCATACTAATCAGCATGTCATCATATATTGTGACGTCTTAATTCATGCTCATGATACTCCAGTAGATATGACAGAAATTGGGGTAAGAGAAATTGGTCATAATACCTGCAAATTACGCTCTCATAATTCCTTGTGATGTCATAATGCGGATACATTATGACGTCATAATACATTGTGATGTCATAGTGCATACAAATTAGCATGTCATCATATATTGTGATGTCATAATACATGCTCATGATACTCCAGTACATATGACACAAATTGGGTTAAGAGAAATTGGTCATATTACCTGCAAATTACGCTCTCCTAAAACATTGTGATGCCATAATGCGGATATATTATGACGTCATAATGCATTGTGACGTCATAGTGCATACTAATTAGCATGTCATCATATATTGTGACGTCATAATACATGCTCATGATACTCCAGTACATATGACACAAATTGTGTTAAGAGAAATTGGTCATAATACCTGCAAATTACGGTCTCCTAAAACATTGTGATGTCATAATGCGGATACATTATGATGTCATAACACATTGTGACATCATAGTGCATACTAATTAGCATGTCATCATAGATTGTGATGTCATAATGCATGCTCATGTTACTCCAGTAGATATGACACAAATTGGGGTAAGAGAAATTGGTCATAATACCTACAAATTACGCTCTCCTAATTCCTTTTGATGTCATAATGCGGATACATTATGACGTCATAATACATTGTGACGTCATAGTGCATACTAATTAGCATGTCATCATATATTGTGACGTCATAATACATGCTCATGATCCTCCAGTAGATATGACAAAAATTGGGATAAGAGATATTGGTCATAATACCTGCAAATTACGCTCTCATAATTCCTTGTGATGTCATAATGCGGACACATTATGACGTCATAATATATTGTGACATCAGAGTGCATACTAATTAGCATGTCATCATATATTGTGACGTCATAATACATGCTCATGATACTCCAGTAGATATGACACAAATTGGGGTAAGAGAAATTGGTCATAATACCTGCAAATTACGCTCTCATAATTCCTTGAGATGTCATAATGCGGATATATTGTGACGTCATAATATATTGTGACGTTATAGTGCATACTAATTAGCAAGTCATCATATATTGTGACGTCATAATACATGCTCATAATACTCCAGTAGATATGACACAAATTGTGGTAAGAGAAATTGGTCATAATGCCAGCAAATTATGCTCTCCTAACACATTGTGATGTCATAATGCCGATACATTACGAAGTCATAAAGATTGTGATGTCATAGTGCATACTAAATATGATGTCATCATATATTGTGACGTCATAATACATGCTCATGATACTCCAGTACATATGACACAATTTGGGTTAAGAGAAATTGGTCATAAAACCTGCAAATTACGCTCTCCTAAAATATTGTGATGTCATAATGCGGATACATTATGACATCATAAAATATTGTGACGTCATAGTGCATACTAATTAGTATGTCATCATATATTGTGACGTCATGATACGTGCTCATGATACTCCAGTAGATATGACACAAATTGCGGTAAGGGAAATTGGTAATAATAACTGCAAATTACGCTCTCAGTATTGCTTGTAATGTCATAATGCGGATACATTATGACGTCATAATACATTGTGACGTCATAGTGCATACTAAATATGATGTCATCATATATTGTGATGTCATAATAGATGCTCATGATACTCCAGTAGATATGACACAAATTTGGGTAAGTAAAATTGGTCATAATACCTGCAAATTACGCTCCCATAATTCCTTGTGATGTCATAATGTGGATACATTATGATGTCATAATACATTGTGACATCATAGTGCATACTAGTTAGCATGTCATCATATATTGTGACATCATAATACATGCTCATGATACTCCAGTAGAAATGACACAAATTGTGTTAAGAGAAATTCGTCATAATACCTGCAAATTACACTCTCATAATTCCTTGTGATGTCATAATGCGGATACATTTTGACGTCATAATGCATTGTGACGTCATAGTGCATACTAATTAGCATGTCATCATATATTGTGACGTCATAATACATGCTCATGATATTCCAGTAGATATGACACAAATTGGGGTAAGAGAAATTGGTCATAATACCTGCAAATTACGCTCTCCTAATACATTGTGATGTCATAATGCGGATACATTATGACGTCATAATACATTGTGACATCATAGTGCATACTACTTTGCATGTCATCATATATTGTGATGTCATAATACATGCTCATGATACTCCAGTACATATGACACAAATTGGGTTAAGAGAAATTGGTCATAATACCTGCAAATTACGCTATCCTAAAACATTGTCATGTCATAATGCGGATACATTATGACGTCATAATATATTGTGACATCATAGTGCATACTAATGAGCATGTCATCATATATTGTGATGTCATAATGCATGCTCATGATACTCCAGTAGATATGACACAAATTGGGGTAAGAGAAATTGGTCATAATACCTGCAAATTACGCTCTCCTAATTCCTTGTGATGTCATGTTGCGGATACATTATGACGTCATAATACATTGTGACGTCATAGTGCATACTAATTAGCATGTCATCATATATTGTGACGTCATAATACATGCTCATGATCCTCCAGTTGATATGACACAAATTGGGGTAAGAGAAATTGGTCATAATACCTGCAAATTATGCTCTCATAATTCCTTGTGATGTCATAATTCGGACACATTATGACGTCATAATACATTGTGACATCATAGGGCATACTAATTAGCATGTCATCATATATTGTGACGTCATAATACATGCTCATGATACTCCAGTAGATATGACACAAATTGGGGTAAGAGAAATTGGTCATAATACCTGCAAATTACGCTCTCCTAAAACATTGTGATGTCATAATGCGGATACATTATGACATCATAATACATTGTGACGTCACAGTGCATACTGATTAGCATGTCACCATATATTGTGACGTCATAATACATACTCATGATATTCCAGTAGATATGACACAAATTGGGGTAAGAGAAATTGGTCATAATACCTGCAAATTACGCTCTCCTAATTCCTTGTGATATCATAATGCGGATACATTATGACGTCATAATACATTGTGACATCATAGTGCATACTAATTAGCATGTCATCATATATTGTGACGTCATAATACATGCTCATGATACTCCAGTAGATATGACACAAATTGGGGTAATAGAAATTGGTCCTAATACCTTCAAATTACACTCTCATAATTCCTTGTGATGTCATAATGCGGATACATTATCATGTCATAATACATTGTGACGTCATAGTGAATACTAATTAGCATGTCATCATATATTGTGACGTCATAATACTTGCTCATGATACTCCAGTAGATATGACACAAATTGGGGTAAGAGAAAATGGTCATAATACCTGCAAATTACGCTCTCATAATTCCTTGTGATGTCATAATGCGGATACAATATTTCGTCATAATACATATTGATGTCATAGTGCATTGTAATTAGCATGTCATCAAATATTGTGATGTCATAATACATGCGCATGATACTCCAGTACATACGACACAAATTGGGTTAAGAGAAATTGGTCATAATACCTGCAAATTACGCTCTCCTAAAACATTGTGATGTCATAATGCGGATACATTATGACATCATAATACATTGTGACGTCACAGTGCATACTGATTAGCATGTCACCATATATTGTGACGTCATAATACATACTCATCATATTCCAGTAGATATGACACAAATTGGGGTAAGAGAAATTGGTCATAATACCTGCAACTTACGCTCTCCTAATTCCTTGTGATATCATAATGCGGATACATTATGACGTCATAATACATTGCGACATCATAGTGCATACTAATTAGCATGTCATCATATATTGTGACGTCATAATACTTGCTCATGTTACTCCAGTAGATTTGACACAAATTGGGGTAAGAGAAAATGGTCATAATACCTGCAAATTACGCTCTCCTATTACATTGTTATGTCATAATGCGGATACATTATGACGTCATAATACATTGTGACGTCATAGTGAATACTAATTAGCATGTCATCATATATTGTGACGTCATAATACATGCTCATGATACTCCAGTAGATACGACACAAATTGCGGTAAGAGAAATTAGTCATAATACCTGCAAATTACGCTCTCCTAATACTTTCTGATGTCATAATGCGGATACATTATGACGTCATAATACATTGCGACGTCATAGTGCATACTAATTAGCATGTCATCATATATTGTGACGTCATAATACATGCTCATGATACTCCAGTAGATATGACACAAATTGCGGTAAGGGAAATTCGACATAATACCTGCAAATTACGCTCTCATTATTTCTTGTGATGTCATAATGCGGATACATTATGACGTCATAATACATTGTGGCCTCATAGTGCATACTAATTAGCATGTCATCATATATTGTGACGTCATAATACATGCTCATGATACTCCAGTAGATTTGACACAAATTGGGGTAAGAGAAATTGGTCATAGTACCTGCAAATTACGCTCTCCTAATACATTGTGATGTCATAATGCGGATATATTATGACGTCATAATACATTGTGACGTCATAGTGCATACTAATTAGCATGTCATCATATATTGTGACGTCATAATACTTCCTCATGTTACTCCAGTAGATATGACACAAATTGGGGTAAGAGAAAATGGTCATAATACCTGCAAATTACGCTCTCCTATTACATTGTGATGTCATAATGCGGATACATTATGACGTCATAATACATTGTGACGTCATAGTGCATACCAATTAGCATGTCATCATATATTGTGACGTCATAATACATGCTCATGATACTCCAGTAGATATGACACAAATTGCAGTAAGGGAAATTGGTAATAATAACTGTAAATTACGCTCTCAGTATTGCTTGTAATGTCACAATGCGGATACATTATGACGTCATAATACATTGTGACGTCATAGTGCATACTAATTAGCATGTCATCATATATTGTGACGTCATAATACATGCTCATGATACTCCAGTAGATATGACACAAATTGGGGTAAGTAAAATTGGTCATAATACCTGCAAATTACGCTCCCATAATTCCTTGTGATGTCATAATGCGGATACATTATGACGTCATAATACATTGTGACGTCATAGTGCATACTAATTAGCATTTCTTCATATATTGTGACGTCATAATACATGCTCATGATCCTCCAGTAGATATGACACAAATTGGGGTAAGAGAAATTGGTCATAATACCTGCAAATTACGCTCTCATTATTCCTTCACCGATACACTCAACTGCTTTTTCACAAAAGTACAAAAGCGACTCAATAGAGGGAAGATGGCACGTGCCACAAAACAGTGCTGGAGCCACTGGACACCCGCAGGCGAAAAAGATAACCCCAATATAACTACCATACAAAAGCTATCTCAAAACAGATCATGGGCTTCAACGCAAAATGTAAAGTTGCAAAACTTTTAGAAAAAAGCACAGAAGAAAAATCTTCAGGATCTAAGGCTCAGCAAACCATTCTTTGATATTCTAACATCAAAGTACAGTCTCCAAAAGCAATAACTGATAAATTGAACGTCATCAAAATTAAAACCTGTTGCCCTGCAAAAGATCCCGTTAAGAAGATGCAAAGACAAGCTACAGGATGGGAGGAAGCTTAGTTTTTAAAAAGCCGCCTGACAGCCCTTATGTTTTTGTTGACGGAGTCTCGCTCTGTTGCCCAGGCTGGAGTGCAGTGGCACGATCTCAGCTCACTGCAACCTCCACCTCCCAGGTTCAAGCAATTCTCATGCCTCAGCCTCCTGAGTAGCTGGAATTACAGGCGCCTGCCATCACTACTGGCTAATTTTTGTATTTTCAGTAGAGACGGGGTTTCACCATGTTGGCCAGGCTGGTCTCAAACTCCCAAAGTGCTAGGATTACAGGCATGAGCCACCGTGCCCGGCCCAGCCCTTATGATTCTATATTATTTGGCAGTATATTCTTTCATTGCCTGCTCCCATGAACACAAATTTCTATAGAAAGAACAGAAGATGACTCAGTGTTTGCTCCATCTTTCATGGTTATTTAAGTTTTTTATCACTGGTAGCTTCAAAACAGTTTACTTCCGCTCCACAAGCCTTTACCGGTAACGTCACGAGCATTTTCGGGTGGTTGTCACATTCGGGGAAGCCTCTGCCAGTTTTTTTTTCATACACGAAGTGTACGATTTCAGGCATTTCACCTTTTGGGGTTTGGTTTATTTTGTGCAGAGTAACCCTAGTCTTTGAAATGACCACACCGCTGACCAATTGTAGCTCATGCCCTCTTCCTACACCGTGAGCCACTGAGCATACCCAGCTGAAATCCAAAATCATATCACCCCGACTCCACTTCAGTGTGCTCTCCCACCCCTCGGACTCAGGGGACACTTGACAACGTGCAGGAGACATTTTTAGTTGTCACCACTGGGGAGAGGGCACTGGCTTCTAGTGGGAAAGGCCAGCGATGCTGCCAAGCAGCCCACAATGCCTGCGATGGCCCCACAGCACCCAACGCTCCAGCTCTAAAAGCCAACGGTGCCACGGTGGGGAAACGCTGAGCCGGAGCCAGAGAGGGCCAGGCCGCTTCGGCAGCACTCAGTGGGAGGCTGTGACGGAGGACCAGACAGCGGCCTTCACTCATTGTGCTTGATATTTTCTTTGTGCTAACTGTATAAAAATACCTGACCACAGAACTCAATGCTAGGGCCCCCAGCCGGATCTTGATGGCCTCGGGGTGAATCTGCCCCTGGGGTCTGAAGCAGGTGCGGGGCACAGGCCCATCACTCCACGTCCTGTGGGCAGCCATCCCTCTGCCCGTGCGGGACGCTAACTGGGGTGAAGAGAGCGGAACCGCGTGCAGAACCCGGCGCCAGCTGGGATCAGTCACAATCGCTCACGAATGGAGGCCTCGCAGCTACCCTCAGAGCGGGGCATCCTCACCCCCGTTCAGAGTTCAACAATGAGAGAGCTTGCCCAAGATCACAGTTCACAAAAAAAGTGCCAGTCAGAGTCTGGGCCCCCGCACTAACGCTGCACTCGTCACCGAGCAAGCCAGCGAGGCCCACGTGGACCGTCCCGAGACCCGACCGCCCGGCTTCTGCTTCACAGCTGACTTGGGTGTTTTCCATTTGTTTCTGTGTTTCTGAAATATTAAAGGCTTTTTTTTTAATGCCAATAACCTGCTCATTACTCTGTTACATAAATAAGTGATCATTTAACTTCCCATTTCAAGCAGACTACAGGGGAAGTGCGGTTAGACCATCAACCGTGTTCACACCTGCACTGGGAACAGGGACCAGGCCTCCCCCGCTCCCTTTTCCTCCCCTCCCCGAAGGTTTTTCTTGAAAGCGTTTAAGTCGTGGCTGCTGGGAACAGCCTTTTGCCTAGTGAACTCTGACCCTCTCATGGAGCCGGTCCACGCCAGGGGGGCCAGGACAAGGCTCTGGTGCAAATCCCAACTTGTATTTACATTTTTCAGAGATAACTCAGAAATCTGGACAGCAGGAGCCGGATGAAAACCCTGCTTGTCTCTGGATGGGAATTCTCACTGGGGTCACACCGTATGTGCTGCCAAATCTCTGGGACAGTGTCCCATGAGGACATTAAAGGCGGCAACCTCTCCCCGTCCCCGAGTGCCCTGAGAGAGCGGAGCCCCGCTGGCCTCCCGCTTCAGCAGTGTGGGGCTGGGTCTCCATCCTCTCCTGGGCACTGCCCTCTCACCGTGCCACTCTGGCAGCACACGGCCATCCAGGAGCACAAGCATGCCACCCGGAACACAGCCTCACTGCATGGAAGCATGAGCTCAGGCAGGGCCTGTCGCTACCGTATCACCAGAGACTATCAGGGAGTCAACTATCAGAGGTCCTCAAACCCGAGCCTGCATCAGAATCAAGTGGAAAACTTCTTAAACACATCACCAGGCCCCACCCTATACCTGCCGATGGGATCCGCTGCCAGTGCGGCCTGAGTGTTCTCATTTCTAACACTTCCCAAGCAACACCGAGGCTGCTGGGCCTGGGACCTCATGTTGGGAACCGCTGTCTATCTCAGGGGGCCCTTGTAAGGATTTGAGCTGATCCCTTTAAGAGTCTACCCCAGCACCTGACCCACATAGACAGATGCTCAGTGAATACACAGGAGCTGCTGTGGTGTCCCCAAACACCATCCCACTCGCCCCCACTGTCTGCCACACTAGACACTCCTGCTCCAGCACAGGCCTTGAAACTGAAAATCAAGTTAACCCCAGGCCAGCACGGTGGCTCACGCCTGTAATTCCAGCACTTGGGAGGCCAAGGAGGGAGGCTCACTTGAGCCCAGGAGTTCAAAATCAGCCTGGGCAATCTAGCAAGACCCTGTCTTTACAAAAACATGTTAAAACATTAGCTGGGCATGTGCCTGTAGTCCCAGCTACTCAGGAGGCTGAGGTGGGAGGATTGCTTGAGCTGGGAGTTTGGGGCTGCCTTGAGCCATGATTGCACCTCTGCACTCCAGCCTGGGAGACAGAGCAAGACTCTGCTTTGAAAAGGTAAAGCCGGCTGGGCACGGTGGCTCACGCCTGTAATCCCAGCACTTTGGGAGGCCAAGGTGGGCGGATCACGAGGTCAAGAGATCAAGACCATCCTGGCCAACACAGTGAAACCCCGTCTCAAAAAAAAAAAAAAAGCAAGAAAGAAAAAGTAAAGTCTAAACTGATTTGGTTTTCAAGGACAGGAAAACACTTTCATTCATCTTTACTAAGTGCCAAATACTCTGAGAAATTGTCTATATTTACTGATTCTTTAAACTTGTATTACTTAGAGTCAGTGACTTTCAGAATTAGAGGGCCCCTCAGACTCCGCTGGTGCAGGCTAACCCTTTCATCTCATAATGGGAAGCCTGAGGTCCAGAGAGGATGAGGCAGCTCGTCTGCAGGCCACAACCCAGACACAGGGAGGGACTCCCCACCCACCCGTCAAGCTCCCCCAGAGCTTCAGGTGAAGACTTAGCCACATCAGATGAAGACGTGGTCAGCGCTGCTTTCATGTCCCTAAGTGGAACGCTCAGGTCCTATTCCAGGCTTGCGGAATGCCAGAGCACAGGAATACACCTGGCAGCTGGTAAGGGAGTTCTGACAGAATGATTTAAAAACAGAGTAAGCGGTGATTTGCTCCACTTTCAAGAGGAAGCTCGGGCCATTTTAGATGCAGACAATAAACAGCATACTAACTTTAACGGGAGCCTTATTAAGTGTGTCATCACAGAGCATGGCCTTGATTTTATCTGCATAGAATTTTGAGTAAAAATGTAATTGCAAAAGAGGCATTCAGACTAATTTCATTACAATCACGCATCCACTGTTGCTGCTATTGATTATAGTGAGAAAATTCAGTGCAGTTAAAACATCTCATTTCTGTGTTTTTTTTTTTTTTTTTTTTTGAGACAGATCGCTGTCACCAGCCTGGATGTAGTGGCACAGTCTTGGCTCACTGCAACCTCCAACTCCCTGGTTCAAGCGATTCTCCTGCCTCAGCCTCCCAAGTAGCTGGGATTACAGGCACGTGCCACCACGCCGAGCTAATTTTTGCATTTTTAGTAGAGATTGGGTTTTACCTCAATCTCCTGACCTCGTGAACTGCCTGCCCCAGCCTCCCAAAGTGCTGGGACTACAGGCATGGGCCACCGCGCCCAACTGAGTTAAATAATTTCTAACAGCTCATCTAGCAGTAACAGGAATCTTAACAACCAGGCCCGTCTCATCATTGAAATGGCTTTCCCTAGACTGTGGTTGTATCGTACTGTTATAAGTTTTAATAAAGATCAAGTCTAATACGTGTTCTAATTTCTCAGAGCCTAAAAAAATTCAAAATGATGTACTACTTAAGAAATGTGTAACTTTGTAAACCTTCACTAGTTCGTTACTGTGTTGTATGAATCACGGAGAAAAGGCTGGACTAATAAATAGAAGGGAAAAGGAGGATTTTTAAAAACCACAATTACTTCCTGTAGCAATTGCATACACATTCAAGCTTGCACATTTACTACGTAATCTTTAACACAATCGTGAAAAAGTTTACATTTACCTTTCAAAAATATTTGATATAGTTAAGCTTTCTTGACAATAAGATATACTTAAGCTTTCTTGACAAAGTTTACTGATAAAAATTGTGCATGTTTAGCACGCTGGTCCCCAAGCTGTTCTATTGTGCACCCCAAGTAAAACTTTGAGTGTCTCCAGTGTGTAGTTATACAGAATGCACCACAGTACTAATAGGGTATGTATATTCTAAAAACACAGAAGTTGGCTGGGCGCAGTGGCTCACACCTGCAATTCCAGCACTTCAGGAGGCTGAGGCAGGCGGATCACCTGAGGTCAGGAGTTCGAAACCAGCTTGACCAACATGGAGAGATCCTGTCTCTACTAAAAATACAAAATTAGCTGGACGTGGCAGCGCCTGTCTGTAATCCCAGCTACTCGGGAGGCTGAGGGAGGAGAATCGCTTGAACCCGGGAGGCAGATGTTGCAGTGAACCAAGATCACGCCATTGCACTCCATCCTGGGCAACGAAGCAAAACTCCATCTCAAAAAAAAAACAGACGTTTAAAATGAGTAAGAATAGTAATGATATCTAAGTCTTTCTGTTCACCAAGGTATTAATTTTAGTAAAAGCAATGATTGACTCAGTTTACAAAACCATGCTTTCATACTTTGATGAAACAATTTAAAATCTAGTTTTAAGTTTGGCACTTGATTTTAACAATTATCACAGCTAAAAGGTTCCTAAGTAATATGTTCAGAATTTGCTTCAAAATCTCCAGCAAAAAAGGGGTGAGAATAGATGAAACAGGCTTAGCAATATATCAGTACTTGCTCAAGCTGGGCGCTGGGACGGAGACCCACGACTGATTCTGTTATTCTTTTTTTTTTTTTTTTAGACAGAGTTTCGCTCTTGTTACCCAGGCTGGAGTGCAATGGCACGATCTTGGCTCACCGCAACCTCTGCCTCCCGGGTTCAGGCAATTCTTCTGCCTCAGACTCCTGAGTAGCTGGGATTACAGACACGCGCCACCGTGCCCAGCTAATTTTTTTGTATTTTTAGTAGAGACGGGGTTTCACCATGTTGACCAGGATGGTCTCGATCTCTTGACCTTGTGATCCACCCGCCTCGGCCTCCCAAAGTGCTGGGATTACAGGCGTGAGCCACCGCGCCTGGCCTGTTATTCTTTTGAACATGACTGAAAACTTCGACTATGAGTTTTTTTGTTTTTTTTTAAGATCCTTTACAAAGATAGATGCAAACAGAAGCATATTTTTGGCTATGCTTCCTATCTAGCAAATGTGCAAGTTTTTGTTGAAAATCAACCAAAATTTTCCATCTTTCTTGGTATTCTGGTCACCTTTGTTCTCGCAAAGTAATTGAAAGGGATTATTAATAGATTCAAAGCCAACTGAGACTCTTCATAAGCATCTTAAATAGGTAAGAATATCATTTCCAAGCGCTTATGTTACTGATACCTTACATGTCAATGTAACTTTCACCTAAAATGGAAGCAGTTCCCAATGGACATCTTAGCATAAGCTCATTCCTTACACTAATTTCAAAAAACAATTGTTTTCTCACATAATGTCAAAGTTTCTTCTTTTCCTGGAGATGGATTTTTTAATGTCTACTAGGCATACTATTGATAGCCACTCACATCATAGGAAAATCAGAAAATTCAGATTTTTGTTTTTTTGGTTCAGAGTCTCACTTTTGTACCAGTCTCGGGTGCCGTGGCGCAATCTCGGCTCACTGCAAACTCCGCCTCCCGGGCTCAAGCGATTCTCCTCAGCCTCCCAAGTAGCTGGGATTACAGGAGCCTGCCACTATGCTTGGATAATTTTTGTATTTTTAGTAGAGACAGGGTTTCACCATGTTGGCCAGGCTGGTCTCGAATTCCTGACCTCAGGTGATCTGCCCACCTCAGCCTCCCAAAGTGCTGGGATTACAGGAGTGAGTCACCACGCCTGGCCCAGAACATTTTTTAAAGGGAAAATTCATGGCCAGGCACGGTGGCTCATGCCTATAATCCCAGTACTCTGGGAGACTGAGGCAGGCAGATCACCAGAGGTCAGGAGTTTGAGACCAGCCTGACCAAAATGGAGAAACTGTCTCTACCAAAAATACAAAATTAGCTGGGTGTGGTGGCAGGCACCTGTAATCCCAGCTACTTGGGAGGCTGAGGCAAGAGAATCGCTTGAACCCGGGAGGTAGATATTGCAGTGAGCCAAGTGAGATCATGCCATTGCACTCCAGCCTGGGCAACAAGAGTGAAATTCAGTCTCAAAAAAGACAACCTGTGTAAATCTTGTTCCCTAAACCAGGGAATCTGTGAATGATACTGGCAAGCTTCACAACCACACCCCAGCCTCCTCAGAGCCAAACGTTCAACCACCTAATCCAACCCAAAGACCCCTGTAACTGCTTCTATGTAATTGCAGTGTAAGCTGATAAAGCCAAGACTGAATTTGCTGGTCGGAGGTGAAGGCGCCTCTGAATTAACACACACCATGTGCCACCCTCTGTGAGGTTAAAAGGATCATCTTCACGGCCCCTCTGAGGACTCTCAGCTTATTGAGCTGAGGTTGAGTCCAGCTTAATGAAGGACATACTTAAAAATCTCTGGCACTAATTAGCTACTGCTTTGAAAAGAACTCTATTACAGAAATTTACTACATATCATGAAGTAGGTAATGTCACTTTATATGCCAGAAAACTGAGGCTAGCATGGCGGCACCCACAGAAAATTACAATCTTAGGATTACACTCAAGTAAAAATATGCATCACCTGCAGCAAATCAGATCAGTTCCCAGGTTTTATGGCCACAGAAACTGAGATGTTTCCTTTACCCTCCTCCAGCATTTTCTTAAGACCAATACGCTAGATGAGATGACAGGCATGAAGCCTCCAGAAAACGACTAAACACAGATGGCCAGGAAAGTGGGAGGAGCTCCATGCTGGAAAAGGGTGAGGATAGGTCTGCAGAACCCGGGCCTAAGTAAATACCTCGTTCCAGAGAAAACAAGGCAACCCCAACAGGCACAGGGCATAGTCAGCAGAAACGGGGATGGGACCGATGGACTACTGAGGATAAAGGGCCAGCCTTGGTAACTGCTTGCCAGGGCACCCTCCTCACTCACCCACTCACCTACAAAGGTCTCAGCCAAGTATGAACAAGAGCACTTGCCCAAGGTTTGAAGTATCCAGTATGCCCGCACCACGTTCATTCTACCTCTGCCACAGCAGCAGGAGTCTGGCCCTCACTTGCAAAATGGGAAAATACTATCATGGCCCCTCAAAGGCTTCCCAGAATTAAGTCTACCTGAAGGAGTAATTTGATGCAAACGTGTTATTTGCGGCTGTTCAGTAAGATTTCTTCTTCACCCTATATAAGCAGGAAGGGAAGTTTTACGAGGTAATTTCTCCATACCTGACAGTAACTCGGCACAAAGCCGAAACTGAGGCAATAATTCTCTTGAGGCGTCTGCTCCACTCTACAAAGACCTGGTACAATCAGTCACCTAATGTTCCTCCAGGGTCCCAACTTCAGAGCTTTCGTTTCACCCAATGCCTTTATATTTGATGAACTGGAAACCTAAGTTAGTGGGGAACTGGACTACTCAAGTCTACACACCATCCAGCAAATACCAAATCTGTTAATCAGACCCTTACATTTAACTTGTGAAAGTCCATTTAACACCTAACATGGATTTACGTATAAAAAATTCAATGAATCTGAGGGAACGAGAAGTGGAGTTGTGGTTTAATGAGTAATTTCAGTTCTACAAGATGAATGAAAAAGTTCCAGAGATCTGTTTCCCAACTTTGTAGATGTTCTTAGGCTACTGAGCCATAAACTTAAAAATGGGTAAAACGATAAATTTTACTTACATCACAGTAAAAAACAGTGCCTGGTCTGCTTTTAGTTTGAACCATGCAAAAGTGCCGATATTCAGCTATTTCTGAGTATCACGTGATGACACCTTACATCACATCCCAAATACAAGCAGAACCTCACAGGCGTCAAGCTTCCTCGCACAGACACCCTCCCGCTGAAATCCTCCAGCCCACACAGGACGCTACTGGTACTGAGGACCGCTGTGCACAGATGAATGTGGGATTCTGAAAAACAAGCCTGAAACAGAGTACTGTGAATATATTTTTTATTTAGTCATTCTGTTTACAATTGAAACTCTGGGAATTCAAAATTAACATCCTTGCCCGTGAGCTTCTTATAGACACCAGAAAAAGTTTCAACCTATAAGAAAAGAAAGAATTCATCACAAAACTTTGAAAATACACACTCAGCTTAAAACCTAATCGTTTTGCGAAACGGTGCCCTCTATGATTTTCCTCCTCAGCAACCGAGTACTGAGAAGATGAGGAATACTCAGGCATGCACGCAGCAGTCTTCCGGCCGGGGACAAGCGCCTCTCCAATGTCACGTGACAGGACTCTACACCACTCTGCTCCTCCGTGCCACATGGTCAAAGCCACCAGGGGACCCCAGCAGTCGTCCACATGGTTATGTCCTGATCAGTTATGACAACTAATACCATCATCATCACCCACCCCTAACTTACCAAGAATACACAGCCTAACTAAAAGTCAGACCACAGAATTGTTCTGCTTCCAAAAGGTATAGAGAATTTCAAGTGTTCAATTCTTGAAACATCTCCATTTCAAACCTGACACATAATCCAAAGGACAGCAGGCTGAAGTGCGGGTGAAAAGAGCTGGCCCTGAGTGTACAGTCATTGCTCTGGGGGCGCATGAAGCAGGTGACACTACAATCCGCTCTCACTGTGGCTGAACCTTTCCATGGGAACGTGTTGACCTGTTACCTTGTGTTCCACATTGTTCTGCTGTGCTTTGTCCAAATGAACCTTTATGAGCCGGCTGCCATCCAGTTTCACGCGGATTCTCTTGCCCACAATTTCACTTGGGAAGACCAGGTCCTCAAGGATTGCATCGTGCACAGCTGTCAGTGTACGGCTAAAAGAATAGTTAAAAAGTAAGTAGCCTAGCAATGCCCGCCTTCCAATTCCAGAGGGCACCTCTTAACTGAAAATGCAAATCCCAGATTCCTGAAGTCAAATTAACCCTCACTTTCAAGTAAGCTTGTTATACTTCATGTACCAAACTAAAGCCTGTGCCTACCTAGAATAGGGTAACAGCTTACTGATTTATTTTAAAAGCTTAGTCAATTTTAAATGTTACTCTGGGGTAAGCTACAAACTCACCAAGGCAGTATGAGTGACCGTCTCAATGTGAGATTAGTGAGGCCTTTTATACATCTTTATTTTCACTTGTTTGATTTCTTAACTAAATCACTACAACAACCTTTTGCTCATCTACGAAACCACCCCCCCTTCCAATGTCAAGGTAATCTTTCTAAAAAACTGATATGATCATGTAATTTACCTATAAAAGACCCTTCAAGAGCTCTCCTAGACAGAACTCCAAGATACCATCAAAACTCCTTGTTCTCCAGGATCAAATGAGGCAACATTCCATCCCAAGGCACTGTTCCATCACCAGCTCCAGGACAGCTGCCCCTCCCCGCATGAGGGTCTGTGATTTTCAACCCATCAGCGTCACAAAAACTGCCAGTGCAATCTTGCTCCTCATCTGAGTATCTCTATCAAATTCAAAACCTACCTACCTGCTACCTGACAAATGAGGAGTTTCAATTAACTGCAAGCTTTTGGGACAGCTACCACGTACCATGAGACATGAGGAGTAAGTCGAGACAGTTCTTAGCTTCAGCGTTTCCGGAGCTGCCTTGTACATGGTTATCTGTCTAGGTCTCACCCCACGGTAGCTAACAGGAACACTATAGTCTACTCATTTGTATTTCCTATCTGGCAGCATCCATATACACCACTTCTGGTGGCTCTCAATTTTACTGCCAACATCGTAATGTTCCACAGCCACAAAGGGCAAAAGCTGGAACAAAGTCCATTCCCCAAAGCCCTCATCACCTTTCAGAACTCATTAATTAAGCACATTCTTCCAATATTAGGAAAGCACCCAATATGGAAACCAGATTCCAATGTTATCTACTATCTTTTTAAATGGGGAGCAATGGCACCACACGTCAACTACCACAAACCACAGGGGCTGGAGCGCTTCAGAGGAAAACCCTGCTATACCCGAAAACTGGATCAATTTCGGCATTTAACCTGAGTTAGATAAAGGTAGCCGTGTGGAACGGGGAAAATAAATCTGAAAGTAGGAAGCCAGATTGGAAAAGTGGTAGAATCACTACGACCTACCAACCAGGCTTAGTGTGAAGGAGGAAAGGCTTTCAACGTACACGCTGGATCACACCAGAAACACTGTGAAGCCTTCGTCTGAGAAAATCTGGAAAATACAGATTTGTACTGAGAGGGAACTAAAGCTATAGATTTGAAGGACAGTCCTTTAGCTGTGTAGAAAGCAAAGGGACTGGTTTTTTTTTTTTTCCTTTTCTTTTTTGAGACAGAATCTTGCTCTGTCACCCAGGCTAAAATGCAGTGGTGCTATCTCAGCTCAGTGCAATCTCCACCTCCCTGTTTTTTTTATTTTTATTTGTTATTATTTTTTTATTTGGGCATACCAGCATCCAGATTGGGTTTAAGCAATAATTCTCCTGCCTCAGCCTCCTGAGTAATTGGGATTACAGGCGCCCACCACCACACCCGGCTATTTTTGTATTTTTGGTAGAGCCGAAGTCTCACTATGTAGGCCAGGCTGGTCTTGAACTCCTGACCTCAGGTGATCCGCCCACCTCAGCCTCCCAAAGTGCTGGGACCACAGGCGTGAGCCACCGCACCCGGCCCAACGGGCGTTTTATACTCATTTCCTAACTCAGGTTATCAGAACTAAGTTTCCAAAACCCTCTTTAAGTGTCATGATTTTTAAAAATTACATTTTCTAGGTCACAGAATTCTAGTTCTAGAAAACCTGGCACGTACCTTTCCGCATACCATAATTCAATCCAATAACACGTTACCAGATTCACAACACTTTCTATTTTCTAGTGGTTTTCAGAACCAGACTGAATTTTTTAAAAAAAATCTTAACATTACTAGGTTTAGCTGCAATGAGCAAATTCTCCAAGCCCGGACCAGTTTTCTCATCCACTGAGGACAGCAATACAAATTATACATTTCACAGGGCACAGGCACAGCGACATTTGTCTTCTCAAACCCATGCCTAGGCAAGAGTCCCCAGGGATCTAATAGTTCCCATTTGTAAAACAATGTACAGAGACTAACAAAATACCAAAAGATCTAGTTAAAGACAACTACCAATATTTGAGTTTATGCCAGATAACCTGTAAGTCAATCAAGTTCACGTATCATTTCCACTGGCATCTTCAACTGCAGTGATGTTTTAACCTGTGATGTCGTCACCAAAATCCACCTTCGTTTTTCACTTCCAATCCACAGCAAAAACAAAAATCCAAGCCCACGTCCACTATGTCTAGCAGGCTTCATCACACAGAATGAGTTCCTTCTCATCATTCCTATCCTGTGCACAGACAATCGGAGGAAATCGTCTCATCTTGTGACAGCACTGACCCACTAGATGTAAAATGACTATGAGAATACACTTGTTTTACATCTGAAATTCTAAAACACATCACGTGCAACTGTAGAGGAAACCAAATGCTGTCACTCAAAAATCCGCACTTGAGTATCTTCTGTTTTTATAAACTAAAACTTACACAAAGTGAGTTGTTAATAAGAGAGGTACACACATTTCTGAAACTACTAAAATACTCACCTCCTGGGACGCTTTTGTTTATTTTTTGTACGGCTTTTTCGAGTTGGCTTAGGCAGAATTCTCCTCTGTAAAGTAAAAATTACCATGTGACAAAATTAAGACCTTAAATTTACAAAAAACCAAAACTGTCAAACTGCTTTAAAAGCAAGAAGAGTGGCAGGGTTAAGTTCAAAGTTCGAGAAAGCTGCACAACCTAGACCAAACAATTTACCGAGAAAATCCTTCTATGGAGTTACTTCCTGATCCTAGAGTAACTCAGAATCCACAGATTCTATTAATAAGCCAGTGGTAAAAAACCTCCCAGATATGCCTTTCCCCATGCCTGTTGAGCCAGAATAAATACTACTTCTTTTCTTCCTGATCAATCCTGGCACTTCATTCCCCATCGACTTCAGTTCACGCCAAAGCCAGATCTGAACTGTAACAGGTTTCTTAGATTGATCATCTCGGTAAGCAACACACCACACTTGTGAAATGTAATTTTAACTGCAGGAAATCATTTCTATAACTCAAAACACAGCAGACTGTCACTTTACAGATTTCTTGTTTCAACTCTTAATTAAAAAGTGTACTTTATCTTTCTTTTTAAACCTTCTTATTTTTCTGTTTCTGTAGACAGGGTCTCACCATGTTCCCCAGGCTGGTCTACAGTGATCCACCCGCCTCCACCTCGCAGTGCTGGAAGGAGCCCATGAGCCCCCACGCCCTGCCTGTTACTTTATCTTTCTACCCAGTGCAATCAACTTACCTAGCAGCCTGCCACTTCGGATTCATGAAAGGATTGCTTTCATGACTCCAACTACCAGTGCAGTCTAAACACAAGCAATTTTAGCAAAATTCAAGAAGAGAAACATGTAACAGCAGAACAGATACCTGAGCGATAAAGACAACATGTTTCCCACTGAACTTTTTCTCCAATTCGCGTACTAGCCGGACTTGGATTTTCTGGAAAGATTTTAGTTGAGGAACGGGAACAAAGATTATGATAGCTTTCCGGCCACCACCAACTTCAATTTCCTAAAGGAAAAAAAAAATCCCCTTTGTTAACTCCTTCAGAAAGTAAAAAACGTTGTGGTCAAATTAGTCTAAGAAGACCTCATCATCAACGTCGTAGCTGCACTACGAACGAATACTAGTGTTGAGTTAATGTTCAGGGCAACCTTCGGAGATGTTCTCATCTCTCACCAATCTTCCTATTTCCTTATTCCAGGAAGAAGGGAGAATGAGCAGGCCTGAGGTCAATCACTGCCACTTCTGCACGCCCGCATGCGGCAACTCTGGGCTAAGTGTAGAGAAGTCTGCATCCTAGGAGCTCCCCAAAGCTCTTTGCTGTATCTATCATTCAGTCAGAGCTAATAAGGTCCCAAACGGGCCCAGGCCCTCCCTGCTCCACGTTGACAGCGACAGCTTAAAGTGCAGGGGACCTGCAACCCCACTCCCTGCACTGGGGCGGTATCACTCCCTAACACGGCGGAGACTGAGTTCAGGTGAGGCAGCCGGGCGGCGAGTCATCAACAACCGTAACCCAACGCGTGCAACAACCCTCCCAGGCAGTGCGCGGGGGACGCGCCGCGACCTCCCTTCCAGCCGAGGGAGCCCCAGCTTACCTTGGCTGCCGTAATATTCAGCTCCCTGAGCTGAGCCTTGAGGTCCGAGTTCATCTCCAGCTCCAGAAGAGCCTAAGAAGCAAACAACAGCAGGGCCGACCCTCAGCGCGCGTCCGAGCACCCCGGGCCCCGCACACACGCGGCCGCCTTCCCTCCAGGGCGGGGAGCCTCCGCCCACCCCGGACCCCGGGGAACCCTCTCACCTGGGAGATGCCGGACTCGAACTCGTCTGGCTTCTCGCCATTGGGCTTCACGATCTTGGCGCTCGAACTGAACATGGCTTTCTCCTGGGAGAACAGGAGGCACAGCGGTCAGCGTTACGCGGCCCGGGCTGCAGGCGCCGCTGGCTCGCCCTCCTGCCCGCACCGCACCCCACCGCACCGCACCCCACCGCACCGCACCCCGCTCCCTGGCCCGGCCCCGCTCGCCCCGCAGAAGCCATCGGAGGGCACATGCCGGGTAATCAGCTGTATCTCCACCCGGTGAGCAAGGCCCGCCGCTCCAGGGATGACTCCAGAAGGCGTCTTCTTCAACACAGGCAAAAAAGTCCGACCCGACCGGTGACAACCAACATATGTTGGTGAGCGCCGACTTAGGAAAAGACCTAAATCTCGCGAGAGCACGTCAAAATCCGCTGGCGGAAGGGAAAAGGCGGAAACAGCGCGAGGAGAAAGCCGAAAACCGGAAAACCATTGAGAAGCGGTCGCAAGCTAGAGAGTCCCAGGAAGCGGCTCGGGGGACGAGTGTCTTTTTATTTATTTATTTATTTATTTATTTATTTTTATTGCATTTTAGGTTTTGAGGTACATGTGAAAAACATGCAAAGTTGTTGTATAGGTGCATTCATGGCAGTGTGATTTGCTGCCTCCCCCCTTCACCCATATCTGGCATTTCTCCCCATGCTATCCCTCCCCAACTCCCCCCTCGCTGTCCCCCCCACTCCCCCGCCACAGACCCCCGTGTATAGTGCTCCCCTCCCTGTGTCCATGTGTTCTCCTTGTTCAACACCCTCCTATGAGGGACGAGTGTCTTGGTAACGCTTTTCCGTCCTAGGATTCGTAGTTTGGTGCTGTTCCCGAGCGTTCCGGTACCCGCTCCCAAGGTTCCGGTCTTCATTGTAGGTGGTCAGGCGGCAACCGGCCTCGTACCAGCCCTGGTCCTGGGCGAGAGAAGGAGACCGAAGAAAACCAACTTCGGCACCCTCCGGAGACGGGACGTTTAAAAAGGCTAACTTGCCTGGGCGCTGAGGCTCACGCCTATAATCCTAGCTCTTTGGGAGGCCGAGGCAGGAGGATCACTTGAGCTCAGGTGGGAGTGTAAATTAGTTCAACCACTGTGGAAAACAGTGTGGCGATTCCTCAGGGACCCAGAAATAGAAATTCCATTTGACCCAGCAATCCCATTACTGGGTATATATCCAAAGGATTAAATCATTCTACTATAAGGACACATGCACACGAATGTTCACTGCAGCACAGTTTACAATAGCAAAGACCTGGAACCAACCCAAATGCCCATCGATGATAGACTGGACAGGAAAAATGTGGTACATATACACCATGGAATATTATACAGCCATCAAAAATGATGAGTTCGCGTCCTTTGTAGGGACATGGGATGAACCTGGAAACCATCATTCTCAGCAAACTGACACAAGAACACAAAATCAAACACCGCATGTTCTCACTCACAGGTGGGTGTTGAACAATGAGAACACATGGGCACAGGGAGGGGAGCATCGCACACTGGGGTCTGTTGGGGGGAAATAGGGGAGGGACAGCGGGGAGTGGGGAGTTGGGGAGGGATAGTATGGGGAGAAATGCCAGATATAGGTGATGGGGAGGAAGGCAGCAAATCACACTGCCATGTGTGTACCTATGCAACAATCTTGCATGTTCTTCACATGTACCCCAAAACCTAAAATGCAATTAAAAAAAAAAAGATTTGTTCTGCTGCTCCGATAGGAAGATAGCACTTTGTGTTATTAAAAAATGACCATTTGACTGTTAAAAATGGCATCTTTTAAAGTGATGGAGGTTGAATGTTATTCACGTTTTGTTAAACATCTGTGCTTCCTCTTTTGTAATATCTACTTATTCATTTTACCCATTTTCCACTGGGACCTTAGTGCTTTTCCTGATAATCTGTATAAGCTCTTTGCAGAGCCTCTATTTCTCATATTGGCTGCAAATGTTTTCTCGATCTATTTTCCTTCTTTTCCTTGACATACATTTTCACATGTGTATGTAGTTTTACATTTGCATGTGGTGTATTTCTATGTAAATCGTCTTTTCCATTGTGAATTCTTCCATTGAATTTGTACTAAGAAAGTTTAGATCTTTCTCCATGATCAGACAGTAACCTATTACCTGTTTAAATCTTAATCTTTAATAGTTTTTGATGATATAAAGTGACAAAATAGATATTTTCCTCCAAAAAAAAAAACCCAAGAGTAGCCTCTGTTGCAATAACTATTTTAGTGAAAAAACATCAAGAGAAAATAGAATTCAGTCAACTGAGAAGAAAAAGACAAAAAAAACAATTTTGCTGAAAACAAAAGACAACGTCTTAGAAGAGTAAAACAACCAACCAACAAACGAAAACATGAAGGCCTTTCCAATGCAAACACACACACACGCACTCACTCGCCTTTCAAATGCAAACACGCACACACGCACTCACTCGCCTTTCCAATGCAAACACGCACACACGCACACACGCACTCACTCGCTCTTGGATGTTACCCTTTTAATTAAGCTAAATTTTAACAAGTAAGTTCTTTTTAAAAAAAAAAAAAAAAACTCTTTTAACCTTATTACTGTATTTCAGCTAGGACAAAATTCTGCTAAACTAACAATGGTCACACAAATTATATGATTTCTGAGCACTCTTAAGTGTGAGCAGAAGTAATACCAGCTGGTTGTTCAATGCAAACTTTATTCTTTAAAAGGAATTTGCAAGACAGAATCCCAAACCAGTTTCTTACCTAAGGTCTCAGGCTATAGACTGCTCAGGATACAAAATCAATGTGCAAAAATCACAAACACTCCTCTACACCAATAATAGACAAGCAGAGAGTCAAATCACGAGTGAACTCCCATTCACGATTGCTACAAAGAGAATAAAATACCTAGGAATACAATTTACAAGGTACGTGAAGACCTCTTGAAGGAGAACTACAAACCACTGCTCAAAGAAATAAGAGAAGACACAAACAAATGGAAAAGAAAAATCCATGCTCATGGATAGGAAGAACCAGTATCGTGAAAATGGCCATACCATCCAAAGTAATTTATAGGTTCAATTATATTCCCATCAAGCTACCACTGACTTTCTTCACAGAAGTAGAAAAAACTACTTTAAATTTCGTATGTAACCAAAAAAGAGCCCGTATAGCAAAGACAATGCTTAGCAAAAAGAACAAAGCTGGAGGCATCACACTACCTGACTTCAAACTATACTACAAGGCTACAGTAACCAAAAAAGTATGTCATTAGTACCAACACAGATACATAGACCAATGGAACAGAACAGAGGCCTTGGAAACAACACCACACATCTACAACCACTTGATCTTCCACAAACTTGACAAAAACAAGCAACGAGAAAGGATTTCCCATGTAATAAATGGTGCTGGGAAAACTGGCTAGCCATAGGCAGAAAACTGAAACTGGACCCCCTACTTACACCTTATAGAAAAATTACATCAAGATGTATTAAAGACTTAAATGTAAAACCTAAAACCATAAAAACCCTAGGAGAAAAGCTAGCCAATACCATTCAGGACATAGGCATGGGCAAAGACTTCATGACTGAGACACCAAAAGCAATTACAACCAAAGCCAAAACTGACAAATGATGTCTAATTAAACTAAAGAGCTTCTACACAACAAAAGAAACTATCATCAGAGTGAACAGACAATCTACAGAGTGGAAGAAAATTTTTGCAATCTACTCATCTGACAAATGTCTAATTCCCAAAATATACAAGGAACTTAAACAAATTTACAAGAGAAAAATAACCCCAACAAAAAGTGGGTGAAGGATATGAACAGACACTTCTTAAAAGGAGACATTTATCTGGCCAACAAACATATGAAAAAAGCTCATCATCGCTGGTCATTACAGAAATGCAAATCAAAACCACAATGAGACATCATCTCACAACAGTTCGAATGGCAATCATTAAGAAGGCAGGAAACAAAAGACGCTGGCAAGGATGTGGAGAAATAGAAATGCTTTAACACTATTGGTGGGAGTGTAAATTAGTTCAACCATTGTGGAAAAGTGTGACAATTCCTCAAGGATCCAGAAATTCCATTTGAGCCAGCAATCACATTACTGGGTATATATCCAAAGGATTATAAATCATTCTACTATAAAAACACATGTACACACGTTTATTGCAGCACTATTCACAATAGCAAAGACTTGGAACCAACCCAGATGCCCATCAATGATAGACTGGATTAAAAATATGTGGCATATATACACTCTGGAATACTATGCAGCCATAAAAAAGAGTTCATGTCCTTTGCAGAGACATGGATGAAGCTGGAAATCATCACTCTGAGCAAACTAACACAAGGACAGAATACCAAACACCACATGTTTTCACTCATAAATGGAAGTTGAACAATGACGGACATATGGACACAGGGAGGAGAACGTCACACACCAGGACTCATCACGGGGTAGAGGGCAAGGGGAGGCAGAGCAGTAGGACAAATACCTAAAGCGTGTGGGGCATACATCCTAGATGCTGGGTTGATAGGTGCAGCAAACCACCATGGCACACGTACACCTATGTAACAGATCTGCATGTTCTGCACGTGTATCCCAGAAGGTTTAAAAAAAATAAAAGGCCACAATAATTTAGTAGGTAGGCCCTGGTGGTTTCAATGCAATTCCCGTGTGTAGAATCATGATCCATCAAGCACAATATCACCAGTGAGTGAAGTTTTAACTAAGAATTATGCAAGGAGGCCGGGCGCGGTGGCTCACGCCTGTAATCCCAGCACTTTGGGAGGCCGAGGCGGGTGGATCACGAGGTCAAGAGATCGAGACCATCTGGTCAACATGGTGAAACCCCGTCTCTACTAAAAATACAAAAAAAAATTAGCTGGGCATGGTGGCACATGCCTGTAATCCCAGCTACTCAGGAGGCTGAGGCAGGAGATTTGCCTGAACCCAGGAGGCGGAGGTTGCGGTGAGCCGAGATCGCGCCATTGCACTCCAGCCTGGGTAACAAGAGCGAAACTCCGTCTCAAAAAAAAGAATTATGCAAGGAAACATTACTGATAGATTTACCATCTATGAATGTATTTACATTCTTCTAACAAACTTTTAGTGCAAGATTACTAATGTTGATGTGGCTATATACCTCTGCTCCCTCCAGAGTACAAACATGTACATCCAACCCCCCGGCCTTCACACAATCTAGTGAAATCATGAAATTGTTAACTGCAAAGTAAAACAAGAGTATAGGTCACCAATGAAGAAATTATTTTCACAAATTTTTGGAAGACAATGAAGGATGAAGTAGGAAGCTGCTGTCCAGATTAGTCGCAGGAGACAGGAGTCCACTGTCCTGAGTAACTTCTAAAAGGCTCCAGGCCCAGAACCAAAGGTAGGGCGAGTGAGGAAAAGAGGGGTGCTTTTTAACAGCTGAGTCTTACAAGCCACAAATCATTTATCTGAACAATTGCTCACTGATAACAGTGATGTTGTTACCAGAGCTTTGCTGCAACAAATGATGCTGTGAAGGCCACCCACGTACAGAAAATCCTTGCACTACTCTAAAGTACCTTTACTTACACACACTTTCCTAAGGTGCTCCCCCACCGTCTTCTGAATCTGAGTCTACTCATGAAATGTCTGGATACGATGAAACAGAAATGTCATGCAAGAACAACACAGTTACGTTTTAGTACGATAGTGAAGGGGCTTTAGAAATTTTAGATGTAAATATTTAAAACCTAAGAAATAGAAGATAAAGGGGAAGGGTGCCCACATTAATTATATCTGACATTACTGTCCCTTTTAATTTTAGCCAACTTGCTCACATACAGAATTCTTTACAAAGTTAACTTTCATCAACTTTCTATAACTTGCTTAAACTTTATTTTCTTTCAACTAAAAATAATTCTTAAACTTTCTAAATTAGGCAAAACTCTTTTTTCTTTTTAAGAAAAATCATATTTCCATGCCTTTTAAAAATCAAAAAAACATAATTTTTCTTTTCAGTGTAAGCAGTTTTAATTATGTACCACGTGCTGCAGAGTCTACAAGATACACGTATACAAGACAGAACTGCAGATGAAGTCTGACTTTCCAGCATAGCTAGGACATAGCTAACTCCACCTGTCAGGCCTTACCTAGAACCCTATCGGCTCCAAACCAGGTAAATGGAACCATTTCCCAAAGTCAAAGAATCAATTTACTACATTAAAGCATTTCTAAAATTTAACCTCTGACTTAAATTAGACCAAATGGATAAATTTTAAAGATATTTTTATTTTACCAATGATTTTAACAAATGTCATCTTTATTTCCCAAAGGTTACTGAAGTCACATGAAATAAAAGGCATTAGAGCTTCTACTTTTATGACAAAACATTTAAGAGCTTTCATTTTCTTTTAAGCTGAGTAATTAGAGCTCTGTTACATACACATCAGACACACAACACTTCTAGACAGGAGAAGATCTCGCAGCTGTAAGTTTTTCTTTCCCATTTTATGAACCCTAACACAACTTTCACAGACCGTCCATGACGTGGGTTGAACTTGCTGACTTGCCCTGTATTTCCCGTCCATGATCACTCACTCTCCTTTAGGACAAGAATGTGCCATACAAGATCCTCTCCTGTGCGCCATTTCTTTCGTTCATAAACTTTCTTATCCTAAATACATCTTCATATCCACAACTTTCTTTAAGTCTCTCTCCCCTACTAATTTCTGATGCCCACCCAAACTGAAAAACTCAGATAATGCAAGGTAAAGCAGGGCAGAGCCTGAGATTTTGAGAGGGACCGATCTACTCTACAGCTACGTAATTTAACCATTTTCCTCTGGATTCATTGGATTCTAACCCTACGTATCTCAAATCTTATTAATATTACTGAATCTTAAAGGGGGTTGTGATGTCTTTAGTCTTTAGAAATATTAAACCTATAAACAAAAGACTATTTGAGGTTAAACACTATTCAAATTTCTATAATGCTTTAAAACACTGAGGCCATGTTTTGAGAATTGCACCGAGGAAACTGCAGCCAATCTACGACTCTCTCTTCAAACTAAGCTATCCAGTAGTATTTATACATATTCTCCCATGTATCAACAGTACTTCACATGCTCATAACCTTAAAAATAACTAAAAAGGTCTCAAAATTATAGGCCTTACACATTTACATGGGCTTCAAAAATGATACAATGTAGATTATCTTTAAAGCAGTCAATAAAATGTATATACTTCCAGCGCAATCAGTAAAAACATAATAACTTATACCAAAGGTAGTAATACTAGAAATGAAAGAGGGCGCAACACTGCACATGCTCAAAGGCAAAGGTTTAAAAAGCCTAGCTGTTGGTTGTGAGTCTTTGCCTTGGGACATTAGACATGATTCTCCCCCGTCCTCTTCCCGTTGCACAGATGTAGCGAGGAAGCGGCTCGTGCAGACGGCGATACCCTTAAAAATGGTGGCAGGGAAATAAAGGGGATACAGTCCATGTAATAATCTCATAAACTGGAACTTATTACCCCCTGCCTCTTGCGTGTCTGCAGACAAATATCTGAGAGAATAAAATGGCTGTCTGCTACCAATATTTTATGCAATGCTTCATTTTTTGGCTCCTTGAGTAACTACTTACAAGGCATTAGCCCAATTATGGCAGAGGTTACAATTTTTTTAATTTTTGATTGAGTGAAAAATCAGAACTTGTCGATGACCTTGAGGAGTAGGATATAAGTGACTCCCACATGCTTAGCATTGCAATCATGGAACACCAGGCATAACTGGGTTAGCAGGATTTCTATTCGCATAACTCATTATACAACTAATTTTTTTCCTCATCTCTAAAACATAGCAAGGGACCAGTTTTTTAAAAACACAACACAGTAACAATTTAACTCAGTTTTGGTTTGTTAAGGCCATTGCTTGGCATAAAGAAAACAATAAAAGGGGAAACGACCCCCACCATGGGTGTTGCAGCACTTGATAGCGCCCCAAGAATAGAAACAGGAAATAGAAGCAGCAACAAAAGAAAATGAAGAGGAACAGAAAGATGAGGAAAAAAATGCAGACTGGAAGAAAGGAAAAACAACAGGTGCCGGAACTAGAAGCCCAATTATGATACATTTTATCCCTTCCCCAAATCAAGAAATTTGAAAAAGGCTAAGACTAACACAACAAAAAACAAGCAAAAAGATACACAAACATTCATCCCCTAAATTTCGTTAAGAATGAGACATTGTTGCAACTCACACCTGGCTCAGGCACCAGCAGGAGGAGGGCACCCTCCAGAGACTGCAGGAGGACGGGGAGGACTCCTCCTTGCCCTGGCTACGCCTCCACTGCTGCCACCAAGGCCTGTAGTACAATACCTACAGCTTCCTCCCCACCCCAGGCCAGGCTGGGCCCTGGAGCGCGCCTATGCCCCTTCCCGGCCCCCAGACTTGCTGCTCCTGCCACAACTAGCGCTGATGCCAATACAACCACTGGGGCCACGGCACCCTCAATGCACCAGCCCACTCTAAAGGCTCCTACCACCTGGCCCCACCCTCCTACCACTGGGGTCAAGCTGCAGTCTCCATCACTGCCACCAATGGCGTGAGGCGAGCTGCAGAGCCTCACCATCTGCAGGCTCCAGCCTCCAGTGTACCACAGGTGCTTCCTCCTTCTCCTCCTCCTCCTCCAGCCTGGCTTGGAGCAGCTGAACTGCAAAGCCTGAAGAGGCTAGAACAGGATTCAGGGAGTAGGAGCATTAGAGATTCACCTTGTCACGCTGGCCACTGGGTGGCAGGTGCCAGTTTCAGCGAAGGCACTCATACCCACCCTCCAAAGTCCAGCCTCTCCTCCTGGCACAAGCTGGCCAGGAACTGGGGCCTGGGGTGGGTGTGAATCCCTTGACTGGAACCAGCCCCTAGCCAGGTCCAGCTGGCCAGGAATTGCTGCACCAACAAGGGCTGCACTCCTCGAGGAACAGAAATAGCAGAAACTCAGACCCAGCCAGCCCTCCGCACCCAAGTGCCAGTTCCATTCCTGATACCTCCACCCACAGCACCCTGTCCTCCTCACCCCCGTGGTGCCCACTACTCTCCCTGCCGGGTGGCCCCACATGGACTCTACAACACAGAACACGAGGGCGAGGGCTGGGGAACCACGGCAGGGGTGTGGGCCCTGCAGTGCTCAGGATTGCAGGAGGAGGAGGAGATCTCCCTCTAGTCTCTAGAGTCCCAGAAGAGGAGAACGGTAACTTCTTTGGAGACAGCAGACCACCACTACCACTGTGGCTGCCACCTCTGCAGCGCGCCAATGCCACTGGCAGTGTAGCCCCAGGATAGTACGCCCAACACACCCCGCCCCAGCTGCAGGCAGTATAGCCCCAATACTGCCCCCGAGCCACCCCTCTGCCACAGACACTGTAGCACCTGATAGCGCGCACAGCCTGATGCCACCATGGGTGTTGCAGCACTTGATAGGGCCCCAAACCCACCCCCCAACCCCTCCACGGGCAGGGCAGCCTCCGATAGCGCACCCCAGCCACGGGCAGTGCAGCCCCTGGCCATGCCCCTACACCACCCCGCGCTGTGGGGCATCGTAGCCCCAGGTAATGCCACCCGGCCAGACCCCCAACCCCCGCTTCTCCACGGCGGGCAGTGTAGTAAGAGACAGCGCTACTAACCCGCTCCCCGCCTCGGCAGCGCAGCTTAGCGCACACGGCCTGCCTGGCGCCGTCCCCCGGCCTCCCCTCTCTGCCCCGCCGCCAGAGGCAGCGCAGCCCCCAACAGCCAGACAACCCGCCGCACCGCCAGCAACGCAACCCCAGACAGTGCCCCCAACCGGCCCCCCGCCGCGGGCAGCGCGGCCCCCATAGGACGCCCGACCCGGCCCCTGAGGTGGGCGACGCGGCCCCAGATAACTCACCTAGGCGCCCGCGTTTCTACCGCTCTGGCCGAGCTGCAGTCTCCGACGACGCCGCCAACCGCAGCGGCCCGGCAGGTGGCTCTTTCTCCCCGTCCGACGCCGCCGGCCGTCCTCCTACGGCTCGGACCACGCTCGGTCACCGCCACCAGCCTCAGGGAGGCCGCGCCCCAGGCCCCGGCCGACTCCAGGCTCCAGCACGCGGCAGGCAACACGCCGTCCTCCTGCTTTGCTGCACCGGGGCGGACGCAGCCCAGGCGCAGACGCAGCAGAGCCGGATGTGGCCTGACGCCACCGCCTCTGCGTGCTCTGCGTGCCCTGCGTGCCCTGCGTGCCGTACGTGCCCTGCGTGCCGTACGTGCTCTGCGTGCCCTGCGTGCCGTACGTGCCCTGCGTGCCGTACGTGCTCTGCGTGCCGTACGTGCTCTGCGTGCTCTGCGTGCCCTGCGTGCCCTGCGTGCTCCTCTGCGTGCTCCTCTGCGTGCTCCTCTGCGTGCCCCGCGTGCCCTGCGTGCTCCGCGTGCTCAGGTTACGGACGTGGGGGCCCAGGCCTCCTCTGATTGGACTTTATTTTCATGCTGTGATTGGTTGTTTTAAGACTTGCTCTCACCCAATCCGAGCATGATAATAAAGGCCAATCCGAGTCAGCCGGGAGGTTTTGTCTCGTTCAATCAGAACATGCAGGACAGGAGCCCCATTTGCATAACCTCAGTATATAACGGATTCTGAAGGGACGTCGAGCCACCCCAGGGTTCCGTGTCTGCGGGCGGAGCTGTTTCGTGCCCGGCTCAGAGGACCGGGAGGAACGGGAACCGCCGACCCGAGGCTGGAGCCCGCAGCGTTGCGGCCCGCCCGGCGTAGCTGGCGGTTGCGAGGGAGACGGCGGCGCGGCGGGAGCGGTACGAGGGGAAATCGTTTCGGGGCAGATGGAGGGAGTTAAAGAGGGTGGTTAGTGACAAAGTAAAAAGAGGATGACGAGAAGGAGGAGGCGTCCCAAAAAGGCTTTGGGGAAAAGATGGTGGGAAAAACAGGATGGGGAGCGGTAGGCAGGGAAGGTTTTGCAGAAAGACAGTGGCTGAAAAGCTCGTGAGTAGATAGAGGGTGAGAGGGCGGCACGTGGGAGAAGGAGACGGCGCGGCGCGGCGGGAAACGGGCGGGCAGGAGGGAGCGAAGAGTCTGTGAACAGACAGTGGGGGGGAAAGTTTCTGGGTAGGCGGACGGGAAAGGGCGGCGAGCGGGAGGGGAGAGAAGGCTTTGCAGAGTGACGGCTGCGAGGGATGCCGGGCCAAGCGTTTTGCGGCAGACGGAGGAAGAAAAAGAGTCGCGAGAGGGAGGCGGCCGAAGGCGGTCGGGCAAAGACAGTGGGGAAATAATGGTGAGGGACAAAGGTTTTGGGTGGATTTTTAAAAATCACATTATTTGTATTTTTCTTTTGAGTACTTTGAGTTCTTTATGTATTTTGTGCATTAACCACTTGCCTGATGCATAGTTTGCAAATATTTTCTTCCATTCTCTGTGTTGCGTCTTCATTCTACTGATGGCTGCATCTGCTTTGCAGAAGCTTTTAAGCTTCATGTAGCTCCATTTTTGCTCCTGTTGCTTGTGCTTTTGATGTCTATTTCAAAATTCCTTGTCCTAACCAATTTCATGAAGCATTTATCCTATGTTTTCTTCTCTAGTAGCTTCATAGCTTCAGGTCCTATGTTTAAATCTTTGAGTAGGTTTTTGTACATGGTAATATTATGGTGTAGATGTATTCTCATACGTGGGGGTGTTGGGTTTTCCTAGCACAGTTTATTGAAGAGCTTGTCCTTCCCGTATGCGTGTTCTTGGTGCCTTTGTTAAAAATGAGTAGACCAGGCCGGGCGCGGTGGCTCACGCCTGTCTGTAATCCCAGCACTTTGGGAGGCCGAGGTGGGTGGATCACGAGGTCAGGAGATCGAGACCATCCTGGCCAACATGGTGAAACCCTGTCTCTACTAAAAGTACAGAAAAAATTAGCTGGGCGTGGTGGCGCGTGCCTGTAATCCCAGCTACTCGGGAGGCTGAGGCAGGGGAATTGCTTGAACCCAGGAGGTGAGGTTGCGGGGAGCTGAGGTCGTGCCACTGCAGTCCAGCCTGGCTCCTGGTGACGGAGTGAGACTCTGTCTCAAAAAAAAAAGAGTAGACTGTAAATTCGTGAATTTATTTCTGATTTCTCTATTCTGGTTCATTTGTCTGTGTCTCTGTGTTATTCATTCATCTGTCTATTCCCCCACCCCTTTTTTTCGATAGTACTATGCTGTTTTTGGTTGCTATAGATTCGTAGTATCTTGTGATGCCTTCAGCTTTTCTTTTTTCTTCTGTTCTTTTTATTGAAACCATTTTGGGAATATGCATCTATGTGTTTTATTTTAAGCAGATAAGATCTTACTAATCACAACTGAGTAAAGTAACAGATTTTCATTACTCCAGCCTTCACAATTCAGTAGCTGCGTATTCATTATCTGAAAACTTCTCTTTTTATTCCAGATTCTTTTGTCTATCTGAGGTACTTTGCATTTCCATGTGAATTTTAGGATGGTTTTTTTTCTATTTCTATGAAGAATGTCCTGTAATTTAACACAGATTGCATCGATTCTGTAGATCACATTGGGTGATAGATATTTTAACAATATTCTTCTAGCACATGGACATGGGATATCTTTCCATTTACTTTTGTCTGCTTTAATATCTTTCATCTCTATTTTATAGTTTTCATTTGGGATCTTTTTGCCTTCTTGGTTAAGTTTATCCCTCGGTATCGTTTTTTTGATGAAATAGCTTTCTTCATTTTTTTCTTAAGTATTTCACTGGTGACTGGGTGTGCAGCCTCACACAAGCAGAAAGTGAAGGACAGGACAGGTTTGTAAACTGGAAACTTTCTGTTGGGTCCCCACATAACAGACATCCATCAGCAAAGGAATAAATCCTCGCTGGCTGAAGATGTTTATTATTGACTGACTCACATCCCCCAAAATCCGTATATTGGACTCTTAATCCCTATGTGACTGTTTGGTGATAGGGCTTTTTATGTTTTATATTTTTGAGATGGAGTCTTGCTCTGTCACCAGGCTGGAGTGCGGTGGTGTGATCTCGGCTCACGGCAACCTCCGCGTCCCGGGTTCAAGTGAATCTCCTGCCTCAGCCTCCTGAGTAGCTGGGACTACAGGTGCGCCACCATACCCAGCTAATTTTTGTATTTTCAGTAGAGACGGAGTTTCACCATGTTACCCAGGATAGTCTCGATCTCTTGACCTCGTGATCCGCCCGCCTCGGCCTCCCAAAGTGCTGGGATTACAGGTGTGAGGCACCGTGCCCGACCAGGGATAGGGCTTTTAAAGAGGTAATTGTGGGTAACACCCCCCCATGGGCACCGAGGAAGGAGAACTGTGCAGACCCCAGGCACAACTATTGCCTGAAGAATATCTTAGTTTATAGTGTTATTTTTCAGCTGTTTCTTTTATATAATGCTTCATATATATTCATATATTAGTTTATAGAATTAGTGCTTGAAATGTAACTGACTGCTTACGTATATCTAGCATACTTAGTCCCATATAATCTTTCTATATAATCATATGACACATGTAGCCGGAGCTGCACTGACACATTTAGTGCTGATTTATACAATCCTTCTGTATAACCATATAGCAATCTGTAGCAGGAGGAATGCCTAGAGCAGTCACAGAACAGAAGCAGCACATGGGAAAACAGCCAGACCAGGACGAGAACCAAAGACCCCGGCGGTGGCGTCCCTGCCTGAAAGGGCACACGCTGTATGGCAGGCTTGGAGCAGGAGTCTCTCCTCCTGATAAAGGAGCTGTAGCACCTTGCATCCAGTTCCTGTGGAAAGTCGGCCTCGGGCCTGAGATCCTGGAAGTAACCGAGGGAGAGGAACCCCTCTGGTGTGACCAGTCACGGCGGCTGTACACCCTGTCAGTCTTTTCTCGCTTCTGGGCCAGCTGAAATCATCCTCCCATAAATATCTTAAGAGAAGGGCACAAGTCTGTCAGCTCCCACCGCACTGGCTGACAGTATCCTTCTATTAGAAATCCTTTGAAGTCTCCAGCCCCCAGATAAGAAGTGTTGCACATGACACCTGTTGCACACAGCCCATCTCCTTGCCTCGGTGACCTAATGGGGTGGACCCCTTTTCTGTACATGACCCTCTACTACTGCGCATGGCACGGCCCCCTACTGTGCACGGCCCACCTCTCTGCCCAGGTGACATAATGGGGTGGTCCCCTCGCTGTAACTCACATGATTATGTATGCCCTATCACTAAGCCTATAGATGATGACCTCACTCACGACTCTGCCCCCTGCTTGCACCTAATAAATACAGATGCTCTTGGGCATTTGGGGGCCACCACTGATCTCCGCTCACAGGTGGCATGGCCCCCTGAGTCCAGATGCTCTTCATCAGTTCTTCAGTGTCCTGTCTCTTTACTTCTCAGATCCTGCACCTCAACACAGCATAAGAGACACCCCACAACCCTGTGGGGCCCTACAGCCCTACAGGTAATTAAGGCTGCATAAGGTCATAAGGTTGGCCCTGATCCAATAGGACTGTCATTCTCATAAGAGGAAGGGACACCAGGGGCCACACAGAGAGGAGACTGTGTGAGGATATTGCAAGAGGTGGTCATTTGCAAGCCAAGGGGAGGGGCCTCAGGAGACCCCAACTCTGCTGGCACCTTCATATTGGACTTCTGGCCTCCAGAACTGGGAGAAAATACGCTTCTGTTCTTTGAAACACCAAATCTGTGCTATCTTGTTATGGTGGCCCTAGATAACTAACATCGTGTTTGAGCAGAATCTCTGGCTAACCTCTGGTATGGGCAGATTCAGAAGGAAAAGACCCAGATTGAACAAGGCTCCCCCTAGACTGTAAGTGGAACAGAGGTGGGGGCTGGGTCTGAGCTGTTTCTCTCTGTATACACGACACCCTCACAGAACCCAGCACACAGTAGCTGTCCTATAAATATCAGACGGACAAATAAACAGGTGAGACAAGGACTGGCTGGAGGCTCTGCCCACATCAGGACCTCGGAGAGCTCCGGACCTCAGAGAGCTCGAGACCTCGGAGAGCTCCAGACCTCAGGCTGGGAACTCTCTGCCCGGGACTCCGGTGGCCTAAAGGTCTTTCTGGATCAGCTTTGCCCTCTTCTTTGATTGAGCCTAAAATTCGATACCTCTACCTAAGGAAGTACACGGAGGCCTTTGGGATCCCCATGGACCATCTCAGTGCCTCGGACTCCTGTGGGGCTTGATATTTATGGCACCCATGTTGGTATTTACCCCATGTGGGAGCCCTGAAAGACGGACAGATGCAGTGTCTGTGCATGTGAGGGCATCCTGGGAAACTAAATTGTGACATGGTTTGAAATAGGTAGAAAATGGACAATTTTGTGAATAACGTTTTAAAAATAAAATGATCCGAGTACCATTGAATAAGAATCTATAAAACATAACTAAGTTATGTAAACTGCTAGCCAGATGGTGGAGCCAGGGGGGGCAAGCGCGGGAACCATCCTGTCACTTGAACAAGGAAGGTGGTGCGTGCCAGGTGGGAGAGCCCGGCCTTCTCCCAGAACCCCCAGCTTCGCCCCACTTGGTCCTGTGTCCTCACCTGTTGCCTCTCCTGATGTCTTCTTTCCAGCTTGGTCCATCTCTCTCTGGACTTGCTTCCCCTCTCAGTCTCCCTGGTAACTCTTTCCTGTCCCTGTGTGAGAGTCCCTTGGAGAGAAGGCAGCCCCAGATCCCGCAAGTGGTCCCTGAAATGCCCTCGTCCCTACCTGCTCCGGCTCCCTTGTCAGTATATGACAATATCTTTGTAGTAAAGCACGGAGGAACTGAGCATGCTCAGCCCCCTTGCTGTTTGATGTCCTGCGCAGCCTCAGGACTCTGCCACGGTCTCCACCGGCAAGAAGGCCTTCGCCAGATTTGGTACCTCCAGGCTGGGCTTCTCAGCCTCCACAACTAATTGTACTAATCGCCAATTTATTTATGAAGCATGACTTGGATTGAACAAGACAAGCTGGGTCAAGCATTTGAAGATGCTTTTGAGGTACCGAGGCAACATACCACTTTAGATCCTCAGTACTCCCCTGATGACAAAAATTTCCTGTCTTTCACAACTGTTGTCTTCACGTCAGAGGAAATTCCAGCTGTTATGAGGGTTGCCTACGGAGGAACCTGCTTACATTTGGAGAACTGTAGCAGCTGGGCTGTGGACTTCTGTTCTGAAGCAAATGTTCATCAACCACTGCAGAGCATAACTGAAAACCAGCTGGGACAACCTGCTGTTCTCCAGCAAGAGGACGAAAAGGCAGGAAGAAGCTCTCGCTACTTGAATACCTTCACACATCCCTGTGTAATTCTGAGATAGCATCTTGTATTCAGTGGGAAGATAAAACCAAAGACACCTTTCAGTCTGTAACAAAAAACAAGGAAACTTCCGAACTCTGGGGGAAGAGGAGAGACAACCGGAATGCCATGAATTTCCAGAAATGGCCAGGGCGCTGAGGAGTTGTGGAAGAACTGGGGACATCACCAAAACCCAGTGCCCTATCGGCGAGGCGCTCTCCTGGCTTTTAGGGTTTATCTCCAACTTCTGTTAACTGGCATTTGTATACTTAAAATTTGCATCACAGTTATTTAAACCAATATATTCTTGATCGGGTTGATCATATTGTAAGCAGAAGAACTCTTTCCCTTAATAAAAGCCAACTCTGCTGTGAGGTGGAGGTCGGGGGCGGGTCTGGCGGAAGCCCACCTGCTCACCTCGTTCACGCTCACCTGCAGCGTCCAGGCTTCGTTCTCTGCCATGCCGCCTCCAACAGTGTTTTTACGAGTTTTCATTCTCATCAAAGGGGCGCAGATTAAATGACATCCTCACCCCACACGGTGCCCTACCCTTCCCCTTCGACCGCAGAGGGCTGCCGGGAGCGAGGAGACCTAGTGTCGGCCACGGCACTGAGTCAGAAGACACGGGGTCCCTGCCGGCTTTCCGAGTGCTGGCTGCGAACCGCTGAGCTCAGTCGTCGAGTCGGCGCCTCTGTCCTGGGTGTGGGCGTCACCACCCTTCACTTCTGCTGCTGTGGAAACCTGTGTCCTCGGGACAGAAATGGGAGGAGGAGGAAGAGGCAGCAGCTGGCTGGGAGGCTCCATGGAGAGGAGGCCTCGGAGGGCAGGGGTCAGGGATCCTCATCAGAACCTGCCGGCAGTGGGGGAATCAGCCTGCACCACAGGTGGCGGGATGCCACACGGAGAGGTGGCGGGTGGAGGACGCACTGCGCAACGTCTTAAAGCCCCAGTTCACTGGGGTGCAGTGGGGAGCTGTGGAGAGGAGTTTTATGAGCCGTTGCTGCCCCCGATTCAGAGCCGACACCGCCCTTCTGTGTCTGTCCCCTGCACTGAGCACCCTGTGTGACCCGGAGTGGATACCCCGTGTGCATGACGATGCTGGGCAGGTCACCCTGGCGTGCTGCAGGGTGAGTTGGCTGGCAGAGCCTCCTGCAGGTTTCTGGGCAAGGGGATAGGGCCGAGCTAGTTGGGGCCAGGACCAATCGTCACTGTCCCAGGACACCCGCAGGCCGTGGGGACGCAGAGGAGAGAAAGGGGGCAGGAGAGAGGGTTGGAGGCTGTTGGTGTTGTGGACACAAGCAGGTGTGTGGCCTCAGCAGGTTGGGTCTGGCTCAGGGGAGTGGTAACAGCGGGAAGGAATAGCAGCCCCTTTGAAACTGCCGTCTGCAGACCTCCCTGGCTGGCCTGGAAAGGTGAGAGTCCAGGGAGGGCTTTTCCTTTCTGTCCAGTAGGGACAGGTGCTGAGGGAACTCATTCATAAGGAAGTGGCCGCAGTGCAGTGACCAGCTTTAAGGAGGGTGCACACAGGCAGGTGCTGGCCTATCTTGCCTTTACTCTGAAGGGTGAAAGTTCATTAGAGTGACTTGTGGTGGATTCAGCAGCATTAAAATGCCAATGAATTAAGGTAATAGCGCGACACAGTCATTCATTTCTTGTTCACACAGTCGTGGCAGGTGTGTGGCCTGCAGGCGGCTCTTTCCTATGGGCCATGTAGAGACCCAGGTCTCTTCCCACCCATGGCTCTGCCTTCCCCAGAGCCATGGCATCTGTGTCCAGGTGAAAAGGGAAAGAGGGCATGGAGGAGGCACACCTGGGCCTCCCTCAGGAGAGACCTGCGTCCCACAGCCACACGACAGCAGGGGAGGCCACAGGGCTGGCTGGATGACACGCCGTGCTGCCCGGCTGCCTTGCTGTGAAGTTCCCAAATCTGAAAGCCGTTCATCAGAAGTGCAGAATAATGTTCTGTACTCAAAGGTGGCTCTAGTTAATAATCTTTGCTTGTCTGTTATTTAACCATCAGTGGATTAGAAAGATTTCTTGGTCAGAAATAGAAATCTCGGCTGGTATTTGCAGGACACATTAGCATTCCTGTCCCCTGTGCGTCGCTGTGTCTGGGGGAGTGGAGACTGCTGGCCCCAGGACTTTTTTGCCATTGTTCTGTTAAAAATGCTTGACATTCCCCAGAACCTCGCAGGGGTTCACCCCTGTCATGGGTTTTCTAAAGGCTGATTCCAGGCTGGGTCCAGGCACTTTTGTTCAGGGGCAAAGAGGCGGAACCTGCCAAGCCTCCCAGGGTTCCTTGTAGGCAGGAGGCCCCTCCCCTGTGAGGCTCCAAGTGCCCCCACCCCCACCACTATGCAGCCTGAAGTGGGCACAGAGTCCCTGGTGTGGTCTGCCAGGCCCCCTCCCTCTGGGCTGCTCAGAACAGCCCCTCCAACCTACGGGAGGAAGAAGAGGACATCTGTGTGTCTGGGCTGCTGGCAGTCTTGCTTGCGTAGGACGCATCAGCTCGAGGAACTCTAGGCGTGACTCCCGTGGCAGCTCGGGTGGCCTGGGAGCCTGTTTCCTCTGGTGCTGCCCTTGGGTTCTGTGAGTGGACCCACCTCGCACGTGCGGGGAGTTGTCATCTTGTCCCCTGCAGCTAGGGCTGCCTTGAGGTCACCCCGTTCACCCCTGGAGGAGGCCAGTGCTTGGGGCTTTGTGTGAAGCCGGCACCCTTGGGTGCTGCCCACTAGGGGGCGTGTGGGCACAGGGCAGATGCCATCTCTAGGCTGCCCTCTGCTGACCGTCCTGCCCAGGCCTCCCTCCCCCGGCCTCCCTCGGCTGCCCTCCCTTCACCTCCCTCCCCCACCTCCCTGCCCAGCCCACCCTCCCCCAGATGCCCTCCCCCACCTCCCTCCCCAGGCCTCCTTTCTCCTGACACCTTCCCCCAACACCCTCCCCAGCCTTCCCTCCCCCGGAGGCCCTCCCCAGCCCGCCCTCCCCTGGCCGCCTCCTTGACCCTCCTCTGCTGATCACCAGTTCTTCTTAAAGGGCAAAAGGTGGCAAAGCTGTGATGCCAGTCCCAGCAGGCTCTTGTTAGGGATCAGGGTTCCCAACTCAAATGCCAGTGTGGGGGCCCTGCCCCACGTCTGCCTGCTCAGCACCTCTCTCCCCCTCCATGACTAGCATTAATTAGATACTGAATGTATATTCTAAAGCCGTTCTCAAGTTTTGGGGGTAAATTTTCGTAGCATATCTAGAGTAGGTTGCAGGAGATTGCAGTTAGGTGTTGAATACACGCCATTTTTTACAAGATGACAGTGTAGGAGCTGCCTAATGTATAAAAGGGTTGCTCGATCCGAATAATGAAGATGAGATGGTTTATGGCAGAAGGAGCCTGCGGATTAGGAGTGAAACGAGTGAGGGTGAACCTGGATGGACCCGCCTGGGCTTAGCAAAGAAAGAAGGAAGCGCAGCACGCCTGGGGTCGTGCCACCCCGACGAGAGCACAGCAGGCCCCGCTCCTCTGTGTAGTCTCAGACGTGCCCACAGGGGCGGGCAGGGAGCCAGGCTGAGCAGGGCTGGGGCGTCAGGGTTAGTGTGTGTTCTTCACCCCGTCCCTGGATCCTTTACTTCTAAGTATAGGCGCGGCCTCACGGCGCACGAGGCCTTTCCTTTCAAGGCTGCCGTGTCTTGTGAGTCTTCAGCCCTCTGAAACAGGCCTGAGGAGGAGAACCAGTGGCTGCCGGACCCGCCCCTGCCCAGCCCGTCTGACCTGGAGGCCGTGATGGTGATTCCAGATCGGAGAGCCCGGCCCGCGGTGCTCCGCGTGTCCTTCCCGCGAGGGGCCTGGCGCAGGGCACCCTGCCGCTTCCGCCCGTGTTCAGTGAGCCCGCGGGACGGTGGTTCCTGTGGGTCTCTGCGTACTTCCAGAGTGGAAACCTTTGTGTTTTGGAGGGAAGCCGTGGAACGGGAAGGAGGCTATTGTAGGTAGCGTGGGTGCAGTTACCGAACGATAGTGGTTTTCATGGAATTAACTAGATCACCTTGCAAATGAAACTCTCCGTGGTAGAAATGCTCACTCTGCCCTGAGTGGCTGTTAAACTGTCCTTTGCTTCAGAGCAGCGGACGGGAGCGCATTTCTGTGACACGTTCACAGTGTGCAGGTGCCGGTGAGCCTGGCTCTTCAGTGCCTGTGAGGGATCCGGGGGGCTGGCAGCTGAGGGGCCAGGACCTGGCTGGGAAAGGAGGGTGGTTGGGCTGGGCTTGTCCCAGTTCGGGGTGCAGGGTGGGATCCCCACCACCCCAGCAGAGCACAAAGCGGGAAAGGCCGGCGGGACCTGGCCCGAGGGACCCTCTGCAGCTCCTGCCTTCTGGGCCTAGGGCAGCGGACAGGCTGTCAGCATGCAGCATCCAGGATCAGCCGGTTGAGCAGTGCAGCTGCTCCACCGTGAGATGCACCAGGCGTGTAACAGACAGACAACACGCCCAAGGTCGGCGTGAAAAAGGTGAAAATAGCTCGATACTTTTTACATCGATCCGGTGTTGACGTGACGGGATTTGGTTATGTTGCGTTACATAAAACATATTTTCAAATTAATTTAACCTGTTTATGTTTACCTTGTTACGACGAGGCGGATAGAAACTCGCAGATGAGGTGCTTTGAGTGCTCCGTCTAGACCCACGCTCTTGGGGGTGCAGGCAGCTCTGGCAGTCAGTCCGGATTGTGTGCTTGGAGCTAGGTTGATTGCAGGGGCGACCTGGACGATTTGTACACACAGGGCAGGTTTACCAATGCTTATACAAAGGGGAAGGCATCCGCGGGGGCGGCTCAGGAAGAACCCTACAGGATGTGACCTGGGGGTGCCATCCTGGCCCTGACGCCAACGACCACCACAGCCTGGACCTGCAGCAGAAAATGAGCGCATACTGGGCTCCCCACCCCATCCCGCAGTAGGATATGAAGGAAACTGGGCTCCCCCACCCCATCCTCTAATAGGTTATGAGGGCACTGGGCTTCCTCTCCATCCTCAGGATATGGGGGGCACTCAGCTTTCACCCCATCTTCTAATAGGATATGGGGACCACTGGACTGCCACCCTGTCCTCTTATACGATTTGAGGGTACTCGGCTTCCACCCCGTCCTCTAATAGGTTATGAGGGCACTGGGCTTCCTCTCCATCCTCAGGATATGGGGGGCACTCAGCTTTCACCCCATCTTCTAATAGGATATGGGGGGCACTGGACTCCCACCTTGTTCTCTAATAGGATGTGGGGAGCACTGTCCTGCAGTGGGCATCGGGGGGCGTTCGCTGGACTCAGCAGACCCTCCTTCCCTCCTCACTATACGCTTCTCCTCCGGCATCCCAGTGGCTCCATTCCTTCAGGGGTTTTTTTTCACCTGATAAATAATTCACGGTTGTTCATACAACGAAACTGCACCGTGGCTGTGTCGTGGGATGGCATTCCTGGGTCCTGTGGATTTCCGCTGGCCTCCTCACGCTCCATCGAGCCCTTTCTGTGGTGACTGTTGCTGCCTTTCTTCTCCATCCAGCCCCTTGGCCCTCTCCTCATCCGTCTTTCCTCCCCATCATTTGCCTCGTTTTGCTTTTCATCCATCTCTCACTTCCCACCACGTTTGCCCATCTGGGAACCTCCGCAGAAGCATCCAAAGCCACTAACAACCGTTTGCTCTTGGGGAAGAACACAGGGCGCTTTCCTCTCTGTTCCTTTCGCGAGTTCTCAGCTCCTGTGTCCTGTGCATCCGACTCCCGTCTCGGGCGTGTTGCAATGAAGTTTCTGTCACTGTGTGAAGTAGCTGCAGGCTCCCGGGATTCTCCAGGGACGTCGCTTCACATCACGTCCAGTCTTTCCCTGTCACGTGGCCCCTCTGATATGTGTGCCAGGGCGGGGGGCACCAGGTCTTGGTGAGTGCTGACGTCCCGCAGACCCTCAGTGTTGCTGTCGCTGTTGATTCTCCGAAGCCCGGAACATTCTTCCCCTGGAGACCTGCATATCCACCCGTTTTCCTCCAGGACTGGGCGCCTGCTGCCTCCAGCCTCCCTTTCTGTGTCCCGCTCCTCAGACGCCTTCCCGTCTCCCGTTTTTTCTCTTGGCCAAGCCCACTCTTCTGGAGAAAGCTGGTCATGCCCAGCGGGGACAAGAACGAATGTGACGAGTGCCCAGACCTGCATCCACGGCCGCACCGGGGTGGCTCGCAGGGCAGCCCGTACCCCTCATTCCGGGCTTCACGGGCCACGGCTGAACACGCCGTGCACCTGGGACGTGGCACTGTGGCTCTCCCCACCAGGCCTCCCCCAGCAGGGCCCTGGGACCCTGGCTGGCTCTTCCAGAAGATGGGCCAGCTGGCTTCCCCACCGAGCACAGCTGCACAGTGTGTGCGTCGGCCACGGTTCGCTGCACCGTCCCTGACCGCACTGTTGGCACTCCGGGCACAGCAGCACCCTGCCCTCCGGAGCTTACGCCCTACAGGGGAAGCCAGATGCTGCCCAGACAACCCCAGTAGTCACATACACACTTACACTGTGACAAGTGCTGCCCACCCACAGCCTGGTGCGGCAGGTCAGAGCTGGTCAGAGAGCGCGGGGGAGGCTTCTGGGGAGAAGGCTCTGGCTGAGCTCTGCTGGGAGCTGGAGCTGGATGGCGCAAATGGGAACAGCCAGTGCCCAGGGTGGGGCTGGTCTCCCAGTCCCCTGACCTGCAGAACAGGGAGTGTGGCCTTCATTCAGGTCCACCCCGTGCGTCTTTCCCTTGCACTCCGCTGAAGGCAGGGCTGGTGGCTTGGGCTGAAGGACAGCGAGGAAACTCGTGTGGAAGTGGGAGACGGCTTACGGGGCCCCTCTCTGGTTTTCGAGCCTTCAGTGTTGAAGCCCAGTCCACACAGCGTCTGCCCGGCTGGGTGCAGGGTTGTCCAGCACTGCAGTGTCTGACCCTCCCCGTCTGTCACTGGCTGGCTTGGTGTGGAGCCACAGAGAGGCTGCCCCAAATAACTCACATTCCAGGGCAGGGTAGAACGTTTGCCTCCCCGTGAGGGTCTGTCTCCGGCTTTGTGCTGGCTGCAACCCCGAGTCTGCCACTGAGCTCCCTGCAGGGTGATGGGTCCGCAGATAAGAATAGCTCGATTTTTGCTGGCACTGTCTGGTTTTAGCTATTTTTACCTGAGAAAAAACTTCATTCGTGTGCTCCGTGATTACAGGGCTAGTGATGAAGGGGTTACCTCAGAAGAGGCAGCAAATTCACTTTAGAAACTTCCGTTTTAACATTTTATCTTCCTGGTCTTACAGTTTTCCTGTTTGTTTAGATTTGAAATGCCAACAGTTTGAGGAAAAACGCGTTAGGTGTGGGAGCAGAACCTCGCGGCTCTCTTCCCGTTTTACTTTAGTGAAGTTCTGAGCTGCGTCAGGCCCCGCCCCTGTTTACCAGGGTCCTCGTGTATCGCAGGGAGTTCCCCCTCCCTCCCCTGTGTTGCTGGAGGGGGGTTGCTGAATACAAAGTGTCACTCTTAAGGGTTATACAAATTATTTAGAAATGCACAGTGTCCGCAGTAACCATGTGCGACGAATCCTGCATGAGTATTTCTGGAACCGGGAGACTTTTTAAGATCATATATTCATTGACTCAACAAGTCTTCACTGGGTGTCCGTTGTGTGCTGGGCACCATTCTAGGGGCTGCTATTCTAGTGTTAAGGGTTTATTTCCAGGCTGCCCTGCACTGCCCTTCCCGTCCCTTCCCTTTCCTTTCCTGGCTCTCTTTTCTTTTCTTTTCTTGAGATGGAGTTTCGCTCTTGTTACCCAGGCTGGAGTGCAATGGCGCGATCTCGACTCACCGCAACCTCCGCCTCCTGGGTTCAGGCAATTCTCCTGCCTCGGCCTCCTGAGTAGCTGGGATTACAGGTACGCGCCACCATGCCCAGCTAATTTTTTGTATTTTTAGTAGGGACGGGGTTTCACCATGTTGACCAGAATGGTCTCGATCTCTTGACCTCGTGATCCACCTGCCTCGGCCTCCCAAAGTGCTGGGATTACAGGCTTGAGCCACCGCGCCTGGCCCCGGCTCTCTTTTCTATTCTGTTTGTCTGTGAGTCTGTCCTGATGCTAGTACTGTTCTAATTATTGCAGCTATGCAGTAAATTTCAAATTCAGGAAGTATGTGTGAATCGTCTAATTTCGTTATTCTTTTTCCAAGATAGGTTTTGCTATTTGGGGCTCCTTATAATTATATGTAAATTTGGGGACCTGTGTTTTCATTTCTGCAAAAAAAAAAAGCCATTGCAATTTTGACAGAGTGCATTGAATTTATAGATGATTTTGGTATTTACGTCTCAGCAATATTGTCTTTCTGTCTGTGAACACGAGACGTCTTTCCATAATTTGTTTCTTGAATTTCTTCCTCAATATTTTGCAGTTTTTAGCATATAAATCTTTCGCTTCCTTGGTTAAACTTATTTCTAGGTATTTAATTGTTTTGAATGCTATTGTAAATTGAATTGCTTTCTTAATTTCCTGTTCATATTTTTCATTGCTGTTGTACAGAAATACAAACACCCGTTTTCACATGTTAACCTGGTACCCTGTAACTGTTGAATTTTTATATTAGCTCTAGCAGCTTTTTGTGGATTCTTTGGAATTTCCTCTGTGTAGGAACATGTTATCTGCGAACAGAGAGAGTTTACCTCATCCTTGCCCATCTGAGTGCCTTTCATTGGTTTATTTTCTGTGGGTTGTCTCTTGCTGCGCTGGAACTTGCAGCACAGTGTGAGCAGAGGTGGCAGCAGCGGGCACCCCCGTCTGCCTCCCGATCTGGGGGGATGTTCGGTCTTTCACCGTGGATGATGATGTTAGCTGTGGGTTTTTCATGCAGACTTTGTATCGCGTGAGGAATTTTCTCCCATCCTTGTTTTCCAAGAGCTTTTTTTTCCGAAAGGGTATTGGATTTACAGATGCCTTTTCTGCAGCGATTGAGATGATCGCGTGGGTTTTCTTCCTTCGTTCTGTGACTGCAGTGCATGACACTGACTGATTTCCTCACGTGGAACCACCCTGTGCTCCTGGGATCAATCCCACGCGGTCATGCTGAACAGTCCTCGTAACCTACTGTTGGATTCTGTTCCTGACAGTGTTTTGAGGTGTTTTGCGTCTGTATTAATAGGGATGTTGGTGTGTAGTTTTCTTTTCCCAGGATGTCTTCATCTGGCTTTGGGATCTGAGAAGTGCTGACCTCATACAATGAGTTAGGAAGCGCTCCCTCCATTCCGGTTTTTAAAAGGAGTTTGTGAAGGACAGCTGTCTGCTCTTGTGACTGGCCCGGTCATGGTTCCTTCTCCCTCTGTCGCACTCTGAGTCCCCCTGTCTAGACACACCTGTGTGGTAGATGCTTCTAGAACCACATCTCCAGCCCAACCACTACTCCAAGCACCAGACCCATACAGCAGTCAGTCCACTCCATGGTTCAGTAGGCATCTCAATCTGAACTTCCCCCCAGATGTGCTTCTCCAGTCCCTCCCACCTCAGGTCCACCTGCTGGTCAGGCCCCAGACCCTTGAATTGCTGGCTCCCCTAGGTGGGGATTCCAAGGAGGTATAGATGGGGATTTAAGCAGTGAGGGGCGTGTGTGAAGCCGCATAGACTGTAGCATCCGTGGGAGAGTCAGGGAGCCAGGACAGCGAGAAATAACAGCAACTTAGAGAAACGCCCAGCCACACCGCAGGATTGTGTTAGGGAACCCCCACCCCCGTCCCCTGCTGCTCAGCACTAGCAATGCCGGGGACAGGACCCAGAAGAACCAAGCACCTCCACCACCCACGCGCCGCGTCCAGCCCGATTCCTGTGTTCCTTCCGCATCTCACGTGGTGCATCTCTTGGCAAAACTGGGCATATCTGCACACCAGCTGCACGGGGTCCCGTGATGTATGGTGCAGGCTCCAGCTTCTGCATGCTGGAGGGCATACCGGGAATGGCGTCAGGGTGTGGTCAGTAACTCACAGTGTCTGCCTCTATGCTCTGGATCCTTTCTCTCCACGGCCAGCCTTTCGGCAGTCCTGCCCCCTCTGCCTTTACAGGCCCTGCTTTGACCATTTCCTACGACCCCTGCCACGCCCCTTCACCCAGCCTCATCACTTTCACCGAGACCAGGCAGCCACTTCCTCTTAATCTCCTGCCTCGGCCTGCTGAGCTGCCTGAAATGTGAGTCAGAGCAGGTCGCTTCCTTTCCAACCCCGTCCCCTCTGAGTGTCCCCACATTCGCTGTGCTCGTCAGCTCACCAGATCTGCCCCCAACACAGCGCCTTTGCACAGGTGGCTCCGGTAGGGAGGTGGAGGTTACAGAGAGCCGAGATCACACCATTGCACTCCAGACTGGAGTAACGAGTGAAACTCTGTCTCAAAAAAAAAAAAAAAAAAAAGAAGTCCCAAGTGGCTTCCTCTCGATGTCTGCTCAGCCTCCATCAGACAGGCCTTCCTTGACCGGATTAGTGTTTTCTGTCCACTGGTTTATTTCCCTCCACTAGAATGTCAGGTCTCCAAAGATGGGGGCTGTGCTGTGACTGGCCAGTGACAGCTGCTCAATAAGTGCTTTTTGAATAAACCAAGCTATCTTAGTCGTCCGTGTTTTGGAAAAACTTCTTAAAAAACATCCCTAATTCCATGGATCCATAGCAAAGAAGAAACCGGGTCCGTAGAGACTGGGGCTGAGAAAGCCCATGAAAGACACCTGGGCCAAGAAAGCCCCACGCACTGCCACTTTCTGCAGAGCAGAGTGTGACAGGGACGAGCTCCAACCACGGGCCCCAGAGTCTCCAATGAGAGTGAGATTCCGGGCTGCACCCTGACCGTCCTGGAGGTGCTGAACAGGATGAAGTCGTTCATTCTGGAGGCATGCCAGCATTCTTGGGTCCTGCTCTGGCAGGAGCTGTGGGACCACCCAAGCTTATGAGGTGGCTCCCATCCTGGACAGCACCGTGGGCAGTATTGTCACGGGGAGAGGGGGTGGGAGGAGGATGAGGCAGGAGTTTTGGGGCCTCAGGTAGGGGCCGGCCACAGAGGGACACCCAGATGCCCAGGACAGAGGGCAGGGACAGGTCAGCTCCGTGCCTGGGCTCAGGGTTGGGGTTGGAGGTTCTAGGAAGCAGAGCAGGTGAGCAGGGAACAGTGAGAACACAGGTGTAGACGGAGACTCACGGGGGACACAGACATAGGTTCCAGGGAAGCCTAGACAGGCAGACACTCAAGGGTGGCCTAGACAGACATTTCCGGGAGGGGTAGACGGGGACTCCAGGGAGGAATAGACAGGGATTCCAGGCAGGCCTAGACTGGGATTGCAGGGAGGCCCAGACGGGGATTCCAGGAAGGTGTAGATGGGGATTGGTGTAGACAGGGATTCTAGGGAGGCTGCATGTTCCATAGGAGGACGGCTCCCCGGTCTCCCTGACCTTCATGCACTCTGTAACCTGTGACAAAACGGAGCATGATCTGTAAATGAGCACATCTGTACCGCAGTTTTTGGGATGGTGCAGGGTGGGCGTGAGAGACAAGACGTGGAGGGGAGGTTTCTAGATGGAGGTGGGGTGCACGTGAGGCGCTTCTGGGTGGGGCCGACTCTATGAGACCTTTCCTAGCTGAATTCCCAGCAGGAAGCTGGTGCCCAGAGCAAGAACCCTGCACGTCGCCTTCCTGGACTAACGGGCAGGAGAGGGACTTTGGGGAAGCACTTAGTAGACGGAGGCATTAAAACTGCATATAAGTCTCTCAAGATTGTAGCATTAATGTGAAAAAGAACTATTCTTTCAAATTTTAAATTCACAGAACTCATTTTATTTGCAACATTCAATATTCACACTCAAAAGTACAAGATTCTGCAAGAAAACGTAAGTAAAAAACAAACAAAAAAAACCCCTGCATATGCGGAAAAGGCCTGTTCCAGGGGCCAGACGCCCCACGGCACCTGCGTCGGGGGAGGGGTGCGGGGGAATCCGGCCTTGGCTGAAGCGCTTGGTTCTCCCGAGAGGGGAGCGGAGGGTCTGCGCCGTCCACACCCGCGGAAATGCGGAGCCGTCCGCCCAGACCCGGGAAGTCGGGCCCGTCGTGGGCACTGGCAGAACTCGCGGCTCAGATCCTCCGCCCCGGGGGGTTCCCACTCGTGCGTCTGCGCTGCGGGCAACCGGGGCCCGTCGTCTCCACCCGCGGAGGCCGGTGCGGCGCGGCCGCCACAACACGGCAGGTCCCTGAGCCCCGAGAACAAAAGCCGCCGCCGCCGCCGCCGCCGCGCTAGGGAGGAGCCCCCGGGGGGGACCCGGCCCCGCCCCCTCTCCCGGCCCCGCCCCCTCTCCCGGCCCCGCCCCCTCTCCCGGCCCAGCGCGCAGCGGGACCGCGCGGAGTTCGCGGAAAGCGTTCGAGAGGCGCGGCGTCAGCGGTGGGTCTCAGCGTGGCAGACGGCGGAGGCGGCCCGGGCGCGGGGGTGAGTGGGGGGGCGCGCGGGGGTGAGTGGGGGGGCGCGGGGGGGGTGAGTGGGGGGCCGCGGGGGGGTGAGTGGGGGGCCGCGGGGGGGTGAGTGGGGGTGAGTGGGGGTCGCGGGGGGGGTGAGTGGGGGTCGCGGGGGGGGGTGAGTAGGGGAAGCGCGGGGGGGTGAGTGGGGGGCCGCGGGGGGGTGAGTGGGGGTCACGGGGGGGTGAGTGGGGGGGCGCGCGCGGGGGGTGAGTGGGGGGCGCGCGGGGGGGTGAGTTGGGGGCGCGCGGGGGGGGTGAGTGGGGGGCCGCGGGGGGGTGAGTGGGGGGCGCGGGGGGGTGAGTGGGGGGCGCGGGGGGGTGAGTGGGGGCCGCGCCGGGGTGAGTGGGGGCCGCGCCGGGGTGAGTGGGGGCGCGCCGGGGTGAGTGGGGGCGCGGGGGGGTGAGTGGGGGGCGCGGGGGGGTGAGTGGGGGGCCGCGGGGGGGTGAGTGGGGGGGCGCGGGGGGGTGAGTGGGGGCGCGGGGGTGACTGGGGGGCGCGCGGGGGCGAGTGGGGGGGGCGCGGGCGGGCGCGCGCCGGGATTGGGTGGGTCGCGGCGCCGCGGGGCGCGCTGGGGGTCCTGGCGGGGGTCCTGGGACCCGCCCGCGGCTGCTGCAGGAGCGGAGGGAGCTTTTCCGGGCCCCGTTTTCTTTGCAACCCCGAGCGCGGGGCGTTCTGTGAAATGTCTTCGCCAAACCTGAGCTGCTGACTTAACCTGTGGGATAAAACCGTGATCCGTGGCGCCGGAAACAAAGACTTTTTACTTGAAAATACCCCGGCCGGCTTTCGTGTTGCCATGCCGGTTGATTTAAGAAAGAAATTTCCAGGTAAAACAAGACGATTTTTCGGGTTTTTCAGTGTCTCGGGCTTCCCTCTCCCCGTTTCGCGTGACGCCGAAGCGCCCTCCAGGTAATCACCGTCTGCTCCTGTTACCCAGCAGCACTTTTGCTTAAAAAGTTTAGTTGCTCAGTCCCGGTGTCTAATTAAGATTTAAAGCACATAATTAAAAATTAAGTTAAATGCCGTCTAAACGGTGCGTAATTGTCACTTCTGGCTGAGCCGTGGGCAGCCGGGGGGCCCTGATTCAAGATACCTGGGAAGGTCGGTTTCTCGTGTAAACTGGACGAAGGTGAGTTTAAACTTTCAGTGTCCCGCAGCCTGCCTCGAATTCGCGAAATTCCAGGTTCTCCGGGTCGGGAGGAACTTGAGAGGGTTTTGGGAGGCCGACATTCCTGAGATCTGTGAGAGATCCAGCAGTTACGTTCTTGATGGGACCGTAACCCCCTGGACAGCTGTCCGTGGTGACCCCCACCGAGAAGCGGGTTCATACTCACTTGTGCTTCTGAGGAGACACCGGGTTTTTATTTCACTGTGCGTCCAGCATCTGGTGTGCAAATGCAGGTGTGGCCTTGGCCGGGAGCACACAGGCCTCCGAACCTGCAGCCAGGATGCCAGGTGCCCCGTGTTAGCCGGAGGCCTCTCATCTTTCATCCTGGTACAGGGGGCCCTGCAGGCCTTCCTGGTGGGTGGGTCGGTCTAGTCTGACATGGCCTTTGTGGGATCTGTGACACTGCTTAGCTCTCGCGCCGGCTGGTGGTCTCACAGAAATTCTTCATTATTTGTAAAGTATCCCAAAAATGCTGGGCTGAGGAAATAATTTGCCCCAAGGCTCTCTGAGACCTGTGTTCACAGGCTCTTTGATCCAGCCAACACCGGAGGCCCCGCATGCCCAGATCTCAGAGATTTTTGTGGGAAATCATTTGAGTCCAGCTCAGACACCGCTCCTCCCTCTTTCTAAACAGAATGAGTTTGTCCTCTCTTTGCATCTGAACGAAAGTCAGGCCATCTAGAGCCTCCTGACCCTAACCTCAGACCTCCAAGGTGGGGCCACTCGTTCTACACGTGGTGGAAATTGAGGCTTCAGCGCCTGCCCAGCGTCTCAGTGCCAAGAAGCAGCGAAGCTAGGCTTCAGCCAAACTCGAGGCCCTGGTTCCGCTTCGCCCCTCAAGGGCCCTGAAATTCTGGTGTCTCTCCTGGCTGAGGCAGCATCGGTGCCTCTGTGCCCTGGGGCAGCGGCTCTGGTCCCCACCTGGGTCCTCCCACGCCTGGCAGGGCAGGTGCTGCCTGTGGACGGGCCGGTGCTGATGGGTCCAGCCAGGGTTTCGGTGCCATGTGTGTGGTGAGGGGCTCCCTTCTTCCACCATCTTGTTGGAGACGGAGCCTCAGACTTTGTTTGACCTGAGAACCCAGCATGCTTCTGAGCAGGGGGGAGAGTGAAGAGGAGAAGACTGGGATGAGTGGGGCTGGGGGGGGCGGGAGGTGGCACGTTCTGTTCTGAAGGAGTTGGTCCTGGGCCTGGGAATCTGGACTCTAGTGAGCAGAAGGCACCCACCGCTTCCTTTTACTACCATTCGGGGGGGCCCTGTGGGTGGGTGTTTGTGAAGTGCTTGATGGACTTCAGCCCCCGCCCTTGTGCCCCGGTGACAGGCCTGGGATCTGGAAGACGCACACGTCCACCCTCCACCAACGGTTGCCTTTGGGCCGGTAGCTCAGCGTCTCTGCACTTCAGTCTGTCCGTTGTTGGCAGCAATCGAGTGTGCCCTGCCCACCTCTCGGTGCTGTAGAGTCAGGCTTAAAAACAGGTGTGCACACGGTTCTAAAAGGAAACACAGCTGCTCTCTTCGCTTACGTTACCACGCCTGAGCAGAATGTTCCTGAATCGAAAGCTGCCTACGTCATGATACGCGGATTTTCAGAGACAAAGCTTTTGAATACTTCAGATTGATCTTACAGAATTTTCCCTGACAAAGTCAGGTTATGCCAAAGAGAAACTTTGTGGTGAATTTCTTTTACGTGTTAAAACTGCTTATGTTTCTGAGGCTGACACAGCCTGGACATGAATTACCGTGGGGTTCTGCAAGTGAGCCAGGTAACGAGATGCGGAGGCAGCTGAGCCTGCTCACACCCGCCCGGAGCCCGTCCACTCTGCTACGCCTCTCCTTGAGAGGGCTTTCCAGGCCACCTGCCTTCGTCGTCCGCCCAAAGCCCCTGTGGCCCTGAGGGGGGTCTGCATACGACGGTCGGAGCCCACTTCACACACCGTCGCTACCAGCTCCCGTCCCCCCAGGAGCACTGCCAATCGCTTCACCCCCTGCTTCTGTGGTGCTCAGCAAACACCTGTTCCTCCTCTCTAGGAAAGCCCAGTTTCCCTCCCTTCCCAGTCCCATTCGAAGACAAATCTGCCTTCCGTGGCTGCGCACACGGGCAGAGCCTGCCCTGTGGACTCTGCTTCCGGGCTTCCCACCCGAACAACATTCCGGAGACAATCAAGAAGAAAAATGACCCACCCTCTAATGACTAGTGGAGGGGACGACCCACCCCTCTGTTGTCTAGAGGAGGGGACCACCCACCTCTCTAATGTCCAGTGGAGGGGACCACCCGCCCCTCTGGTGTCCAGTGGAGGGGACCACCCGCCCCTCTGGTGTCCAGTGGAGGGGACCACCCGCCCCTCTGGTGTCCAGTGGAGGGGACCACCCGCCCCTCTGGTGTCCAGTGGAGGGGACCACCCGCCCCTCTGGTGTCCAGTGGAGGGGACCACCCGCCCCTCTGGTGTCCAGTGGAGGGGACCACCCGCCCCTCTGGTGTCCAGTGGAGGGGACCACCCGCCCCTCTGGTGTCCAGTGGAGGGGACCACCCTCCCCTCTGGTGTCCAGTGGAGGGGACCACCCTCCCCTCTGGTGTCCAGTGGAGGGGACCACCCACCTCTCTGTTGTCCAGTGGAGGGGACCACCCACCCCTCTGTTGTCCAGTGGAGGGGACCACCCGCCTCTCTGTTGTCCAGTGGAGGGGACCACCCTCCCCTCTGTTGTCCAGTGGAGGGGACCACCCACCTCTCTGTTGTCCAGTGGAGGGGACCACCCACCTCTCTGTTGTCCAGTGGAGGGGACCACCCACCCCTCTGTTGTCCAGTGGAGGGGACCACCCTCCCCTCTGTTGTCCAGTGGAGGGGACCACGCACCCCTCTGTTGTCCAGTGGAGGGGACCACGCACCCCTCTGTTGTCCAGTGGAGGGGACCACCCACCTCTCTGTTGTCCAGTGGAGGGGACCACCCGCCTCTCTGTTGTCCAGTGGAGGGGACCACCCGCCCCTCTGTTGTCCAGTGGAGGGGACCACCCTCCCCTCTGTTGTCCAGTGGAGGGGACCACCCACCTCTCTGTTGTCCAGTGGAGGGGACCACCCGCCCCTCTGTTGTCCAGTGGAGGGGACCACCCGCCTCTCTGTTGTCCAGTGGAGGGGACCACCCTCCCCTCTGTTGTCCAGTGGAGGGGACCACCCTCCCCTCTGTTGTCCAGTGGAGGGGACCACCCGCCTCTCTGTTGTCCAGTGGAGGGGACCACCCGCCCCTCTGTTGTCCAGTGGAGGGGACCACCCACCTCTGTAGTGTCTAGTGGAGGGGAACCACCCGCCCCTCTAGTGTCTAGTGGAGGGGACCACCCACCTCTGTAGTGTCTAGTGGAGGGGACCACCCACCTCTGTAGTGTCTAGTGGAGGGGACCACCCGCCCCTCTGTTGTCCAGTGGAGGGGACCACCCGCCCCTCTGTTGTCCAGTGGAGGGGACCACCCGCCCCTCTGTTGTCCAGTGGAGGGGACCACCCGCCCCTCTGTTGTCTAGTGGAGGGGACCACCCACCTCTGTAGTGTCTAGTGGAGGGGACCACCCACCCCTCTGGTGTCTAGTGGAGGGGACCACCCACCTCTGTAGTGTCTGCTGTCGGTGACTGCACTCCCTCAGGGTTTAGAGTTTCCTCAGGAGGTTGGTTTGGTGGAAACTAACCTGAAGTTGTCACTTGCTTTTAGGTAGTGACATACTTCCCTGCATGCTTTTCTTCACTGGGACATCGAGGGCTTGGAATGAGTTTCTGAAAGCTCCTGGTCCCTAACCCTTGGTACAGTAGAATGAGACGTGGGACTCATGGTGTGATGCAGGCGTTGTGGTCACGGTGGTTTGGGATTCAGGCTGTGCAGTCACACTGGCCAGGCCTACCTTGCTTTCCCCAGTGAGAGGGAGGGGAGGGCCCTGATCCGCACCTTAATCACTGTTAAGCTTGAGTGGTAATAGCTTTGCAGCTTAGGGAGTTTGTGGAGCGCAGGGACTGCTCGATGAATGTTAGCTGTCAGTTGATTCTGACGTGAGAGAGAGATTGTTCTAGAAATAAGGAAAAAAGAATGAGTTTCAATGTTTTGTCAAATTTCTTAAGGAAATATATTCAATGAAACTATCTTCAAGTTGTGTTTATACTCACAGATGTCACCAAGAGATAGGAATTGCAACTACAACGTGTAGTATTTTTGCAAAACAGTCATGTACTATTTTAAGGAAGTGTTTTGTAGAAGGGCCGAAATTCTTAGGCAATGAGCCCCACTGAGTTCAAAGATTCCTGAGTTTTCTCTATGGATTGTTTAGAAAGGTGAAAGAAGACCTCATTGGAGCAAGCATTTAGTCAGCCTGTAGGGCCACGCTGGACACAGGAGTGAACATTTAGTCCTTAGGCGAATACTCACGTGCCTAGAGCTGTAGCATTCCATGGCTGCAACCCAGAGAATCACCGTGACCACTCGTGCCTCCGAGACAAAGATACCCTGTCCCCAAAAGACAGCGTTTAAAAGGAAAAGCATCGGGAGGGGGTCGTTAGGGAACGATTACTGCTGGCGAGCGAGTAATAAACGCAAGGAGAGCAGCAGTTCCAACCACTGAGAAGAAAAAGCACCATTTCCACAAGGTCCTAGAACTAACTTTTTGAAAAGAGTTTAGCAAAGTGAAATTTACACAACATAAAATTGTCAACAGTTCGGTGGAGGTCGGCACATTCACAGACCGTTTTCACCATTCCAAAGTGAAATCGCCTGACCCGTGAAGCCGTTCGTCCACGTTCCGCCCTCGCCTGCCCCAGGCAACCACTCATCTGCTTTCTGTCTCTATGGAGTTGTCTTTCTGGGCATTTCACGTCCGTGGAGTCGCACCATGTGTAGGTTTTCGTGTCTGATTTCTTTCGCGAAGCGTGTTTGTGAACGTCGCCTGCGTGGCAGCATCTGTCAGTAGCTGGTGTCTCTTCTTGGCTGTGTGGCGCTCCGTTGTGTGGAGGGACCGCAGCTTGTCTGCTCATCTGTGGATAGACGTTTGGACTTTTTCTGTCTTTGGCTTTTGTGGAGAGTGTTGCTATGAACGTGTGTTTACAAGTTTTGTGTGTGTCTCTCTCTTTGCATTTCTCTTTCCTATACCTCAGAGTGGAATTTCAAGATTCTGTCATCGTTCTGTGGGATTTTCTGACAAACCACCGGCCTGTTCCAGGCAGCTGCAGCATTTGCATTCCCACCAGCAGCGCACAGGGTGCAGTTTCTCCACAGCCCCCCAACGCTTGTTCTTTTCTATTTTTTACGTTGTGATTGTAGCCATCCCGGTGGGTGTGAAGCATTGTCTCGCTGCGGTTTTAATTTTCATCGTATCTATTATTTATCTCTTGGTCCGTTATCTGTTATTACTCCGTTCACCTTGTTTTCTTTTGTTGCCCGTGCTCTCAGTGCCATATTCAAGAATCCACTGCCACGTGCAAAGCCACGTTCCCCCGGTGTTTTCTCCTCAGAATGTGAGGGTTTTAGGGCTTGTGTTGCGGTTGCTGATCCGTTTTTAGTAACTTTCGTATGTGGTGTGGGGTAGGGTCTAACGTCATTCTTTTGCATGTGGATGTACAGTGTGTCAGCACCGTTCATTGAATACGTTGTTTTTTCCCCATCTTCAAGCAGCGTCTTGGAACCGTGGCTGAAAATCAAAGGGCCATGATTATATGGGTTTGTTTCTGGACCTCAGTTCTACACTCTCAATGTCATTTCTTATGTCTCTCCCACACTGATTACTGTGGCTTCGTAATAAGGTTTGAAATCAGAGCGTATGATTATTCTAACTTGGTTCTTCCATTGTTTTTTTCAAAAACATTTTTTTGGGGCTGGGCACAGTGATTCATGCCTGTAATCCCAGCACTTTAGGAGGCCAAGGGGGGTGGATCACAAGGTCAGGAATTCGACAGCAGTCTGGCCAACATAGTGGAATCCTGTCTCTACAAAAATACAAAAAATTAGCTGGGTGTGGTATGCGCCTGTAATCCCAGCTCCTCTGGAGTCTGAGGCAGGAGAATCGTGTGAACCCGAGAGGCGGAGGTTGCAGCGAGCCGAGATCGCGCCACTGCACTCCACCCAGGCGACAGTTTCCAGACTCTGTCTCAATTTTTTTTTCAGTTTTGGGGCCCTTGCAATTCTATACAAATTTGAGGACCATCTTTTTCGTTTCTGCAAAAAATGCGATTGGCGTTTTGACGGGGATTTTGCACTGAATATGTAGCATGGACGTCTTCCACGTGAACCCTCCCGCTGCGTGAGCATGCTCTCTTCCCTTCGTGTTTTCTTTAATTTCTTCATTAGTGTTTTGTAGTTTTCACCATACAAGTCTTTGACCTTCTCATTTAAATGTATTCCTAGGTGTTTAATTCTTTTAGGTGCTATTATGAACGGAATTGTTTTCTTTATTCATTGCTGGTGCATAGAAACGTGACTCACTGTTATGTATTGTTCTTGGACCGTGCAACTCGGCAGAATTTATTAACCTGCCAGCTTTTAGTGGGTGTTTCATAGGGAGGATTATTGTCATCTGACTGGAGCTTTCCGGGCGCTGTTGAATCGGGGTCTGGAAAGCGGGGAACCCTATTTTGTTCTTGATCTTGCGGGAAACTTAGTCTTTCACCGTCGAGTGTGGTGTCAGCTGTGGGTTTTTCATAAACACCTTTTATCGTATTGAGGACGTTTCTTTCCATTCTTGGTTCTCTGTGTCTGTTATCATGAAAGGGGGTTGGCGTTTGTCAGATGCGTGTTCTGTTCACTTGAGATGATGGTGTGAGCCTTTCATCTTTGATCTGTTGATGTGGTGTGTTACATTGACTGGTTCTCTTATGTTGAAGAGTGCCTGCATTCCAGGAATAACTGCCACGTGGTCACAGTGAATAATCCTTTTAATATGCTGTTAGATTTGGCTTACTAGCGTTTTGTGGAAGATATAGAACTAATTTTTTTATGCTTCTCTTAAATCTCATTTTGCTGAATGGAAACACATGTAAAGAATGTAAATTTTGAAATTAAAAATGACCTCTTTAAGAAACAAGTTTGTACCAAAGGCCAAAATCTAAAATTACTAGAAAGTCTGCAAAAGTTAGTAGGACTAATGCGTAAGACTTCAAAATGTAGCTAACTGGAAAAAAGTCTGTAGGGGAGTGACTGTGATGAGGTTAATCCGTATAAAAGCCCCAAGTAGTGCCTGACATGTGCTAGAACTCACATCAGCTTCTGTCATTTTATTATCGTTATGAGTGTGATTAGCTACGTGTTTTAGAATTGGACTGCATTTGTAAATGGAAATCCCGCCACTGAAACCAGTTGCTATCAACAGAAAGAAGTCTTCTGTTTCCAAAGTTGACGCACCAGAGCCCTGTGAAAGTAATAATAAAAGCAAGATGTTTCGGTGGCAAAGTTATCTCAGGGTAAGCGCGGCCGCTGCCAGTGGGGTGGGCGAGTATTCTCGGGGCAGGTGGGCTAAAAGGGTGTGGCACCTCCCGGCCTCCCTTGGCCCTGCTCCTGCCTGTAAGACCCCAACTCCCCTTTGCCTTCCCCCATGAGTGAAAGCTCTGAGGTGTCCTCAGAAGCAGATGCTGCCATGCTTCCGGGACGGCCTGCAGAACTGGGAGCCGGTTAAACACCTTTTCTTTGTGAATCACCTTGTCTCTAGTATGTCTTTATAGCAGTGTGAGAACAGTCTAATACAGACGGGCCTGGGGTCTGTCTTTCTAAGAAAGATTTCCTTTCTTTCTTACCAGTACAGGCACTTCACCAAGGGCTTGGGGCCCCCCGGGAACTCCAAGGGTGCTCATGGATTTTGGGCCCTGCCTGGCTGACGTGAGTGGGACGCGTGGCTTTTTCCTGCTGAGGCTGATGCTGGCTGTGTCTAACCCTCGGGTCTTGGAGGGGGTGGTTACAGCGAGGCTTCTTGGTAGCACTCCGGGCTGAGGCTCCAGGTGAGGCATCAGGAAGTTTGCACCCCTGCATTGCAGAGTTACCGCTCTGTTCCTCCACGGACCCCCTCCTTCTCTGGCCTGGGATGGGAGCCTTGCCCTGGGATGGCCGCAGAGCTGTCTGTCTTGAACTTTGTGAACTTACAGCTAGTGCACGGTGTGGGGACAGACACCATCTGCCATGTGTGAAGTCAGACGTCCCGGCCCAGATCCCTCTGTTCCCACCGGCTGCGTCCTCTGCGGCTGAGTGCTGTGTGAGTGGGTGGGTTCTCATCTTTGTTCATGGGCTGACATATTTCTCAGGGCTCTTTTTTTTTTTTTTTTGCATTTTGGATTCAAACACTGAGCAGTTGAGGAGGGAGTATAGCGATCCCCACTCTGGGAGGAGAAGGGGCTCCGCCCAGCAGTGATAAGAAGGCACCGCACACAGCTATTTCCTGTGTTCCCTGCGTGAAAGCGCGTCGTCTTTGCATCACCGAGACTGGCTTGTGTACACACAGCTGTGTACGTCGTCCCACCCTCAACGCTGGGTGTACTGCCATTTCCTCTGCGGAATTCCTGCCCGATCCTTTTCTGTTCCTTCTTAAAAACTGATACGTTGCAGTTGCACACATTTTCGGGCACATGTGTTATGCTCAAATCGGTAATTAGGATGTTCGTCACCTCAAACGTTGATCTGCGTCGGGAACGTAGTGATTCTCTTCTAGCTTTACAGTAATCTCTACAACAAGTTGTTAATATAATTTGCCTAGTGTGCTGTAGACTGCTAGAACTTATTCTTTCTGACCGTATTTTTGTGCCTTTTAACTAACTTCTTTGGTGTCCCCCTTTCTCTTCCTGGCCTCCGGTGACCACTAGTCTACTCTCTCCTCCGTGAGAGCCGTGTTTTTAGCTCCCGGCTGTGAGTGAAACGTGCGAAGTTTGTGTTTCTGTGCCTGGCATATTTCACTTCACGTTGTGACCTCCGGTTCCGTCTGTGCTGCTGCAAATGACAGGATTTCATTCTTCCTTATGCTGAATCGTATTCTAATGAGCTCATGTGCCACATTTTCTTTATTCGTTCATCTGTTGATGGATGCCTGGGTCGAGTTCACGTCTTGGCCACTGTGGATGGCGCTGCGGTCAGCGCGGGGGTGCAGGTGCCCCTTCGGTGCTCTGGTCTCCTTTCCTCTGGGTGTCCACCCAGCGTGGGACTGCGGGGTCGAATGCTGTTATGGTGTTAGTTTTTTGAGGAACGTCCTGCTGTTTTCCGTGTGGTTCTACTGCCTTTCTCTCCACCAGCGGCCTGCACGGCTCCCTTTTCTCCACCTCCTCGCCGACATCTGTTGCTTTTTCTTCTTTTCGGTACGAGTCGCTCTGACTGGAGTGAGATGGTATCTCACTGTGACTTTGATTTGCATTTCTCTGGTGATGAGTGTTGGGTACCTTTTCATGTACTGCTTGGCCATTTGATGTCTACTTTTGAAAACGATGTGTTTAAGCCTTTTGCCTATTTCTTAATTTAAGACTTTTAGGATTATTTCTTCACTATTGACTTGAGTCCCTTATGTCCTCTGGTTATTAATCCCTTGTCAAGTGTGTAGTTTGCACATGTTTTTTCTCCTATTCTGTAAGCGTCTCTTGACTGCTGATTGTGGCCTTCGCCGTGCAAATGCTTTTTGGCCTGATTAATCTCAGTTGCCTGTTTATACTTCTGTTGCTGATGCTTTTGATATCTTGCTAAAGAAAGCGTTGCCCACACCAAGTCCTGCAGCGTTTCAACAGCGTTTTAGTAGTTTCATAGTCTCAGGTCTTACATTTAACCCTACTCAAGTTTCAGTTGGTTTTTGTCTATGGTGAAATATGAGGATGTAGTTTTATTCTTTTGCATGTGAATATCCACTTTCCCCAGCACCATTTATTAAAGGGTTTGTCCTTCCCCGAGGTATGTTCCTGGACACTTGGTTGAAAATGAGTTGTCTGAGGATGTGGATTTATTTCTGGGCTCTGTTCTGTTGGTGGGGCATGTGCCAGCTCCAGAAGCTTCTCAGCACCCATGCTCCTTGTCCCACTGCTTTCTTTGTCCCGTGGCCGTCCCCTGATGCCACTCTGCAGAGAGGTGCCGTCCTTCCCTGGGAGGCAGAGATTCCGCGAGCAGCTGCCCAGCACGGGGGCTCTGTGCTGCAGGAGCCTGTGGCTGTTCTGTGCCAGCTCACCCGTGTGGCGGCAGGATGCCCTTCTCCAGCACTGTGGAGAACCGGGTGTGAGCAGCGGTGTCTTCCCAGGCCGCTGAGCCCTTTTAAGCGCCCAGCCTTCTTTGCCCTTTTTGTCAAACATTGACTGTCTCCCTCTCTGAAGATCTTTTAGACTTTCTTAGATTTAATCCCATAAACACACAGGGGCAGGACACACAGAGCAGACGCTGGTGCCAGGTGGCCGTTGGATCCCAGCTCTGATACCAGCAGGCAGGCTTGGGTTCCTCCCTGCTCACAGGCACTCGCGAAGTTTCCATGAAAGAGCACACATGAAATCGTAAAAACCGTGCCTGGTGCATGGCATGAGCCCCCGTGTTAGCCATGACCAGTTCTGAGACTTTTCACATCTGGGACATTGGACTCAATGCCCCAGTGCCCCAGGAAGCCCAAGGCTCAGGGCACTTGGTGCCCCTGGATGGCCGTCCATGCACTCGACCCTGTTGGGGAGCTCAAGTGGGACTGTCGCTGTGGTGAGCCCAGCCCATGCTGGGCGAGGAAGGAGTTGCTGGTCAGCCCCAGCCCTCAGGACCTGATAGTCTAGCTTAGGAGACACGGGAGGACGGCCCAGTACCCAGTGAGTGTCTCCGAGTTGAGGAAGGGAGCGCCCAGCCCAGGTTGGGAAGGTGAACTTGGCACCCAGCGGCCCAAGGCTCAGTGGTCAAGCCACAAGCCACAGGCAGCGCCACTACTGCCCGTGGCACGGGAAGGGCTGAGAAGTGGTGAAGGGTCTCTGAAGGGCTGGTGCAGGGTCAGCCAGAGACGCTGATCCAGACACACCAGCCCGACGTGGGGCTGGCTTGGACCTGCTCGCCAGCCAAGGAGGGGCCGTGTCACGCCAGTGCCATAGTGCAGGCCCTACCCCGCCTGCCATGAGGCCCAGCACTGCAGCGAGGCTGCCTCGGTTTCCAGACCACGCCCCCAGGGGCTTTGCACATGCAGGGCAGCCCCAGGGCTCCCGGGCGCGTTCCACCACCAGAGGTGCCGCTGGGACCCTCAGGACCCACCAGCGCCTGACGACCACACAGGTGGCAGGGGCGTCCTGAGGTCGCATCCCTGCAGGCTGGCGGGATCTCTTCCCCAGTTAGGCCCCTGCTCTGGCATCACAGCTCAGGAGCCTTAGGAATCTGATTCCTGGATTTGCACTTGTAGCAGCTGGGCTTTCCCTGGAAACAGCCGCTGTTTGCAGAATTGCCTGTGCGTCTTGATATGTGCAGGGTGTTTGGTGAAAAGAAAGTGACCACGTGTCTCATGGAGGCTGCTTCCTGTTGCAGACCAGCAGCCTTAGCGACGTCTCCATTTGCTCATTGACAAATACTTGTTGAGAATCCAGTTCAGTGAGGAACTTGTAGATGGCAGGCACTTCGCTACTGATAGAAATCACACGGCCGCGCGGTCAGGATGCAAAGGGCAGAGGGCTGGAGGCACACCTGCAGCTTGAAGATGGCTCTTCATTTTGTTTTTTTTCAGTCTTTCATATGATTTTATTTTCTTCCTTCAACCATAATAATATGATATCCAAATTTTGTCTTAACTGGTGGGTCTGTAGACACAGGCTTATCCCTCCCACTGACAGGCAAGGCAAATGCTTCCGCTTGAAACGGTCCCACCGTGGACCCTCTGGTCACCCACCCCAAGTCGCCCCCTCGCCCGGCTTTGCCTTCACTATATGTGCGGCCACGTCCCTGAATCTCATCCCAGACCTGAACCGTTCCACGGCTTCCATGGTTTTGCCATGCTTTTCACGTAGAGTGTGTCAGCACCGTCACTCCCAGAGGCTGCTCCCCCTCTCGGTGCTTTTCCAGGACCGCTGTTGCCATTGGGCGGCATCTTGGAAACCTGCTGTTGAACTCTGCGGCCTCTTTTTTTCTTTCACTACCGTATTGTTTTGAGTGTGAGAGAACTGGGAATCACTGAACTCTTCAGAACTGTGGCTCTCCTCCTAGTTATTTTCAGTTCCTTGAGGAGAGCACGTACTGCCGTCCAGGAAAGGCGTCTGGGCAGCGGGGTCTGTCCCCGGGGCTGGCAGCCCACCCCATCCAGCAGAAGGTAATTCCAGTCCTCGGATGAAAATGTTGCTGTTTAGATTTCATGATAGAAATTACTTTAGGCCTAAATGGAGTTATTTTAAAATACTTGCAATTTTATTTCAAGGTGTTTTGTTCTTAGTTTGGCAGAAAAATCTGCCAACAGTATCAGGTGGCCAATTTCGTGAACATGTAAAACTGCACTTAAAATCGTCCACGGTGTGCTCACATTTCAAAACCCGAAACAAATTTAAGCTAGAGGTTTTCTCAGGACCTCGCTCTGCAAGCTCCTTGCGTCACTAAATTCATGAATAGCTCCTCCTGTAGCAGGGTGAAGGCTGAGAACAGATTTTGGTGTGGAAGTAAGACCCAGAGCCCAGGGTGGGTGCACGGGCAGGGGTAGGAGGAGAGTAGGTACATAGGGACACCCAGTTGCTGGTGCTGTGTGCAGTTTCTGAGTGTGTGTGTGCATGTGTGTGCCCACAAGGAGACCTAGGTACTGTGGACAGTTTGAGTGTGTGTGTGCATGTGTGTACCCACAGGCAGACCAAGGTGCTGTGTGCAGTTCTGAGTGTGTGTGTGCATGTGTGTATCCACAGGGACACCGAGGTGCTGTGTGCAGTTCTGAGTGTGTGTGTGCATGTGTGTATCTACAGGGACACCGAGGTGCTGTGTACAGTTCTGAGTGTGTGTGTGCATGTGTGTATCCACAAGGAGATGTGTGCAGTTTCTTTGTGTGTGTGTGTGTGGATGTGTGTGCACACAGGGAAACTCAGGTGCCACGTGCAGTTTCTGAGTGTGTGTGTATATGTGTGTGCTGAGAGAGATGCAGGGCACAGTTCTGTGTGTGCGTGTGTGTGTGCGCGCAGGTGTGGAGGTACTCTATGTGTGCCCATGTGTGGAGACTCATGGGCAGAGGGCAGTTCTTACCCGATTCTCTTCCCGCCAAGGTCTGCCGAGTGCAGACGTGGGAAGAGGCTGAAACGTGCAGCTTCGGGCCGCCTGCTAGGACGTGCCGGTGCAGACCCACCTCTCTCGGGCTGTAGGGTTAGACACGATGGCTTATTATTAACGCTTAGCCGACTGTGATGCTGCTCCAGGTCCTGCTCACCTCTGCCTGCTGGAGAAGGGTGCCGGCCCTGCTGAGACAGCCACACACACCGTCAGGCACAGCCCCTGATGCCCACGGGCCAGGGCCTGCTTGATGTTTGCTGCCAGGGACCCTGGCCCCCACAGACCCCACGCTTGGCCCCTTTGGAGTCCACTGCTCTTCTGCTCTGGGCCCCGTCCTGGGCACCCAGGCCCTGGCTTTTCCCTGTCCTGCCGTTGTAAGTTCCACAACGTTGCCCCTGAGCCTCCAGCGAGCCTGGGCATTCCTGGCAGGTGGTTCACCGGGGAGTCTCAGGTGCTCCCTTCCCCATCTGCTCACACAGCAAGACCTTCTCAGCTTCAGGCCCTGCTCAGATGCCCCTTCTTGTGGGAAGCTGGCCTGGACGCCAGGCGCTGCTGAGGGCTCACCCTGGGATCCCACCTGCCCACCCCCACCCTGGGTCTGGCCTCACCGTAGCCTGTGAGTCCTGGGGTGGGGGGGGCGTTGCCCTGGGCACAGGCTTAGTGGGCGTGTATCAGTGAGGAGGGAACTGAGCTGAGGCTTGCACTGGACTTGCCCTGGCATGGCCAGGAGCTCTGGCTGGACCTCGGTGGGGCTCATCTGAGAGCAGCCTGCATCACCGCATGGCCCAGTAGCTCCCAATCCAGTGATCCGGGTGGGGCTGGGGCAGCAGCCTGGGTCCGGGTGTGCCAGGTGTGTACACCTGGGCTTCAGGGAGGTAGGAATCAGAGTGTGGTGGAGCGGAGCAGCACCTTTCCAGCGCAGTCACCACATGGGCTCGGGGAATTAGGAGAGACGGAGGCTCAGGACAGAGGCGCCCAGCTTGACCCGGCTCCGAAGCACTCAGCCACCGCCTGCAGCCAGGGCCTGTGTGTCTCCAGTGGGCTTCGCGTGTGGACTGGGTTGGGTATGGGAATCGGAGAATCGTTTCAGGGAGCAAGACATCTGCTGGGTGAAGCTTTCAACAGGACCTGGGAATCTTTCTAAATCTACTCAGGTGACAAAGTCAGTGCGTTAGGAATTGGGGATGATGTGGCTTCTGGTGATTGCTGAACTCTTCAAAGAATATAGAAACCCAGGGAGGCAAAGCACGTTCCCTCCTTCCCTCTTGCCATCCTTCCTTCCTGGCACCCTCTTGTACCAACTTTGGGCCAATGGAACCTTTAGCCTTAGAAGCATCTTCAGCCTCCCCAGCGGAGAGAGTCAAGAATCCAAAATACACAGTAGCCCGATTGGAAAGCAGGGCTGGTGTAGACAGACGGTGCAGATGGCTGGGTGTAAACAGACCGACCTGCACACCAAACCCTGTTTGGGACGAGGCTTCCTGGACAGGTTTTGATTCAATGGTGGTTTCTGAGTCTGCACAGACAGGAAACCAGAGACGTGCATAGGCACCTGGGCCGGATGCCAGGAGCCATCACTGGGCCCCGATGGGCCCGAGCGGCTGTGACCAGGTAGCAGCCAGAGTGAGCTTCCTGGGCGTGTGGGTTTCATGCCTGACCTTCTCACTCACCACCCTGCTGCACTGAGAAAGTGGCCATTGATGGGAACTGGGGCAGAGTAGGACAGTGTGGGCACCCCTGCCATCCCCGGGGGCCCTGCTTAGAGGAGCCACGGATGTCTGCTGCCCACAGATGTCCTAGTTTTTTGTAGGCGGATCATGAGATCAGGAGTTTGAGATCAGCCTGGCCAACGTGGCGAAACCCCGTCTCTACTAAAAATACAGAAATTAGCTGGGCACAGTTAGTGATGGCACACACCTGTAGTCCCAGCTACTCGGGAGGCTGAGGCAGGAGAATTGCTTGAACCTGGGAGGTGGAGGTTGCAGTGAGCCGAGATTACACCATTGCACTCCAGCCTGGGTGACAGAGCAAGACTTCGTCTCAAAAAAATGGAACCTGGCCAGAGGCAAAGGCCACAGCAGTGAATTAAAAGTTTCTAGGTGACAGGTACCTCCCATGCTCCCCACTGCAGGTGTCAGGCCCTGGGCTGCAGCAGAGGGACCCGCTAACCACGGGTGACACAGAAGCCGGGGCAGGGCCGGGCTGTGTCACCTGTGGGTGTGGAGCTGCGAGCCAGGGAGTGCAGACAGGGGGAGAAACCAGCGTCTTGACTTTAAAATGTCACCCTCGTTTCAATAAAATTTTTAAAGTTAATTGGGAAAATCTTTCATTGAAGAGTGAAGCTTTAAAATGGGTTCTCAGACACCCTCTTCCTTTCCTGCTCTACCGCCACCGCCCCATTGGCCAAGTGATTGCACAGAGTTCAAGGCAAAGCTCAGCAAAGTGCTGAAGGACTGGCGGGGACCAGAACTGCTCCAGCCGCTCTGCGGCACAGGCGCGCACGCCCACGCAATCTGCAGCACACGCGCGCATGCCCACGCAATCTGGAGCACACGTGCACACACCCACGCAGTCTGCAGCACACGTGCACACACCCACGCAGTCTGCAGCACAGGTGCACACACCGGGCACACTGCAGCATAGGTGCACACACCCACACAATCTGCAGTACACGTGCACACACCAGCCGCTCTGCAGCACACATGCACACACCCAATCTGCAGCACACGTGCACACACCGGCCTCTCTGCAACACACGTGCACACACCCACACAATCTGCAGCACGCATGCACACACCCGCATGGTCTGCCTCAGCGAGGCTCAGATCTCATAAACCGGAAGACCTTCGGGTTTGAAGTCAGCACGCATTTGTACATTTGGCAGAAACAAGAATCCTGAGTTCTGTGAAGCCTAGAAACCGGGCTGAGCTGGTGGACGTGCGCTTGTAGGTCCCTGACCTGTGTCTGCTCCCTCTCCTGGGCCACAGGCCTGGACACAGCTGGCAGTTCCTCTGCCCACACGCACTCTGTCCGGCCAGGCTCACACTTCGTCAGAGTCCTGCACACACTGCAGCTCCCTCATCAAAGCGGTCCTCTGGTTGTAGCACCCCCAAAGGCGCTTCCCAGAATCGGGGTGCTGCAGGAGCACCAGGCCAGGAGACAGCACACACTCTGCCCTTCAGGCACACGGGACTCGTGAGCAGTCGAAGGCTACATGAGGCCTGCTGTGAACAGGCTCACTTGGCTTGCTCAGGGCCTCATCCCAGACTCTCGGTCTGCACGCAGCTTCCCTGGGGCAGCTCTGGCCTGGCCCAGGCCCTGAGTGGCCCCACTAGGAGCCGTTCTGAGGAAGGGGTGCAGGTGGGACCCCTGAGTGGAGCATGGGGCCTGCCCCAGCCACCGTGGAATCAGGCAGAGGCAGGGCCAGGGCCTGACGGTGCCACCTTCCTCACGCCGGGCAATTCAGACGGTGGCCCTGGAGAAGGTAGCCGTGGACAGCTCTGGGCTGCTGACCGCGTCTCATCTAGACGTGAGGGTGGGGGAGGAATGGGCCTGGATTTGGGCATCGGAGAAGTAGGAGGACGCCTCTCCTGGGGATGGTCCGGTGTCGGTGTTTCAGCTCCCGCAGAACAAGTCATTCCAGACGCCTCTCCTGGATCCCGTTCCTCTTACTTCCTGCCCGTCTCTGCTGTGTCAATCGAGCGTTTGCCCCAAATCCCAAAGCACAGCCGTCCCGGTGCCCATTGGGGATGATTCTGTCCCTGGCCGAGACTGGCCCGCTCCTCCTCATGGACTGTGGGTTTGCTGTGTGGCTCATGTGTGATCCGAGTTTCTGGAAGCTGGATCCCATCGGCACTTCTGCACTAACTCAGACTGTATTTAGAGCGTTCCTGTCGGCAAGTCAGTGGCCCTGTCAGGCGGGTGGGAATGAGCCAGTGCGTGCGGGGAAGGGAGCAGACCCCTGGAGTGGCAGGGCCGGCGGGGGCCTCTGCTAGCGGGATGCGGGACGCGGGAGCCCAGCCCAGACCTTCCCTGAGTCACGCTGTTCCCAGAAGCTGAGCTTTGCTGCAGGTACCTCCGGTCGCAGGCCCGGCCGACGGGACAGAGCCTTCTCCCACTGCAGGCCGGAGGAGCCCCTGTTCTATTTTCGGTTTCCTTAGGACGTTACCTGTGTGATTAGCTATTCAGAGGTGTCTCGCGTGTAACTGCTGTGCCGTTAAAACTGATTTCACCGTTTTTCTAACTTCCTTGGCTTGCGCCGTCCTGCACTTCACACACACGGGAGCCCTGTGGCGTTTCCTCGGGGAGTGTTTCCTCCAAAAACGGCACTACACATTCTTAAACAAGAATCATGTCTCCGTAAAAGCATGTTGCACCAAGACGCCAAGCAGAAATCGGTGGCCGGCGATACTTTTTTTAGGGTGCCAAGTGGCGACAATTCGGCGACCTTGAGAAGGGGTGTCCGGAGGGTTTCGCCGTCAGTACCATTTAAATGAAAACAAAATCATCGACACAGTTAAAACGTGTTGGCTGTGGATGAACTTGTTTTCTGAGAAAAAAAAAGTGGCACGTGGAGCAGCTCCGTCCTCCCCACGAGTGGGCGTCTTCTCACGTGAAGCCAGGAGACCCGGGAGGAGCCCCTCCCACGGGACTGCCCAGCCCCACCCCAAAACCGTGTGCTGTTCAGGTGCAGGGGATGGAACTTACCCAACCTCTAGGCTTGGCTTTGCCTCAGTGTGTGTGATAGGAATGACACCCAACATTTACACAGCTGGTATATGGGGCCCCTGCCCAGGACAGGGCCACCAGTCTTCCTGACACCCCTGCCCATCTGCTATGGGACAGCGTGGGGAGAACACCAGGAGCTCACCCTGCACGGGGGCTCCTCTGCACCTTTTGTCTTTCTCAGCTAACTCACATCATGCCAGTCACAGGACAGGGGACTTCAGCGTGGATTCTTCAGTGCCAGCCTTGGACTGTCGTGTGTACTTGTTTTGAGTTATGTCCTTAAAGTTTCTGAATTCTCTCTTTCATTTCAGGATCTGTAATCTCTTGTCGCCTGTATCCAGAGCACGCTCTCTGCCCTGTACCCACCTTCTGAGGCCACGGCAGCCACGGTGCTCTGGCAGCTGTTGAGCGTGGCCGAGAGGTGCCACGGTGGGGACGGGCGGCACTGCCTCACCAGCTTCCTGCTCCCAACCAAGAGGACCCTGCAGCACCTGCAGCAGGAAGCCTGTGTGAGTACCTCCCCTGGAGCTCTGCGACTGCCCAACCTGGAGGAACCTGCCCTTTCCCTGGCAGGGCAGGAACTAGGCCTATCAGGGCACTGGCTCAGTACCTTCCTCTGAATTCTGGCTCCTCCCTTCTTCCCAAATGAAGGCTGAAGTAAGGCTGCACATCCCAGAAACAAGGGGTTCTCGAGCTTGCCAGGGGGTGTGGAGCCCTCTGTGTCGCCCAGCACCAGTAAAGTTTCACTGCACTCTTAAAGAAAGAAACAAGTCATTCTCCAGAGAGAGCAACTGAGAGCTAAGTTACGACACCATTCACACTGCAGGCCCACCTGGAAGGGACTGCAGTGAGCACCTGGGAGCTAGGTCACTGCAGCAGTCACACTGCAGGCCCACCTGGAAGGGACTGCAGTGAGCACCTGGGAGCTAGGACACTGCAGCACTCACAGTGCAGGCCCACCTGGAAGGGACTGTAGTGAGCACCTGGGAGCTAGGACACTGCAGCACTCACAGTGCAGGCCCACCTGGAAGGGACTGTAGTGAGCACCAGGGAGCTAGGTCACTGCAGCACTCACAGTGCAGGCCCACCTGGAAGGGACTGCAGTGAGCACCTGGGAGCTAGGTCACTGCAGCACTCACAGTGCAGGCCCACCTGGAAGGGATGGCAGTGAGCACCTGGGAGCTAGGTCACTGCAGCAGTCACACTGCAGGCCCACCTGGAAGGGACTGCAGTGAGCACCTGGGAGCTAGGACACTGCAGCACTCACAGTGCAGGCCCACCTGGAAGGGACTGTAGTGAGCACCTGGGAGCTAGGACACTGCAGCACTCACAGTGCAGGCCCACCTGGAAGGGACTGTAGTGAGCACCAGGGAGCTAGGTCACTGCAGCACTCACAGTGCAGGCCCACCTGGAAGGGACTGCAGTGAGCACCTGGGAGCTAGGTCACTGCAGCACTCACAGTGCAGGCCCACCTGGAAGGGATGGCAGTGAGCACCTGGGAGCTAGGTCACTGCAGCAGTCACAGTGCAGGCCCACCTGGAAGGGACTGTAGTGAGCACCTGGGAGCTAGGACACTGCAGCACTCACAGTGCAGGCCCACCTGGAAGGGACTGTAGTGAGCACCTGGGAGCTAGGTCACTGCAGCACTCACAGTGCAGGCCCACCTGGAAGGGACTGCAGTGAGCACCTGGGAGCTAGGTCACTGCAGCAGTCACAGTGCAGGCTCACCTGGAAGGGACTGCAGTGAGCACCTGGGAGCTAGGACACTGCAGCACTCACAGTGCAGGCCCACCTGGAAGGGACTGTAGTGAGCACCTGGGAGCTAGGTCACTGCAGCACTCACAGTGCAGGCCCACGTGGAAGGGACTGTAGTGAGCACCTGGGAGCTAGGTCACTGCAGCAGTCACAGTGCAGGCCCACCTGGAAGGGATTGCAGTGAGCACCTGGGAGCTAGGTCACTGCAGCACTCTCAGTGCAGGCCCACCTGGAAGGGATGGCAGTGAGCACCTGGGAGCTAGGTCACTGCAGCAGTCACAGTGCAGGCCCACCTGGAAGGGACTGTAGTGAGCACCTGGGAGCTAGGTCACTGCAGCAGTCACAGTGCAGGCCCACCTGGAAGGGACTGTAGTGAGCACCTGGGAGCTGGGTCACTGCAGCACTCACAGTGCAGGCCCACCTGGGAGGGACTGTAGTGAGCACCTGGGAGCTAGGTCACTGCAGCACTCACAGTGCAGGCCCACCTGGAAGGGACTGTAGTGAGCACCTGGGAGCTAGGTCACTGCAGCAGTCACAGTGCAGGCCCACCTGGAAGGGATGGCAGTGAGCACCTGGGAGCTAGGTCACTGCAGCACTCACAGTGCAGGCCCACCAGGGAGGGACTGCAGTGAGCACCTGGGAGCTAGGTCACTGCAGCAGTCACAGTGCAGGCCCACCTGGAAGGGACTGCAGTGAGCACCTGGGAGCTAGGTCACTGCAGCAGTCACAGTGCAGGCCCACCTGGAAGGGACTGCAGTGAGCACCTCGGAACTAGGTCACTGCAGCACTCACAGTGCAGGCCCACCAGGGAGGGACTGCAGTGAGCACCTGGGAGCTAGGTCACTGCAGCAGTCACAGTGCAGGCCCACCTGGAAGGGACTGCAGTGAGCACCTGGGAGCTAGGTCACTGCAGCAGTCACAGTGCAGGCCCACCTGGAAGGGACTGCAGTGAGCACCTGGGAACTAGGTCACTGCAGCACTCACAGTGCAGGCCCACCTGGAAGGGATGGCAGTGAGCACCTGGGAGCTAGGTCACTGCAGCAGTCACAGTGCAGACCCACTTGGAAGGGATTGTAGTGAGCACCTGGGAGCTAGGTCACTGCAGCAGTCACAATGCAGGCCCAACTGGAAGGGACTGCAGTGAGCACCTGGGAGCTAGGTCACTGCTGCACTCACAGTGCAGGCCCACCTGGAAGGGACTGTAGTGAGCACCTGGGAGCTAGGTCACTGCAGCACTCACAGTGCAGGCCCACCTGGAAGGGAGTGCAGTGAGCACCTGGGAGCTAGGTCACTGCAGCACTCACAGTGCAGGCCCACCTGGAAGGGATGGCAGTGAGCACCTGGGAACTAGGTCACTGCAGCAGTCACAGTGCAGGCCCACGTGGAAGGGACTGTAGTGAGCACCTGGGAGCTAGGTCACTGCAGCAGTCACAGTGCAGGCCCACCTGGAAGGGATTGCAGTGAGCACCTGGGAGCTAGGTCACTGCAGCACTCACAGTGCAGGCCCACCTGGAAGGGATGGCAGTGAGAACCTGGGAGCTAGGTCACTGCAGCAGTCACAGTGCAGACCCACTTGGAAGGGATTGTAGTGAGCACCTGGGAGCTAGGTCACTGCAGCAGTCACAATGCAGGCCCACCTGGAAGGGACTGCAGTGAGCACCTGGGAGCTAGGTCACTGCAGCAGTCACACTGCAGGCCCACCTGGGAGGGACTGTAGTGAGCACCTGGGAGCTAGGTCACTGCAGCACTCACAGTGCAGGCCCACCTGGAAGGGATGGCAGTGAGCACCTGGGAACTAGGTCACTGCTGCACTCACAGTGCAGGCCCACCTGGAAGGGACTGTAGTGAGCACCTGGGAGCTAGGTCACTGCAGCACTCACAGTGCAGGCCCACCTGGAAGGGAGTGCAGTGAGCACCTGGGAACTAGGTCACTGCAGCACTCACAGTGCAGGCCCACCAGGGAGGGACTGTAGTGAGCACCTGGGAGCTAGGTCACTGCAGCAGTCACAGTGCAGGCCCACCTGGAAGGGATTGCAGTGAGCACCTGGGAGCTAGGTCACTGCAGCACTCACAGTGCACGACCACCTGGAAGGGAGTGTAGTGAGCACCTGGGAACTAGGTCACTGCAGCACTCACAGTGCAGGCCCACCAGGGAGGGACTGTAGTGAGCACTTGGGAGCTAGGTCACTGCAGCAGTCACAGTGCAGGCCCACCTGGAAGGGACTGTAGTGAGCACCTGGGAGCTAGGTCACTGCAGCAGTCACAGTGCAGGCCCACCTGGAAGGGATTGCAGTGAGCACCTGGGAGCTAGGGCACTGCAGCAGTCACAGTGCAGGCCCACCAGGAAGGGACTGCAGTGATATCCTTGGACCTGGGTCACTGTGACAGTCACGATGCTGCATTGACTTTCAACATGTCTTTCTCATTAAGATTAATCATTTTTAGTTTTTTATTTAACGTAAGAGATGTCCACCTCTCTTTTGACCTGAACGCTTAGATGCCATTGCAGGGTTATTACTTAGCCTAATTTTAATATTATTGTGTCTGAGGGAATAGGGAGGCCCAAGGGAAGGGAAAGAGACGGAGGAATCACCAAGTCAGTGGGGTGGTCAGGACACGCACGACGTTTATTGATTGAGTTTGCTGTCCTATATTAGCGTGGTTCACGGCACCCCGAAACCATTGCAATGCTAGTGTCAAAGGTCTCTGCTTGTAGATCCGCATAACTGCTATAATTATAATGAAAGAGCTCGGAATGTTGTGAGAATTCCTAAATGTTATTCCGAGACACGGATTTGTCACAAATCATCAGTACCTGAAAACGGCAGCATCTGCAAAGCTCAGTCAGCTGGAGCGGCGTAAAAGAAGATGCCTGTGTAGGTGCAGGTAAGTCCCGCTCGACGACGTTCTTGTGTGTTTATGCTGTTGGCTGTCGGTTGTTCCTGAGGCCGGGCTAAAACCGCAGTGACAGCCAGGTGGTGGGTGTGTTGCAGGGAGCTGCTGGCGCATGCCTGGCTGGGTCCTAAAAAGCACAGCCTCCGTGGATCAGCACCGCGGAGCCCTCCGCTGAAGTTGAATCAGGGCATTGTTTTTAGACTATGGCTGGGCCACATTGGCTTATTAGACTCATCGAATGTCTTTGGTTAGAATGACAGGGCTGGGGAGGGGCAGGCACGACCTCGGTCTGATTCCTTGTGTGACGTCGTCTTTTCGGGAGACGTTGTGGTCTGTGAGCAGGTACCTGGTGCACGTTTCACAGATGTTGACAAATACGGGGAAGGAGCCGGTGCCTGGCAGGGGACAGCGACAGCACAGGGGCCGCGCTGCTGCAGTTGGGTCTGAGAGTTCCTGGCTACTTTCAGAGGCCTGCCCGTTTCACCTTCTTCCTACGCAGCTTCTTTTTCCTCTCATTCTAACGTAAACCATCTCTCTCCCCACCCACAAAACTGCTCGTCTTCTGGAAACGTCACGTGAATTCTGGTGCTTTAATATGGATGCATGTTTGCTCGCATTTAACAAGCACAACACACAACTTAGGGAATGAAAAAAATGTGTTCATCTCTATAACAGGAGAAAAATGCATTTACCTGGACTACTCTGACATACTTGAGTTAATATAAATTCAATTCACGGTTCATTTAACATGTTCTAGTTAACATAAATTCAATTCTGTTTTTATTCATTTATCCGCTATTATCAAAATATGTGGTTGGAAAATATATTAACATTGAGATAAATTGTCCTGGGAGACTTCAGTGATTACTGTGGCCTGACCCTCAGTAAATAAACGATATCCTTAATCACTTAACAAGTTATCTGTCACTGTTTCATCACAGTTTGGACAAAAATGTGTCTGGAGAAGTTTAGGAAAAGGGCCAGGTGTGGCAGCTCACGCCTGTAATCCCAGCACTTTGGGAGGCTGAGGCGGGAGGATCAGCTGAGATCAGGATTTCAAGACCAGCCTGGCCAACACGGCAAAACCACGTCTCTACTGAAAATACAAAAACTAGCTCGGTGTGGTGGTGGGCACCTGAAGTCCCACCTACTCAAGAGGCTGAGGCAGGAGAATCGCTGGAACCCAGGAGGCGGAGGTTGCAGTGAGGTGAGATTGTGCCACTGCACTCCAGCCTGGGCGACAGAGCGAGACTGTCTTAGAAAAAAAAAAACTTAGGGAAAAATAATCAGAAATATAGAAGTAGGATAGTTCCATAAAAGAGAGACAGAAGGGAGCTGGGAATTAGAATAAAAGAAATGGAGTCAATCAAATAGAAATCAGAACAGGAGGAGGGCGTGAGCCCAGCAAAGCCATGGAAAGTGAGGAGCACAGCGTCGTAACACGGGCATGAAAGTCGTAGATCAGAAAACTCAAGCCAGAGGGTCACTAGTGGAGCAACGTTCATAACAGTATCATAGCAGGCAGAGTGCATTGTCGGGTCTGAATAAGGTCATTCAGCAGTACCGCTGGTAACAGCCAGCCAGGAGTACGTCATCTGTGAACCTCTAACAGCATAGCCTGAAAATGTGTGAGACGCAAGTGGACAGAATTGCAAGGAGAAATCCAGAAGGACAGCGGGAGATTCTGCCTCTCTCAAAAGCAGATGGGGTGAGCAGACCACACGCTGCTTGGAATGTACTTTTATTTTATTTTATTTTGAGACAGAGTCTTATTCTGTTGCCAGGCGCCAGGCTGGAGTGCAGTGGTGCGATCTCGGCTCACCGCAACCTCTGCCTTCCGGGTTCCAGCAATTCTCCTGCCTCAGCCTCCCGGGTAGCTGGGACTACAGGTGCACACCACCATGCCCAGCTAATTTTTTGAAGGGGTTTCACCATGTTGGCCAGGATGGTCTCGATCTCTTGACCTCGTGATCCACCCTCCTCGGCCTCCTAAAGTGCTGGGATTACAGGCGTGAGCCACCGCGCCCGGCTGGAATGTACATTTAAACAGGCGAACTCTCTTCCACTAAGGGGCATGTGTACAGTGCTGAGCCCAGCAACTATAGAACCCGTGTCCTTCCCGCTGTACATGGAACACTTCCCAAAGCTAACCAAAATCTTACAAAATTCTTGTCCATTTATAAACATTTATCTCAAGGGTGTACAATTAGAGAATATTTGAGAAAACAACACATTCTCCTCCTCCTCCTCCTCTTCTTTGTTTTTGAAACAGGGTCTCACTGTGTCACCCAGGCTGGAGTGCAGTGATGCGATCACGGCTCACTGCAGCCTTGACCTCCTGGGCTCAAGCGATGCTCCTGCCTCAGCATCCAGAGTAGCTAAGACTACAGGTATGCATCACCACACCTGGCTTATTGTTTTATTTTTAAATTTTTTTGTAGAGACGGAGTTTCACGATGTTTCCAGGCCAGTCTCGAACTCCCAGGCTCAGGTGATCCTCTGCCTCGGCCTCCCAAAGGGCTGGAATTGCAGGTGTGCACTACCGTGCCCAGCCTACATTCAACCCTTATCCAGAAAGTGTCAACGAATACCAAAGAAGTTATATCTAAAGGCCACAATGCAGTAAAGCTAGAAATCAACAAGAAACCCTTAAGTCAGGAAAACGTTTCAACCTGCTTATGTCTAGCGTCCCATTACTGAAACGCTAGGTTTGTAGGAGTTACTTATATTCCACTGCTGAAGGCCATCTCCAAGGTCCGATTTTTCACACACAAAAAATCTGCAACCTCCAGAATAAACGGGTTCATGTACTGCTAAATAAAAGACGGCAAAACCACCAAGAAAATTGTCAGAATATTTAGAGCCGAAGAACAGATGTGTCCTGTTTCCAGTTGCAATGTGGACGAACATGAAGACCTTTCCTAGCAAAGCAGTAAGAATCCCGTAGAGAAGCCCGCACAACTGCACCTTCCTTTAAAGCCACCCGAGAGGCAGGGACATGAAAAACGCCTGAGTAAATAACGGAAGCCACTTTCACACCGGGGGCTGGTCCCCAGGCTGGAAGAGGATGGAGCAGGAGCAAGGCTGTCAGAGAAGGACCTTCTTTGCTGAGACAAGGAGAAATCAGCAAATTTAGGAAAGCTCCGGGCTGACAGATAAGAATCTGGAGAAGCCTGAATGCAGGATAATCTTCTCTAAGTCATTCTCTTATAGGGAATGTTGCTGAGCAAGTGGAAATTGAAGGGTGGAACTGGAATCAGAACCTTACAGTCACATGGGGCTGCTACGTTCGCAGACACGCCTGTACTCGAGGTGAGCCACCGCACCTGGCCAAGATGCCCTCACTTCAATACAAAGACACACAAAGGTGGAATCTAAAAGAAACGTATGTGGCAGCACTAATATCAGTTAAGAAAGATTTCAAGACAATGAGAGTACCAGAGACGAATGGGGACGGTTTGTACCAATGAAAGGCTGAATTTCTCAACAGAATGCCTAATGACGGAGCTTCAGATACAGAAAGCCAAACAATTAGCAGCAGTAAATGTGGAGTTCACACTCTCCTCTCAGCAGCTGATAGAACGATTGGGAAAAGAATCATTCAGAATATAAAAAACCTGAACATTAGTAAAAAGCTTGACCCATCTGACGGTTAACAGAACACTGCAGGACACACATTCTTTTCAAGCTTCCATACAACACTTCCCAAAATGAACAACATGCTGTAGATAATTTTCTTCAAAGGACAGAGATCATACAGAGTTTTTTTTTCTGACCACAGTGTTATTAAATCAAAGCTGAATCGTGTAAAAGAGATAACTGGAAACTTGCAAAATACTTGGAAATGATGTTGGAATTGCCTTCAGAATGTGCCACATAGGCCTTTGGGTTTCATTACTGATATAATGGCCCCAGTGTTTAATAGCCAAAATTCACAGGCCATTGTGTGTGGGGGGAAGATGCAGCCAGGTTATATATTTTATTATCATTTTTTCTTTTTCTTTTTCTTTTTTTTTTTTTTTTTTTTTTGAGATGGAGTCTTACTCTGTCACCCAGGCTGGAGTGCAGTAGCATGATCTCAGCTCACTGCAACCTCCAACTCCTGGGTTCAAGCAGTTCCCTGCCTCAGCTTCCCGAGTAGCTGGGATTATAGGCACGTGCCATCACACCCAGCTAATTTTTGTATTTTTAGTGGAGACAGGGTTTCACCATCTTGCCCAGGCTGGTCTTGAAATCCTGACCTTGTGATGTGCCCGCCTTGGCCTCCCAAAGTGCTGGGATTACAGGCATTAAAAACAATTAGTAACTCAGTACAAAGTAAATGAAACTGCCAGTTCTAGAGGAAGTTCTGAAAGTAGAGTTCAGACACTGGAACGGGAGCAGTGTTATTCGAGGACAGCATGCATTTGGGGTGTCAGTTGTTGTTTGTACGTGTTCCGGTCTGTGAGTTCTGAAGCCCTTCTCGCTTGGATGAACTGAGCCTCTGAAGCCTGTTTTGGACGGGAAGGCTATGGCAAAGGGGCTCCATGCTTCCCCTGACTGCATTACTGGCCTTCACAAGGCTGACCTTCGTTAAGCCCCTAATTGTTAGGAGTAAATGATAAGAGTTTAAGTTTTTTCTTAGTTTGTTTTTTATTTGAAGTATACTTATATTCATTTTAGAGAAAGATGAAGCATGAAAAATGGAACTTAAGAAACACAAATTCACTGTAATTATTTGTATAAAAGTAACACCGGATTTTTTTTTAATCAGTGTGTCTTATATACAGTTTAATGTACTCGCACCTCTGGGAGCAGAACGGCAAAGGATCCAGCCAGCCTTTGAAGAATGGTACTTGATGAAACTTCATATATGTGATTATTGAAGGAAGAATTTGAGAGGAGTAGAAGAGCTTAGTAAAAAGATTTCTGGGCGTCAAACAAGTCCTCAAAGGAAGTTGCTGACTAAGCTTTTTATCTTTCTCTTCCAAGATTCTACACAGTACAGGCCTGGAGTTTCAACATCAAGTCGAGGAAGCCAAGGATTTAGGTCAATTGATTAAAATTCACTATAGGTACCTGTCAACCATCCATGACCGGTGTCCGCTGACAGAAAAGGTACATGAGCTGTATCCTGCAGGTGTGGACGCTGCTGGGTGCACGAGGCTGTCTGCCTGCTTCGGTATTTTGTTGTTTTCAAGCTTTTGTCCTGTAGAGTATTCTTTAAGGAAGAACCAGATCAAATGAGGTTACAAGCGAATGCCCCAGGCCAGCCACACTGGCTCACGCCTGTAATCCCAGCAGTTTGGAAAACTGAGGTGAGTGAGTCTTATGAGGCTAAGAGGTCAAGACCAGCCTGGGAAACATAGCAAGACTCTGTCTTTACAAAAAATTAAAAAGATTAGCAGACATGGTAGCGCACAGCTGGAGGCCCAGCTGCTTGAGAAGCTGTAGTGGGAGCACTGTTTGAGGCCAGGAGTTCGAGGCTGCAGTGAACTATGATCACACCACCGCACTCTGCACTGCAGCTTAGGTAACAGAGAAAGACCCAGTCTCTTAAAACAAAGATAAACAGGAGGAGGAGTGCCCTATCAGTAGAAACTGTATCTAAGAGCAACATGAGAACTGTGTGTGATAGTCAGCACTCACTCTGCATTGCTCTTGGATTCAGCTGGAAAGTTGGGTCTGCAGTTGTAGAGTAATAGCACGTCCACTTAAAGAATTCAGGAATAAGCCGGGCGCGGTGGCTCACGCCTGTAATCCCATTTTTCTAAAGGCGCTAACCCTACATCTTTGAGAAATCTTACCTACCTCTACTCCATGGGTTCAAGGGATTCTCCTGTCTCAGCCTCCCAAGTAACTGGGATTACAGGCCAGACCACCACGCCCGACAAATTTTTGCATTTTTAGTAGAGACGAGGTTTCGCCATGCTGTCCAGGCTGGTCTCGAACTCCTGACCTCAGGTGATCCACCTGACTCGGTTTCCCAAAGTGCTGGGATTACAGGCGCGAGGCACCGCGCCCGGCCACAGTGTTTTAAAGTATCACAGCGTAAGTTGAATTTGGGTTCTATCATGTCATCCACGATGTAAAAATCTTTGGAATCCAATTTCGAGAGTCCGTCCTAGGCACAGCAAAGCAGTAATCTGCTGATTTGAAATGTGGGGACTGGGAACCAGGTGTTTTATTGAAAATGTGAGGACGTGATCTCTGAACACCAGTCGCCTGGTAGGTCGCGCCTTCTAGAGGCGGGACCGGAGTCTCCGACGCCCACCCTCGCCGGGCTGCGGAAGGACCGGGGTGCCCGGGCCGCGCCGGGCGTTTAGGGCAGCAGCTCGCCCCGCCCGGCGTTTCCGTGTGAGGTTCGGACTTCACGGGCCTTTCACGACTGTTTTCTGGGGCGAGCTCACGTCGGGTTTTCCTCCGTGCGCCGTTCCCCGGGCGCGCCCGCGTCTGCCCCGGCTCCCAGGGCGGAGGGATCCCCGGCGGGCTCGCCCGCCCAGCGCAGGTGCGCGCCTCCTGCCCGCGGGGCAGCGCCACACGGACCCCTGGGAGCCCCCGAGCCCGCCACGCGCCGACCCGGGACACGGTGCGGACCCCGTTCCTCCGCCCTCTGAGCGGACGGACCCGCAGGGCGACCCCGCGCCCGCTCCGCCCCGCCCAGGCCGGCGGGTCTCCGGGGTCTCCACTCGGCGGGAGGACGGAGCGGCAGGAGGAAGAGGCCGAGCTGGGAGAGCCCCCGCCCCGGGAGGAAGGGGAGGAGGCCGAGCGTTTCCTGGCGCATTCCCGGCCCGCCCGACTGAGTCACTCGGCCCAGGAAACTCTCTGAGCCTCCGCGGACCCAGGTGAGGAGCCCCGTGCGCCCGCGCCCGCCCTGCGGCCTCCGTGAGGTCCGGGTCGCCCTCGGAACCCGGGCCGGCCAGGGCGGCGGGGCCGGGACTGAGCCCCCCGGCGGCGCGGCCTCCGGGATCGCCCTGGCCCCAGCGTGTCCAGCTCACGGCCCCGGGTTCGAGGTCCCCGCGTCCCTAAACCGCTCCCCACCCGGCTTCCAGGTCCCTGCACCCCCTACACCGCGCCCCCCGGGTTCCAGGTCCCTGCACCCCCTAAACCGCGCCCCCCGGGTTCCAGTTTCCTGCGGCCCACCCGGGCTCGAGATCCCCGCGCGCCTAAACCGCGCTCCCCCCGGCTTCCAGGTCCATGCGCCCCTAAACCGCGCTCCCCCCGGCTTCCAGGTCCCTGCACCCCCTACACCGCGCCCCCCGGGTTCCAGGTCCCTGCACCCCCTAAACCGCGCCCCCCGGGTTCCAGTTCCCTGCGGCCCACCCGGGCTCGAGATCCCCGCGCGCCTAAACCGCACTCCCCCCGGCTTCCAGGTCCATGCGCCCCTAAACCGCGCTCCCCCCGGCTTCCAGGTCCCTGCACCCCCTAAACCGCGGCTCACCCGGGTTCCAGATCCCCGCGCCCCCCGGGTTCCAGGTCCCTGCACCCCCTAAACCGCGGCCCACCCGGGCTCCAGATCCCCGCGCCCCCTAAAGCGCTTCCCCCGGGCGCCGCACCCCAGGCTTGTCGGCCTCGGCTCCGAGCTCCACTTCCCCCACGCTCCCGGCCCGGCGCCCGGATCCCGGATTCCGCTCCCGGCACGTGGCGCGGCTCCCGTGGGGCAGGGACACCTCCGTGTTTGTTTCTCGGGTTTTTGTTGGAAACTAAGGGGCAGGCAGATTGCTGGCGTTGCCCTCAGCTCGCGCAGCGGGATCTGAACCCGTTTTGGTTTCGTGCCCCGTGAGGACCTGAGGGAGCCTGGTCCGCGGGGCCGTTCCGCACATTCCTGGAGAGGAGTTTTGGGGTTTGTTGAGGAGGCGCGATTGTCACGGGGGCAGCGCTGTTTCGCACGAGCCTTCCGAAGTGGGTGTTTTCAGCCTGAAATGCGTGAGCTTCGTTTGCAGCACATTGTGGGTGTGACTAGAAGGGGGCAAGAGTAACTGGGAAACGGGGTTGAATGAGCGGGTTTTTTTTTGTTTTTTTTAAACGGAGTTTCGCTCTTGTTACCCAGGCTGGAGTGCAATGGCGCGATCTCGGCTCACCGCAACCTCCGCCTCCTGGGTTCAGGCAATTCTCCTGCCTCAGCCTCCCGAGTAGCTGGGATTACAGGCCCGCCCCACCGCGCCCAGCTAATTTTTTGTATTTTTAGTAGAGACGGGGTTTCACCATGTTGACCAGGATGGTCTTGATGTCTTGACCTCGTGATCCACCCGCCTCGGCCTCCCAGTGCTGGGATGACAGGCGTGAGCCACCGCGCCCGGGCCATTTTGTACTTTTAATTCATCTGGTCTTTCAGGTATTTATTTGCTGTCAGCTTCAACCCGACTGTCCGTTTTTGGTGGTCCTCACCCTGGCCTTGGTTAGGCACGGAAGGAGCTTGCTGCTTTTTAAAGAAGTATTTTGGAAACATCTCGATTTTTTATGATGGCGTCCTTTAGCAAAGGGACGAGATGGAACTAACTAGGAGATACATTTTTGTTTTACCTTGAAAGTTACCAGGAAGAAAACATCTCTCCCCTTTTTTCACTTCTGACAATTAGAGCATCTGAGTGATGATGGTGCAGAGCAGGCCGCTGGGAGCTGCTCTCAGTAAGGGGCTGGTTGCCCACGCTGTAAACACCTGGGCCTGGAGCCCTGCTGGGCAGATCTTTACTGATGAGGAGCAGTGACTGCAGGTGCTTGAACCTGGGACGTGGGATTGGCTCCTCACTGACCTGCAGTTTTCTGCCCTCCTGCTTCCTCTGCACAGAGAAACGCCACTGAGCGCTTCTGCGGGGAGGGGAGGCGCCTGTGCCACGCGGAGGGGAGGAAGGAGTTTGTGTCCGAAGCCTACCTGATCACGCTGGGCAAGTTCATCAGCATGTTCGCGGTGCTGGATGAGCTGAAGAACACGAAGTGCAGCGTGAAGAATGACCACTCGGCATACGAGAGGTGAGCGCTGGCCTTGCGCCACACCACGGGCCCTCCTGAGAGCACCCGGCTCCGTGGCCTGTCTCGCGCATAGCACGTTGTGTGTCCATGTGGGTGAAGTCATCACTTCCGGTAGGCAGCAGCGACTTCTCAGTGTCCGGGCTGTGTGAGCACCTGCTCTGAGGAATAAGGTGAGCGGAGCCGGCAGATAAGTGCATATGGCTTTGCAAAGCTAGAGCAGGCTCTGGGCACCCTGGCTGTCCTCACATATCACGGAGGACCTCCGCGCCCCTGGGAACACAGACACGCACAAGATACAGGCCCAGCTCACACAGCACAGGCATCGGGCTCAGGGAGCATCTTGGCAAGGTGGCAGGTGGCCTCTGCAGCCCGCCTTGGACGTCAGGGCTGCGGTCCTCGGTGCTGGTCATTCGCCGGCAGGGGTCCCCAGCACGTGAGCCACCATCCCAGTATCAAAGGGACGGGACCCATGCACAGTCACGGACTGTCTTGAGGTCACACTGCACTTCCAGGTCCTCCATGCAGCTCCCCTCCCTGGCGGTTTTCTTTTTGGTTGTAGAGAGCTTCTAGAGATGCTGAAGAGACAGGCAGAAGAGGTGGGCACGGCCCGGTGTGTGCTTCTGGAGCACTGCGGGGTGGTGGGTGGCAGACAGGCCGGCAGGGCACACAGCGTGCTGCCTCCCGATGCGTTCGTTCTGCTTACCCTGTGCTCTGTGCTGCTGAGGACATGTTTTGCTAGAATGAGATGCTGACTTCTATTTCTTCTACTAAGTAAGGCATCTCAGCTCTAAAATTAAATTTGAAGAGACCTTACTTTGCATCTCGATATGCTCTAGTTATGTTGCATCTTAAATCATACAACTGTTGCGATGTCTTTATTTAAAAAAAAACCCACTTGGGATAAAATGAGGCAGCAGTAGGAGTCGAGCCAGGTCAGGCAGAGTTTTAAGCCTCATTCGTGTGAAATAAGGCAGTGGTCCATTTATCACCTAAAATCACCAGCTCTGCACAGAAGCCTAGATCTTCAGAACTAGAGAAAGGCCTCTGGAGTTGACCTGTGAGCCCCTCTCGGGTTGGAAGTCTGAAGGGTCCTGTTTGATAACAGCATCTGTGGGATCCTGACCTCGGGACTCGATGGTTGGCGTGGGCTCGTGGTCCCAGCCGCACAGCCCAGTCCTGGGTGATTTTCAGCAGCCTTCTCAGCCACTGTTTTGGCTTTTCAGGTGAATGGGGCAGGTGGCCGGCATCAGTGGTTTTCGATATTTAAAAGTACTTAAAAGTTGTGGATTTTTTTCCTTTTAGCAGCAGTGCCTTTATTCTAAAGTCTAGTCTGTAAAACAGTTTACAGATGGGGCTGCTTTGTCAAGGCGGTGGGGAGGATTCCTCTCCAGCAGCCCCCTTCCCCAGTGTCTTCACCACCTCCGGGTTCCGCTGAGCACCAGACAGTGGGCCTGGGGCAGCTCCAAAGCTCTTACAGCTGCCTCTTCGTCTGACCGCCGTCTGGGACCCCCGTTGGTTCACCTTCCCAGACCATCATCACTCCCAAGACCCGCGCCACACACACTCACACATGCACCTGCTGGTAGCTGCTAGGATGACCTCTTCTAAGTGTCATGTTATGGTGAGGCTTGAGGAAAAAAGAAAATAGTATTCTCGACCCCTTCCATAGTCTCCCCACCCGCCGCCTCAGCAAGTACTCAGATCAATAAAGCAAACGTGGCCAGGTGCAATGGCTCACACCTGTAATCCCAGCACCCTGAGAGGCTGAGGCAGAAGGATCATTTGAGTCCAGCCTGGGTAACATAGAAAGACCTGATCTGTAAAAAAAAAAAAAAAAAAAAAAGCCAAAAAAAACTAGCCAGGCATGGTGGTATGCACCTGTGGTCCCAGCTACTCAGGAGGCTGAGGTTGGAGAATCACTTGAGATCAGGAGGTCGAGGCTACAGTGAGCTGTGATTGTACCACTGTACTCCAGCCTGGGTGACAGAGTGAGACTCTCTGTCTATTTAAAAAATAAATAAATAAAATAAAAGGAAACTTTTTTTTTTTTTTGAGACAGCATCTCACTAGCCCAGGCTGGAGTGCAGTGGCGTGATCTCGGCTCACTGCAATCTCCACCTCTCCTGGATTCAAGCAATTCTCCTGCCTCAGCCTCCCGAGTAGCTGGGATTTACATAGGTGAACCACCACACCCAACTAATTTTTATATTTTTAGTAGAGATGGGGTTTCACCATGTCGGCCAGGTCTTAAACTCCTGACCTCAAAGTGATCTGCCTGCCTTGGCCTCCCAAAATGCTGGGATTACCGGTGTGAGCGACCATGCTTGGACCAGGAAACATGTTTTAAAAGGCAAAGAATGTTACTGTATCAGTTAATACTAGGTTTAACTGTATGTAATGGTTTGAAGCCCAGTGAAGTAACAGTGGCTTTAAAAAGATGGCAGTTTTTTTGTGTCTGAAAAGTCCTGAGTTAGGTGGTCTGCAGCTGATTGTGGGCTCCCGCTGTCCTGCTGTTCTGCTTCACGTGTTGCCTCGTGGTCCTAGATGGTTGCTTAGGCTCTAGCTGTCTTTTCTGAATTCCAGTCAGCAGGAAGAAAGGGGAAAGTTGGGCTCCACGCTCCTTTATGAGTAGACTTTTGAGTGCTTGTCAGTGCTCAGCATGGCCTTGCGGTTTTGTATTGTTGGGCCTCATTGTACGGGTCCTTCTGTGCACACCAAATTGTGCAGCTACAAATTGGTGGCAAAAGCCAGGGCTCTGTCTCAGGACTTTGGGCACCAGTGGTCCCTGAGGTGGCCTGGGGAGGTGTGGTCCACAGGGTTCCCAGCAGAGAACCTCATCAGTGCCAGCTGTCTTCATGGCAGGGCTTGTGGGAGTCACGGAGGTGGCGGTGACCTGTCTCAGACTCAGAGTTGAGCAGCCCTGTGCCCCTAGATGAGGTGGGCGCCTTCCAGTGTAGGGCAGAGGTCAGTGTACAGGGGCCCTGCAGGAAGCCCGTCAGCTGTGACCATCGGGGTGGAGAGCGGTCCCAGGCTGTGCAAGGCACGTCTAAGTTGGCAGAAGACTGACCTGGAGTACACGGCCAGAGATGCCTGAAAGGGCTGAAATCAAAAGCTGGCCTCAGATCAATCCACGTTTCTGCAGATGACTGTAGAGGAAAGGGATCCCATTCAAATCAGGCATTTTTTCTCTTTTATGGGGCATGTTGGTGCATTTTGGGATGAACTCTTTTTGTTTTCAAAGGGCTGCTCAATTTCTACATAAAACGGCAGATCCGCAGTCCAGCCAGGAATCGCAGAATCTGGCCATGTTCCTGGCCAATCACAACAATATCACACAGCTAAGGCTGGTGTTTGCACACTCAGGGTGATGGGCTCAGCTGCCGGCCGGGCACCAGGCCTGCGCATGAGTCTCTTGCTCTGTGTTTCAGTCTCTGCAGCAGCAGCTCGAAGTGATTTCTGGCTACGAAGAGCTCCCGGCAGACATCGTGAATCTGTGTGTGGATTACTACGAGAACAGGATGTATCTGACGCCCAGTGAGAAACATGCTTCTCAAAGTACGTGTGTGGGGATGCCAGCCTGTGGCACGGCCGAGGGACAGCCTTGCTCTTGTCAGTAGGCTGTGCTTGCTTCCTCTAGAGTCCTTTTGCCAGCTGTGTCTCATTCGCATGCTGTCGTGTGCGTGAGCAGCGCCCTGCCCTTGCACACACCTGCACCACAGACTCTCAGCACAGCCACGAGTGTGTCACATGCTGACCCTGGGAGAAGGTGCCAGCCAGGAGGTCTGGGTCAAAAATTCTCTCAGCATTAAGCTGCTCTTTTGTTTTATTTTTGAGGCAGGGTCTTGCTCTTGACCAGCCTGGAGTGCAGTGGCACGATCACAGCTCATTGTAGCCTCAACCTCCTCCCACCTCAAGCAATCCTCCCACCTCAGCCTCCCAAGTAGCTGGGACTACAGGTGCATGCCACCATGCCTGGCTAATTTTTAATTTTTTTTTTTTTTTTGAGATGGAGTTTCGCTTTTGTTACCCAGGCTGGAGTGCAATGGCACGATCTCGGCTCGCCGCAACCTCCGCCTCCTGGGTTCAGGGAATTCTCCTGCCTCAGCATCCTGAGTAGCTGGGTATTTTTAAATTTTTTGTAGAGAGAGAATCTTGCCATGCTGCACAGGCTTTTCTCAAACTCCTGGGCTCAAGCAACCCTCCTGCTTTAGCCTCCCAAAGCTCTGTGATTACAAGCTTGAGCCACTGCACCCAGCCTTTTTTTTTTTTTATTTGAGACAGGGTCTTGCTCTGTCACCCAGCCTGGAGTGCAGTGGTGCAGAAGACACAGCCCACTGTATCCTCAACCTCCTTGGCTCAAGTAATCTTTCCGCCTCAGGCTCCTGAGTAACTGGGACCACAGGCATTGGCACCAATGCCAAGCTAAGTTTTTGAATTTTTGTAGAGATGAGGTCTTACTTTGCTGCCCGGGCTGGTCTTGAACTCCTGGGCTCAAGCAATCCTCTTGCCTTGTCTCCTGCAAAGTGCTGAGATTACAGGTGTAAGCTACCACGCCCAGCCTTTAAGCTGCTTTGTGACAGAGGTTACCCAAGATTCTACTTGTCAAGGATGTGATTCCTAGGGTTTCGATACCTGTGTCATCCATCATAATTAAAGTAGCCTTTCGTTGGGTCACCATATTCTTTATTATTATTCATATAATCTGCGTTTTCATCTGTGTTTCTCTTGTTTATTTTTGAGACAGAGTCTCGCTCCGTTGCCCAGGCTGGAGTGCAGTTGCACAATCTCAGATCACTGCAACCTCCGTCTCCGGGGTTCAAGTGATTCTCCTGCCTCAGCCTCCCAAGTAGCTGGGATTACAGGCGCCCATCACCACCATGCCCAGCTATCATTTGCGTTTCTCACAGGAAAGATGGGCAGCAGTTCCCTTTGCTCTATTCTTTACCTCTGCGGGGTGGCCTTGGGGGACCCTTTGCTGGGTGTCCCAGCAGTCCAGCCCCCCAGACTCTTCCTGAGCCAGGAGAGCACTGGCAGGAACTCGGGGCTGAAGGAGTACTGTCCATGGAGTGCTTTGTGACAGCAGAAACTTTGTGTTTGCACCTGCTGGTGTGGGAGCCCTGGCCGCGAGCCCCTGTGGAGCACTGGAGCGTGCAGTTGGCTAGTCCACGTTAAGAATTTTTAGTTTGTGGCCGGGCACAGTGGTTCACGCCTGTAATCCCAGCACTTTGGAGGCTGAGGCGGCGGATCACTTGAGGTCAGCAGTTCAACACCAGCCTGACCATCATGGTGAAACCCTGTCTCTACTAAAAATACAAAAAAAAAAAAAAAAAAAATAGCCAGGCATGATGGTGATGGGTGCCTGTATTCCCAGCTACTTGGGAAGCTGAGGCAGGAGAATCGCTTGAACTTGGGAGGCGGAGGTTGCAGTGAGCTGAGATTGCGCCACTGCACTCCAGCCTGGGTGTCAGAGCGAGACTCCATCTCAAAAAAAGAATTTGTAGTTTGCATACACCAAAATGTAACTGGTTACCTGTGGCTACACATTGGACGTTACTTTTAATGGCCAAAAAACCACAATTACTTTTGCACCAAGCTAATAGCTCTAGAATAGCCCTGCTGCTTGGGTTATGCTCGTAGAGGATTTGTTTTTTCAGCTTTTAGCAACCGACCTGGAAGCCCAGCCCCCACTTTGTAGCACAGTTTCAGTGAGGATAAAATGATGCATTTCAAGCACCAGACAAGCAGCCTAAGGATAGAGCTTTGTGATATGTTTCAAATTGTGCCTTCGAAGTTGTCAGCTGTTACGGTGTAAGTCCTTATGGGTAGTTAAGTTTGCAGTTCTGAGCTTTATTGCATCATTCATTTTGTGGGTTCTTCAGGTGATGGGATTTGGTCTGTACCTGATGGATGGGAGTGTCAGTAACACCTGTAAGTTAGATGCCAAGAAAAGAATAAACTTATCCAGAATTGACAAATACTTCAAGGTGAGTTACATGTTTTTAGATCAATGTTTTTATTGACTTGTGTGCAGTTTGAATTTTGAGGACGTGAGTCCTGTGTGAAAACCCTGTGTGAAACCATGATTACATCAGGAAATGCTGAGGCTGGGTGGAGTCTGGGACACGTGCTTTCTCCTGTCTGCAGAGGCAACCTCGCTGTCTTTCCTTCTGCTGCACTGGCTTTGCCTGGGTGGAGCTTTATACAGAGGGAATTGTGTTGTTTGTACTCTTCTGTGTCTAGCTTCTTTTTTTTTTCGAGATGGAGTCTTGCTCTATCGCCAGGCTGGAGTGCAATGGCGCAATCTCAGCTCACTGCAACCTCCGCCTCCTGGATTCAAGCAATTCTTCCTCCTCAGCCTCCCGAGTACCTGGGACCACAGGCACGCGCCACCACGCCCGGCTATTTTTTGTATTTTTAGTGGAGACGGGGTTTCACCGTGTTGGCCAGGATGGTCTTGATCTCTTGACCTCGTGATCCGCCCGCCTTGGCCTCCCAAAGTGCTGCGATTACAGGTGTGAGCCACCACGCCCGGCCTCTGTGTCTAGCTTCTGTCACCAGCCTCTTGTTTGTGAGGTGCATCCTGGAGGGAGCCTGGAGCTCCAATTCATAACTTTCCATCGTGGTGTAGCTTTCCGTCTTACGACTACACCGTAACTTCTCTGTTCCAGTGTTGACCGTCCTCTGTGGGGTGCATACCCAGGGTATTTCTCTTTAATTTTTTTGCATTCTAATTGTTGCTAGTATATAGAAATGCCGCTGATTTCTTCATGACTGTGAAATCTAGCAACAGGGTAGGTTAATTTTAACATTTGAATAGTTTTTGTAGATGTTGGTTTTTAAATTGTATTTTATTCCTCTCAAACCGAATGTAGAGGTTATTTACAGTTTTTTGTAATGAGTTATTTGCAGAGGTAGCATTCAACAGAGTAATTATTAGCATTGCACAGTTTCCTTGTGACTAAACATACATAATGACCGTATTTTTTTGTTCTTTGAATACAGCAACTCCAGGTGGTTCCACGATTTGGGGACATGCAAAATCACTTGAGCCCGGGAGTTGAAGAAGACCAGCCTGGGAAACATAGTGAGATCCAGTCTCCACAAAAAATAAAACTATTATAATTAGCCAGGCTTGATGGCATATGCCTGTAGTCCCACCTAGGTGGAAGGATCGCCTGATCCTGGGAGAGGAGGTTGCAGTTATCAGAGAGCATGCCCCCCTCACCTCAAAAAAACAACAAAAAGAGACGTGGCAGCCAGTTGACGCCCAGCAGCCATTCCTAACGCCTCTGGGAGGAATCCGCTTAACCCCAGGGGGGAAGGCACACCACCGGTGCCGGACATCCTCCTGGTCCACTTGCACTGGCTTTTCCTGGCCTGGGGCACTTTCCCCAACCACTCATGCATGCAGAAACCATTCCTTGTTTCCAAAAGGGAGGACTTGGAAAATACCTGAGAGGCACCTCCCAGGGCCAGACCCTATGAGAGACGGTGACTGGGTACATTTGCCAGAGAGGGCACGGGAAGGTGGCCTCTGAGGGAGGCCCCTGTGACTGCTCAGCTGGCTGGGCCACCTTTGTAGGGCACCCAGGAGCATAGCAGGACTGCTGCAACCACAATGCTGGTAGTGCCACCGCCATGCAGGGCCACACCTCACTGGCCACCCTGGCCAACCCGCTCCCCAGCTATGCCTTGGCAGTTCAGCAATGTCCTTCCGTGAGTGGATGGTTAGAAGGGTAGTGGAGGGAAAGAGGGCTTGGGAGGGATACAGTGGAAGGGGAATGCATTTGACTCAGTGATGAACTTTATGATGTGGGGTGACAGAATGGAACAACCTGGAAGGAGTTAGATGACTCTGGAAGAGTTCTGGACCAGGTTACTTGGTGCCCAGGAGATAATTAGTTTAGACGGTAAAACTGAGGCCCGACCAAGTAGAGGAAGAAGACCAAGATCTTACTATTGGATTATTTTTTCCCCTTTATTTCAATCATAGTCCCCTCATCAAAATATTACTAGTTGGCACTTCATTTCATACAATGTAATCATAGTTTTTGTGAAAACAAAAGGACTATGCCCCATTAATAAAATACAAATGATTTAAAATGATTTTATCACAGATTCGTTTCTTTTGAAATATATATTAGGGATGTATATTTTATAAATATTTAATATAACTCTACTATGTACATATAAATACAAAATAAAGCCTATTATATAAACACAACTACAAATAGACAGCAGGGCCTCTCGGCAGCGTCTTCTGGAATTTCTGAGAAGGTTACCAAGATGAAGTGTAGAACACCAGCTATACAGTGCAGGCTCACATATGGATTGGTATGGGTATAATTTTAAATATAATTTTGATCTGACACAAATTCACATATAAACATTTTTGTTTTTGTTTTTTTGAGGCAGGGTCTCACTCTGTCACCCAGACTGGAGTGCAATGGCACGATGTTGGCTAACTGCAACTTCTGCCTCCCAGGCTCAAGCAGTTCTCCTGTCTCTGCCTCCTGAGTAGCTGGGATTACAGGTGCGTGCCACTAACACCCAGCTAAATTTTTCATTATTATTCTCTTTTAGTACAGACGAGGTTTCACCATGTTAGCAAGGCTGGTCCACTAAAAGAACTGCACTTTGTATTTTTAAGATTGCTGGGAAACATTTGATTCTCTTATTGAGAATCAAAGAGGATAATGAGGTATATTCCCTGCTCAGAGAGGATACACGTAGCTGTTACAGAAATGGCAGCATTACTCCCCAAAAAACCCATGTCTGATATGATGAGGACTTCCCTTCATTCGCTGACATCCAGTGCCTACCAACTGCAGTCAGAGTGCAAGAAGACCCTCCCGGGGGACCCAGGTTCACCCACAGACGTCCAGCTGGTCACACAGGAGGTCATCCAGTGTGGGTACAACGTCGCCAAGCATCTGGTCACCATCACCACCAAAGAGAACAACTGACACGAGCAGGGCACCACCTCCTTTTTTATTTTTTAAGTGAGGTTAGCCACCTATCTCAGCAAACCCTGTGGGGTGGGTAATGGCTGAGAGACTGACCCTGTGCATCCTGACATTAAAGGCCAGCTCGCTTGGCATGGACTTCCCTCTGCAGCCACACACACACATACACACACACTCAGTCACACATGCTCATGTAACCCACACTTCCTAGTTCAGATCACCTCTCACCTTCAGTGAGGTCTGTAAAATGGGTCAGGGGTGTAACATGCACCCATGGGTGCTGCAAACTGCCGCAATGACGTTTTCCTGAGAAGGGTCACCTGAAACCACTTTGGACACAGCGTCCTGGTGCCTGTGCAAATCCCCTCAGACTCTCGGTGCATCTGCGAGCTGCTGTGCACAGTCACTACATAGCGGCCCTCAGGAAGCCACGGGCACTCACCAGTGCCACAGCAACCCCAGGGGGCTGGATGACTTTGTCCCTCCTGGACGCGCTCCCGCCCTGCACCTTCTGCCCCAGCCCCACCTGCCCGGCTCACACCCACCGCAGGCTCTTGCTTGGGTTTGGCTTACGTTTGTCCGCAGTGTCCAGAAGGCCTGTGCCAGTCCATTTTCACATTGCTATAAAAGAATGCCCAAGGCTGGGTAAAGTGTAAAGAAAGGAGGTTTAAGGCTGGGCGTGGTGGCTCGTGCCTGCAATCCCAGCACTTTTGGAGGCCGAGGTGGGTGGATCACGAGGTCAGGAGATGGAGAGCATCCTGGCTAACATGGTGAAACCTCTCTCTACTGAAAAGACAAAAAAAAATTAGCTGGGTGTGGTGGTGCGTGCCTGTAGTCCCAGTGACTTGGGAGGCTGAGGTAGGAGAATTACCTGAACCTGGCGGGGTGGAGGTTGCGGTGAGCCGAGATCACGCCACTGCACTCCAGCCTGGATGACAGAGCGAGACTCCATCTCAAAAAAATAAAAACAGAGAAAAGAAAGGAGGTTTAACTGACTCATGGTGCTGCAGGCTGCACAGGAAGCGTGGCTCCTGGTGAGGTGTCAGGAAGCTTCCATGGGTGGTGGGAGGTGAAGGGAACCCGTGCATCCCAGGGCGAGAGCTGGAGCAAGAGGGGGCAGGTACCAGGCTCTTTAAACCGCAGGTAAAGTCCAGCCCAGCCCAATCCATGCCTCGATTTCATACTTGTGAGACCCTGAGCAGGGACACAGCCCGACTGCTGGTCCACGGAGCTGTGGGTGATGAATGTGAGCTGCTGTGGCTGAATTAGGGTCACCGGTTACCCACAATAGGGAAATAACATGCCCAGTGCCCTCCCTATCCTCCAGTGTCTCCGCAAAGCACAGCCGGGTTCAACCTCACATTCGTTTGAAATACCAGGTGGTTTCTGTTTCCCAAATGGATCAATACAGAAGCAGTCATCAAATTCAACCTTGAACAGTAAAAGGGTCTCTCTCACTGCCTGCAGGAGGCCTCCTCCCTGCACACATGGCAGCCCCTCACTTCTTTCCAAGGAAGCTTCTTGGTGCCAAAGAGTTCTGCTCCCAAGAGAACTGTCCTCATGTGGCTCTGAAATCCACCTTCTTGCCAATCCTAACTTGTGTGGTGTGCTAAGCCTTTAGGCTTCCCAGTATATGGAACCCAGGCCTTCCCCTCCATCAGAAAGTCCTCTTGGGCTGAGCCCCACAGGCCCCTGGTGTCTCCTGGCTGGTAAAACCATGGAACCCTCTCTGCTCAGCAGTTTAAAGAGCCTGGTACCTGCCCCTGCTTGCTCCAGCTCTCACCCTGTGACACGCGGGCTCCCTTTACCTTCCACCACCTGTGGAAGCTTCCTGAGGATGTCCCATTATCTTATGGCAGTTTTCATTTGTAATACATTTTCCCTATTAAGTCATAGTTTCTCTGTTGTTAGACTGTGGCGTGTATCCTGACAAAGCACTGCTTCATGAGGAAGAGAGTCCAGTCATGAAGCCTCGGCCCTTGGAAGAGAAGGCACAACCCAACGGCGTGTTTATTCTCAAACACATCTAAGTAAAACAGGCACATAGCGCCATGAAAGAAGAGGCTCGAGGGCTGGAAAATTAAATGAGAAAAAAACGTATTAAAGTTTTATAAGTGTAAAAAAATAAACAAATTAATGGGATTGTTATTAAAATATTCATAATATGGATAGTTTAATATGGATGTAGCTGAAATGCAACTCTAGTTATCAACAAGTTTTCAATACAACAAGCACAGTAGGAAGCCTCCAGTGATTAACTAAACACGTACATTCAACTACCGACCCATCTACCCATCCACCTACCCACCTACCCATCTACCTATCAGTCTGTCCATCTACCTACCCATCTACCATCTACCGACCCATCTACCCATCTACCTACTTATCTACCCATCTACTTATTCATCTACCCATTAACCTACCCATCTGCCTATCCACATATCTGCGTATCTACCTACCTGTCTGCCTACCCACATCCCAATCTACTTACTCCTCTCATCTACCGACCCATCTACCCATCCACCTACCCATCTACTCATCCACCTACCCATCTACTCATCTACCTACCCATCTGCCTATCCACATATCTGCATATCTACCTACCTGTCTGCCTACCCACATCCCAATTTACTTACTCCTCTCATCTACCGACCCATCTACCATCTACTCACCCATCTGTTCATCTACCTACACATCCACCCATGCTCCCGTCTGCCTGAGTACACACATTCACATGCAGGAATCATAAATCAAATGTGCTATGACAGTAACCTTTGGGAAATCTGAGTAAAGAGTAATCACTTCTACTATTTTAAGAACACTTTGGAATCTTACAACTACTTCCAATTTAAACAATTCTAACGTGGCCCAGAAACTCAGCGCCTCAAGAGGAACGAACAGCTGGAGCACTCACTGCCTTTGACGTTCTCTGGATCCCACCACTCTGCTCCGTGTCTGGGGACTTGGGCTGACAATGAGCACAGAGTTGAGTGACTGCAGCGGCAGAATCTGGGCCATGCTGGGCCAGGCCTGACACATCTATTATGGATTACAGAGTCTTCATTCATGGAAAATGGTCACTGCAGTGCCACAAGGTCACAGTGTGCTGTGGCCATTTTCCATGAGTGTCTGGGCCAGGCCTGACACATCTATTACAGATTACATAGTCTTCATTCATGGAAAATGGTCACCGTGGCACCACAAGATGTCACAGAGTGCTGAGACCTAGAGTAGGTGCAGTGGCTCTGGCGGTGCCTCCCCCACACATGCTGCTGGGTGGACACAGTGAGCTGCCATTTCCTCCCAAAGTCAATGTGAGATATGGAGGTGCACTGTGCAGACTTCCCTACAGACAGCACGTGCTGCTGGCTGCAAGACGGCCAGTGAGCCCACAGCCCCCGCCACAGGGCCACACTCTTCCAGCAGCCAGCCAGCAATGGAGTTCTGGAGGGCTTCCCCGGGGCTCCCCTCACTGGGGACCCAGCCTGGGTTCCCTCAGGGCCCATCACATACACACCTGCCATGTCCGCATCTGCCACATCCACACCTGCTGTCTTCTGCACCTGCTGTGCAACTGCTGTCTGCACTGTGATGTGAGACTTCCCTTGTCCAACCTCCAGCCTGGGCCTCGGCCTGACCTTTGCTTTCTCTCCTCTCCTGACTTCATCTCAGCATCTGCTCATCAGAGAACTTAAAGGCACATTCCATATCTGTCCACATCATTTATGCGTTTGCTTCTAAAGTGCTTTCTGAGCAGTAATAATATGCTCACAGGTAAGAACTGCAGATGAGAAAATCAGGCACTGTTGGTTTAGATATCTTGTGATTGTCCACGTCTCTTGAGGTGACGTGCGACATCGTAGTTCCGGATGGGAAGACCCTCGGCAGACATGACCCAGCAGCAGAAGGAGCCGTCCCTGGCTGTCCCTGAGCTGCTTCTGGACCTCAGTAAAATGACCAGTTCACACAGGTGCCACTGTCCAGTCTCAAATTGCAAATGAGACATTCCATATGTTTTGCAATGGTAAGATGCAGAATTGTCCTTTAATAGGTTTTTGAATGTATAGCATCAAAATTATGATATAATAAGAAAAATAAGCAGCAACATGCTCACAAAATACTACCGGTTTTGAACAAAACGCTGACCCCATGTATTTGGAAGCCAAAATGGCCTCTTTCACTTTCAGAATCATCTGTTCACTCTCCATTTTCCAAAGAATGGCACCTACTTCTTCTTGAAAATGTGAGGCCTTTTCAACAAAAGCCAAAATAGACAAATGGGACCTAATTAAACGCCACAGCTTCTGAAAAACAAAAGAAACAGTCGTTAGAGTGAATCGGCAACCAACAGAATGGGAAAAAATTTTTGCAGCCTCCCCATCTGAAAAAGGGCTGATATCCAGAATCTACAAAGAACTAAAACAGATTTACAAGAAAAAGACAAATAAGCCCATTCAAAAGTGGGCAAAGGATATGAACAGACACTTTACAAAAGAAGACATACATGAGGCCAACAAACATATGAAAAAATGCTCATCATCACTGGTCATTAGAGAAATGCAAATCAAAACTACATTGAGATACCATCTCACGCCAGTTAGAACGGCGATCATTAAAAAATCTGGAGACAACAGATGCTGGAGAGGATGTGGAGAAATAGGAACACTTTTACACTGTTGGTGGGAGTGTAAATTAGTTCACCCATTGTGGAAAACAGTGTGGCAATTCCTCAGGGACCTAGAAATAGAAATTCCATTTGACCCAGCAATCGTTCTAGTGTTAAGGACACACGCACATGAATGTTCGTTGCAGCACAGTTTACAATAGCAAAGACCTGGAACCAACCCAAATGCCCATTGATGATAAGACTGGACTGGGAAAATGTGGCACATATACACCATGGAGTATTATGCAGCCATCAGAAACGATGAGTTCGTGTCCTTTGTAGGGACATGGGATGAACCTGGACACTTATCATTCTCAGCAAACTGACACAAGAACAGAAAATCAAACACCGCATGTTCTCACTCATAGACGGGTGAACAATGAGAACACATGGACACAGGGAAGGGAGCATCACACACTGGGGTCTGTTGGGGGAAATAGGGGAGGGACAGCGGGGGTGGGGAGAGAGAGCATGGGGAGAAATGCCACATATAAGTGAAGGGGAGGAAGGCAGCAAATCACACTGCCATGTGTGCACCTATGCAACAATCTTGCATGTTCTTCACATGTACCCCAAAACCTAAAACGCAATAAAAAATTTTAAAAAAGAAAATGTGAGGCCTTTTAAGAACTAAGAATTTCCAAAATATTACTTCACAAATTAATTTAACCACATGAAGAAATGGTCATTTCCATCCCTTGTATGTAAGTGTATTTTTTTGGTCAAAAAAGTAAGGAACCATTGTTTTGTTTTTTGTTTGCGTTTTTTGGAGACAGGGCCTCTGTCACCCAGACTGGAGGGCAGTGGCACAATCATGCATCACTGCAGCCTCCACCTCCCTGGATCAAATGACCCTCCCACCTCAGCTTCCTGAGTAGCTGGAAATACAGGTGCATGCCTGGGTGATTTTTTGTTTTTGTTTTGCAGACCGGACTTCACCATGTTGCCCAGGCTGGCCTGGAACTCCTGGGCTCAAGTGATCCTCCGGCCTCAGCCTCCCAAAGTGCTGGGATTACAGGCGTGAGACGAGGCACCCGGACAGGCCATTGTTCTCTAATAGCATTTTAATCTTGCAGATTTCTCATATGTGAAATAATAGTTAACTTTTATAAGTGTTAGATTTTTTTAATTGAAAGCTATAATGGGATTTAATCTGTTTTAATTTGATGTTTGAACCTCAGATCTACAAAATATCCGATGAAGGAACACAATCTGTAAAACTTACTATGTAGTCACACAAAATTAAGCTGAAAACCAAGAGAGACTGTTTACATCCTCTCCTTGGCTGCAAAGGGTTGTGATTGATCCCGTTCTTTCTTCTGTACAATTGTTGTTTCTCATGGGATTTATTTTCTCATTTCACTGTGACTGCAGTTGTCAACTTTATCTTTTCTATTTACTTTTCGTGTCTCCCTAAAGCTTTATTTTTAGACATCATTTCATTTTTCTGTTAAAAGCAAGCAGTATCATGAGCAATACATTTCATGCCGTGGCATTAGACACACCGTTACTGCTGTCTCAGTGCTTCCGTTTTTTCCTGGGTTAGTACAAAGTAGGCAGCGTTCCTTAAGGAGCCACTAGGAGCCAGGAAGAGGAGCAGCCTGGAAGCCCAGCTGGGCTGTGGGGACGGAAGGTCCCTCCCTCCGGAGGCTCCTCCTGTGGCCGGTCCTCCTGACCAAGTGTCCCAGGCATGAGGGCCTCGCTTCTGCTGGCTGGCACTCGCCCCCTCACCATCACTCCCCCTCCTTCACTGGTGCACCTGCAATCCGCACTCCCGAGGCCTGAGGCCCACACACGACAGGCAAGGCCTGGGTCTATGTCAGGAGGACACTGAGGGAACAAGCAAGGCCAAGCACTGCCATCCTGGAGCTACACACTTCTGTGTGCATGTGTGTACATGCATGTGCAAGCATACACACATGCATGGGTGCTACTGCCTATGTGTGCATGCATGTTTTAGACCATAAACCTCCAGTGGCAGAAGTTGCTACAGAAAACAAGTTATTTTATAAAAGCCAGGACACACTATGTGGCTTTGTAACTTGCCCATTTAACTCCATAGATATCAATTCTTACTGGGGTTCAGTCACCAAATAACTTGAGTTCTCCCCGTCTGCCCCAGCAAACCCACTCCTCTCTCTCTTCACTGAAAACTTGCCCAGCCTCAGACCACTTTTCATCATGTTCAAAATGCTGGCCAGGTGCAGTGGCTCATGCCTTTAATCCCAACCTTCTGGGAGACCAAGATAGGCAGATCTCTTGAGTCCAGGAGTTTGAGATCAGCCTGGGCAGCATAGCAAAACCCCATCTCTATAAAAAATATTTTTTTACAAAATTAGCTGGGCATAGTGGCAGGCACCGGTGGCTCCAGCTACTTTGGAGGCTGAGGGGAGAGGATCACTTGAAGGAGGCTGAGGCCGCAGCGAGCTATGATCGCAGCACTGCACTCTAGTCCCAGCTTGGCAACAGACCAAGATACTATCTCAATAATAATAATAATAATGATAATAATCCCAAAGAAGTTGCAGCCCTCTGAGAAACACATGGCACGGCTCCGAGGCACTTTGGCCGGACGGTCATGAGGCCTGTGTACACCCAGGTGCCAGGCATGACTGGGACACCATCTGCCCAAAACCATGGGTGGCAGGGGCTCCTGGATTACCAAGGAGACACGTGGCCTCTCAATCTGCAAGTGAGGTGGCAAAGTCTGGCTTTGAAAAAGCCAGGGAAACAGAGGCTGTGCCCTTCCAGAGTGGCCGAAGCTGGGGCTATGGATCCCAGTGGGCACTCGGAGCAGAAGGTGTGGTCCCCACTCCAACCAGCCTCCCCCACAGCAGACACATCCTCTCCCTGAGGCTTAGAGGTCTGCTGGAAAGCAGGTGTCACAGAAAAGAGTGGGGGGCTCCACCCCGGTTCCCTCCCCCACTCAACATTCCTGCCTCCTCCCTCCCCTAACCATGCCGGGTCCCTGTGCTGTCTCGACAGTACCACCCCCTTCTCCCTGGGCTCCCCCCGAGCCTCTTGCTATTGGTTGGGGGCCCCAGCCCATCAGGCTGCCCTCGAGGCCCAGCCACATGGCTCCAACTCCACTGCCTTGCACGGAAGGCGTCTACACAGGAGGCTCAGGCCCTCGTCATGCCAAGTGGTAACCACTCAGGGGCCCCGCTATCCTCATTCCCCTCTCTGGGGGTCGCTGGTGACCACGTCCACAAAACATCCACGTTGCTGAGTGCTGGACCAAGGGAACACTCCAAAGTCGATTTTTGCTACCTGGGCCTCCAGCGCTGCTGCACTAGCTGTGTGTCTGACTCTGCACTGGCTGCGTGTCTGACTGTTGCTGGGCACCCCGCCATCCACATCTGCTCTGAGGCTGCTGCGTTTTGACAAAACCATGGCGTGGCCTCATTCCACAGCTTTCTATGTTGTTAAACATTCTACAACATGATGTGAATAATTTAACATATTCCCAACACTGAAAACAGTGCAGTGATTTGGTTCAATCTGAGCCCACATTCTGGACTATTTTCAGGGCAAATTCCCAGGTGGGGAGTCGCAGGCCACGGGGCATGAAAGACTCAGCCCTGTCTTCCTTTTTGCCAATGGCTCACCCGAAATGCTGCGGCATGTGGGGTCGTCAGCCCTGCTTCCTCCGTCCCAGGACAAAGGCCGTTTGCTTGGTTGGTTGTATTAGAATCTATCAGGTCGAGAGGTGGACAGCTCTTACAAAGGTTGGTAGCTCCTTTGGGTTACGTGGTATAAAGCAGAGCAGATCGGATGCTGTCATCAAGTGGAGAAGGAGGGAGGTCTGAGAACACTTTTTCCTCTTGGCATCTCAGGGGACCCTGCAGCCAGGTCGCCCTCAGCAGAGCAAAGTCAGGCATGAACTCCAAGAAAGGGGCTTCTGCTGGTGCGGCGGCTCATGCCTGTAATCCCAGCACTGCGGGAGGCCAAGCTGGGAGGATGGCCCGCGCCCAGGAGTTTGAGGCCAGCCTGGGCAACGTGGTGAAACCTCATCTCTACAAAAAAATTTTAAAAATTATCCTGGCCTGGTGGTGTGTGCCTGTGATCCCAGCTACTTGGGAGGCTGAGGTGAGAGGATCGCTTGAGCCCAGGAGGTCAAGGCTGCAGAGAGCTGCAACTGTGCCTCTGCACTCCGGCCCTAGTGACAGGGTAAGATCTTGTCTCGAGAAATTAAAAAATTAAAACAAAAAAGAACAGAGCTTCTCCTGTCACCATGACACTGCACACAGCAACGTTCATCCTTCATTTTCAGCTTGGGAGTCACTGTCCTTGGTGTTGTACCAAGTTCTGAATAACAATTCTGGCTCCAGCCTCTCAATACCAAAGTGTTTCATCATTCCAGAGGTGGTACATATTGCCCCAAAGTGAATGATTTTATAACAGCAGTTTTCCAACTTATTGTTTGCCATGTTTCTTTCTTGCAATCCATTTTTCTCTATTATTTCAATAAAACAGGATCCATTATTGTCGTAAATTCCAGGCTCTAATATTTCTGGAGCAAGGTGTATTGAGTGCTGAATCACTGTTCAACATAAAAATCAAAATTTAACGCCCTCCATTAATTTTTAATTTTGACAAGATAAAAATGCTTTACTTTAAAGTCATCTGAAGGTGCTTCCTAGTGATGACTTTTTGCTGGCATTGGCTACTGAATTCAGTGAAAATGCCCACAATCTGTAATGAAATTTCTTTTTTGGCCTTGATTAAAGTTGAATGGACTTTGAAGTCTTAGAGGCAAAACACCATAGTTGCTACATGGGCATTGAGATTAGCAACATTTAAGTTGAGGGGAAAAGACAGACTCTTCGTAGGGCATGTTGGAGAGGGAAAACGTTAAGTCAGAAGTATTTGCCATGGTTTAACTGTAATCAACTACTCAGTTGTTTCAGACTACAAAGTCCTCATCTTGACAAACCAACAAATATGATTAACAACATTCTTGGCAATGGCCTCCCTCTTGGAGGGTGCAGAGACTGCTGGGGTGGTTGTCCGGCCTCTGCCCACAGGTTCCAGCAGGAACCCGAGAATGCCTGAGCAGCCAGCCCTGAGCCACACTCCTAGCTCCATTTTGATTTTGCAAATGGAAAAAAATGTTTAAATACTTGCATTAAAATTTCATTTTTGAAAGTTCTGCTTATCTTTTTTTTTTTTTAGATGGAGTCTCACACTGGCACAATCTCAGCTCACTGCAACCTGCCTCCCAGGTTAAAGCGATTCTTCTACCTCAGCCTCCAGAGTAGCTGGGATTACAGGCACACGCCACCACGCCCAGCTGATGTTTGTATTTTTGTAGAGACAGGTTTCATCACGTTGGCCAGGCTGGTCTTAAACTCCTGACCTCAGGTAATCCACCCGCCTCAACCTCCCAAAGTGCTGGGATTACAGGCGTGAGCCACCTTGCCCGGCCCTGCTTATCTCTTTATGAGCAGAATTTGTCACCTTTCCCTTGAGTAGAAAATCCAGATGAGCAGTTTCTGTGAGTCCCTGATAATTCTCATCTTCAGACATCTGTCCCCTGCACAGGGACGCAGTGCTGGGCTCCTGGCTAGGGTTTGCAAGCGCTCTGCTGTGGCCATCCTGGTCCATGTCAACAGGTGCACCTGCACACAGGTGGCCAGGCACACACTGAGGAGGAGACATGTCGGGTCACAGAAGCTACTATCACGTCTCAGAGGCCGATAGAAGGTGAGTGAGTGCAGGGCTGGCTTCTCAGGCACTTTCTGCACATTTGACCTGGTGAGTTCCTGCAGGTGGTTTTCCTGGCCTGCGCCTCTCTGCTCCCCAACAGCACACACAAGTTCGAGCTGCCTCAAGCCACTCCCAGTACTTGATTTAGGTTTCTGCCTTTTTAATTTCAGCATGTAGTAAGTATGCAGCGGCATCGTTTGGGTTTTAATCCTTGTTTCCTGAACAGTAATGATATGAGCCCTTTTAACACATTAACCAGCTATTTGGATATTTTCTTTCTGAGGCATTGGTACAAGTTTCTAACTACTGTGCTACTGAGCTGTGTGTCTTGTCTCATGGATTTATAGATGATTTTGTGTGTATACTGGCTAGAAGTCCTTAGAAACATGCATATGTAGACAGAGAAACAGACTAGGAGGAGGGCGTGTGATGTCCTCACCAGCATGTCACTCTGGCTTTGCAACCACAGCTTTATGAAAACAAATGAAACGTTATTCACTGCACCCAGTCGGCTTCAAACAACAGGCCAGTGCTGCGCAAGAACGATCAGTGGATGGCGGGCGAGACGGCGAGGCAGGTCAGACTCGTCCTCAGCAAGGTGGCCTTTTCCACCCTCCCCAAACACACACACATGCTGACACAGGAAAACACAGACAGAGGCGTTTGTGCAGACACACAACCATGAAGCACAGAAAGGCACCTGTACACACTGACAAGCCGAGACAATTTCTGAAACAATGTTTATGGAAATTCTTATCCAGAATGATGAATGTTTTGTATGTGCCGACTAGGGATCTGCCGTGAAGACATTTCTATTGGGCTGAGGATCAATCATGTGTGAGTAGAATGGCACCTCCAGAGACTCGGAATGCACAAGTCCACAAGCCCCAGCAGACCAGCCGCTCTGAGGGTCCCCTCCTCTGCCTCCTCCTTCTGGTCACTCTCACATGTGTGTTCCCCACACAGGCAGGAGGCCACAGGCACCTCCCTCAGGCCACATACCCACCTCCAGGGGAGCACAGAGACCCAGTGGCCTGGCAGGAGTGAGCAGACGTGTTTAGTCCACGGAAACCCAGGAAACACACACAGGAACTCGCTTTGATCGGTGACTCCACGTCGTTCCCCGTCTTGAATGTCATCTGACGACTCTGTTGCGTGGTCAGACCTCACCTGCGTTTGGCTGCAGCCCCGCCAGCCACAGTCCCTGGGGGAATCGGCTCCAGCCTGCGGGTTCCCTCGTTCTGCAGCTGACGATTCACCCTGTTAAAAGCAAAAGCTAAACTCTTCCCAGCTCCATGTTCCCTTCCACTCAACGCCCCATTGCAGAAGCCTTTTAAACAATTGTGTTCCCCTGCACGGAGAGAAGCCATTTCCCTCTCTGAGTGATGCTTGTGAGACTCCAGCCCTGCTTGGAGTTGTCCTGCCTCTCTGGATGAAACCAATGTACATCTTACATATATTAATAATGCCTCATATCTCCCTAAAATGTACAGAACCAAGCTGTGCCCTGACCTTGGGCACACGTCATCAGGACCTCCTGAGGCTGGGTCATGGGCACATTCCTCAATCTTGGCCAAATAAGCTTTCTAAATTGACAGACCTGTCTCACATATTTGAGGCTCACAAATTGCAAGACACTTTTTTCCTAGAAGATGTTTACTGAAATATTGACCATTCCCGATATTTTTACTTTATCATTGTGAATCTACTTATTCTGAAATACAGTAAAACGTTTTACCACACTTCCCAATCAATAAATTACCTTGTCCACATTGCCTTAGGACATCATATGAGGCTGAATGTGTTAGAAAAATCATGATTAAAAAGTTTAAGAAATGAGCCCAGGAGCAGTGGCTCACACTTGTGTAATACCAGGACTTTGGGAGGCCAAGGTGGGTGGATCATCTGAGCTCAGCAATTTAAGATCAGCATGGTGAAACCCTGTCTGTACTAAAACTACAAAATAAAAATTAGCTGGATGTGGTGGTGCATATCTGTAATCTCAGCTACTCAGGAGGCTGAGGCAGGAGAATCGCTTGAACCCAGAAGGCAGAGGTTGCAGTGAGCTGAGATTGTGCCACGGCACTCCAGCGTGGGGGACAGAGCATAGTAATAGCAATAATAGAAAAAGGCAAAAGTTTAAACGAGTAAACAGAAACATGGCAAAAGAGCGGAACCAGCCCTTCACAGAAGAAAAAAATGTGGAGGAATGGCCGATAAAATCATGAAAAGGGCCTCAGCCTAACAGGGTGAGATACCAGGTGACACTCAGCAGACTGGCAAAAATCCCACAATCAGCGCAAGTGTTGGGGAGAATGGAGAGCCACAGGAATGCTCAGCCACCACTAAGAATGACTGTGAATTACTGTTGCTGCGCTTGCTTATGAAAGGGTGTGCGTCGTGGGTTATGAGGAAAATTACATTTCTTACTGGGATGAAATTTTAAAAATTGAAAGCTACTGACCAGAAGAAACTGCACTTGTGTACAAAAGAAATGCCCAAGAACCTTCGCAGCAACACGGTCCTAGGGGCCCGCCTGGCCAAACACTCATCAGCAGGAAAACGAAGACATTTCTCATGGTCCCCTCCACCATGAGAGATGATGCAGCAATGAAAATGAATCTGGTCAGTGTGGACGGGTCTCAGGAAGAGAACGGAGGAAGAAAACAGACATGGAGCAAATGCTCAGAGCCAGTGCAGCAGAGAAGCAGCCACACAGGAGACTTCTTCACATCAAAGTTCAAAACCGCAGCCGAGGCAACAGAGCAAGACCCTGTCTCCAAAAGACAGCAGAGTGTTCAAAAACCACATGCAGTATTGTTTAGGGATGCGCACAAATGCGGGGAAAGAAACGCGCCATGAAGAAAAGTACGGGAATGATAAAGACTAAGGCAGAAAGCCACTCCCTCTGAAGGAGAAGGGAAGGGACTGGGATTCGGGAGGGGCCTCCAGGGAGCATCCAAAGTTTGGTTTCTTCAGATTCTACTCCCTAAACTTGGTGGAGGTCCCGTGTGTCCAATGTGTGAACATTCCTTATGCCTGACCCATATTATACAAGTGCTTATTTCCTATACAGTATTGAGAAGACAGTTATAAACAAGATGTGTTCAAGAGCAAGACGGCAGACGAGCATCAGGAAGGAACCTCAAGCACATCCGAGACATTCCACCCACGGAACCTCACCATGGATACCCTTGTGCTGCTCACAGGCCTGGCCTCCCCTCAAAACACAGTCAGTTGTTGGAGATCAGAAGCCACACTCATCACAGCAGAGGGGCAGGACCAGCTGGGACGGGGTCCTTCTGTGACACCCACTGCATCCCCAGCTGTGCGAAGTGACCCAGCTGCCAGGTCTCACAGAAGATGATTGTACACTGAAACTGCGTGAGGAAAATGTAAGTTCTCCGTGTGTCCATCAGCAGCAACTCTCAGAATCACCTCTGTCCTTCACCCCTTCTCCATGAAACAACTATAGAGCTTTACTTGGACCTATTTTTCTATTTATTTTTATTTTACTAACTATTGAAAAGACATATTTTCCGTGTATGTGTGATTTTGTCTCTATCAGTCAGGATAATCCTGGTTAAATTTCTACTATTATTATTGTTAACATCATTTAGTTTTTTTAAGCTTTTCAATTGCTGAGGATATTGATCAGGGTCTTTCTGTCTTGTGAGACAGAAAATAAATCCCAACTGTGAAGGAGGAAAGGGAAAGCATTGACATCGAGGCCTGAGACACTCCCAGGCTTAGCTTGCTTGGTGTACAGCTACATCTACAGTTTCAGGTGCCCTCCTGTGACTCTCTCTCTCCTTCCCAACTTTGGCTCCATGTTTAGCTCCAAGAACCTCAGACATAAGAGCATCACTGACTCCTCCCAAGGATTCCAGCTAACCTACCCTCACTCAACAACAACACTGGATTCTCTGGAATCTCCACATCTAACTAAAGCAAAAACCACTACTGGTCTCTCAGACTAAGGTAAGAACCACTCCTGTCCTGGTCCCCAGCTGCACGGTCCCCAAACTAAAGTAAGAACCGCTCCTGCCCAAGTCCCCAGCCGTGCAGCCCTCAAACTAAAGTAACAACTACTCCTGTCCAGGTATCCAAATGCGGCCATCAACCTAAGGTAAGAACCACGCCTGCACAGAACACAATCTGTGTGGATTATGTAAGACCCCTCCTGCCCAGGTCGGCAGCTGTGCAGCTCGCAAACAACACAAAGAACTGCTCCTGCCCAGATACCAAGCGGCCAGGCCCTGAAATGACAAAAACAACTGCTCCTGCACAGGGCCACAGCTCTGCGGCCCACACACTATGGTAAGAACTTCTCCTGCCCAGACCCCAAACTCCGTGGCCTCAAACAAAATTACCACCTCCGGCCCAGGTCGACAACTCTGCCACCCTCAAACAACAAAAACAACTGCTCCTGCCCAGGGCCACAGCCGTGCGACCCTCTAACAACAAAGCAACTGCTCCTGCCCAGGGCCACAGCCGTGCGACCCTCTAACAACGAAGCAACTGCTCCTGCCCAGGGCCGCAGCCGTGCGACCCTCTAACAACAAAAACAACTGCTCCTGCCCAGGGCCACAGCCGTGCGACCCTCTAACAACGAAGCAACTGCTCCTGCCCAGGGCCACAGCCGTGCGACCCTCTAACAACGAAGCAACTGCTCCTGCCCACGGACGCAGCCGTGCGACCCTCTAACAACAAAGCAACTGCTCCTGCCCAGGGCCACAGCCGTGCGACCCTCTAACAACGAAGCAACTGCTCCTGCCCACGGCCGCAGCCGTGCGACCCCCTAACAACGAAGCAACTGCTCCTGCCCAGGGCCACAGCCGTGCGAACCCCTAACAACGAAGCAACTGCTCCTGCCCACGGCCGCAGCCGTGCGACCCCCCAACAACGAAGCAACTGCTCCTGACAAGGGCCGCAGCCGTGCGACCCTCTAACAACGAAGCAACTGCTCCTGCCCAGGGCCGCAGCCGTGCGACCCCCTAACAACGAAGCAACTGCTCCTGCCCAGGGCCGCAGCCGTGCGACCCCCTAACAACGAAGCAACTGCTCCTGCCCAGGGCCGCAGCCGTGCGACCCCCTAACAACGAAGCAACTGCTCCTGCCCAGGGCCGCAGCCGTGCGACCCTCTAACAACGAAGCAACTGCTCCTGCCCAGGGCCGCAGCCGTGCGACCCCCTAACAACGAAGCAACTGCTCCTGCCCAGGGCCGCAGCCGTGCGACCCCCTAACAACGAAGCAACTGCTCCTGCCCAGGGCCACAGCCGTGCGACCCTCTAACAACGAAGCAACTGCTCCTGCCCAGGGCCACAGCCGTGCGACCCTCTAACAACGAAGCAACTGCTCCTGCCCAGGGCCACAGCCGTGCGACCTTCTAACAACGAAGCAACTGCTCCTGCCCAGGGCCACAGCCGTGCGACCCTCTAACAACGAAGCAACTGCTCCTGCCCAGGGCCGCAGCCGTGCGACCCTCTAACAACGAAGCAACTGCTCCTGCCCAGGGCCGCAGCCGTGCGACCCTCTAACAACGAAGCAACTGCTCCTGCCCAGGGCCGCAGCCGTGCGACCCTCTAACAACGAAGCAACTGCTCCTGCCCAGGGCCAAAGCCGTGCGACCCTCTAACAACAAAAACAACTACTCCTGCCCAGGGCCACAGCCGTGCGACCCTCTAACAACGAAGCAACTGCTCCTGCCCAGGGCCACAGCCGTGCGACCCTCTAACAACAAAGCAACTGCTCCTGCCCAGGGCCGCAGCCGTGCGACCCCCTAACAACGAAGCAACTGCTCCTGCCCAGGGCCACAGCCGTGCGACCCCCTAACAACGAAGCAACTGCTCCTGCCCACGGCCGCAGCCGTGCGACCCCCTAACAACGAAGCAACTGCTCCTGCCCAGGGCCGCAGCCGTGCGACCCTCTAACAACGAAGCAACTGCTCCTGCCCAGGGCCGCAGCCGTGCGACCCTCTAACAACGAAGCAACTGCTCCTGCCCAGGGCCGCAGCCGTGCGACCCTCTAAAAACGAAGCAACTGCTCCTGCCCAGGGCCGCAGCCGTGCGACCCTCTAACAACGAAGCAACTGCTCCTGCCCAGGGCCGCAGCCGTGCGACCCTCTAACAACGAAGCAACTGCTCCTGCCCAGGGCCACAGCTGTGCGGCCCTCAAACTGAAATGGGGGCTGCCCCTGCCCACGGCCCTCAAACTGAAATGGGGGCTGCCCCTGCCCACGGCCCTCAAACTGAAATGGGGGCTGCCCCTGCCCACGGCCCTCAAACTGTAATGGGGGCTGCCCCTGCCCGCGGCCCTCAAACTGAAATGGGGGCTGCCCCTGCCCGCGGCCCTCAAACTGTAATGGGGGCTGCCCCTGCCCGCGGCCCTCAAACTGAAATGGGGGCTGCCCCTGCCCACGGCCCTCAAACTGAAATGGGGGCTGCCCCTGCCCGCGGCCCTCAAACTGAAATGGGGGCTGCCCCTGCCCGGGGCCACAGCGGAGCGGCCCTCAAGCTGTAATGGGGGCTGCCCCTGCCCACGGCCCTCAAACTATAATGGGGGCTGCCCCTGCCCACGGCCCTCAAACTGAAATGGGGGCTGCCCCTGCCCGCGGCCCTCAAACTGAAATGGGGGCTGCCCCTGCCCGCGGCCCTCAAACTGAAATGGGGGCTGCCCCTGCCCACGGCCCTCAAACTGAAATGGGGGCTGCCCCTGCCCGCGGCCCTCAAACTGAAATGGGGGCTGCCCCTGCCCACGGCCCTCAAACTGAAATGGGGGCTGCCCCTGCCCGGGGCCACAGCGGTGCGGCCCTCAAACTGTAATGGGGGCTGCCCCTGCCCACGGCCCTCAAACTGAAATGGGGGCTGCCCCTGCCCACGGCCCTCAAACTGAAATGGGGGCTGCCCCTGCCCGCGGCCCTCAAACTGAAATGGGGGCTGCCCCTGCCCGGGGCCACAGCGGTGCGGCCCTCAAACTGTAATGGGGGCTGCCCCTGCCCACGGCCCTCAAACTGAAATGGGGGCTGCCCCTGCCCGCGGCCCTCAAACTGAAATGGGGGCTGCCCCTGCCCGGGGCCACAGCGGTGCGGCCCTCAAACTGTAATGGGGGCTGCCCCTGCCCACGGCCCTCAAACTGAAATGGGGGCTGCCCCTGCCCACGGCCCTCAAACTGAAATGGGGGCTGCCCCTGCCCGCGGCCCTCAAACTGAAATGGGGGCTGCCCCTGCCCGCGGCCCTCAAACTGAAATGGGGGCTGCCCCTGCCCGCGGCCCTCAAACTGAAATGGGGGCTGCCCCTGCCCGGGGCCACAGCGGTGCGGCCCTCAAGCTGTAATGGGGGCTGCCCCTGCCCACGGCCCTCAAACTATAATGGGGGCTGCCCCTGCCCACGGCCCTCAAACTGAAATGGGGGCTGCCCCTGCCCGCGGCCCTCAAACTGAAATGGGGGCTGCCCCTGCCCGCGGCCCTCAAACTGAAATGGGGGCTGCCCCTGCCCACGGCCCTCAAACTGAAATGGGGGCTGCCCCTGCCCGGGGCCACAGCGGTGCGGCCCTCAAACTGTAATGGGGGCTGCCCCTGCCCACGGCCCTCAAACTGAAATGGGGGCTGCCCCTGCCCACGGCCCTCAAACTGAAATGGGGGCTGCCCCTGCCCGCGGCCCTCAAACTGAAATGGGGGCTGCCCCTGCCCGGGGCCACAGCGGTGCGGCCCTCAAACTGTAATGGGGGCTGCCCCTGCCCACGGCCCTCAAACTGAAATGGGGGCTGCCCCTGCCCGCGGCCCTCAAACTGAAATGGGGGCTGCCCCTGCCCGGGGCCACAGCGGTGCGGCCCTCAAACTGTAATGGGGGCTGCCCCTGCCCACGGCCCTCAAACTGAATTGGGGGCTGCCCCTGCCCACGGCCCTCAAACTGAAATGGGGGCTGCCCCTGCCCGCGGCCCTCAAACTGTAATGGGGGCTGCCCCTGCCCACGGCCCTCAAACTGAAACGGGGGCTGCCCCTGCCCACGGCCCTCAAACTGAAATGGGGGCTTCCCCTGCCCGCGGCCCTCAAACTGAAATGGGGGCTGCCCCTGCCCGCGGCCCTCAAACTGAAATGGGGGCTACCCATGCCCAGGGCCACAGCGGTGCGGCCCTCAAACTGAAACGGGGGCTGCCCCTTCCCAGGGCCACAGCAGAGCGGCCCTCAAACTGAAATGGGGGCTGCCCCTGCCCACGGCCCTCAAACTGAAATGGGGGCTGCCCCTGCCCGCGGCCCTCAAACTGAAATGGGGGCTGCCCCTGCCCGCGGCCCTCAAACTGAAATGGGGGCTACCCATGCCCAGGGCCACAGCGGTGCGGCCCTCAAACTGAAACGGGGGCTGCCCCTTCCCAGGGCCACAGCAGAGCGGCCCTCAAACTGAAACGGGGGCTGCCTCTGCCCCGGGCCACAGCTGTGCGGCCCTCAAACTAACGTAAGAACTGCTCCTGCCCAGATACCAAGATGCTCGGCCCTCACACAACAAAAAAACTGCTCCTGCCCAGATCCCCAGCTACGCGGCCCTCAAACAAAAGTAAGAACTGCTCCTGCAGTTCCTGTACTCTGGCAGGTATTGGAAAGGGTCGAAGACATCATATCCCCTCCCCAGATTCTCAAGCTAAATCCGCACTTTGTTCAGCTCACAGTCTTTGCATATTTATATATGAATATTTGGTATATGTTATTTTGTGTGGAGAGGTATAAACAATGTATTTAAACTTAACATTTCTAGTTATCACGTGGCGTACTGTTAAATACATCCATACTGTTTCAGCTACTTTAATGCCGTGAGACAAATGAGCTATTAAAACACGAGTGAAAGTGTCTGTGACCCCGCAGCACCTGTGGGTCCCCAGTCACCGCCCCGCTTCGCCCGTCCTGATGGCACTGCTCAGTGTCACTCCTTTCTCAGCACCGCGATCTCTCCCCAGAAACGAGCCCGGATCTGTAAGACGAGCTGCACTCAGCTGTCATGACACGCAGCCAACGTCGGGCAGAAGGGACACCATTTTACAATAGGCTGCGTAGACCGTGACAGGGAAGTAAGGCCCGTGACAGGGAAGTAAGGCCCATGGCAGGGCTCCCTCCTCAGCACTTGTGGCTGCTGACAGGAAGCATTTTCCTCCTTACCTCGCCTGGTGACTGACTGTCCTGAACCACGGCCTCTCCCGGGTGGCGGGTCCTGAGGAGAAGGAGGCTCCTTCCTCAGGGTCGAAGCCCCAGGGCACGAGTGAGGAATCCACTGCGGTTCCCGCGGGCGCTCCTGGTTCGGCAGGAGCTCGGCGCCCCCTGGTGGAAGCCCTGGGGAATTTCGGAAAATCAGGGTTTAGATTATCTCAGGCTGTGATTTTCGAAATTTCAACTGAAATCGAGCCCACCATCCCGTGCCTTGACGGAACAGATGGAGGGGTTTTTTTGTTTTTTGTTTTTGTTTTTAAACAGAGTCTTGCTCTGGTGCCCAGGCTGAGTGCAGTGGCATGATCTCAGCTCACTGCAACCTCCACCTCCCAGGTTTAAGTGATCCTTCTGCCTCAGCCCCCTAAGTAGCTGGGATTACAGGCACATGCAACCATTTCCTGCTAATTTTTGTATTTTTAGTAGAGATGGGGTTTCGCCATGTTGGCCAGGCTGGTCTCAAAACTCCTGATCTTAGGTGATCCACCCACCTTGGCCTCCCAAAGTGCTGGGATTACAGGTGTGAACCACCATGCCTGGCCAGAACAGAGATTTTTTTTTTTTTTTTTTTTTTGAGACGGAGTTTCGCTCTTGTTACCCAGGCTGGAGTGCAATGGCGCGATCTCGGCTCACCGCAACCTCCGCCTCCTGGGTTCAGGCAATTCTCCTGCCTCAGCCTCCCGAGTAGCTGGGATTACAGGCACGCGCCACTATGCCCAGCTAATTTTTTGTATTTTGAGTAGAGACGGGGTTTCACCATGTTGACCAGGATGGTCTCGATCTCTTGACCTCGTGATCCACCTGCCTCGGCCTCCCAAAGTGCTGGGATTACAGGCTTGAGCCACCGTGCCCGGCCAGAACAGAGATTTTAAAAACTAAAAAAGATGTCCGGTAGGCGAAAGTCAGTTTCATTCCTTCATATCAGCAATAACGAATGGAAATAATTGGAACTGGAAATATTAAAATGCCATTTACGATAGCACCCCTAAAGTTGAACCCCTTAAGTATGAATGTAACAAAATGTACGCAAATATGCATTCAGAAAACCATGAATCACAGTTGAGAGAAACCAAAAGAAATATAAATAAGTGAAGAGATGTTCCTTAACCCCTACCCTAACCCCCAACCCTAACCCTAACCCCCAACCCTAACCCCTAACCCCAACCCTAACCCTAACCCTACTCTGATTACCCTTATCTCTAAAGCTAACCTTGTGGTAACCCTCAACCATAATTTCTAACTTTACTTTTACCCACTCTAATTCTAACCTTAATCTAAACCTACTCAAACCTTTACTGTAACCCTAATCCTAAACCTCACCGCCCTTTCACCCTAACTCTTCCCTGTAATCCTGACCTCTCAGTCTAACCCTGGTTACTCACCTGATCTCTCTAATGTCTTACTATGCAGCTCCCAACCACCGACCTGAATCTCCTACTTGAAGCCCTTATGCCATCATCTTCAACTGGTAAACTCTGAACCCTTCAACTCGTATCTCTTGATTTTAAAATATCCTGACACACTAACTCTGTAAATACCAACTGCAGTCTATACACAGTCTCATCCTGATCTATCCTACTCAGTGCCATGCCACTTCAAGGACTGATCTATAACCTCAGAAATATAGACTTAATAATCTTTAACAAAACAATAGCATATTAAAAGCCACAGCATTTTGAAGGCATCAGACACCACGAACATGATTTTTTATCCCAGTAAATCCACGGTGGTCCCACACACTAATGCCCTTCATGTAACACACAGTATTGTCAGAATGAATGGAAAACACCCCAGAATTTTCTCAGCTGTTGCAGAAAGGGCTTTCAGTAAAGCTGGAATTACAGCCATATGCCACCATGCCCAGCTAAATTTGTATTTTTAGTAGAGACAGGTTTTCACCATGGTGGCCAGGCTAGTCTCCAACTCCTGACCTCAGGTGATCTGTCTGCCTCGGCCTCTAAAGGTGCTGGGATTACAGGTGTGAGCCACCGTTCCTGGCCAAAAAATCCATTTTATACATATACACTAGCAATGAATAATCTGAAAACAAAATTATAAAAATTTCACTTTAAATAATACCAATGGCAATAATATGCTTAGGAATAAATGTAATCAAAGGGTAAGACTTAAAAGGGGGAAATTATAAGACACTGCTTAAGGAAATTAAACAAAGCCCAAATAAATGTAAGAACATGTCATGTTCATGGATTTGAAGACCATATTCGTTAAGTTTGCCAAATTACACAAAGCAATTTACAGATTCAATGTTATTCCTACGAAAATCCCAAAGGCCTTGGGACAGAAATGGAAAAGCTGATCCTAATGTTTATACGGAATTTCAAGGAATCCTGAAAAGCCAAACCAATCCTGAAAAATAACTCCAAATCTGGAGGTTAGCCAGGCGCGGTGGTGGGCACCTGTAACCCCAGGTACTTGGGAGGCTGAGGCAAAAGAATTGCCTGAACACAGGAGGCAGAGGTTGCAGTGAGCCGAGATGACGCCATTGCACTCTAGCCTCAATGACAGAGAGAGACGCTGTCTTAAAAAAAAAAAACACACACCGAAAATATACAGATAGCAAATAATTACACAAAAGGATGTTCAACATCATGTCTCATTAGGAGACTGCAAATTAAAGTAATGCTGAGATGCCACTGCACACCCAGTAGAACTGTGAGACTCTAAGAAAAGCTCAACAACAACAATTGGAGGTTGAAGAACAACAGGGGCTTCATTCACTGTTAGCAGAATGCAGTAATTGTGCAGCCACTCTGGGAGATAGTTTGGCAGTTTTTCCCAAAGATAAACAAGTCTTACCTACAATCCAACAAATGCATCCCTAAAATGTATATATTTAGACAGATGCTTTGAAAAATTACTTTCAAACAAAAACTAGCATAATCAACTTGAAGTACAACAATGCAATGGAGTACCATTCAGCGACAAAAAGGAACGAACTTTCAACCCCTGAAAATAAATGAATGAATCTTGCTAAGTGAAGGGTGGCAGCATGAAGACGCTGTACATTATATGACTCCATTCATGAGACAGTCTGGAAAAGGCACAACGACAGAGATGACGATCAGATGAGTGACTGGGGTGGGGATTTGAAGTATTCGGTACTTTAGTGGTAGATATCCGACACTATGTATATATTTAAACCCACAGGATGTTAAAGCACAAAGAACGAATCACAATCTACACAAATTCTATTATTTAGGTTACGAAGTATCTAAGGACAAAATACAGACGGCAACTAAGAATCTAATTGGATTACCAATGTATGTTGCAAATGGTGGGCCAAAGGTACTGACCTAAGTCATTTTGGAAATGAGTAGAATCCACAGACTAAAAGCAAAATGTACTATACACAAACAGTGGACTCTCTTGTATAAAGTTATGTCCCACAGGGATAATAGTTAATTTTGAAACCACTGTATCTGTAAAAAGAAAAATAACCATGATTTTCCTCCATACTCTCAACACTTCACTTCTGACAGCAAACTGGGGTGGGTGATGTTTCCCACACCAACCAATTTTCCAGTTCTCTGGACAACAATTGGGTGTCCTATAATTCAATTATGACAATTACTGAAGATTGTACAGACCCTACAGGTTAAGGGCGTAGTAACACCGACTGTCCCCATCCTCAGATGCCAATCAAAAGTAGGGAATCCCCAGTTTACCCAAACTTCTATGACTTGGCTAGAAACAATGCACTCCTACACCCCCTCCTCAGGTTTGATAATTTGCTATGATGGCTTATGGAACTCAGGGAAACACTCACTTATGTTTACTAGTTACTATGGTCTCAATGTGTGTATACCCTCCAAATTCCTATGGTGAAACATAATCCCCAAAGGGATGGTAATCAGAGGTAACTGAGGGGTGACTGCATCATGAGGGTGCTGCCCTCATGAATGAAACCAGTGCCCTTATAAAATAATCTAGGAGCCTTCCCCCCCCAATTCTGCCATGTCAGGACATGGCTAGAAGGCACTAGCTATGAAAGATGAGCCCTCACTAGACATCAAATCTGTCAGAGTTGATCTGAGACTTTCCAGATTCCACATTTTAGGAATTTTTATGAAAGCTTCATCATGCAGACATGATCAACTATTTACTCAATCTCCAGTCCCTTCACACCTTCAAAGGATTGTATGCGAAGCTAAAAGTTACAAGCTTCTTATCAGGGCTTGTCTTTCCAGTGACTATCCCCAATCCTGAAACCATCCAGGGACCCACAGAGGGCCCTTACAGAAGACATTCCTATCACTCAGGAGATTCCAAGGAATTTAGGAACTCCACGTCAGGAACCAGGGCCAAAGACCAAATGTGAGAACACAAGATGTTCCTAGCACCACTATTGTTCAGGAAATTATAAAAGTTTTAGGAGCTCTGTACTATGAACTGGAGACAGAGACCAAATATATTTCTCGTTAAACCCCAACCTGGAATCTGGATCAAGAATGAATTCCTTGTTCCCAATGGAACAAGGGATGAAATAAATGGCAGACAGTGAAAGCCAGGTTCCCCACTGTTAGAGTGAGAAGTTACAGATAAGAAACGTGGGAAGCCTGGAATGATCTCTGTGATAATGGATCAGAATACATATATAAAATGTAGATATAAACTCACATTTAACTTAATATACACACACACACACACACACACACACACACAGATGGTTCCATGTAGAAACCTGTATAATTAAGTGGGTACATACAAGTTAGAATACACACATATATTTGTTTGCACTGTCAGCAGTGAGGGTCATGATGCAATAACCACATTTAGTGACCAGATGTAAGTTTTTAATATCACTCTCTAACAAAGGAAATTGGGGTCTTTGAAAAACTGGTTGAAACTAGGAGTGGGACAGAAAATATATGAGCCAGGGTACTTTTGAAGTAACAGAAATTGTAAATAAATAAATAAATACATGCAATTATGTCAAAGGAGACAGTGGAAAGAGCTCCCAATGGCCACAGGGTATAAACAAACAGCAACAAAATCTGCAGAACTGGATAACAAGCAAAACATTAAAGTAACTGAGCGTCCAGACTGGTATCTATGTATGATTAAATTGATACATAAATGGCCTGAATAGAAATCTCTTATACATGGTGACCTCCTCCAAAAGCACACATAAAAGTTCTGCTTCATGTCTGAAGAAAATAAAATGTTTCTTTTTTCAATGTCAGGGAGGAATATTTGGCCCTAACACTAACTTGTGTACAGCGTCTACTGTAGAGCTCAGTTATATGTCTCAGCCACAATAACATGGGGCTGAGAAATGCAGTCCATGTGTCCAAGAGAAAAAAACCATGAATTTTGTAGAAAACATAGCCAGTCTCTGACTATGTTCTACAAAAGCCAATGCCATTAAAATTAGAAGAAAAGCCACAGACTGGGAGAAAATATTTGCAAAAGACACATCTCATAAAGAGACAGTTTTACAAAACCTTCCAAAAACTCTTAAAACTCTATAGTAAGAAAACCACCTAATAAAACAGACCAAAGACCGTAACAGATACCTCACCAATGATGAGAAACGTACAGGAAATAAACATATAAAAGGATACATTATACTGTATAACATTAGGGCAATATATTAAAACAAGATACCGCTACAAACCTAGTAGAATGGCCAAAATCTGGAGTGCTGACAACAACTGCCATTGAGAATGCGGAGAGACAGGAACTCTCCTTCACCGACAGTGGAAATGCAGAACAGTGTCGTCACTCTGGAAAACAATTTGGTTGTTCTTACAAAAGTAAACATGTTCTCACTATACGATACAGCAACTGCACTACTTGGTATTCACCCAAAGGAGGTGAAAATTAATGATAGCATAAAAACCTGCAAACAGGTATTTATAGCAACTTTATTCAAAATAATTAAAATCTGGAAGCAACCAAAATGGCCTTCAGTAAGTGAACAGAAAAACTATGGTACACACAATGAACTATATTTCAGCAGTAAAAAGCAATGGGCTATCTTGTCCTCAAAAGACAAGGATACCTTCAATGCCTATTACTAAGTAGAAGCTGGTCTGAAAAGGCTACTGTGTAACCGCAACTATTTAACATTCTGCAAAATGCTGGAGATGGTTTGCAGGGTTAAGGGAATAAGTAACAAACAGGAAGAGCAGGGATGACTTTTACGACAAGGGAAGTATTCTATGAGGTACTAGCAGGCTGGATACATGTCCTTATACATTTGCTCAGACTCATAGCATGTAAAACCACAAGAGTAAGTCCTAATGTCAATTATGGCCTTCGGACAACTATGATGTCTCAGTGTAGGCTCCTCATTTTAATAAATGTGCCACTATGGTGGGGGAGGTACTGAAATGGGTGAAGGCTACACATACATGCAGATCAGGGTATACGGGAAATCTATGTCCTTCTTAATTCTGCTGTGAAATTAAAACTGCCTTAACAAATAAAGTACATTTATTAAAAAAAAAAAAAAATCTAAAAATGTTTTTAGTAACAAAAATTAAATCAATATTAAAAAACACATCCCCATTTGTAATAACTCTCAATAATAAATGCATAAAGAAAATGTGGTCTATACACGTAACGAAGCATTACTCAGCCTTAAAAAAGGAGAACATCTTGCCATTTGCAACAACATGCACATACCTGGAAGATAACTGTGCTAAGTGAAGAAACGAGCGAGACCGAAACAAAGTAGTACATAATCCCATTTGCAATAGTCTGGATGTATGTATTCCCCTGAAATTCATCGTTGAAATCTAATCACCAAGATGATGACATTAGAAAGTGAGGCCTCAGGGGAGTGATGAGGTGAGGGCTCTTCCCTCTTGAATGAATTAAGGCCCTCTTGAATGGACTGGGAGTGCCTTCATTCTCTGCCACTCTTTTGCCTTCCACCATGTAAGGATGCAGGAAGAAGTCTCTCCTCAGGCACCAGATGACAGTGCCTTGATCTTGGACTTCCCAGCCTTCAGAACTGTTAAGAATAAATTTCTGTTATTAATTACCAAGTCTGAAGTATTTTGTTGCTCCAGCACAAATGAAGCCATGCTTCCTGTAGAGCCTGTGCAACTCCACTTAAATAAAAATATAAAACAGTTAAACTTATAAAAACATAGAGCTGAATGGTGGTTACCAAGGTCTGAAGGGGAAGGGTAAGTGGGGAGGTATTGGTTACAGGATATAAGTTTCAGTTATACAATGAGTAAATTCTAAATATCGAGTCCACAGACCCATGCATGTAGTTAATACTATATTGTACACTTAAAAATTCGTTAGGAGGATGGTATGCTTTGGATTTGTGTACTTGCCCACATCTCATGTCAAATTGTAAGACTCAAGGTTGGAGAAGGGACCTGGTGGGAAGTGACTGGATCATGGGGGCAGACTTGCCCCTGCTGTTCTCGTGATAGTAAGTTCTCAGGAGATCTGGTTGTTTAAAAGTGTACAGCACCTGCCCCTTCACCACCCACTTCCTCCTGCTGCAGACACATAGGGCATGGCTGCTTCCCCTTCATCTTACACCATGATTTTAAGTTTCCCGGGGCATCCCCAGCCATGCTTCCTACAGCCTATGGAACTATGAGCCAATTAAACCTCTTTTCTTTATAAATTACCCAGTCTCGGGTAGTTGTTTATATCAATGGGAGAATGGACCAATACAGAGAATGTAACTAATGTCAAATGGTTGTATCCCAAAAGGGGCAGGGGAGAGGGAGGGAGAAACCTGTGGAGGCAAAGGTTGTTTATCGCATTGTTTCTACTGATGGTTCCATGGGTGAATACTTGTCTCTAAAGCTAAACATATTTTGCATGTGGGAGGAATGTAAATAATTTGTGGCCAGGGGAAAAACCGTGGTTTATTAAAGACTGCTACAGATTCCTACTATTCCTCTTATTGAGAGGTAGAATCTAATTACTCTTTTATCTAATACCATACGCACAGGAAGAGAGAAGGATGTAATTTTTATTTCGGATTTGTTAAGCTTGAGGTGCCTTTTGGATAGCTACAAAGAAGCATTCAATGGAGAGTTGAACCTGTGGCCTACAGCAGTGACCCCCAACCTTTTTGGCACCAGATTTTGTGGAAGACAATTTTTCCATAGACCAGGGTGTGAGGGGGGATGGTTTTGGGATGAAACTGTTCATCAGGCATTAGATTCTCATAAGGAGCAGGCAACCTAGATCCCTCACATGCATAGTTCACAATAGGGTTCGTGCTTCTATGAGAATCTAATGCTGCCATTCATCTGACAGGAGGCAGAGCTCAGGCAGTAATGCTTGCTCATCTGCCACTCACCTCCTGCTATGCAGTACAGTTCCTAACAGGCCACGGACTGGTACCAGTCCATGGCCTGGGGGTTGGAGACCCCTGGTCTGAAGGCCGGAGAAGTCCAAGCTGGAGAGGAACACAACTGCTACACAACAGAGAGCAGAACTGTTAAAAAAAAAAAAAAACGGAACTGCACAGTGGGATAGATGGGAACTGGATGGAACACACGGATAAGCTATGTAAAAGAGAAGTAGAAGAATTCAGGGAAAAAAGACAAGCACCATCAGTGAGGTCACGATAGAAACTAACACAGAAGAATTTCCAGGAGAAGATCATGAACAGTAATGTGAAATGCAGGAGTCCCCCCTTATCCATGAGGGATCCATTCCAAGTCCCTTAGCAGATGCCTGAAACTATGTATAGCACCAAACCTTATATATACTATGTTTTTTCCTACATATACATACCCTTGACACTTTAATTTAAAATTAGGCACAGTATGATATTAACAACAATAATACAATGGAACAACTATAATAATATACTATGGCCGGGTGCGATGGCTCACGCCTGTAATCCCAGCACTTTGGGAGGCCGAGGCGGGTGGATCACGAGGTCAAGAGATCGAGACCATCCTGGTCAACATGGTGAAACCCCGTCTCTACTAAAAATACAAAAATTAGCTGGGCATGGTGGCGCACGCCTTTAGTCCCAGCTACTCGGGAGGCTGAGGCAGGAGAATTGCTTGAACCCAGGAGGCGGAGGTTGCAGTGAACCGAGATCGAGCCACTGCACTCCAGCCTGGGTAACAAGAGCGAAACTCTGTCTCAAAAAAAAAATATATATATATATACTATATTAAAAGTTATGCGAATGTGGCCTCTCAAAATATCTTACTCTACCATATTCAACATATTCAAAATTTGCAAAATATCAAATATCAAAATATTCAAGATATTCAAAATATCTTACTGTATTTTCTGTCTGCAGTTGACTACAGGTAACTGAAACCACAGAAAGCAAAACTGTGAATAAGGGGGATTACTGTACCCCACAAGATTCAAGTAAGGCAGAATAGAGAATAGCCATTGGATTTGCGTATAATTTAGGTTAATGGTGAGCATTAAAACAAATCAATTAAGACTACACTGAATGAAAGTGCAAGTGAGCAGTGGAAATATTTGTCAGAAAATATAACAGTGAACAATCTGCTACAAATTCTGTATGTACAGACGAACTGACAGAAATGTATGGGGGGGGGGGTTATGTAGGGACCTGTGCTCAACTCAATCCTCCAGATGTTCTAGGTTTTAGCCATGAATCAAGCAGGGCCTTCCAAAAGCTGTCTGGGACCACACTGTTCTCGCAGCTCCAGAAAAACCTCATCATGGAAGTCGTGCTTTAGTACTAAGTGACTATTTCTATTGCCAAATGCTATAAGTGTGTATTTCCAGACGGGTAGTAAAAAAACTTTCCACTATGTCATCTCTGCGACCAATGAAGTTAGTGTCCCAGACTTTGGTAGCAGCAAGTCTTCCTGTCTCACGAGAATGCAGCACACACTCTTTGCAGGTTCCATTCCAATCATATAACAAATGTGACTGCCTTTTTGATGCAGCATCAGAGAGACCAGAGACACATTTGTAGTCAAGTTCAATGGCTTATAACCTGCATACGTCTACACGCCAGCATTATTTTATTTTTTTGAGATGGAGTCTCGCTCTGTCACCAGGCTGGAGTGCAGTGGCACGATCTCAGCTCACTGCAACCTCTGCCTCCAGGGTTCAAGTGATTCTCCTGCCTCATCTCCCAAGTAAATGGGACTACAGGCAAGCGCCACCATGCCCAGCTAATTTTTGTATTTTAGTAGAGACAGGGTTTCACCATGTTGACCAGAATGGTCTCGGTCTCTTGACCTCATGATCCACCCACTTCAGCCTCCCAAAGTGCTGGGATTACAGGCATGAGCCACCGCACCCGGCCCACCAGCATTATTTTATTTATGTGCATTTCCTTTAACCTGAATTTTACTTATTTTTATTTTTCCATTTTAATCCACGGACTCCATAAAGGCAAAGGATGCAATGTAAAACAAAGTGAGACATATATAAACAAGTAACTCACCAGAGATTTATTCACTGTTGATCTTGGAAATGCACAGAGCACTCTGGAAGCATAGCTGGGGGAAAAATCAAATGGAGTGGATTAAGGGAGAACTGGTGTGGCTTGGTTCTAGATTCTCCTGCCCAAAACCCTCTACACAATAGCTGGAACAGACTAAAACAACAACAACAAAAACCTCCCTGTGACAGATAGTCATTCATGCCTCAATAAGGGGCAAGAAATTCCCTGCTGAAGATGTACCCACAAGTACATTAACTGGTAGAGACACATACAATTTATTTCTGGGTTAATGAAAACATATCTTACCTACTGATTTAGGAACAATTAATTTACCCAAAGAAACAATTTAATAATTTAAACCAAAGAAAGATACACTTGTCTTCAATGAAATTAATATTGTAAAATATACTTGGGCTGCATTAACTATTTCACTGCTAATAAAGAGATTCTACATGATTTCATATAGGTGTTTCCACTAGAACACATCTTGCTCTTACGTACCTAAGCATCATGGAAGTATGCACCTTGCAAGCCAACGTTCTTTGCCCACAATTATATTATATAGGGGTGAAAACGTACATACTGTGTATTTCTTGGGATTCACTGTTTTAGTAACGTTTCCTAATGACATGTCTCCCTGTATCTAAGACCTCATATTGTCTGCTGATAACAAATGGGGCTTTGCCATTTGACTTGCTTTGGCCGAATGGGACATTAGAAAATACGATGAAAACATAGGTTGGAAAAGTGCTTGCCCACTGGTGCTTCCCTTCTTAAACAAGGGTCAGCATGAACCACCAGACGTGTGAGTAAAGGCACCAGATGACTGAAGCTTCATTTGTGATCCAAACAACGTTAGCATAGGAAATGCCCCGGTGAACACGTGCCAAAATGTGAATCAGTAGAACCTCAATCAAATAAAACAGTTGTTTCTTTTTAAGCCAGTGAGTTTTGGTTGGTTATTTTCACAGAGAACACTGATACACCTAAGCCACCAGAACACAGTATTTTTAAGACAACCATGTGAAGGAGCTAATGTGAAATTACTTGTCAAATACGATCATTAGAACATCACAACCTCATGTAGAAGTTTTGCAAATCATAATAAATGCCAACTTCATGGAAATCAGTGAGACTGCTGGTGCCAGGAGATGATGTGAATCATAAAAAGCCACTGTTTGCATACGAGTAAACTGTGTTTTGAGGTTCTTTACATCATAAAAAAAAATCTGTTGACTTTAAAATACAAAACACACAAAAAGGATCTCTTACAAGTGAGCATTGTGCTGTATTCTACCTACATTTTAAGATATTGGTTTGGAGTAGAAGTGGGACACAGTTTTTAAATATATAAAATATGCTATTGTTTTCCTACAGAATTTATAATTTCAGATTACTGACACTAAGTGGGAAACACTTGTGTTATTTACCCTTGAGGTAACATAATTCACAAAAAGAGCTGGGGATAAAAAAAAAAAAAAGCGATGGTTAAGGAAACGTTTCTGGTTGGCTGGTTGGTTTTGAGACAGTCTCGCTACATCTCATCTTAAAAAGTTTAAGAAATGAGCCCAGGAGCAGTGGCTCACACTTGTGTAATACCAGGACTTTGGGAGGCCAAGGTGGGTGGATCATCTGAGCTCAGCAATTTAAGATCAGCATGGTGAAACCCTGTCTGTACTAAAACTACAAAATAAAAATTAGCTGGATGTGGTGGTGCATATCTGTAATCTCAGCTACTCAGGAGGCTGAGGCAGGAGAATCGCTTGAACCCAGAAGGCAGAGGTTGCAGTGAGCTGAGATTGTGCCACGGCACTCCAGCGTGGGGGACAGAGCATAGTAATAGCAATAATAGAAAAAGGCAAAAGTTTAAACGAGTAAACAGAAACATGGCAAAAGAGCGGAACCAGCCCTTCACAGAAGAAAAAAATGTGGAGGAATGGCCGATAAAATCATGAAAAGGGCCTCAGCCTAACAGGGTGAGATACCAGGTGACACTCAGCAGACTGGCAAAAATCCCACAATCAGCGCAAGTGTTGGGGAGAATGGAGAGCCACAGGAATGCTCAGCCACCACTAAGAATGACTGTGAATTACTGTTGCTGCGCTTGCTTATGAAAGGGTGTGCGTCGTGGGTTATGAGGAAAATTACATTTCTTACTGGGATGAAATTTTAAAAATTGAAAGCTACTGACCAGAAGAAACTGCACTTGTGTACAAAAGAAATGCCCAAGAACCTTCGCAGCAACACGGTCCTAGGGGCCCGCCTGGCCAAACACTCATCAGCAGGAAAACGAAGACATTTCTCATGGTCCCCTCCACCATGAGAGATGATGCAGCAATGAAAATGAATCTGGTCAGTGTGGACGGGTCTCAGGAAGAGAACGGAGGAAGAAAACAGACATGGAGCAAATGCTCAGAGCCAGTGCAGCAGAGAAGCAGCCACACAGGAGACTTCTTCACATCAAAGTTCAAAACCGCAGCCGAGGCAACAGAGCAAGACCCTGTCTCCAAAAGACAGCAGAGTGTTCAAAAACCACATGCAGTATTGTTTAGGGATGCGCACAAATGCGGGGAAAGAAACGCGCCATGAAGAAAAGTACGGGAATGATAAAGACTAAGGCAGAAAGCCACTCCCTCTGAAGGAGAAGGGAAGGGACTGGGATTCGGGAGGGGCCTCCAGGGAGCATCCAAAGTTTGGTTTCTTCAGATTCTACTCCCTAAACTTGGTGGAGGTCCCGTGTGTCCAATGTGTGAACATTCCTTATGCCTGACCCATATTATACAAGTGCTTATTTCCTATACAGTATTGAGAAGACAGTTATAAACAAGATGTGTTCAAGAGCAAGACGGCAGACGAGCATCAGGAAGGAACCTCAAGCACATCCGAGACATTCCACCCACGGAACCTCACCATGGATACCCTTGTGCTGCTCACAGGCCTGGCCTCCCCTCAAAACACAGTCAGTTGTTGGAGATCAGAAGCCACACTCATCACAGCAGAGGGGCAGGACCAGCTGGGACGGGGTCCTTCTGTGACACCCACTGCATCCCCAGCTGTGCGAAGTGACCCAGCTGCCAGGTCTCACAGAAGATGATTGTACACTGAAACTGCGTGAGGAAAATGTAAGTTCTCCGTGTGTCCATCAGCAGCAACTCTCAGAATCACCTCTGTCCTTCACCCCTTCTCCATGAAACAACTATAGAGCTTTACTTGGACCTATTTTTCTATTTATTTTTATTTTACTAACTATTGAAAAGACATATTTTCCGTGTATGTGTGATTTTGTCTCTATCAGTCAGGATAATCCTGGTTAAATTTCTACTATTATTATTGTTAACATCATTTAGTTTTTTTAAGCTTTTCAATTGCTGAGGATATTGATCAGGGTCTTTCTGTCTTGTGAGACAGAAAATAAATCCCAACTGTGAAGGAGGAAAGGGAAAGCATTGACATCGAGGCCTGAGACACTCCCAGGCTTAGCTTGCTTGGTGTACAGCTACATCTACAGTTTCAGGTGCCCTCCTGTGACTCTCTCTCTCCTTCCCAACTTTGGCTCCATGTTTAGCTCCAAGAACCTCAGACATAAGAGCATCACTGACTCCTCCCAAGGATTCCAGCTAACCTACCCTCACTCAACAACAACACTGGATTCTCTGGAATCTCCACATCTAACTAAAGCAAAAACCACTACTGGTCTCTCAGACTAAGGTAAGAACCACTCCTGTCCTGGTCCCCAGCTGCACGGTCCCCAAACTAAAGTAAGAACCGCTCCTGCCCAAGTCCCCAGCCGTGCAGCCCTCAAACTAAAGTAACAACTACTCCTGTCCAGGTATCCAAATGCGGCCATCAACCTAAGGTAAGAACCACGCCTGCACAGAACACAATCTGTGTGGATTATGTAAGACCCCTCCTGCCCAGGTCGGCAGCTGTGCAGCTCGCAAACAACACAAAGAACTGCTCCTGCCCAGATACCAAGCGGCCAGGCCCTGAAATGACAAAAACAACTGCTCCTGCACAGGGCCACAGCTCTGCGGCCCACACACTATGGTAAGAACTTCTCCTGCCCAGACCCCAAACTCCGTGGCCTCAAACAAAATTACCACCTCCGGCCCAGGTCGACAACTCTGCCACCCTCAAACAACAAAAACAACTGCTCCTGCCCAGGGCCACAGCCGTGCGACCCTCTAACAACAAAGCAACTGCTCCTGCCCAGGGCCACAGCCGTGCGACCCTCTAACAACGAAGCAACTGCTCCTGCCCAGGGCCGCAGCCGTGCGACCCTCTAACAACAAAAACAACTGCTCCTGCCCAGGGCCACAGCCGTGCGACCCTCTAACAACGAAGCAACTGCTCCTGCCCAGGGCCACAGCCGTGCGACCCTCTAACAACGAAGCAACTGCTCCTGCCCACGGACGCAGCCGTGCGACCCTCTAACAACAAAGCAACTGCTCCTGCCCAGGGCCACAGCCGTGCGACCCTCTAACAACAAAGCAACTGCTCCTGCCCACGGCCGCAGCCGTGCGACCCCCTAACAACGAAGCAACTGCTCCTGCCCAGGGCCACAGCCGTGCGACCCCCTAACAACGAAGCAACTGCTCCTGCCCACGGCCGCAGCCGTGCGACCCCCTAACAACGAAGCAACTGCTCCTGACAAGGGCCGCAGCCGTGCGACCCCCTAACAACGAAGCAACTGCTCCTGCCCAGGGCCGCAGCCGTGCGACCCCCTAACAACGAAGCAACTGCTCCTGCCCAGGGCCGCAGCCGTGCGACCCCCTAACAACGAAGCAACTGCTCCTGCCCAGGGCCGCAGCCGTGCGACCCTCTAACAACGAAGCAACTGCTCCTGCCCAGGGCCGCAGCCGTGCGACCCTCTAACAACGAAGCAACTGCTCCTGCCCAGGGCCGCAGCCGTGCGACCCTCTAACAACGAAGCAACTGCTCCTGCCCAGGGCCGCAGCCGTGCGACCCTCTAACAACGAAGCAACTGCTCCTGCCCAGGGCCGCAGCCGTGCGACCCCCTAACAACGAAGCAACTGCTCCTGCCCAGGGCCACAGCCGTGCGACCCTCTAACAACGAAGCAACTGCTCCTGCCCACGGCCACAGCCGTGCGACCCTCTAACAACGAAGCAACTGCTCCTGCCCATGGCCACAGCCGTGCGACCCTCTAACAACGAAGCAACTGCTCCTGCCCAGGGCCGCAGCCGTGCGACCCTCTAACAACGAAGCAACTGCTCCTGCCCAGGGCCGCAGCCGTGCGACCCTCTAACAACGAAGCAACTGCTCCTGCCCAGGGCCGCAGCCGTGCGACCCTCTAACAACGAAGCAACTGCTCCTGCCCAGGGCCGCAGCCGTGCGACCCTCTAACAACAAAAACAACTGCTCCTGCCCAGGGCCACAGCCGTGCGACCCTCTAACAACAAAAACAACTACTCCTGCCCAGGGCCACAGCCGTGCGACCCTCTAACAACGAAGCAACTGCTCCTGCCCAGGGCCACAGCCATGCGACCCTCTAACAACAAAGCAACTGCTCCTGCCCAGGGCCGCAGCCGTGCGACCCCCTAACAACGAAGCAACTGCTCCTGCCCAGCGCCACAGCCGTGCGACCCCCTAACAACGAAGCAACTGCTCCTGCCCACGGCCGCAGCCGTGCGACCCCCTAACAACGAAGCAACTGCTCCTGCCCAGGGCCGCAGCCGTGCGACCCCCTAACAACGAAGCAACTGCTCCTGCCCAGGGCCGCAGCCGTGCGACCCTCTAACAACGAAGCAACTGCTCCTGCCCAGGGCCGCAGCCGTGCGACCCTCTAACAACGAAGCAACTGCTCCTGCCCAGGGCCGCAGCCGTGCGACCCTCTAACAACGAAGCAACTGCTCCTGCCCAGGGCCGCAGCCGTGCGACCCTCTAACAACGAAGCAACTGCTCCTGCCCAGGGCCGCAGCCGTGCGACCCTCTAACAACGAAGCAACTGCTCCTGCCCAGGGCCGCAGCCGTGCGACCCTCTAACAACGAAGCAACTGCTCCTGCCCAGGGCCACAGCTGTGCGGCCCTCAAACTGAAATGGGGGCTGCCCCTGCCCACGGCCCTCAAACTGTAATGGGGGCTGCCCCTGCCCACGGCCCTCAAACTGTAATGGGGGCTGCCCCTGCCCACGGCCCTCAAACTGTAATGGGGGCTGCCCCTGCCCGCGGCCCTCAAACTGTAATGGGGGCTGCCCCTGCCCGCGGCCCTCAAACTGTAATGGGGGCTGCCCCTGCCCACGGCCCTCAAACTGAAATGGGGGCTGCCCCTGCCCACGGCCCTCAAACTGTAATGGGGGCTGCCCCTGCCCACGGCCCTCAAACTGTAATGGGGGCTGCCCCTGCCCGCGGCCCTCAAACTGAAATGGGGGCTGCCCCTGCCCGCGGCCCTCAAACTGTAATGGGGGCTGCCCCTGCCCGCGGCCCTCAAACTGAAATGGGGGCTGCCCCTGCCCGCGGCCCTCAAACTGAAATGGGGGCTGCCCCTGCCCGCGGCCCTCAAACTGAAATGGGGGCTGCCCCTGCCCGCGGCCCTCAAACTGAAATGGGGGCGGCCCCTGCCCGCGGCCCTCAAACTGAAATGGGGGCGGCCCCTGCCCGCGGCCCTCAAACTGAAATGGGGGCTGCCCCTGCCCGCGGCCCTCAAACTGAAATGGGGGCTGCCCCTGCCCGCGGCCCTCAAACTGAAATGGGGGCTGCCCCTGCCCGCGGCCCTCAAACTGAAATGGGGGCTGCCCCTGCCCGCGGCCCTCAAACTGAAATGGGGGCTGCCCCTGCCCGTGGCCCTCAAACTTAAATGGGGGCTGCCCCTGCCCGCGGCCCTCAAACTGAAATGGGGGCTGCCCCTGCCCGCGGCCCTCAAACTGAAATGGGGGCTGCCCCTGCCCGCGGCCCTCAAACTGAAATGGGGGCTGCCCCTGCCCGCGGCCCTCAAACTGAAATGGGGGCTGCCCCTGCCCGCGGCCCTCAAACTGAAATGGGGGCTGCCCCTGCCCGCGGCCCTCAAACTGAAATGGGGGCTGCCCCTGCCCGCGGCCCTCAAACTGAAATGGGGGCTGCCCCTGCCCGCGGCCCTCAAACTGAAATGGGGGCTGCCCCTGCCCGGGGCCACAGCAGTGTGGCCCTCAAACTGTAATGGGGGCTGCCCCTGCCCACGGCCCTCAAACTGAAATGGGGGCTGCCCCTGCCCACGGCCCTCAAACTGAAATGGGGGCTGCCCCTGCCCGCGGCCCTCAAACTGAAATGGGGGCTGCCCCTGCCCGGGGTCACAGCGGTGCGGCCCTCAAGCTGTAATGGGGGCTGCCCCTGCCCACGGCCCTCAAACTGTAATGGGGGCTGCCCCTGCCCACGGCCCTCAAACTGAAATGGGGGCTGCCCCTGCCCACGGCCCTCAAACTGAAATGGGGGCTGCCCCTGCCCGCGGCCCTCAAACTGAAATGGGGGCTGCCCCTGCCCGGGGCCACAGCGGAGCGGCCCTCAAGCTGTAATGGGGGCTGCCCCTGCCCACGGCCCTCAAACTATAATGGGGGCTGCCCCTGCCCACGGCCCTCAAACTGAAATGGGGGCTGCCCCTGCCCGCGGCCCTCAAACTGAAATGGGGGCTGCCCCTGCCCGCGGCCCTCAAACTGAAATGGGGGCTGCCCCTGCCCACGGCCCTCAAACTGAAATGGGGGCTGCCCCTGCCCGCGGCCCTCAAACTGAAATGGGGGCTGCCCCTGCCCACGGCCCTCAAACTGAAATGGGGGCTGCCCCTGCCCGGGGCCACAGCGGTGCGGCCCTCAATCTGTAATGGGGGCTGCCCCTGCCCACGGCCCTCAAACTGAAATGGGGGCTGCCCCTGCCCACGGCCCTCAAACTGAAATGGGGGCTGCCCCTGCCCGCGGCCCTCAAACTGAAATGGGGGCTGCCCCTGCCCGGGGCCACAGCGGTGCGGCCCTCAAACTGTAATGGGGGCTGCCCCTGCCCACGGCCCTCAAACTGAAATGGGGGCTGCCCCTGCCCGCGGCCCTCAAACTGAAATGGGGGCTGCCCCTGCCCGGGGCCACAGCGGTGCGGCCCTCAAACTGTAATGGGGGCTGCCCCTGCCCACGGCCCTCAAACTGAAATGGGGGCTGCCCCTGCCCACGGCCCTCAAACTGAAATGGGGGCTGCCCCTGCCCGCGGCCCTCAAACTGAAATGGGGGCTGCCCCTGCCCACGGCCCTCAAACTGAAATGGGGGCTGCCCCTGCCCGCGGCCCTCAAACTGAAATGGGGGCTGCCCCTGCCCGGGGCCACAGCGGTGCGGCCCTCAAGCTGTAATGGGGGCTGCCCCTGCCCACGGCCCTCAAACTATAATGGGGGCTGCCCCTGCCCACGGCCCTCAAACTGAAATGGGGGCTGCCCCTGCCCGCGGCCCTCAAACTGAAATGGGGGCTGCCCCTGCCCGCGGCCCTCAAACTGAAATGGGGGCTGCCCCTGCCCACGGCCCTCAAACTGAAATGGGGGCTGCCCCTGCCCGGGGCCACAGCGGTGCGGCCCTCAAACTGTAATGGGGGCTGCCCCTGCCCACGGCCCTCAAACTGAAATGGGGGCTGCCCCTGCCCACGGCCCTCAAACTGAAATGGGGGCTGCCCCTGCCCGCGGCCCTCAAACTGAAATGGGGGCTGCCCCTGCCCGGGGCCACAGCGGTGCGGCCCTCAAACTGTAATGGGGGCTGCCCCTGCCCACGGCCCTCAAACTGAAATGGGGGCTGCCCCTGCCCGCGGCCCTCAAACTGAAATGGGGGCTGCCCCTGCCCGGGGCCACAGCGGTGCGGCCCTCAAACTGTAATGGGGGCTGCCCCTGCCCACGGCCCTCAAACTGAATTGGGGGCTGCCCCTGCCCACGGCCCTCAAACTGAAATGGGGGCTGCCCCTGCCCGCGGCCCTCAAACTGTAATGGGGGCTGCCCCTGCCCACGGCCCTCAAACTGAAACGGGGGCTGCCCCTGCCCACGGCCCTCAAACTGAAATGGGGGCTGCCCCTGCCCGCGGCCCTCAAACTGAAATGGGGGCTGCCCCTGCCCGCGGCCCTCAAACTGAAATGGGGGCTACCCATGCCCAGGGCCACAGCGGTGCGGCCCTCAAACTGAAACGGGGGCTGCCCCTTCCCAGGGCCACAGCAGAGCGGCCCTCAAACTGAAATGGGGGCTGCCCCTGCCCACGGCCCTCAAACTGAAATGGGGGCTGCCCCTGCCCGCGGCCCTCAAACTGAAATGGGGGCTGCCCCTGCCCGCGGCCCTCAAACTGAAATGGGGGCTACCCATGCCCAGGGCCACAGCGGTGCGGCCCTCAAACTGAAACGGGGGCTGCCCCTTCCCAGGGCCACAGCAGAGCGGCCCTCAAACTGAAACGGGGGCTGCCTCTGCCCCGGGCCACAGCTGTGCGGCCCTCAAACTAACGTAAGAACTGCTCCTGCCCAGATACCAAGATGCTCGGCCCTCACACAACAAAAAAACTGCTCCTGCCCAGATCCCCAGCTACGCGGCCCTCAAACAAAAGTAAGAACTGCTCCTGCAGTTCCTGTACTCTGGCAGGTATTGGAAAGGGTCGAAGACATCATATCCCCTCCCCAGATTCTCAAGCTAAATCCGCACTTTGTTCAGCTCACAGTCTTTGCATATTTATATATGAATATTTGGTATATGTTATTTTGTGTGGAGAGGTATAAACAATGTATTTAAACTTAACATTTCTAGTTATCACGTGGCGTACTGTTAAATACATCCATACTGTTTCAGCTACTTTAATGCCGTGAGACAAATGAGCTATTAAAACACGAGTGAAAGTGTCTGTGACCCCGCAGCACCTGTGGGTCCCCAGTCACCGCCCCCCCCGCCCGTCCTGATGGCACTGCTCAGTGTCACTCCTTTCTCAGCACCGCGATCTCTCCCCAGAAACGAGCCCGGATCTGTAAGACGAGCTGCACTCAGCTGTCATGACACGCAGCCAACGTCGGGCAGAAGGGACACCATTTTACAATAGGCTGCGTAGACCGTGACAGGGAAGTAAGGCCCGTGACAGGGAAGTAAGGCCCATGGCAGGGCTCCCTCCTCAGCACTTGTGGCTGCTGACAGGAAGCATTTTCCTCCTTACCTCGCCTGGTGACTGACTGTCCTGAACCACGGCCTCTCCCGGGTGGCGGGTCCTGAGGAGAAGGAGGCTCCTTCCTCAGGGTCGAAGCCCCAGGGCACGAGTGAGGAATCCACTGCGGTTCCCGCGGGCGCTCCTGGTTCGGCAGGAGCTCGGCGCCCCCTGGTGGAAGCCCTGGGGAATTTCGGAAAATCAGGGTTTAGATTATCTCAGGCTGTGATTTTCGAAATTTCAACTGAAATCGAGCCCACCATCCCGTGCCTTGACGGAACAGATGGAGGGGTTTTTTTGTTTTTTGTTTTTGTTTTTAAACAGAGTCTTGCTCTGGTGCCCAGGCTGAGTGCAGTGGCATGATCTCAGCTCACTGCAACCTCCACCTCCCAGGTTTAAGTGATCCTTCTGCCTCAGCCCCCTAAGTAGCTGGGATTACAGGCACATGCAACCATTTCCTGCTAATTTTTGTATTTTTAGTAGAGATGGGGTTTCGCCATGTTGGCCAGGCTGGTCTCAAAACTCCTGATCTTAGGTGATCCACCCACCTTGGCCTCCCAAAGTGCTGGGATTACAGGTGTGAACCACCATGCCTGGCCAGAACAGAGATTTTTTTTTTTTTTTTTTTTTTGAGACGGAGTTTCGCTCTTGTTACCCAGGCTGGAGTGCAATGGCGCGATCTCGGCTCACCGCAACCTCCGCCTCCTGGGTTCAGGCAATTCTCCTGCCTCAGCCTCCCGAGTAGCTGGGATTACAGGCACGCGCCACTATGCCCAGCTAATTTTTTGTATTTTGAGTAGAGACGGGGTTTCACCATGTTGACCAGGATGGTCTCGATCTCTTGACCTCGTGATCCACCTGCCTCGGCCTCCCAAAGTGCTGGGATTACAGGCTTGAGCCACCGTGCCCGGCCAGAACAGAGATTTTAAAAACTAAAAAAGATGTCCGGTAGGCGAAAGTCAGTTTCATTCCTTCATATCAGCAATAACGAATGGAAATAATTGGAACTGGAAATATTAAAATGCCATTTACGATAGCACCCCTAAAGTTGAACCCCTTAAGTATGAATGTAACAAAATGTACGCAAATATGCATTCAGAAAACCATGAATCACAGTTGAGAGAAACCAAAAGAAATATAAATAAGTGAAGAGATGTTCCTTAACCCCTACCCTAACCCCCAACCCTAACCCTAACCCCCAACCCTAACCCCTAACCCCAACCCTAACCCTAACCCTACTCTGATTACCCTTATCTCTAAAGCTAACCTTGTGGTAACCCTCAACCATAATTTCTAACTTTACTTTTACCCACTCTAATTCTAACCTTAATCTAAACCTACTCAAACCTTTACTGTAACCCTAATCCTAAACCTCACCGCCCTTTCACCCTAACTCTTCCCTGTAATCCTGACCTCTCAGTCTAACCCTGGTTACTCACCTGATCTCTCTAATGTCTTACTATGCAGCTCCCAACCACCGACCTGAATCTCCTACTTGAAGCCCTTATGCCATCATCTTCAACTGGTAAACTCTGAACCCTTCAACTCGTATCTCTTGATTTTAAAATATCCTGACACACTAACTCTGTAAATACCAACTGCAGTCTATACACAGTCTCATCCTGATCTATCCTACTCAGTGCCATGCCACTTCAAGGACTGATCTATAACCTCAGAAATATAGACTTAATAATCTTTAACAAAACAATAGCATATTAAAAGCCACAGCATTTTGAAGGCATCAGACACCACGAACATGATTTTTTATCCCAGTAAATCCACGGTGGTCCCACACACTAATGCCCTTCATGTAACACACAGTATTGTCAGAATGAATGGAAAACACCCCAGAATTTTCTCAGCTGTTGCAGAAAGGGCTTTCAGTAAAGCTGGAATTACAGCCATATGCCACCATGCCCAGCTAAATTTGTATTTTTAGTAGAGACAGGTTTTCACCATGGTGGCCAGGCTAGTCTCCAACTCCTGACCTCAGGTGATCTGTCTGCCTCGGCCTCTAAAGGTGCTGGGATTACAGGTGTGAGCCACCGTTCCTGGCCAAAAAATCCATTTTATACATATACACTAGCAATGAATAATCTGAAAACAAAATTATAAAAATTTCACTTTAAATAATACCAATGGCAATAATATGCTTAGGAATAAATGTAATCAAAGGGTAAGACTTAAAAGGGGGAAATTATAAGACACTGCTTAAGGAAATTAAACAAAGCCCAAATAAATGTAAGAACATGTCATGTTCATGGATTTGAAGACCATATTCGTTAAGTTTGCCAAATTACACAAAGCAATTTACAGATTCAATGTTATTCCTACGAAAATCCCAAAGGCCTTGGGACAGAAATGGAAAAGCTGATCCTAATGTTTATACGGAATTTCAAGGAATCCTGAAAAGCCAAACCAATCCTGAAAAATAACTCCAAATCTGGAGGTTAGCCAGGCGCGGTGGTGGGCACCTGTAACCCCAGGTACTTGGGAGGCTGAGGCAAAAGAATTGCCTGAACACAGGAGGCAGAGGTTGCAGTGAGCCGAGATGACGCCATTGCACTCTAGCCTCAATGACAGAGAGAGACGCTGTCTTAAAAAAAAAAAACACACACCGAAAATATACAGATAGCAAATAATTACACAAAAGGATGTTCAACATCATGTCTCATTAGGAGACTGCAAATTAAAGTAATGCTGAGATGCCACTGCACACCCAGTAGAACTGTGAGACTCTAAGAAAAGCTCAACAACAACAATTGGAGGTTGAAGAACAACAGGGGCTTCATTCACTGTTAGCAGAATGCAGTAATTGTGCAGCCACTCTGGGAGATAGTTTGGCAGTTTTTCCCAAAGATAAACAAGTCTTACCTACAATCCAACAAATGCATCCCTAAAATGTATATATTTAGACAGATGCTTTGAAAAATTACTTTCAAACAAAAACTAGCATAATCAACTTGAAGTACAACAATGCAATGGAGTACCATTCAGCGACAAAAAGGAACGAACTTTCAACCCCTGAAAATAAATGAATGAATCTTGCTAAGTGAAGGGTGGCAGCATGAAGACGCTGTACATTATATGACTCCATTCATGAGACAGTCTGGAAAAGGCACAACGACAGAGATGACGATCAGATGAGTGACTGGGGTGGGGATTTGAAGTATTCGGTACTTTAGTGGTAGATATCCGACACTATGTATATATTTAAACCCACAGGATGTTAAAGCACAAAGAACGAATCACAATCTACACAAATTCTATTATTTAGGTTACGAAGTATCTAAGGACAAAATACAGACGGCAACTAAGAATCTAATTGGATTACCAATGTATGTTGCAAATGGTGGGCCAAAGGTACTGACCTAAGTCATTTTGGAAATGAGTAGAATCCACAGACTAAAAGCAAAATGTACTATACACAAACAGTGGACTCTATTGTATAAAGTTATGTCCCACAGGGATAATAGTTAATTTTGAAACCACTGTATCTGTAAAAAGAAAAATAACCATGATTTTCCTCCATACTCTCAACACTTCACTTCTGACAGCAAACTGGGGTGGGTGATGTTTCCCACACCAACCAATTTTCCAGTTCTCTGGACAACAATTGGGTGTCCTATAATTCAATTATGACAATTACTGAAGATTGTACAGACCCTACAGGTTAAGGGCGTAGTAACACCGACTGTCCCCATCCTCAGATGCCAATCAAAAGTAGGGAATCCCCAGTTTACCCAAACTTCTATGACTTGGCTAGAAACAATGCACTCCTACACCCCCTCCTCAGGTTTGATAATTTGCTATGATGGCTTATGGAACTCAGGGAAACACTCACTTATGTTTACTAGTTACTATGGTCTCAATGTGTGTATACCCTCCAAATTCCTATGGTGAAACATAATCCCCAAAGGGATGGTAATCAGAGGTAACTGAGGGGTGACTGCATCATGAGGGTGCTGCCCTCATGAATGAAACCAGTGCCCTTATAAAATAATCTAGGAGCCTTCCCCCCCCAATCCTGCCATGTCAGGACATGGCTAGAAGGCACTAGCTATGAAAGATGAGCCCTCACTAGACATCAAATCTGTCAGAGTTGATCTGAGACTTTCCAGATTCCACATTTTAGGAATTTTTATGAAAGCTTCATCATGCAGACATGATCAACTATTTACTCAATCTCCAGTCCCTTCACACCTTCAAAGGATTGTATGCGAAGCTAAAAGTTACAAGCTTCTTATCAGGGCTTGTCTTTCCAGTGACTATCCCCAATCCTGAAACCATCCAGGGACCCACAGAGGGCCCTTACAGAAGACATTCCTATCACTCAGGAGATTCCAAGGAATTTAGGAACTCCACGTCAGGAACCAGGGCCAAAGACCAAATGTGAGAACACAAGATGTTCCTAGCACCACTATTGTTCAGGAAATTATAAAAGTTTTAGGAGCTCTGTACTATGAACTGGAGACAGAGACCAAATATATTTCTCGTTAAACCCCAACCTGGAATCTGGATCAAGAATGAATTCCTTGTTCCCAATGGAACAAGGGATGAAATAAATGGCAGACAGTGAAAGCCAGGTTCCCCACTGTTAGAGTGAGAAGTTACAGATAAGAAACGTGGGAAGCCTGGAATGATCTCTGTGATAATGGATCAGAATACATATATAAAATGTAGATATAAACTCACATTTAACTTAATATACACACACACACACACACACACACACACACAGATGGTTCCATGTAGAAACCTGTATAATTAAGTGGGTACATACAAGTTAGAATACACACATATATTTGTTTGCACTGTCAGCAGTGAGGGTCATGATGCAATAACCACATTTAGTGACCAGATGTAAGTTTTTAATATCACTCTCTAACAAAGGAAATTGGGGTCTTTGAAAAACTGGTTGAAACTAGGAGTGGGACAGAAAATATATGAGCCAGGGTACTTTTGAAGTAACAGAAATTGTAAATAAATAAATAAATACATGCAATTATGTCAAAGGAGACAGTGGAAAGAGCTCCCAATGGCCACAGGGTATAAACAAACAGCAACAAAATCTGCAGAACTGGATAACAAGCAAAACATTAAAGTAACTGAGCGTCCAGACTGGTATCTATGTATGATTAAATTGATACATAAATGGCCTGAATAGAAATCTCTTATACATGGTGACCTCCTCCAAAAGCACACATAAAAGTTCTGCTTCATGTCTGAAGAAAATAAAATGTTTCTTTTTTCAATGTCAGGGAGGAATATTTGGCCCTAACACTAACTTGTGTACAGCGTCTACTGTAGAGCTCAGTTATATGTCTCAGCCACAATAACATGGGGCTGAGAAATGCAGTCCATGTGTCCAAGAGAAAAAAACCATGAATTTTGTAGAAAACATAGCCAGTCTCTGACTATGTTCTACAAAAGCCAATGCCATTAAAATTAGAAGAAAAGCCACAGACTGGGAGAAAATATTTGCAAAAGACACATCTCATAAAGAGACAGTTTTACAAAACCTTCCAAAAACTCTTAAAACTCTATAGTAAGAAAACCACCTAACAAAACAGACCAAAGACCGTAACAGATACCTCACCAATGATGAGAAACGTACAGGAAATAAACATATAAAAGGATACATTATACTGTATAACATTAGGGCAATATATTAAAACAAGATACCGCTACAAACCTAGTAGAATGGCCAAAATCTGGAGTGCTGACAACAACTGCCATTGAGAATGCGGAGAGACAGGAACTCTCCTTCACCGACAGTGGAAATGCAGAACAGTGTCGTCACTCTGGAAAACAATTTGGTTGTTCTTACAAAAGTAAACATGTTCTCACTATACGATACAGCAACTGCACTACTTGGTATTCACCCAAAGGAGGTGAAAATTAATGATAGCATAAAAACCTGCAAACAGGTATTTATAGCAACTTTATTCAAAATAATTAAAATCTGGAAGCAACCAAAATGGCCTTCAGTAAGTGAACAGAAAAACTATGGTACACACAATGAACTATATTTCAGCAGTAAAAAGCAATGGGCTATCTTGTCCTCAAAAGACAAGGATACCTTCAATGCCTATTACTAAGTAGAAGCTGGTCTGAAAAGGCTACTGTGTAACCGCAACTATTTAACATTCTGCAAAATGCTGGAGATGGTTTGCAGGGTTAAGGGAATAAGTAACAAACAGGAAGAGCAGGGATGACTTTTACGACAAGGGAAGTATTCTATGAGGTACTATCAGGCTGGATACATGTCCTTATACATTTGCTCAGACTCATAGCATGTAAAACCACAAGAGTAAGCCCTAATGTCAATTATGGCCTTCGGACAACTATGATGTCTCAGTGTAGGCTCCTCATTTTAATAAATGTGCCACTATGGTGGGGGAGGTACTGAAATGGGTGAAGGCTACACATACATGCAGATCAGGGTATACGGGAAATCTATGTCCTTCTTAATTCTGCTGTGAAATTAAAACTGCCTTAACAAATAAAGTACATTTATTAAAAAAAAAAAAAAAATCTAAAAATGTTTTTAGTAACAAAAATTAAATCAATATTAAAAAACACATCCCCATTTGTAATAACTCTCAATAATAAATGCATAAAGAAAATGTGGTCTATACACGTAACGAAGCATTACTCAGCCTTAAAAAAGGAGAACATCTTGCCATTTGCAACAACATGCACATACCTGGAAGATAACTGTGCTAGGTGAAGAAACGAGCGAGACCGAAACAAAGTAGTACATAATCCCATTTGCAATAGTCTGGATGTATGTATTCCCCTGAAATTCATCGTTGAAATCTAATCACCAAGATGATGACATTAGAAAGTGAGGCCTCAGGGGAGTGATGAGGTGAGGGCTCTTCCCTCTTGAATGAATTAAGGCCCTCTTGAATGGACTGGGAGTGCCTTCATTCTCTGCCACTCTTTTGCCTTCCACCATGTAAGGATGCAGGAAGAAGTCTCTCCTCAGGCACCAGATGACAGTGCCTTGATCTTGGACTTCCCAGCCTTCAGAACTGTTAAGAATAAATTTCTGTTATTAATTACCAAGTCTGAAGTATTTTGTTGCTCCAGCACAAATGAAGCCATGCTTCCTGTAGAGCCTGTGCAACTCCACTTAAATAAAAATATAAAACAGTTAAACTTATAAAAACATAGAGCTGAATGGTGGTTACCAAGGTCTGAAGGGGAAGGGTAAGTGGGGAGGTATTGGTTACAGGATATAAGTTTCAGTTATACAATGAGTAAATTCTAAATATCGAGTCCACAGACCCATGCATGTAGTTAATACTATATTGTACACTTAAAAATTCGTTAGGAGGATGGTATGCTTTGGATTTGTGTACTTGCCCACATCTCATGTCAAATTGTAAGACTCAAGGTTGGAGAAGGGACCTGGTGGGAAGTGACTGGATCATGGGGGCAGACTTGCCCCTGCTGTTCTCGTGATAGTAAGTTCTCAGGAGATCTGGTTGTTTAAAAGTGTACAGCACCTGCCCCTTCACCACCCACTTCCTCCTGCTGCAGACACATAGGGCATGGCTGCTTCCCCTTCATCTTACACCATGATTTTAAGTTTCCCGGGGCATCCCCAGCCATGCTTCCTACAGCCTATGGAACTATGAGCCAATTAAACCTCTTTTCTTTATAAATTACCCAGTCTCGGGTAGTTGTTTATATCAATGGGAGAATGGACCAATACAGAGAATGTAACTAATGTCAAATGGTTGTATCCCAAAAGGGGCAGGGGAGAGGGAGGGAGAAACCTGTGGAGGCAAAGGTTGTTTATCGCATTGTTTCTACTGATGGTTCCATGGGTGAATACTTGTCTCTAAAGCTAAACATATTTTGCATGTGGGAGGAATGTAAATAATTTGTGGCCAGGGGAAAAACCGTGGTTTATTAAAGACTGCTACAGATTCCTACTATTCCTCTTATTGAGAGGTAGAATCTAATTACTCTTTTATCTAATACCATACGCACAGGAAGAGAGAAGGATGTAATTTTTATTTCGGATTTGTTAAGCTTGAGGTGCCTTTTGGATAGCTACAAAGAAGCATTCAATGGAGAGTTGAACCTGTGGCCTACAGCAGTGACCCCCAACCTTTTTGGCACCAGATTTTGTGGAAGACAATTTTTCCATAGACCAGGGTGTGAGGGGGGATGGTTTTGGGATGAAACTGTTCATCAGGCATTAGATTCTCATAAGGAGCAGGCAACCTAGATCCCTCACATGCATAGTTCACAATAGGGTTCGTGCTTCTATGAGAATCTAATGCTGCCATTCATCTGACAGGAGGCAGAGCTCAGGCAGTAATGCTTGCTCATCTGCCACTCACCTCCTGCTATGCAGTACAGTTCCTAACAGGCCACGGACTGGTACCAGTCCATGGCCTGGGGGTTGGAGACCCCTGGTCTGAAGGCCGGAGAAGTCCAAGCTGGAGAGGAACACAACTGCTACACAACAGAGAGCAGAACTGTTAAAAAAAAAAAAAAACGGAACTGCACAGTGGGATAGATGGGAACTGGATGGAACACACGGATAAGCTATGTAAAAGAGAAGTAGAAGAATTCAGGGAAAAAAGACAAGCACCATCAGTGAGGTCACGATAGAAACTAACACAGAAGAATTTCCAGGAGAAGATCATGAACAGTAATGTGAAATGCAGGAGTCCCCCCTTATCCATGAGGGATCCATTCCAAGTCCCTTAGCAGATGCCTGAAACTATGTATAGCACCAAACCTTATATATACTATGTTTTTTCCTACATATACATACCCTTGACACTTTAATTTAAAATTAGGCACAGTATGATATTAACAACAATAATACAATGGAACAACTATAATAATATACTATGGCCGGGTGCGATGGCTCACGCCTGTAATCCCAGCACTTTGGGAGGCCGAGGCGGGTGGATCACGAGGTCAAGAGATCGAGACCATCCTGGTCAACATGGTGAAACCCCGTCTCTACTAAAAATACAAAAATTAGCTGGGCATGGTGGCGCACGCCTTTAGTCCCAGCTACTCGGGAGGCTGAGGCAGGAGAATTGCTTGAACCCAGGAGGCGGAGGTTGCAGTGAACCGAGATCGAGCCACTGCACTCCAGCCTGGGTAACAAGAGCGAAACTCTGTCTCAAAAAAAAAATATATATATATATACTATATTAAAAGTTATGCGAATGTGGCCTCTCAAAATATCTTACTCTACCATATTCAACATATTCAAAATTTGCAAAATATCAAATATCAAAATATTCAAGATATTCAAAATATCTTACTGTATTTTCTGTCTGCAGTTGACTACAGGTAACTGAAACCACAGAAAGCAAAACTGTGAATAAGGGGGATTACTGTACCCCACAAGATTCAAGTAAGGCAGAATAGAGAATAGCCATTGGATTTGCGTATAATTTAGGTTAATGGTGAGCATTAAAACAAATCAATTAAGACTACACTGAATGAAAGTGCAAGTGAGCAGTGGAAATATTTGTCAGAAAATATAACAGTGAACAATCTGCTACAAATTCTGTATGTACAGACGAACTGACAGAAATGTATGGGGGGGGGGGTTATGTAGGGACCTGTGCTCAACTCAATCCTCCAGATGTTCTAGGTTTTAGCCATGAATCAAGCAGGGCCTTCCAAAAGCTGTCTGGGACCACACTGTTCTCGCAGCTCCAGAAAAACCTCATCATGGAAGTCGTGCTTTAGTACTAAGTGACTATTTCTATTGCCAAATGCTATAAGTGTGTATTTCCAGACGGGTAGTAAAAAAACTTTCCACTATGTCATCTCTGCGACCAATGAAGTTAGTGTCCCAGACTTTGGTAGCAGCAAGTCTTCCTGTCTCACGAGAATGCAGCACACACTCTTTGCAGGTTCCATTCCAATCATATAACAAATGTGACTGCCTTTTTGATGCAGCATCAGAGAGACCAGAGACACATTTGTAGTCAAGTTCAATGGCTTATAACCTGCATACGTCTACACGCCAGCATTATTTTATTTTTTTGAGATGGAGTCTCGCTCTGTCACCAGGCTGGAGTGCAGTGGCACGATCTCAGCTCACTGCAACCTCTGCCTCCAGGGTTCAAGTGATTCTCCTGCCTCATCTCCCAAGTAAATGGGACTACAGGCAAGCGCCACCATGCCCAGCTAATTTTTGTATTTTAGTAGAGACAGGGTTTCACCATGTTGACCAGAATGGTCTCGGTCTCTTGACCTCATGATCCACCCACTTCAGCCTCCCAAAGTGCTGGGATTACAGGCATGAGCCACCGCACCCGGCCCACCAGCATTATTTTATTTATGTGCATTTCCTTTAACCTGAATTTTACTTATTTTTATTTTTCCATTTTAATCCACGGACTCCATAAAGGCAAAGGATGCAATGTAAAACAAAGTGAGACATATATAAACAAGTAACTCACCAGAGATTTATTCACTGTTGATCTTGGAAATGCACAGAGCACTCTGGAAGCATAGCTGGGGGAAAAATCAAATGGAGTGGATTAAGGGAGAACTGGTGTGGCTTGGTTCTAGATTCTCCTGCCCAAAACCCTCTACACAATAGCTGGAACAGACTAAAACAACAACAACAAAAACCTCCCTGTGACAGATAGTCATTCATGCCTCAATAAGGGGCAAGAAATTCCCTGCTGAAGATGTACCCACAAGTACATTAACTGGTAGAGACACATACAATTTATTTCTGGGTTAATGAAAACATATCTTACCTACTGATTTAGGAACAATTAATTTACCCAAAGAAACAATTTAATAATTTAAACCAAAGAAAGATACACTTGTCTTCAATGAAATTAATATTGTAAAATATACTTGGGCTGCATTAACTATTTCACTGCTAATAAAGAGATTCTACATGATTTCATATAGGTGTTTCCACTAGAACACATCTTGCTCTTACGTACCTAAGCATCATGGAAGTATGCACCTTGCAAGCCAACGTTCTTTGCCCACAATTATATTATATAGGGGTGAAAACGTACATACTGTGTATTTCTTGGGATTCACTGTTTTAGTAACGTTTCCTAATGACATGTCTCCCTGTATCTAAGACCTCATATTGTCTGCTGATAACAAATGGGGCTTTGCCATTTGACTTGCTTTGGCCGAATGGGACATTAGAAAATACGATGAAAACATAGGTTGGAAAAGTGCTTGCCCACTGGTGCTTCCCTTCTTAAACAAGGGTCAGCATGAACCACCAGACGTGTGAGTAAAGGCACCAGATGACTGAAGCTTCATTTGTGATCCAAACAACGTTAGCATAGGAAATGCCCCGGTGAACACGTGCCAAAATGTGAATCAGTAGAACCTCAATCAAATAAAACAGTTGTTTCTTTTTAAGCCAGTGAGTTTTGGTTGGTTATTTTCACAGAGAACACTGATACACCTAAGCCACCAGAACACAGTATTTTTAAGACAACCATGTGAAGGAGCTAATGTGAAATTACTTGTCAAATACGATCATTAGAACATCACAACCTCATGTAGAAGTTTTGCAAATCATAATAAATGCCAACTTCATGGAAATCAGTGAGACTGCTGGTGCCAGGAGATGATGTGAATCATAAAAAGCCACTGTTTGCATACGAGTAAACTGTGTTTTGAGGTTCTTTACATCATAAAAAAAAATCTGTTGACTTTAAAATACAAAACACACAAAAAGGATCTCTTACAAGTGAGCATTGTGCTGTATTCTACCTACATTTTAAGATATTGGTTTGGAGTAGAAGTGGGACACAGTTTTTAAATATATAAAATATGCTATTGTTTTCCTACAGAATTTATAATTTCAGATTACTGACACTAAGTGGGAAACACTTGTGTTATTTACCCTTGAGGTAACATAATTCACAAAAAGAGCTGGGGATAAAAAAAAAAAAAAGCGATGGTTAAGGAAACGTTTCTGGTTGGCTGGTTGGTTTTGAGACAGTCTCGCTACATCTCATCTTAAAAAGTTTAAGAAATGAGCCCAGGAGCAGTGGCTCACACTTGTGTAATACCAGGACTTTGGGAGGCCAAGGTGGGTGGATCATCTGAGCTCAGCAATTTAAGATCAGCATGGTGAAACCCTGTCTGTACTAAAACTACAAAATAAAAATTAGCTGGATGTGGTGGTGCATATCTGTAATCTCAGCTACTCAGGAGGCTGAGGCAGGAGAATCGCTTGAACCCAGAAGGCAGAGGTTGCAGTGAGCTGAGATTGTGCCACGGCACTCCAGCGTGGGGGACAGAGCATAGTAATAGCAATAATAGAAAAAGGCAAAAGTTTAAACGAGTAAACAGAAACATGGCAAAAGAGCGGAACCAGCCCTTCACAGAAGAAAAAAATGTGGAGGAATGGCCGATAAAATCATGAAAAGGGCCTCAGCCTAACAGGGTGAGATACCAGGTGACACTCAGCAGACTGGCAAAAATCCCACAATCAGCGCAAGTGTTGGGGAGAATGGAGAGCCACAGGAATGCTCAGCCACCACTAAGAATGACTGTGAATTACTGTTGCTGCGCTTGCTTATGAAAGGGTGTGCGTCGTGGGTTATGAGGAAAATTACATTTCTTACTGGGATGAAATTTTAAAAATTGAAAGCTACTGACCAGAAGAAACTGCACTTGTGTACAAAAGAAATGCCCAAGAACCTTCGCAGCAACACGGTCCTAGGGGCCCGCCTGGCCAAACACTCATCAGCAGGAAAACGAAGACATTTCTCATGGTCCCCTCCACCATGAGAGATGATGCAGCAATGAAAATGAATCTGGTCAGTGTGGACGGGTCTCAGGAAGAGAACGGAGGAAGAAAACAGACATGGAGCAAATGCTCAGAGCCAGTGCAGCAGAGAAGCAGCCACACAGGAGACTTCTTCACATCAAAGTTCAAAACCGCAGCCGAGGCAACAGAGCAAGACCCTGTCTCCAAAAGACAGCAGAGTGTTCAAAAACCACATGCAGTATTGTTTAGGGATGCGCACAAATGCGGGGAAAGAAACGCGCCATGAAGAAAAGTACGGGAATGATAAAGACTAAGGCAGAAAGCCACTCCCTCTGAAGGAGAAGGGAAGGGACTGGGATTCGGGAGGGGCCTCCAGGGAGCATCCAAAGTTTGGTTTCTTCAGATTCTACTCCCTAAACTTGGTGGAGGTCCCGTGTGTCCAATGTGTGAACATTCCTTATGCCTGACCCATATTATACAAGTGCTTATTTCCTATACAGTATTGAGAAGACAGTTATAAACAAGATGTGTTCAAGAGCAAGACGGCAGACGAGCATCAGGAAGGAACCTCAAGCACATCCGAGACATTCCACCCACGGAACCTCACCATGGATACCCTTGTGCTGCTCACAGGCCTGGCCTCCCCTCAAAACACAGTCAGTTGTTGGAGATCAGAAGCCACACTCATCACAGCAGAGGGGCAGGACCAGCTGGGACGGGGTCCTTCTGTGACACCCACTGCATCCCCAGCTGTGCGAAGTGACCCAGCTGCCAGGTCTCACAGAAGATGATTGTACACTGAAACTGCGTGAGGAAAATGTAAGTTCTCCGTGTGTCCATCAGCAGCAACTCTCAGAATCACCTCTGTCCTTCACCCCTTCTCCATGAAACAACTATAGAGCTTTACTTGGACCTATTTTTCTATTTATTTTTATTTTACTAACTATTGAAAAGACATATTTTCCGTGTATGTGTGATTTTGTCTCTATCAGTCAGGATAATCCTGGTTAAATTTCTACTATTATTATTGTTAACATCATTTAGTTTTTTTAAGCTTTTCAATTGCTGAGGATATTGATCAGGGTCTTTCTGTCTTGTGAGACAGAAAATAAATCCCAACTGTGAAGGAGGAAAGGGAAAGCATTGACATCGAGGCCTGAGACACTCCCAGGCTTAGCTTGCTTGGTGTACAGCTACATCTACAGTTTCAGGTGCCCTCCTGTGACTCTCTCTCTCCTTCCCAACTTTGGCTCCATGTTTAGCTCCAAGAACCTCAGACATAAGAGCATCACTGACTCCTCCCAAGGATTCCAGCTAACCTACCCTCACTCAACAACAACACTGGATTCTCTGGAATCTCCACATCTAACTAAAGCAAAAACCACTACTGGTCTCTCAGACTAAGGTAAGAACCACTCCTGTCCTGGTCCCCAGCTGCACGGTCCCCAAACTAAAGTAAGAACCGCTCCTGCCCAAGTCCCCAGCCGTGCAGCCCTCAAACTAAAGTAACAACTACTCCTGTCCAGGTATCCAAATGCGGCCATCAACCTAAGGTAAGAACCACGCCTGCACAGAACACAATCTGTGTGGATTATGTAAGACCCCTCCTGCCCAGGTCGGCAGCTGTGCAGCTCGCAAACAACACAAACAACTGCTCCTGCCCAGATACCAAGCGGCCAGGCCCTGAAATGACAAAAACAACTGCTCCTGCACAGGGCCACAGCTCTGCGGCCCACACACTATGGTAAGAACTTCTCCTGCCCAGACCCCAAACTCCGTGGCCTCAAACAAAATTACCACCTCCGGCCCAGGTCGACAACTCTGCCACCCTCAAACAACAAAAACAACTGCTCCTGCCCAGGGCCACAGCCGTGCGACCCTCTAACAACAAAGCAACTGCTCCTGCCCAGGGCCACAGCCGTGCGACCCTCTAACAACGAAGCAACTGCTCCTGCCCAGGGCCGCAGCCGTGCGACCCTCTAACAACAAAAACAACTGCTCCTGCCCAGGGCCACAGCCGTGCGACCCTCTAACAACGAAGCAACTGCTCCTGCCCAGGGCCACAGCCGTGCGACCCTCTAACAACGAAGCAACTGCTCCTGCCCACGGACGCAGCCGTGCGACCCTCTAACAACAAAGCAACTGCTCCTGCCCAGGGCCACAGCCGTGCGACCCTCTAACAACAAAGCAACTGCTCCTGCCCACGGCCGCAGCCGTGCGACCCCCTAACAACGAAGCAACTGCTCCTGCCCAGGGCCACAGCCGTGCGACCCCCTAACAACGAAGCAACTGCTCCTGCCCACGGCCGCAGCCGTGCGACCCCCTAACAACGAAGCAACTGCTCCTGACAAGGGCCGCAGCCGTGCGACCCCCTAACAACGAAGCAACTGCTCCTGCCCAGGGCCGCAGCCGTGCGACCCCCTAACAACGAAGCAACTGCTCCTGCCCAGGGCCGCAGCCGTGCGACCCCCTAACAACGAAGCAACTGCTCCTGCCCAGGGCCGCAGCCGTGCGACCCTCTAACAACGAAGCAACTGCTCCTGCCCAGGGCCGCAGCCGTGCGACCCTCTAACAACGAAGCAACTGCTCCTGCCCAGGGCCGCAGCCGTGCGACCCTCTAACAACGAAGCAACTGCTCCTGCCCAGGGCCGCAGCCGTGCGACCCTCTAACAACGAAGCAACTGCTCCTGCCCAGGGCCACAGCCGTGCGACCCCCTAACAACGAAGCAACTGCTCCTGCCCAGGGCCACAGCCGTGCGACCCTCTAACAACGAAGCAACTGCTCCTGCCCAGGGCCACAGCCGTGCGACCCTCTAACAACGAAGCAACTGCTCCTGCCCAGGGCCACAGCCGTGCGACCCTCTAACAACGAAGCAACTGCTCCTGCCCAGGGCCGCAGCCGTGCGACCCTCTAACAACGAAGCAACTGCTCCTGCCCAGGGCCGCAGCCGTGCGACCCTCTAACAACGAAGCAACTGCTCCTGCCCAGGGCCGCAGCCGTGCGACCCTCTAACAACGAAGCAACTGCTCCTGCCCAGGGCCGCAGCCGTGCGACCCTCTAACAACAAAAACAACTACTCCTGCCCAGGGCCACAGCCGTGCGACCCTCTAACAACGAAGCAACTGCTCCTGCCCAGGGCCACAGCCATGCGACCCTCTAACAACAAAGCAACTGCTCCTGCCCAGGGCCGCAGCCGTGCGACCCCCTAACAACGAAGCAACTGCTCCTGCCCAGCGCCACAGCCGTGCGACCCCCTAACAACGAAGCAACTGCTCCTGCCCACGGCCGCAGCCGTGCGACCCCCTAACAACGAAGCAACTGCTCCTGCCCAGGGCCGCAGCCGTGCGACCCCCTAACAACGAAGCAACTGCTCCTGCCCAGGGCCGCAGCCGTGCGACCCTCTAACAACGAAGCAACTGCTCCTGCCCAGGGCCGCAGCCGTGCGACCCTCTAACAACGAAGCAACTGCTCCTGCCCAGGGCCGCAGCCGTGCGACCCTCTAACAACGAAGCAACTGCTCCTGCCCAGGGCCGCAGCCGTGCGACCCTCTAACAACGAAGCAACTGCTCCTGCCCAGGGCCACAGCTGTGCGGCCCTCAAACTGAAATGGGGGCTGCCCCTGCCCACGGCCCTCAAACTGAAATGGGGGCTGCCCCTGCCCACGGCCCTCAAACTGTAATGGGGGCTGCCCCTGCCCACGGCCCTCAAACTGTAATGGGGGCTGCCCCTGCCCGCGGCCCTCAAACTGAAATGGGGGCTGCCCCTGCCCGCGGCCCTCAAACTGTAATGGGGGCTGCCCCTGCCCGCGGCCCTCAAACTGAAATGGGGGCTGCCCCTGCCCGCGGCCCTCAAACTGAAATGGGGGCTGCCCCTGCCCGCGGCCCTCAAACTGAAATGGGGGCTGCCCCTGCCCGCGGCCCTCAAACTGAAATGGGGGCGGCCCCTGCCCGCGGCCCTCAAACTGAAATGGGGGCGGCCCCTGCCCGCGGCCCTCAAACTGAAATGGGGGCTGCCCCTGCCCGCGGCCCTCAAACTGAAATGGGGGCTGCCCCTGCCCGCGGCCCTCAAACTGAAATGGGGGCTGCCCCTGCCCGCGGCCCTCAAACTGAAATGGGGGCTGCCCCTGCCCGCGGCCCTCAAACTGAAATGGGGGCTGCCCCTGCCCGCGGCCCTCAAACTTAAATGGGGGCTGCCCCTGCCCGCGGCCCTCAAACTGAAATGGGGGCTGCCCCTGCCCGCGGCCCTCAAACTGAAATGGGGGCTGCCCCTGCCCGCGGCCCTCAAACTGAAATGGGGGCTGCCCCTGCCCGCGGCCCTCAAACTGAAATGGGGGCTGCCCCTGCCCGCGGCCCTCAAACTGAAATGGGGGCTGCCCCTGCCCGCGGCCCTCAAACTGAAATGGGGGCTGCCCCTGCCCGCGGCCCTCAAACTGAAATGGGGGCTGCCCCTGCCCGCGGCCCTCAAACTGAAATGGGGGCTGCCCCTGCCCGGGGCCACAGCAGTGTGGCCCTCAAACTGTAATGGGGGCTGCCCCTGCCCACGGCCCTCAAACTGAAATGGGGGCTGCCCCTGCCCACGGCCCTCAAACTGAAATGGGGGCTGCCCCTGCCCGCGGCCCTCAAACTGAAATGGGGGCTGCCCCTGCCCGGGGTCACAGCGGTGCGGCCCTCAAGCTGTAATGGGGGCTGCCCCTGCCCACGGCCCTCAAACTGTAATGGGGGCTGCCCCTGCCCACGGCCCTCAAACTGAAATGGGGGCTGCCCCTGCCCACGGCCCTCAAACTGAAATGGGGGCTGCCCCTGCCCGCGGCCCTCAAACTGAAATGGGGGCTGCCCCTGCCCGGGGCCACAGCGGAGCGGCCCTCAAGCTGTAATGGGGGCTGCCCCTGCCCACGGCCCTCAAACTATAATGGGGGCTGCCCCTGCCCACGGCCCTCAAACTGAAATGGGGGCTGCCCCTGCCCGCGGCCCTCAAACTGAAATGGGGGCTGCCCCTGCCCGCGGCCCTCAAACTGAAATGGGGGCTGCCCCTGCCCACGGCCCTCAAACTGAAATGGGGGCTGCCCCTGCCCGCGGCCCTCAAACTGAAATGGGGGCTGCCCCTGCCCACGGCCCTCAAACTGAAATGGGGGCTGCCCCTGCCCGGGGCCACAGCGGTGCGGCCCTCAATCTGTAATGGGGGCTGCCCCTGCCCACGGCCCTCAAACTGAAATGGGGGCTGCCCCTGCCCACGGCCCTCAAACTGAAATGGGGGCTGCCCCTGCCCGCGGCCCTCAAACTGAAATGGGGGCTGCCCCTGCCCGGGGCCACAGCGGTGCGGCCCTCAAACTGTAATGGGGGCTGCCCCTGCCCACGGCCCTCAAACTGAAATGGGGGCTGCCCCTGCCCGCGGCCCTCAAACTGAAATGGGGGCTGCCCCTGCCCGGGGCCACAGCGGTGCGGCCCTCAAACTGTAATGGGGGCTGCCCCTGCCCACGGCCCTCAAACTGAAATGGGGGCTGCCCCTGCCCACGGCCCTCAAACTGAAATGGGGGCTGCCCCTGCCCGCGGCCCTCAAACTGAAATGGGGGCTGCCCCTGCCCACGGCCCTCAAACTGAAATGGGGGCTGCCCCTGCCCGCGGCCCTCAAACTGAAATGGGGGCTGCCCCTGCCCGGGGCCACAGCGGTGCGGCCCTCAAGCTGTAATGGGGGCTGCCCCTGCCCACGGCCCTCAAACTATAATGGGGGCTGCCCCTGCCCACGGCCCTCAAACTGAAATGGGGGCTGCCCCTGCCCGCGGCCCTCAAACTGAAATGGGGGCTGCCCCTGCCCGCGGCCCTCAAACTGAAATGGGGGCTGCCCCTGCCCACGGCCCTCAAACTGAAATGGGGGCTGCCCCTGCCCGGGGCCACAGCGGTGCGGCCCTCAAACTGTAATGGGGGCTGCCCCTGCCCACGGCCCTCAAACTGAAATGGGGGCTGCCCCTGCCCACGGCCCTCAAACTGAAATGGGGGCTGCCCCTGCCCGCGGCCCTCAAACTGAAATGGGGGCTGCCCCTGCCCGGGGCCACAGCGGTGCGGCCCTCAAACTGTAATGGGGGCTGCCCCTGCCCACGGCCCTCAAACTGAAATGGGGGCTGCCCCTGCCCGCGGCCCTCAAACTGAAATGGGGGCTGCCCCTGCCCGGGGCCACAGCGGTGCGGCCCTCAAACTGTAATGGGGGCTGCCCCTGCCCACGGCCCTCAAACTGAAATGGGGGCTGCCCCTGCCCACGGCCCTCAAACTGAAATGGGGGCTGCCCCTGCCCGCGGCCCTCAAACTGTAATGGGGGCTGCCCCTGCCCACGGCCCTCAAACTGAAACGGGGGCTGCCCCTGCCCACGGCCCTCAAACTGAAATGGGGGCTGCCCCTGCCCGCGGCCCTCAAACTGAAATGGGGGCTGCCCCTGCCCGCGGCCCTCAAACTGAAATGGGGGCTGCCCCTGCCCACGGCCCTCAAACTGAAATGGGGGCTGCCCCTGCCCGCGGCCCTCAAACTGAAATGGGGGCTGCCCCTGCCCACGGCCCTCAAACTATAATGGGGGCTGCCCCTGCCCACGGCCCTCAAACTGAAATGGGGGCTGCCCCTGCCCGCGGCCCTCAAACTGAAATGGGGGCTGCCCCTGCCCGCGGCCCTCAAACTGAAATGGGGGCTGCCCCTGCCCACGGCCCTCAAACTGAAATGGGGGCTGCCCCTGCCCGGGGCCACAGCGGTGCGGCCCTCAAACTGTAATGGGGGCTGCCCCTGCCCACGGCCCTCAAACTGAAATGGGGGCTGCCCCTGCCCACGGCCCTCAAACTGAAATGGGGGCTGCCCCTGCCCGCGGCCCTCAAACTGAAATGGGGGCTGCCCCTGCCCGGGGCCACAGCGGTGCGGCCCTCAAACTGTAATGGGGGCTGCCCCTGCCCACGGCCCTCAAACTGAAATGGGGGCTGCCCCTGCCCGCGGCCCTCAAACTGAAATGGGGGCTGCCCCTGCCCGGGGCCACAGCGGTGCGGCCCTCAAACTGTAATGGGGGCTGCCCCTGCCCACGGCCCTCAAACTGAATTGGGGGCTGCCCCTGCCCACGGCCCTCAAACTGAAATGGGGGCTGCCCCTGCCCGCGGCCCTCAAACTGTAATGGGGGCTGCCCCTGCCCACGGCCCTCAAACTGAAACGGGGGCTGCCCCTGCCCACGGCCCTCAAACTGAAATGGGGGCTGCCCCTGCCCGCGGCCCTCAAACTGAAATGGGGGCTGCCCCTGCCCGCGGCCCTCAAACTGAAATGGGGGCTACCCATGCCCAGGGCCACAGCGGTGCGGCCCTCAAACTGAAACGGGGGCTGCCCCTTCCCAGGGCCACAGCAGAGCGGCCCTCAAACTGAAATGGGGGCTGCCCCTGCCCACGGCCCTCAAACTGAAATGGGGGCTGCCCCTGCCCGCGGCCCTCAAACTGAAATGGGGGCTGCCCCTGCCCGCGGCCCTCAAACTGAAATGGGGGCTACCCATGCCCAGGGCCACAGCGGTGCGGCCCTCAAACTGAAACGGGGGCTGCCCCTTCCCAGGGCCACAGCAGAGCGGCCCTCAAACTGAAACGGGGGCTGCCTCTGCCCCGGGCCACAGCTGTGCGGCCCTCAAACTAACGTAAGAACTGCTCCTGCCCAGATACCAAGATGCTCGGCCCTCACACAACAAAAAAACTGCTCCTGCCCAGATCCCCAGCTACGCGGCCCTCAAACAAAAGTAAGAACTGCTCCTGCAGTTCCTGTACTCTGGCAGGTATTGGAAAGGGTCGAAGACATCATATCCCCTCCCCAGATTCTCAAGCTAAATCCGCACTTTGTTCAGCTCACAGTCTTTGCATATTTATATATGAATATTTGGTATATGTTATTTTGTGTGGAGAGGTATAAACAATGTATTTAAACTTAACATTTCTAGTTATCACGTGGCGTACTGTTAAATACATCCATACTGTTTCAGCTACTTTAATGCCGTGAGACAAATGAGCTATTAAAACACGAGTGAAAGTGTCTGTGACCCCGCAGCACCTGTGGGTCCCCAGTCACCGCCCCCCCCGCCCGTCCTGATGGCACTGCTCAGTGTCACTCCTTTCTCAGCACCGCGATCTCTCCCCAGAAACGAGCCCGGATCTGTAAGACGAGCTGCACTCAGCTGTCATGACACGCAGCCAACGTCGGGCAGAAGGGACACCATTTTACAATAGGCTGCGTAGACCGTGACAGGGAAGTAAGGCCCGTGACAGGGAAGTAAGGCCCATGGCAGGGCTCCCTCCTCAGCACTTGTGGCTGCTGACAGGAAGCATTTTCCTCCTTACCTCGCCTGGTGACTGACTGTCCTGAACCACGGCCTCTCCCGGGTGGCGGGTCCTGAGGAGAAGGAGGCTCCTTCCTCAGGGTCGAAGCCCCAGGGCACGAGTGAGGAATCCACTGCGGTTCCCGCGGGCGCTCCTGGTTCGGCAGGAGCTCGGCGCCCCCTGGTGGAAGCCCTGGGGAATTTCGGAAAATCAGGGTTTAGATTATCTCAGGCTGTGATTTTCGAAATTTCAACTGAAATCGAGCCCACCATCCCGTGCCTTGACGGAACAGATGGAGGGGTTTTTTTGTTTTTTGTTTTTGTTTTTAAACAGAGTCTTGCTCTGGTGCCCAGGCTGAGTGCAGTGGCATGATCTCAGCTCACTGCAACCTCCACCTCCCAGGTTTAAGTGATCCTTCTGCCTCAGCCCCCTAAGTAGCTGGGATTACAGGCACATGCAACCATTTCCTGCTAATTTTTGTATTTTTAGTAGAGATGGGGTTTCGCCATGTTGGCCAGGCTGGTCTCAAAACTCCTGATCTTAGGTGATCCACCCACCTTGGCCTCCCAAAGTGCTGGGATTACAGGTGTGAACCACCATGCCTGGCCAGAACAGAGATTTTTTTTTTTTTTTTTTTTTTGAGACGGAGTTTCGCTCTTGTTACCCAGGCTGGAGTGCAATGGCGCGATCTCGGCTCACCGCAACCTCCGCCTCCTGGGTTCAGGCAATTCTCCTGCCTCAGCCTCCCGAGTAGCTGGGATTACAGGCACGCGCCACTATGCCCAGCTAATTTTTTGTATTTTGAGTAGAGACGGGGTTTCACCATGTTGACCAGGATGGTCTCGATCTCTTGACCTCGTGATCCACCTGCCTCGGCCTCCCAAAGTGCTGGGATTACAGGCTTGAGCCACCGTGCCCGGCCAGAACAGAGATTTTAAAAACTAAAAAAGATGTCCGGTAGGCGAAAGTCAGTTTCATTCCTTCATATCAGCAATAACGAATGGAAATAATTGGAACTGGAAATATTAAAATGCCATTTACGATAGCACCCCTAAAGTTGAACCCCTTAAGTATGAATGTAACAAAATGTACGCAAATATGCATTCAGAAAACCATGAATCACAGTTGAGAGAAACCAAAAGAAATATAAATAAGTGAAGAGATGTTCCTTAACCCCTACCCTAACCCCCAACCCTAACCCTAACCCCCAACCCTAACCCCTAACCCCAACCCTAACCCTAACCCTACTCTGATTACCCTTATCTCTAAAGCTAACCTTGTGGTAACCCTCAACCATAATTTCTAACTTTACTTTTACCCACTCTAATTCTAACCTTAATCTAAACCTACTCAAACCTTTACTGTAACCCTAATCCTAAACCTCACCGCCCTTTCACCCTAACTCTTCCCTGTAATCCTGACCTCTCAGTCTAACCCTGGTTACTCACCTGATCTCTCTAATGTCTTACTATGCAGCTCCCAACCACCGACCTGAATCTCCTACTTGAAGCCCTTATGCCATCATCTTCAACTGGTAAACTCTGAACCCTTCAACTCGTATCTCTTGATTTTAAAATATCCTGACACACTAACTCTGTAAATACCAACTGCAGTCTATACACAGTCTCATCCTGATCTATCCTACTCAGTGCCATGCCACTTCAAGGACTGATCTATAACCTCAGAAATATAGACTTAATAATCTTTAACAAAACAATAGCATATTAAAAGCCACAGCATTTTGAAGGCATCAGACACCACGAACATGATTTTTTATCCCAGTAAATCCACGGTGGTCCCACACACTAATGCCCTTCATGTAACACACAGTATTGTCAGAATGAATGGAAAACACCCCAGAATTTTCTCAGCTGTTGCAGAAAGGGCTTTCAGTAAAGCTGGAATTACAGCCATATGCCACCATGCCCAGCTAAATTTGTATTTTTAGTAGAGACAGGTTTTCACCATGGTGGCCAGGCTAGTCTCCAACTCCTGACCTCAGGTGATCTGTCTGCCTCGGCCTCTAAAGGTGCTGGGATTACAGGTGTGAGCCACCGTTCCTGGCCAAAAAATCCATTTTATACATATACACTAGCAATGAATAATCTGAAAACAAAATTATAAAAATTTCACTTTAAATAATACCAATGGCAATAATATGCTTAGGAATAAATGTAATCAAAGGGTAAGACTTAAAAGGGGGAAATTATAAGACACTGCTTAAGGAAATTAAACAAAGCCCAAATAAATGTAAGAACATGTCATGTTCATGGATTTGAAGACCATATTCGTTAAGTTTGCCAAATTACACAAAGCAATTTACAGATTCAATGTTATTCCTACGAAAATCCCAAAGGCCTTGGGACAGAAATGGAAAAGCTGATCCTAATGTTTATACGGAATTTCAAGGAATCCTGAAAAGCCAAACCAATCCTGAAAAATAACTCCAAATCTGGAGGTTAGCCAGGCGCGGTGGTGGGCACCTGTAACCCCAGGTACTTGGGAGGCTGAGGCAAAAGAATTGCCTGAACACAGGAGGCAGAGGTTGCAGTGAGCCGAGATGACGCCATTGCACTCTAGCCTCAATGACAGAGAGAGACGCTGTCTTAAAAAAAAAAAACACACACCGAAAATATACAGATAGCAAATAATTACACAAAAGGATGTTCAACATCATGTCTCATTAGGAGACTGCAAATTAAAGTAATGCTGAGATGCCACTGCACACCCAGTAGAACTGTGAGACTCTAAGAAAAGCTCAACAACAACAATTGGAGGTTGAAGAACAACAGGGGCTTCATTCACTGTTAGCAGAATGCAGTAATTGTGCAGCCACTCTGGGAGATAGTTTGGCAGTTTTTCCCAAAGATAAACAAGTCTTACCTACAATCCAACAAATGCATCCCTAAAATGTATATATTTAGACAGATGCTTTGAAAAATTACTTTCAAACAAAAACTAGCATAATCAACTTGAAGTACAACAATGCAATGGAGTACCATTCAGCGACAAAAAGGAACGAACTTTCAACCCCTGAAAATAAATGAATGAATCTTGCTAAGTGAAGGGTGGCAGCATGAAGACGCTGTACATTATATGACTCCATTCATGAGACAGTCTGGAAAAGGCACAACGACAGAGATGACGATCAGATGAGTGACTGGGGTGGGGATTTGAAGTATTCGGTACTTTAGTGGTAGATATCCGACACTATGTATATATTTAAACCCACAGGATGTTAAAGCACAAAGAACGAATCACAATCTACACAAATTCTATTATTTAGGTTACGAAGTATCTAAGGACAAAATACAGACGGCAACTAAGAATCTAATTGGATTACCAATGTATGTTGCAAATGGTGGGCCAAAGGTACTGACCTAAGTCATTTTGGAAATGAGTAGAATCCACAGACTAAAAGCAAAATGTACTATACACAAACAGTGGACTCTATTGTATAAAGTTATGTCCCACAGGGATAATAGTTAATTTTGAAACCACTGTATCTGTAAAAAGAAAAATAACCATGATTTTCCTCCATACTCTCAACACTTCACTTCTGACAGCAAACTGGGGTGGGTGATGTTTCCCACACCAACCAATTTTCCAGTTCTCTGGACAACAATTGGGTGTCCTATAATTCAATTATGACAATTACTGAAGATTGTACAGACCCTACAGGTTAAGGGCGTAGTAACACCGACTGTCCCCATCCTCAGATGCCAATCAAAAGTAGGGAATCCCCAGTTTACCCAAACTTCTATGACTTGGCTAGAAACAATGCACTCCTACACCCCCTCCTCAGGTTTGATAATTTGCTATGATGGCTTATGGAACTCAGGGAAACACTCACTTATGTTTACTAGTTACTATGGTCTCAATGTGTGTATACCCTCCAAATTCCTATGGTGAAACATAATCCCCAAAGGGATGGTAATCAGAGGTAACTGAGGGGTGACTGCATCATGAGGGTGCTGCCCTCATGAATGAAACCAGTGCCCTTATAAAATAATCTAGGAGCCTTCCCCCCCCAATCCTGCCATGTCAGGACATGGCTAGAAGGCACTAGCTATGAAAGATGAGCCCTCACTAGACATCAAATCTGTCAGAGTTGATCTGAGACTTTCCAGATTCCACATTTTAGGAATTTTTATGAAAGCTTCATCATGCAGACATGATCAACTATTTACTCAATCTCCAGTCCCTTCACACCTTCAAAGGATTGTATGCGAAGCTAAAAGTTACAAGCTTCTTATCAGGGCTTGTCTTTCCAGTGACTATCCCCAATCCTGAAACCATCCAGGGACCCACAGAGGGCCCTTACAGAAGACATTCCTATCACTCAGGAGATTCCAAGGAATTTAGGAACTCCACGTCAGGAACCAGGGCCAAAGACCAAATGTGAGAACACAAGATGTTCCTAGCACCACTATTGTTCAGGAAATTATAAAAGTTTTAGGAGCTCTGTACTATGAACTGGAGACAGAGACCAAATATATTTCTCGTTAAACCCCAACCTGGAATCTGGATCAAGAATGAATTCCTTGTTCCCAATGGAACAAGGGATGAAATAAATGGCACACAGTGAAAGCCAGGTTCCCCACTGTTAGAGTGAGAAGTTACAGATAAGAAACGTGGGAAGCCTGGAATGATCTCTGTGATAATGGATCAGAATACATATATAAAATGTAGATATAAACTCACATTTAACTTAATATACACACACACACACACACACACACACACACACACACACACACACACACAGATGGTTCCATGTAGAAACCTGTATAATTAAGTGGGTACATACAAGTTAGAATACACACATATATTTGTTTGCACCGTCAGCAGTGAGGGTCATGATGCAATAACCACATTTAGTGACCAGATGTAAGTTTTTAATATCACTCTCTAACAAAGGAAATTGGGGTCTTTGAAAAACTGGTTGAAACTAGGAGTGGGACAGAAAATATATGAGCCAGGGTACTTTTGAAGTAACAGAAATTGTAAATAAATAAATAAATACATGCAATTATGTCAAAGGAGACAGTGGAAAGAGCTCCCAATGGCCACAGGGTATAAACAAACAGCAACAAAATCTGCAGAACTGGATAACAAGCTAAACATTAAAGTAACTGAGCGTCCAGACTGGTATCTATGTATGATTAAATTGATACATAAATGGCCTGAATAGAAATCTCTTATACATGGTGACCTCCTCCAAAAGCACACATAAAAGTTCTGCTTCATGTCTGAAGAAAATAAAATGTTTCTTTTTTCAATGTCAGGGAGGAATATTTGGCCCTAACACTAACTTGTGTACAGCGTCTACTGTAGAGCTCAGTTATATGTCTCAGCCACAATAACATGGGGCTGAGAAATGCAGTCCATGTGTCCAAGAGAAAAAAACCATGAATTTTGTAGAAAACATAGCCAGTCTCTGACTATGTTCTACAAAAGCCAATGCCATTAAAATTAGAAGAAAAGCCACAGACTGGGAGAAAATATTTGCAAAAGACACATCTGATAAAGAGACAGTTTTACGAAACCTTCCAAAAACTCTTAAAACTCTATAGTAAGAAAACCACCTAATAAAACAGACCAAAGACCGTAACAGATACCTCACCAATGATGAGAAACGTACAGGAAATAAACATATAAAAGGATACATTATACTGTATAACATTAGGGCAATATATTAAAACAAGATACCGCTACAAACCTAGTAGAATGGCCAAAATCTGGAGTGCTGACAACAACTGCCATTGAGAATGCGGAGAGACAGGAACTCTCCTTCACCGACAGTGGAAATGCAGAACAGTGTCGTCACTCTGGAAAACAATTTGGTTGTTCTTACAAAAGTAAACATGTTCTCACTATACGATACAGCAACTGCACTACTTGGTATTCACCCAAAGGAGGTGAAAATTAATGATAGCATAAAAACCTGCAAACAGGTATTTATAGCAACTTTATTCAAAATAATTAAAATCTGGAAGCAACCAAAATGGCCTTCAGTAAGTGAACAGAAAAACTATGGTACACACAATGAACTATATTTCAGCAGTAAAAAGCAATGGGCTATCTTGTCCTCAAAAGACAAGGATACCTTCAATGCCTATTACTAAGTAGAAGCTGGTCTGAAAAGGCTACTGTGTAACCGCAACTATTTAACATTCTGCAAAATGCTGGAGATGGTTTGCAGGGTTAAGGGAATAAGTAACAAACAGGAAGAGCAGGGATGACTTTTACGACAAGGGAAGTATTCTATGAGGTACTATCAGGCTGGATACATGTCCTTATACATTTGCTCAGACTCATAGCATGTAAAACCACAAGAGTAAGCCCTAATGTCAATTATGGCCTTCGGACAACTATGATGTCTCAGTGTAGGCTCCTCATTTTAATAAATGTGCCACTATGGTGGGGGAGGTACTGAAATGGGTGAAGGCTACACATACATGCAGATCAGGGTATACGGGAAATCTATGTCCTTCTTAATTCTGCTGTGAAATTAAAACTGCCTTAACAAATAAAGTACATTTATTAAAAAAAAAAAAAAAATCTAAAAATGTTTTTAGTAACAAAAATTAAATCAATATTAAAAAACACATCCCCATTTGTAATAACTCTCAATAATAAATGCATAAAGAAAATGTGGTCTATACACGTAACGAAGCATTACTCAGCCTTAAAAAAGGAGAACATCTTGCCATTTGCAACAACATGCACATACCTGGAAGATAACTGTGCTAAGTGAAGAAACGAGCGAGACCGAAACAAAGTAGTACATAATCCCATTTGCAATAGTCTGGATGTATGTATTCCCCTGAAATTCATCGTTGAAATCTAATCACCAAGATGATGACATTAGAAAGTGAGGCCTCAGGGGAGTGATGAGGTGAGGGCTCTTCCCTCTTGAATGAATTAGGGCCCTCTTGAATGGACTGGGAGTGCCTTCATTCTCTGCCACTCTTTTGCCTTCCACCATGTAAGGATGCAGGAAGAAGTCTCTCCTCAGGCACCAGATGACAGTGCCTTGATCTTGGACTTCCCAGCCTTCAGAACTGTTAAGAATAAATTTCTGTTATTAATTACCAAGTCTGAAGTATTTTGTTGCTCCAGCACAAATGAAGCCATGCTTCCTGTAGAGCCTGTGCAACTCCACTTAAATAAAAATATAAAACAGTTAAACTTATAAAAACATAGAGCTGAATGGTGGTTACCAAGGTCTGAAGGGGAAGGGTAAGTGGGGAGGTATTGGTTACAGGATATAAGTTTCAGTTATACAATGAGTAAATTCTAAATATCGAGTCCACAGACCCATGCATGTAGTTAATACTATATTGTACACTTAAAAATTCGTTAGGAGGATGGTATGCTTTGGATTTGTGTACTTGCCCACATCTCATGTCAAATTGTAAGACTCAAGGTTGGAGAAGGGACCTGGTGGGAAGTGACTGGATCATGGGGGCAGACTTGCCCCTGCTGTTCTCGTGATAGTAAGTTCTCAGGAGATCTGGTTGTTTAAAAGTGTACAGCACCTGCCCCTTCACCACCCACTTCCTCCTGCTGCAGACACATAGGGCATGGCTGCTTCCCCTTCATCTTACACCATGATTTTAAGTTTCCCGGGGCATCCCCAGCCATGCTTCCTACAGCCTATGGAACTATGAGCCAATTAAACCTCTTTTCTTTATAAATTACCCAGTCTCGGGTAGTTGTTTATATCAATGGGAGAATGGACCAATACAGAGAATGTAACTAATGTCAAATGGTTGTATCCCAAAAGGGGCAGGGGAGAGGGAGGGAGAAACCTGTGGAGGCAAAGGTTGTTTATCGCATTGTTTCTACTGATGGTTCCATGGGTGAATACTTGTCTCTAAAGCTAAACATATTTTGCATGTGGGAGGAATGTAAATAATTTGTGGCCAGGGGAAAAACCGTGGTTTATTAAAGACTGCTACAGATTCCTACTATTCCTCTTATTGAGAGGTAGAATCTAATTACTCTTTTATCTAATACCATACGCACAGGAAGAGAGAAGGATGTAATTTTTATTTCGGATTTGTTAAGCTTGAGGTGCCTTTTGGATAGCTACAAAGAAGCATTCAATGGAGAGTTGAACCTGTGGCCTACAGCAGTGACCCCCAACCTTTTTGGCACCAGATTTTGTGGAAGACAATTTTTCCATAGACCAGGGTGTGAGGGGGGATGGTTTTGGGATGAAACTGTTCATCAGGCATTAGATTCTCATAAGGAGCAGGCAACCTAGATCCCTCACATGCATAGTTCACAATAGGGTTCGTGCTTCTATGAGAATCTAATGCTGCCATTCATCTGACAGGAGGCAGAGCTCAGGCAGTAATGCTTGCTCATCTGCCACTCACCTCCTGCTATGCAGTACAGTTCCTAACAGGCCACGGACTGGTACCAGTCCATGGCCTGGGGGTTGGAGACCCCTGGTCTGAAGGCCGGAGAAGTCCAAGCTGGAGAGGAACACAACTGCTACACAACAGAGAGCAGAACTGTTAAAAAAAAAAAAAAAACGGAACTGCACAGTGGGATAGATGGGAACTGGATGGAACACACGGATAAGCTATGTAAAAGAGAAGTAGAAGAATTCAGGGAAAAAAGACAAGCACCATCAGTGAGGTCACGATAGAAACTAACACAGAAGAATTTCCAGGAGAAGATCATGAACAGTAATGTGAAATGCAGGAGTCCCCCCTTATCCATGAGGGATCCATTCCAAGTCCCTTAGCAGATGCCTGAAACTATGTATAGCACCAAACCTTATATATACTATGTTTTTTCCTACATATACATACCCTTGACACTTTAATTTAAAATTAGGCACAGTATGATATTAACAACAATAATACAATGGAACAACTATAATAATATACTATGGCCGGGTGCGATGGCTCACGCCTGTAATCCCAGCACTTTGGGAGGCCGAGGCGGGTGGATCACGAGGTCAAGAGATCGAGACCATCCTGGTCAACATGGTGAAACCCCGTCTCTACTAAAAATACAAAAATTAGCTGGGCATGGTGGCGCACGCCTTTAGTCCCAGCTACTCGGGAGGCTGAGGCAGGAGAATTGCTTGAACCCAGGAGGCGGAGGTTGCAGTGAACCGAGATCGAGCCACTGCACTCCAGCCTGGGTAACAAGAGCGAAACTCTGTCTCAAAAAAAAAATATATATATATATACTATATTAAAAGTTATGCGAATGTGGCCTCTCAAAATATCTTACTCTACCATATTCAACATATTCAAAATTTGCAAAATATCAAATATCAAAATATTCAAGATATTCAAAATATCTTACTGTATTTTCTGTCTGCAGTTGACTACAGGTAACTGAAACCACAGAAAGCAAAACTGTGAATAAGGGGGATTACTGTACCCCACAAGATTCAAGTAAGGCAGAATAGAGAATAGCCATTGGATTTGCGTATAATTTAGGTTAATGGTGAGCATTAAAACAAATCAATTAAGACTACACTGAATGAAAGTGCAAGTGAGCAGTGGAAATATTTGTCAGAAAATATAACAGTGAACAATCTGCTACAAATTCTGTATGTACAGACGAACTGACAGAAATGTATGGGGGGGGGGGTTATGTAGGGACCTGTGCTCAACTCAATCCTCCAGATGTTCTAGGTTTTAGCCATGAATCAAGCAGGGCCTTCCAAAAGCTGTCTGGGACCACACTGTTCTCGCAGCTCCAGAAAAACCTCATCATGGAAGTCGTGCTTTAGTACTAAGTGACTATTTCTATTGCCAAATGCTATAAGTGTGTATTTCCAGACGGGTAGTAAAAAAACTTTCCACTATGTCATCTCTGCGACCAATGAAGTTAGTGTCCCAGACTTTGGTAGCAGCAAGTCTTCCTGTCTCACGAGAATGCAGCACACACTCTTTGCAGGTTCCATTCCAATCATATAACAAATGTGACTGCCTTTTTGATGCAGCATCAGAGAGACCAGAGACACATTTGTAGTCAAGTTCAATGGCTTATAACCTGCATACGTCTACACGCCAGCATTATTTTATTTTTTTGAGATGGAGTCTCGCTCTGTCACCAGGCTGGAGTGCAGTGGCACGATCTCAGCTCACTGCAACCTCTGCCTCCAGGGTTCAAGTGATTCTCCTGCCTCATCTCCCAAGTAAATGGGACTACAGGCAAGCGCCACCATGCCCAGCTAATTTTTGTATTTTAGTAGAGACAGGGTTTCACCATGTTGACCAGAATGGTCTCGGTCTCTTGACCTCATGATCCACCCACTTCAGCCTCCCAAAGTGCTGGGATTACAGGCATGAGCCACCGCACCCGGCCCACCAGCATTATTTTATTTATGTGCATTTCCTTTAACCTGAATTTTACTTATTTTTATTTTTCCATTTTAATCCACGGACTCCATAAAGGCAAAGGATGCAATGTAAAACAAAGTGAGACATATATAAACAAGTAACTCACCAGAGATTTATTCACTGTTGATCTTGGAAATGCACAGAGCACTCTGGAAGCATAGCTGGGGGAAAAATCAAATGGAGTGGATTAAGGGAGAACTGGTGTGGCTTGGTTCTAGATTCTCCTGCCCAAAACCCTCTACACAATAGCTGGAACAGACTAAAACAACAACAACAAAAACCTCCCTGTGACAGATAGTCATTCATGCCTCAATAAGGGGCAAGAAATTCCCTGCTGAAGATGTACCCACAAGTACATTAACTGGTAGAGACACATACAATTTATTTCTGGGTTAATGAAAACATATCTTACCTACTGATTTAGGAACAATTAATTTACCCAAAGAAACAATTTAATAATTTAAACCAAAGAAAGATACACTTGTCTTCAATGAAATTAATATTGTAAAATATACTTGGGCTGCATTAACTATTTCACTGCTAATAAAGAGATTCTACATGATTTCATATAGGTGTTTCCACTAGAACACATCTTGCTCTTACGTACCTAAGCATCATGGAAGTATGCACCTTGCAAGCCAACGTTCTTTGCCCACAATTATATTATATAGGGGTGAAAACGTACATACTGTGTATTTCTTGGGATTCACTGTTTTAGTAACGTTTCCTAATGACATGTCTCCCTGTATCTAAGACCTCATATTGTCTGCTGATAACAAATGGGGCTTTGCCATTTGACTTGCTTTGGCCGAATGGGACATTAGAAAATACGATGAAAACATAGGTTGGAAAAGTGCTTGCCCACTGGTGCTTCCCTTCTTAAACAAGGGTCAGCATGAACCACCAGACGTGTGAGTAAAGGCACCAGATGACTGAAGCTTCATTTGTGATCCAAACAACGTTAGCATAGGAAATGCCCCGGTGAACACGTGCCAAAATGTGAATCAGTAGAACCTCAATCAAATAAAACAGTTGTTTCTTTTTAAGCCAGTGAGTTTTGGTTGGTTATTTTCACAGAGAACACTGATACACCTAAGCCACCAGAACACAGTATTTTTAAGACAACCATGTGAAGGAGCTAATGTGAAATTACTTGTCAAATACGATCATTAGAACATCACAACCTCATGTAGAAGTTTTGCAAATCATAATAAATGCCAACTTCATGGAAATCAGTGAGACTGCTGGTGCCAGGAGATGATGTGAATCATAAAAAGCCACTGTTTGCATACGAGTAAACTGTGTTTTGAGGTTCTTTACATCATAAAAAAAAATCTGTTGACTTTAAAATACAAAACACACAAAAAGGATCTCTTACAAGTGAGCATTGTGCTGTATTCTACCTACATTTTAAGATATTGGTTTGGAGTAGAAGTGGGACACAGTTTTTAAATATATAAAATATGCTATTGTTTTCCTACAGAATTTATAATTTCAGATTACTGACACTAAGTGGGAAACACTTGTGTTATTTACCCTTGAGGTAACATAATTCACAAAAAGAGCTGGGGATAAAAAAAAAAAAAAGCGATGGTTAAGGAAACGTTTCTGGTTGGCTGGTTGGTTTTGAGACAGTCTCGCTACATCTCATCTTAAAAAGTTTAAGAAATGAGCCCAGGAGCAGTGGCTCACACTTGTGTAATACCAGGACTTTGGGAGGCCAAGGTGGGTGGATCATCTGAGCTCAGCAATTTAAGATCAGCATGGTGAAACCCTGTCTGTACTAAAACTACAAAATAAAAATTAGCTGGATGTGGTGGTGCATATCTGTAATCTCAGCTACTCAGGAGGCTGAGGCAGGAGAATCGCTTGAACCCAGAAGGCAGAGGTTGCAGTGAGCTGAGATTGTGCCACGGCACTCCAGCGTGGGGGACAGAGCATAGTAATAGCAATAATAGAAAAAGGCAAAAGTTTAAACGAGTAAACAGAAACATGGCAAAAGAGCGGAACCAGCCCTTCACAGAAGAAAAAAATGTGGAGGAATGGCCGATAAAATCATGAAAAGGGCCTCAGCCTAACAGGGTGAGATACCAGGTGACACTCAGCAGACTGGCAAAAATCCCACAATCAGCGCAAGTGTTGGGGAGAATGGAGAGCCACAGGAATGCTCAGCCACCACTAAGAATGACTGTGAATTACTGTTGCTGCGCTTGCTTATGAAAGGGTGTGCGTCGTGGGTTATGAGGAAAATTACATTTCTTACTGGGATGAAATTTTAAAAATTGAAAGCTACTGACCAGAAGAAACTGCACTTGTGTACAAAAGAAATGCCCAAGAACCTTCGCAGCAACACGGTCCTAGGGGCCCGCCTGGCCAAACACTCATCAGCAGGAAAACGAAGACATTTCTCATGGTCCCCTCCACCATGAGAGATGATGCAGCAATGAAAATGAATCTGGTCAGTGTGGACGGGTCTCAGGAAGAGAACGGAGGAAGAAAACAGACATGGAGCAAATGCTCAGAGCCAGTGCAGCAGAGAAGCAGCCACACAGGAGACTTCTTCACATCAAAGTTCAAAACCGCAGCCGAGGCAACAGAGCAAGACCCTGTCTCCAAAAGACAGCAGAGTGTTCAAAAACCACATGCAGTATTGTTTAGGGATGCGCACAAATGCGGGGAAAGAAACGCGCCATGAAGAAAAGTACGGGAATGATAAAGACTAAGGCAGAAAGCCACTCCCTCTGAAGGAGAAGGGAAGGGACTGGGATTCGGGAGGGGCCTCCAGGGAGCATCCAAAGTTTGGTTTCTTCAGATTCTACTCCCTAAACTTGGTGGAGGTCCCGTGTGTCCAATGTGTGAACATTCCTTATGCCTGACCCATATTATACAAGTGCTTATTTCCTATACAGTATTGAGAAGACAGTTATAAACAAGATGTGTTCAAGAGCAAGACGGCAGACGAGCATCAGGAAGGAACCTCAAGCACATCCGAGACATTCCACCCACGGAACCTCACCATGGATACCCTTGTGCTGCTCACAGGCCTGGCCTCCCCTCAAAACACAGTCAGTTGTTGGAGATCAGAAGCCACACTCATCACAGCAGAGGGGCAGGACCAGCTGGGACGGGGTCCTTCTGTGACACCCACTGCATCCCCAGCTGTGCGAAGTGACCCAGCTGCCAGGTCTCACAGAAGATGATTGTACACTGAAACTGCGTGAGGAAAATGTAAGTTCTCCGTGTGTCCATCAGCAGCAACTCTCAGAATCACCTCTGTCCTTCACCCCTTCTCCATGAAACAACTATAGAGCTTTACTTGGACCTATTTTTCTATTTATTTTTATTTTACTAACTATTGAAAAGACATATTTTCCGTGTATGTGTGATTTTGTCTCTATCAGTCAGGATAATCCTGGTTAAATTTCTACTATTATTATTGTTAACATCATTTAGTTTTTTTAAGCTTTTCAATTGCTGAGGATATTGATCAGGGTCTTTCTGTCTTGTGAGACAGAAAATAAATCCCAACTGTGAAGGAGGAAAGGGAAAGCATTGACATCGAGGCCTGAGACACTCCCAGGCTTAGCTTGCTTGGTGTACAGCTACATCTACAGTTTCAGGTGCCCTCCTGTGACTCTCTCTCTCCTTCCCAACTTTGGCTCCATGTTTAGCTCCAAGAACCTCAGACATAAGAGCATCACTGACTCCTCCCAAGGATTCCAGCTAACCTACCCTCACTCAACAACAACACTGGATTCTCTGGAATCTCCACATCTAACTAAAGCAAAAACCACTACTGGTCTCTCAGACTAAGGTAAGAACCACTCCTGTCCTGGTCCCCAGCTGCACGGTCCCCAAACTAAAGTAAGAACCGCTCCTGCCCAAGTCCCCAGCCGTGCAGCCCTCAAACTAAAGTAACAACTACTCCTGTCCAGGTATCCAAATGCGGCCATCAACCTAAGGTAAGAACCACGCCTGCACAGAACACAATCTGTGTGGATTATGTAAGACCCCTCCTGCCCAGGTCGGCAGCTGTGCAGCTCGCAAACAACACAAAGAACTGCTCCTGCCCAGATACCAAGCGGCCAGGCCCTGAAATGACAAAAACAACTGCTCCTGCACAGGGCCACAGCTCTGCGGCCCACACACTATGGTAAGAACTTCTCCTGCCCAGACCCCAAACTCCGTGGCCTCAAACAAAATTACCACCTCCGGCCCAGGTCGACAACTCTGCCACCCTCAAACAACAAAAACAACTGCTCCTGCCCAGGGCCACAGCCGTGCGACCCTCTAACAACAAAGCAACTGCTCCTGCCCAGGGCCACAGCCGTGCGACCCTCTAACAACGAAGCAACTGCTCCTGCCCAGGGCCGCAGCCGTGCGACCCTCTAACAACAAAAACAACTGCTCCTGCCCAGGGCCACAGCCGTGCGACCCTCTAACAACGAAGGAACTGCTCCTGCCCAGGGCCACAGCCGTGCGACCCTCTAACAACGAAGCAACTGCTCCTGCCCACGGACGCAGCCGTGCGACCCTCTAACAACAAAGCAACTGCTCCTGCCCAGGGCCACAGCCGTGCGACCCTCTAACAACAAAGCAACTGCTCCTGCCCACGGCCGCAGCCGTGCGACCCCCTAACAACGAAGCAACTGCTCCTGCCCAGGGCCACAGCCGTGCGACCCCCTAACAACGAAGCAACTGCTCCTGCCCACGGCCGCAGCCGTGCGACCCCCTAACAACGAAGCAACTGCTCCTGACAAGGGCCGCAGCCGTGCGACCCCCTAACAACGAAGCAACTGCTCCTGCCCAGGGCCGCAGCCGTGCGACCCCCTAACAACGAAGCAACTGCTCCTGCCCAGGGCCGCAGCCGTGCGACCCCCTAACAACGAAGCAACTGCTCCTGCCCAGGGCCGCAGCCGTGCGACCCTCTAACAACGAAGCAACTGCTCCTGCCCAGGGCCGCAGCCGTGCGACCCTCTAACAACGAAGCAACTGCTCCTGCCCAGGGCCGCAGCCGTGCGACCCTCTAACAACGAAGCAACTGCTCCTGCCCAGGGCCGCAGCCGTGCAACCCTCTAACAACGAAGCAACTGCTCCTGCCCAGGGCCACAGCCGTGCGACCCCCTAACAACGAAGCAACTGCTCCTGCCCAGGGCCACAGCCGTGCGACCCTCTAACAACGAAGCAACTGCTCCTGCCCAGGGCCACAGCCGTGCGACCCTCTAACAACGAAGCAACTGCTCCTGCCCAGGGCCACAGCCGTGCGACCCTCTAACAACGAAGCAACTGCTCCTGCCCAGGGCCGCAGCCGTGCGACCCTCTAACAACGAAGCAACTGCTCCTGCCCAGGGCCGCAGCCGTGCGACCCTCTAACAACGAAGCAACTGCTCCTGCCCAGGGCCGCAGCCGTGCGACCCTCTAACAACAAAAACAACTACTCCTGCCCAGGGCCACAGCCGTGCGACCCTCTAACAACGAAGCAACTGCTCCTGCCCAGGGCCACAGCCATGCGACCCTCTAACAACAAAGCAACTGCTCCTGCCCAGGGCCGCAGCCGTGCGACCCCCTAACAACGAAGCAACTGCTCCTGCCCAGCGCCACAGCCGTGCGACCCCCTAACAACGAAGCAACTGCTCCTGCCCACGGCCACAGCCGTGCGACCCCCTAACAACGAAGCAACTGCTCCTGCCCAGGGCCGCAGCCGTGCGACCCCCTAACAACGAAGCAACTGCTCCTGCCCAGGGCCGCAGCCGTGCGACCCCCTAACAACGAAGCAACTGCTCCTGCCCAGGGCCGCAGCCGTGCGACCCTCTAACAACGAAGCAACTGCTCCTGCCCAGGGCCGCAGCCGTGCGACCCTCTAACAACGAAGCAACTGCTCCTGCCCAGGGCCGCAGCCGTGCGACCCTCTAACAACGAAGCAACTGCTCCTGCCCAGGGCCGCAGCCGTGCGACCCTCTAACAACGAAGCAACTGCTCCTGCCCAGGGCCACAGCTGTGCGGCCCTCAAACTGAAATGGGGGCTGCCCCTGCCCACGGCCCTCAAACTGAAATGGGGGCTGCCCCTGCCCACGGCCCTCAAACTGTAATGGGGGCTGCCCCTGCCCACGGCCCTCAAACTGTAATGGGGGCTGCCCCTGCCCGCGGCCCTCAAACTGAAATGGGGGCTGCCCCTGCCCGCGGCCCTCAAACTGTAATGGGGGCTGCCCCTGCCCGCGGCCCTCAAACTGAAATGGGGGCTGCCCCTGCCCGCGGCCCTCAAACTGAAATGGGGGCTGCCCCTGCCCGCGGCCCTCAAACTGAAATGGGGGCGGCCCCTGCCCGCGGCCCTCAAACTGAAATGGGGGCGGCCCCTGCCCGCGGCCCTCAAACTGAAATGGGGGCTGCCCCTGCCCGCGGCCCTCAAACTGAAATGGGGGCTGCCCCTGCCCGCGGCCCTCAAACTGAAATGGGGGCTGCCCCTGCCCGCGGCCCTCAAACTGAAATGGGGGCTGCCCCTGCCCGCGGCCCTCAAACTGAAATGGGGGCTGCCCCTGCCCGTGGCCCTCAAACTTAAATGGGGGCTGCCCCTGCCCGCGGCCCTCAAACTGAAATGGGGGCTGCCCCTGCCCGCGGCCCTCAAACTGAAATGGGGGCTGCCCCTGCCCGCGGCCCTCAAACTGAAATGGGGGCTGCCCCTGCCCGCGGCCCTCAAACTGAAATGGGGGCTGCCCCTGCCCGCGGCCCTCAAACTGAAATGGGGGCTGCCCCTGCCCGCGGCCCTCAAACTGAAATGGGGGCTGCCCCTGCCCGCGGCCCTCAAACTGAAATGGGGGCTGCCCCTGCCCGCGGCCCTCAAACTGAAATGGGGGCTGCCCCTGCCCGGGGCCACAGCAGTGTGGCCCTCAAACTGTAATGGGGGCTGCCCCTGCCCACGGCCCTCAAACTGAAATGGGGGCTGCCCCTGCCCACGGCCCTCAAACTGAAATGGGGGCTGCCCCTGCCCGCGGCCCTCAAACTGAAATGGGGGCTGCCCCTGCCCGGGGTCACAGCGGTGCGGCCCTCAAGCTGTAATGGGGGCTGCCCCTGCCCACGGCCCTCAAACTGTAATGGGGGCTGCCCCTGCCCACGGCCCTCAAACTGAAATGGGGGCTGCCCCTGCCCACGGCCCTCAAACTGAAATGGGGGCTGCCCCTGCCCGCGGCCCTCAAACTGAAATGGGGGCTGCCCCTGCCCGGGGCCACAGCGGAGCGGCCCTCAAGCTGTAATGGGGGCTGCCCCTGCCCACGGCCCTCAAACTATAATGGGGGCTACCCCTGCCCACGGCCCTCAAACTGAAATGGGGGCTGCCCCTGCCCGCGGCCCTCAAACTGAAATGGGGGCTGCCCCTGCCCGCGGCCCTCAAACTGAAATGGGGGCTGCCCCTGCCCACGGCCCTCAAACTGAAATGGGGGCTGCCCCTGCCCGCGGCCCTCAAACTGAAATGGGGGCTGCCCCTGCCCACGGCCCTCAAACTGAAATGGGGGCTGCCCCTGCCCGGGGCCACAGCGGTGCGGCCCTCAATCTGTAATGGGGGCTGCCCCTGCCCACGGCCCTCAAACTGAAATGGGGGCTGCCCCTGCCCACGGCCCTCAAACTGAAATGGGGGCTGCCCCTGCCCGCGGCCCTCAAACTGAAATGGGGGCTGCCCCTGCCCGGGGCCACAGCGGTGCGGCCCTCAAACTGTAATGGGGGCTGCCCCTGCCCACGGCCCTCAAACTGAAATGGGGGCTGCCCCTGCCCGCGGCCCTCAAACTGAAATGGGGGCTGCCCCTGCCCGGGGCCACAGCGGTGCGGCCCTCAAACTGTAATGGGGGCTGCCCCTGCCCACGGCCCTCAAACTGAAATGGGGGCTGCCCCTGCCCACGGCCCTCAAACTGAAATGGGGGCTGCCCCTGCCCGCGGCCCTCAAACTGAAATGGGGGCTGCCCCTGCCCACGGCCCTCAAACTGAAATGGGGGCTGCCCCTGCCCGCGGCCCTCAAACTGAAATGGGGGCTGCCCCTGCCCGGGGCCACAGCGGTGCGGCCCTCAAGCTGTAATGGGGGCTGCCCCTGCCCACGGCCCTCAAACTATAATGGGGGCTGCCCCTGCCCACGGCCCTCAAACTGAAATGGGGGCTGCCCCTGCCCGCGGCCCTCAAACTGAAATGGGGGCTGCCCCTGCCCGCGGCCCTCAAACTGAAATGGGGGCTGCCCCTGCCCACGGCCCTCAAACTGAAATGGGGGCTGCCCCTGCCCGGGGCCACAGCGGTGCGGCCCTCAAACTGTAATGGGGGCTGCCCCTGCCCACGGCCCTCAAACTGAAATGGGGGCTGCCCCTGCCCACGGCCCTCAAACTGAAATGGGGGCTGCCCCTGCCCGCGGCCCTCAAACTGAAATGGGGGCTGCCCCTGCCCGGGGCCACAGCGGTGCGGCCCTCAAACTGTAATGGGGGCTGCCCCTGCCCACGGCCCTCAAACTGAAATGGGGGCTGCCCCTGCCCGCGGCCCTCAAACTGAAATGGGGGCTGCCCCTGCCCGGGGCCACAGCGGTGCGGCCCTCAAACTGTAATGGGGGCTGCCCCTGCCCACGGCCCTCAAACTGAAATGGGGGCTGCCCCTGCCCACGGCCCTCAAACTGAAATGGGGGCTGCCCCTGCCCGCGGCCCTCAAACTGTAATGGGGGCTGCCCCTGCCCACGGCCCTCAAACTGAAACGGGGGCTGCCCCTGCCCACGGCCCTCAAACTGAAATGGGGGCTGCCCCTGCCCGCGGCCCTCAAACTGAAATGGGGGCTGCCCCTGCCCGCGGCCCTCAAACTGAAATGGGGGCTGCCCCTGCCCACGGCCCTCAAACTGAAATGGGGGCTGCCCCTGCCCGCGGCCCTCAAACTGAAATGGGGGCTGCCCCTGCCCACGGCCCTCAAACTGAAATGGGGGCTGCCCCTGCCCGCGGCCCTCAAACTGAAATGGGGGCTGCCCCTGCCCGCGGCCCTCAAACTGAAATGGGGGCTGCCCCTGCCCGCGGCCCTCAAACTGAAATGGGGGCTGCCCCTGCCCACGGCCCTCAAACTGAAATGGGGGCTGCCCCTGCCCGGGGCCACAGCGGTGCGGCCCTCAAACTGTAATGGGGGCTGCCCCTGCCCACGGCCCTCAAACTGAAATGGGGGCTGCCCCTGCCCACGGCCCTCAAACTGAAATGGGGGCTGCCCCTGCCCGCGGCCCTCAAACTGAAATGGGGGCTGCCCCTGCCCGGGGCCACAGCGGTGCGGCCCTCAAGCTGTAATGGGGGCTGCCCCTGCCCACGGCCCTCAAACTGAAATGGGGGCTGCCCCTGCCCGCGGCCCTCAAACTGAAATGGGGGCTGCCCCTGCCCGGGGCCACAGCGGTGCGGCCCTCAAACTGTAATGGGGGCTGCCCCTGCCCACGGCCCTCAAACTGAATTGGGGGCTGCCCCTGCCCACGGCCCTCAAACTGAAATGGGGGCTGCCCCTGCCCGCGGCCCTCAAACTGTAATGGGGGCTGCCCCTGCCCACGGCCCTCAAACTGAAACGGGGGCTGCCCCTGCCCACGGCCCTCAAACTGAAATGGGGGCTGCCCCTGCCCGCGGCCCTCAAACTGAAATGGGGGCTGCCCCTGCCCGCGGCCCTCAAACTGAAATGGGGGCTACCCATGCCCAGGGCCACAGCGGTGCGGCCCTCAAACTGAAACGGGGGCTGCCCCTTCCCAGGGCCACAGCAGAGCGGCCCTCAAACTGAAATGGGGGCTGCCCCTGCCCACGGCCCTCAAACTGAAATGGGGGCTGCCCCTGCCCGCGGCCCTCAAACTGAAATGGGGGCTGCCCCTGCCCGCGGCCCTCAAACTGAAATGGGGGCTACCCATGCCCAGGGCCACAGCGGTGCGGCCCTCAAACTGAAACGGGGGCTGCCCCTTCCCAGGGCCACAGCAGAGCGGCCCTCAAACTGAAACGGGGGCTGCCTCTGCCCCGGGCCACAGCTGTGCGGCCCTCAAACTAACGTAAGAACTGCTCCTGCCCAGATACCAAGATGCTCGGCCCTCACACAACAAAAAAACTGCTCCTGCCCAGATCCCCAGCTACGCGGCCCTCAAACAAAAGTAAGAACTGCTCCTGCAGTTCCTGTACTCTGGCAGGTATTGGAAAGGGTCGAAGACATCATATCCCCTCCCCAGATTCTCAAGCTAAATCCGCACTTTGTTCAGCTCACAGTCTTTGCATATTTATATATGAATATTTGGTATATGTTATTTTGTGTGGAGAGGTATAAACAATGTATTTAAACTTAACATTTCTAGTTATCACGTGGCGTACTGTTAAATACATCCATACTGTTTCAGCTACTTTAATGCCGTGAGACAAATGAGCTATTAAAACACGAGTGAAAGTGTCTGTGACCCCGCAGCACCTGTGGGTCCCCAGTCACCGCCCCCCCCGCCCGTCCTGATGGCACTGCTCAGTGTCACTCCTTTCTCAGCACCGCGATCTCTCCCCAGAAACGAGCCCGGATCTGTAAGACGAGCTGCACTCAGCTGTCATGACACGCAGCCAACGTCGGGCAGAAGGGACACCATTTTACAATAGGCTGCGTAGACCGTGACAGGGAAGTAAGGCCCGTGACAGGGAAGTAAGGCCCATGGCAGGGCTCCCTCCTCAGCACTTGTGGCTGCTGACAGGAAGCATTTTCCTCCTTACCTCGCCTGGTGACTGACTGTCCTGAACCACGGCCTCTCCCGGGTGGCGGGTCCTGAGGAGAAGGAGGCTCCTTCCTCAGGGTCGAAGCCCCAGGGCACGAGTGAGGAATCCACTGCGGTTCCCGCGGGCGCTCCTGGTTCGGCAGGAGCTCGGCGCCCCCTGGTGGAAGCCCTGGGGAATTTCGGAAAATCAGGGTTTAGATTATCTCAGGCTGTGATTTTCGAAATTTCAACTGAAATCGAGCCCACCATCCCGTGCCTTGACGGAACAGATGGAGGGGTTTTTTTGTTTTTTGTTTTTGTTTTTAAACAGAGTCTTGCTCTGGTGCCCAGGCTGAGTGCAGTGGCATGATCTCAGCTCACTGCAACCTCCACCTCCCAGGTTTAAGTGATCCTTCTGCCTCAGCCCCCTAAGTAGCTGGGATTACAGGCACATGCAACCATTTCCTGCTAATTTTTGTATTTTTAGTAGAGATGGGGTTTCGCCATGTTGGCCAGGCTGGTCTCAAAACTCCTGATCTTAGGTGATCCACCCACCTTGGCCTCCCAAAGTGCTGGGATTACAGGTGTGAACCACCATGCCTGGCCAGAACAGAGATTTTTTTTTTTTTTTTTTTTTTGAGACGGAGTTTCGCTCTTGTTACCCAGGCTGGAGTGCAATGGCGCGATCTCGGCTCACCGCAACCTCCGCCTCCTGGGTTCAGGCAATTCTCCTGCCTCAGCCTCCCGAGTAGCTGGGATTACAGGCACGCGCCACTATGCCCAGCTAATTTTTTGTATTTTGAGTAGAGACGGGGTTTCACCATGTTGACCAGGATGGTCTCGATCTCTTGACCTCGTGATCCACCTGCCTCGGCCTCCCAAAGTGCTGGGATTACAGGCTTGAGCCACCGTGCCCGGCCAGAACAGAGATTTTAAAAACTAAAAAAGATGTCCGGTAGGCGAAAGTCAGTTTCATTCCTTCATATCAGCAATAACGAATGGAAATAATTGGAACTGGAAATATTAAAATGCCATTTACGATAGCACCCCTAAAGTTGAACCCCTTAAGTATGAATGTAACAAAATGTACGCAAATATGCATTCAGAAAACCATGAATCACAGTTGAGAGAAACCAAAAGAAATATAAATAAGTGAAGAGATGTTCCTTAACCCCTACCCTAACCCCCAACCCTAACCCTAACCCCCAACCCTAACCCCTAACCCCAACCCTAACCCTAACCCTACTCTGATTACCCTTATCTCTAAAGCTAACCTTGTGGTAACCCTCAACCATAATTTCTAACTTTACTTTTACCCACTCTAATTCTAACCTTAATCTAAACCTACTCAAACCTTTACTGTAACCCTAATCCTAAACCTCACCGCCCTTTCACCCTAACTCTTCCCTGTAATCCTGACCTCTCAGTCTAACCCTGGTTACTCACCTGATCTCTCTAATGTCTTACTATGCAGCTCCCAACCACCGACCTGAATCTCCTACTTGAAGCCCTTATGCCATCATCTTCAACTGGTAAACTCTGAACCCTTCAACTCGTATCTCTTGATTTTAAAATATCCTGACACACTAACTCTGTAAATACCAACTGCAGTCTATACACAGTCTCATCCTGATCTATCCTACTCAGTGCCATGCCACTTCAAGGACTGATCTATAACCTCAGAAATATAGACTTAATAATCTTTAACAAAACAATAGCATATTAAAAGCCACAGCATTTTGAAGGCATCAGACACCACGAACATGATTTTTTATCCCAGTAAATCCACGGTGGTCCCACACACTAATGCCCTTCATGTAACACACAGTATTGTCAGAATGAATGGAAAACACCCCAGAATTTTCTCAGCTGTTGCAGAAAGGGCTTTCAGTAAAGCTGGAATTACAGCCATATGCCACCATGCCCAGCTAAATTTGTATTTTTAGTAGAGACAGGTTTTCACCATGGTGGCCAGGCTAGTCTCCAACTCCTGACCTCAGGTGATCTGTCTGCCTCGGCCTCTAAAGGTGCTGGGATTACAGGTGTGAGCCACCGTTCCTGGCCAAAAAATCCATTTTATACATATACACTAGCAATGAATAATCTGAAAACAAAATTATAAAAATTTCACTTTAAATAATACCAATGGCAATAATATGCTTAGGAATAAATGTAATCAAAGGGTAAGACTTAAAAGGGGGAAATTATAAGACACTGCTTAAGGAAATTAAACAAAGCCCAAATAAATGTAAGAACATGTCATGTTCATGGATTTGAAGACCATATTCGTTAAGTTTGCCAAATTACACAAAGCAATTTACAGATTCAATGTTATTCCTACGAAAATCCCAAAGGCCTTGGGACAGAAATGGAAAAGCTGATCCTAATGTTTATACGGAATTTCAAGGAATCCTGAAAAGCCAAACCAATCCTGAAAAATAACTCCAAATCTGGAGGTTAGCCAGGCGCGGTGGTGGGCACCTGTAACCCCAGGTACTTGGGAGGCTGAGGCAAAAGAATTGCCTGAACACAGGAGGCAGAGGTTGCAGTGAGCCGAGATGACGCCATTGCACTCTAGCCTCAATGACAGAGAGAGACGCTGTCTTAAAAAAAAAAAACACACACCGAAAATATACAGATAGCAAATAATTACACAAAAGGATGTTCAACATCATGTCTCATTAGGAGACTGCAAATTAAAGTAATGCTGAGATGCCACTGCACACCCAGTAGAACTGTGAGACTCTAAGAAAAGCTCAACAACAACAATTGGAGGTTGAAGAACAACAGGGGCTTCATTCACTGTTAGCAGAATGCAGTAATTGTGCAGCCACTCTGGGAGATAGTTTGGCAGTTTTTCCCAAAGATAAACAAGTCTTACCTACAATCCAACAAATGCATCCCTAAAATGTATATATTTAGACAGATGCTTTGAAAAATTACTTTCAAACAAAAACTAGCATAATCAACTTGAAGTACAACAATGCAATGGAGTACCATTCAGCGACAAAAAGGAACGAACTTTCAACCCCTGAAAATAAATGAATGAATCTTGCTAAGTGAAGGGTGGCAGCATGAAGACGCTGTACATTATATGACTCCATTCATGAGACAGTCTGGAAAAGGCACAACGACAGAGATGACGATCAGATGAGTGACTGGGGTGGGGATTTGAAGTATTCGGTACTTTAGTGGTAGATATCCGACACTATGTATATATTTAAACCCACAGGATGTTAAAGCACAAAGAACGAATCACAATCTACACAAATTCTATTATTTAGGTTACGAAGTATCTAAGGACAAAATACAGACGGCAACTAAGAATCTAATTGGATTACCAATGTATGTTGCAAATGGTGGGCCAAAGGTACTGACCTAAGTCATTTTGGAAATGAGTAGAATCCACAGACTAAAAGCAAAATGTACTATACACAAACAGTGGACTCTATTGTATAAAGTTATGTCCCACAGGGATAATAGTTAATTTTGAAACCACTGTATCTGTAAAAAGAAAAATAACCATGATTTTCCTCCATACTCTCAACACTTCACTTCTGACAGCAAACTGGGGTGGGTGATGTTTCCCACACCAACCAATTTTCCAGTTCTCTGGACAACAATTGGGTGTCCTATAATTCAATTATGACAATTACTGAAGATTGTACAGACCCTACAGGTTAAGGGCGTAGTAACACCGACTGTCCCCATCCTCAGATGCCAATCAAAAGTAGGGAATCCCCAGTTTACCCAAACTTCTATGACTTGGCTAGAAACAATGCACTCCTACACCCCCTCCTCAGGTTTGATAATTTGCTATGATGGCTTATGGAACTCAGGGAAACACTCACTTATGTTTACTAGTTACTATGGTCTCAATGTGTGTATACCCTCCAAATTCCTATGGTGAAACATAATCCCCAAAGGGATGGTAATCAGAGGTAACTGAGGGGTGACTGCATCATGAGGGTGCTGCCCTCATGAATGAAACCAGTGCCCTTATAAAATAATCTAGGAGCCTTCCCCCCCCAATCCTGCCATGTCAGGACATGGCTAGAAGGCACTAGCTATGAAAGATGAGCCCTCACTAGACATCAAATCTGTCAGAGTTGATCTGAGACTTTCCAGATTCCACATTTTAGGAATTTTTATGAAAGCTTCATCATGCAGACATGATCAACTATTTACTCAATCTCCAGTCCCTTCACACCTTCAAAGGATTGTATGCGAAGCTAAAAGTTACAAGCTTCTTATCAGGGCTTGTCTTTCCAGTGACTATCCCCAATCCTGAAACCATCCAGGGACCCACAGAGGGCCCTTACAGAAGACATTCCTATCACTCAGGAGATTCCAAGGAATTTAGGAACTCCACGTCAGGAACCAGGGCCAAAGACCAAATGTGAGAACACAAGATGTTCCTAGCACCACTATTGTTCAGGAAATTATAAAAGTTTTAGGAGCTCTGTACTATGAACTGGAGACAGAGACCAAATATATTTCTCGTTAAACCCCAACCTGGAATCTGGATCAAGAATGAATTCCTTGTTCCCAATGGAACAAGGGATGAAATAAATGGCAGACAGTGAAAGCCAGGTTCCCCACTGTTAGAGTGAGAAGTTACAGATAAGAAACGTGGGAAGCCTGGAATGATCTCTGTGATAATGGATCAGAATACATATATAAAATGTAGATATAAACTCACATTTAACTTAATATACACACACACACACACACACACACACACACACACACAGATGGTTCCATGTAGAAACCTGTATAATTAAGTGGGTACATACAAGTTAGAATACACACATATATTTGTTTGCACTGTCAGCAGTGAGGGTCATGATGCAATAACCACATTTAGTGACCAGATGTAAGTTTTTAATATCACTCTCTAACAAAGGAAATTGGGGTCTTTGAAAAACTGGTTGAAACTAGGAGTGGGACAGAAAATATATGAGCCAGGGTACTTTTGAAGTAACAGAAATTGTAAATAAATAAATAAATACATGCAATTATGTCAAAGGAGACAGTGGAAAGAGCTCCCAATGGCCACAGGGTATAAACAAACAGCAACAAAATCTGCAGAACTGGATAACAAGCAAAACATTAAAGTAACTGAGCGTCCAGACTGGTATCTATGTATGATTAAATTGATACATAAATGGCCTGAATAGAAATCTCTTATACATGGTGACCTCCTCCAAAAGCACACATAAAAGTTCTGCTTCATGTCTGAAGAAAATAAAATGTTTCTTTTTTCAATGTCAGGGAGGAATATTTGGCCCTAACACTAACTTGTGTACAGCGTCTACTGTAGAGCTCAGTTATATGTCTCAGCCACAATAACATGGGGCTGAGAAATGCAGTCCATGTGTCCAAGAGAAAAAAACCATGAATTTTGTAGAAAACATAGCCAGTCTCTGACTATGTTCTACAAAAGCCAATGCCATTAAAATTAGAAGAAAAGCCACAGACTGGGAGAAAATATTTGCAAAAGACACATCTCATAAAGAGACAGTTTTACAAAACCTTCCAAAAACTCTTAAAACTCTATAGTAAGAAAACCACCTAATAAAACAGACCAAAGACCGTAACAGATACCTCACCAATGATGAGAAACGTACAGGAAATAAACATATAAAAGGATACATTATACTGTATAACATTAGGGCAATATATTAAAACAAGATACCGCTACAAACCTAGTAGAATGGCCAAAATCTGGAGTGCTGACAACAACTGCCATTGAGAATGCGGAGAGACAGGAACTCTCCTTCACCGACAGTGGAAATGCAGAACAGTGTCGTCACTCTGGAAAACAATTTGGTTGTTCTTACAAAAGTAAACATGTTCTCACTATACGATACAGCAACTGCACTACTTGGTATTCACCCAAAGGAGGTGAAAATTAATGATAGCATAAAAACCTGCAAACAGGTATTTATAGCAACTTTATTCAAAATAATTAAAATCTGGAAGCAACCAAAATGGCCTTCAGTAAGTGAACAGAAAAACTATGGTACACACAATGAACTATATTTCAGCAGTAAAAAGCAATGGGCTATCTTGTCCTCAAAAGACAAGGATACCTTCAATGCCTATTACTAAGTAGAAGCTGGTCTGAAAAGGCTACTGTGTAACCGCAACTATTTAACATTCTGCAAAATGCTGGAGATGGTTTGCAGGGTTAAGGGAATAAGTAACAAACAGGAAGAGCAGGGATGACTTTTACGACAAGGGAAGTATTCTATGAGGTACTAGCAGGCTGGATACATGTCCTTATACATTTGCTCAGACTCATAGCATGTAAAACCACAAGAGTAAGCCCTAATGTCAATTATGGCCTTCGGACAACTATGATGTCTCAGTGTAGGCTCCTCATTTTAATAAATGTGCCACTATGGTGGGGGAGGTACTGAAATGGGTGAAGGCTACACATACATGCAGATCAGGGTATACGGGAAATCTATGTCCTTCTTAATTCTGCTGTGAAATTAAAACTGCCTTAACAAATAAAGTACATTTATTAAAAAAAAAAAAAAATCTAAAAATGTTTTTAGTAACAAAAATTAAATCAATATTAAAAAACACATCCCCATTTGTAATAACTCTCAATAATAAATGCATAAAGAAAATGTGGTCTATACACGTAACGAAGCATTACTCAGCCTTAAAAAAGGAGAACATCTTGCCATTTGCAACAACATGCACATACCTGGAAGATAACTGTGCTAAGTGAAGAAACGAGCGAGACCGAAACAAAGTAGTACATAATCCCATTTGCAATAGTCTGGATGTATGTATTCCCCTGAAATTCATCGTTGAAATCTAATCACCAAGATGATGACATTAGAAAGTGAGGCCTCAGGGGAGTGATGAGGTGAGGGCTCTTCCCTCTTGAATGAATTAAGGCCCTCTTGAATGGACTGGGAGTGCCTTCATTCTCTGCCACTCTTTTGCCTTCCACCATGTAAGGATGCAGGAAGAAGTCTCTCCTCAGGCACCAGATGACAGTGCCTTGATCTTGGACTTCCCAGCCTTCAGAACTGTTAAGAATAAATTTCTGTTATTAATTACCAAGTCTGAAGTATTTTGTTGCTCCAGCACAAATGAAGCCATGCTTCCTGTAGAGCCTGTGCAACTCCACTTAAATAAAAATATAAAACAGTTAAACTTATAAAAACATAGAGCTGAATGGTGGTTACCAAGGTCTGAAGGGGAAGGGTAAGTGGGGAGGTATTGGTTACAGGATATAAGTTTCAGTTATACAATGAGTAAATTCTAAATATCGAGTCCACAGACCCATGCATGTAGTTAATACTATATTGTACACTTAAAAATTCGTTAGGAGGATGGTATGCTTTGGATTTGTGTACTTGCCCACATCTCATGTCAAATTGTAAGACTCAAGGTTGGAGAAGGGACCTGGTGGGAAGTGACTGGATCATGGGGGCAGACTTGCCCCTGCTGTTCTCGTGATAGTAAGTTCTCAGGAGATCTGGTTGTTTAAAAGTGTACAGCACCTGCCCCTTCACCACCCACTTCCTCCTGCTGCAGACACATAGGGCATGGCTGCTTCCCCTTCATCTTACACCATGATTTTAAGTTTCCCGGGGCATCCCCAGCCATGCTTCCTACAGCCTATGGAACTATGAGCCAATTAAACCTCTTTTCTTTATAAATTACCCAGTCTCGGGTAGTTGTTTATATCAATGGGAGAATGGACCAATACAGAGAATGTAACTAATGTCAAATGGTTGTATCCCAAAAGGGGCAGGGGAGAGGGAGGGAGAAACCTGTGGAGGCAAAGGTTGTTTATCGCATTGTTTCTACTGATGGTTCCATGGGTGAATACTTGTCTCTAAAGCTAAACATATTTTGCATGTGGGAGGAATGTAAATAATTTGTGGCCAGGGGAAAAACCGTGGTTTATTAAAGACTGCTACAGATTCCTACTATTCCTCTTATTGAGAGGTAGAATCTAATTACTCTTTTATCTAATACCATACGCACAGGAAGAGAGAAGGATGTAATTTTTATTTCGGATTTGTTAAGCTTGAGGTGCCTTTTGGATAGCTACAAAGAAGCATTCAATGGAGAGTTGAACCTGTGGCCTACAGCAGTGACCCCCAACCTTTTTGGCACCAGATTTTGTGGAAGACAATTTTTCCATAGACCAGGGTGTGAGGGGGGATGGTTTTGGGATGAAACTGTTCATCAGGCATTAGATTCTCATAAGGAGCAGGCAACCTAGATCCCTCACATGCATAGTTCACAATAGGGTTCGTGCTTCTATGAGAATCTAATGCTGCCATTCATCTGACAGGAGGCAGAGCTCAGGCAGTAATGCTTGCTCATCTGCCACTCACCTCCTGCTATGCAGTACAGTTCCTAACAGGCCACGGACTGGTACCAGTCCATGGCCTGGGGGTTGGAGACCCCTGGTCTGAAGGCCGGAGAAGTCCAAGCTGGAGAGGAACACAACTGCTACACAACAGAGAGCAGAACTGTTAAAAAAAAAAAAAAACGGAACTGCACAGTGGGATAGATGGGAACTGGATGGAACACACGGATAAGCTATGTAAAAGAGAAGTAGAAGAATTCAGGGAAAAAAGACAAGCACCATCAGTGAGGTCACGATAGAAACTAACACAGAAGAATTTCCAGGAGAAGATCATGAACAGTAATGTGAAATGCAGGAGTCCCCCCTTATCCATGAGGGATCCATTCCAAGTCCCTTAGCAGATGCCTGAAACTATGTATAGCACCAAACCTTATATATACTATGTTTTTTCCTACATATACATACCCTTGACACTTTAATTTAAAATTAGGCACAGTATGATATTAACAACAATAATACAATGGAACAACTATAATAATATACTATGGCCGGGTGCGATGGCTCACGCCTGTAATCCCAGCACTTTGGGAGGCCGAGGCGGGTGGATCACGAGGTCAAGAGATCGAGACCATCCTGGTCAACATGGTGAAACCCCGTCTCTACTAAAAATACAAAAATTAGCTGGGCATGGTGGCGCACGCCTTTAGTCCCAGCTACTCGGGAGGCTGAGGCAGGAGAATTGCTTGAACCCAGGAGGCGGAGGTTGCAGTGAACCGAGATCGAGCCACTGCACTCCAGCCTGGGTAACAAGAGCGAAACTCTGTCTCAAAAAAAAAATATATATATATATACTATATTAAAAGTTATGCGAATGTGGCCTCTCAAAATATCTTACTCTACCATATTCAACATATTCAAAATTTGCAAAATATCAAATATCAAAATATTCAAGATATTCAAAATATCTTACTGTATTTTCTGTCTGCAGTTGACTACAGGTAACTGAAACCACAGAAAGCAAAACTGTGAATAAGGGGGATTACTGTACCCCACAAGATTCAAGTAAGGCAGAATAGAGAATAGCCATTGGATTTGCGTATAATTTAGGTTAATGGTGAGCATTAAAACAAATCAATTAAGACTACACTGAATGAAAGTGCAAGTGAGCAGTGGAAATATTTGTCAGAAAATATAACAGTGAACAATCTGCTACAAATTCTGTATGTACAGACGAACTGACAGAAATGTATGGGGGGGGGGGTTATGTAGGGACCTGTGCTCAACTCAATCCTCCAGATGTTCTAGGTTTTAGCCATGAATCAAGCAGGGCCTTCCAAAAGCTGTCTGGGACCACACTGTTCTCGCAGCTCCAGAAAAACCTCATCATGGAAGTCGTGCTTTAGTACTAAGTGACTATTTCTATTGCCAAATGCTATAAGTGTGTATTTCCAGACGGGTAGTAAAAAAACTTTCCACTATGTCATCTCTGCGACCAATGAAGTTAGTGTCCCAGACTTTGGTAGCAGCAAGTCTTCCTGTCTCACGAGAATGCAGCACACACTCTTTGCAGGTTCCATTCCAATCATATAACAAATGTGACTGCCTTTTTGATGCAGCATCAGAGAGACCAGAGACACATTTGTAGTCAAGTTCAATGGCTTATAACCTGCATACGTCTACACGCCAGCATTATTTTATTTTTTTGAGATGGAGTCTCGCTCTGTCACCAGGCTGGAGTGCAGTGGCACGATCTCAGCTCACTGCAACCTCTGCCTCCAGGGTTCAAGTGATTCTCCTGCCTCATCTCCCAAGTAAATGGGACTACAGGCAAGCGCCACCATGCCCAGCTAATTTTTGTATTTTAGTAGAGACAGGGTTTCACCATGTTGACCAGAATGGTCTCGGTCTCTTGACCTCATGATCCACCCACTTCAGCCTCCCAAAGTGCTGGGATTACAGGCATGAGCCACCGCACCCGGCCCACCAGCATTATTTTATTTATGTGCATTTCCTTTAACCTGAATTTTACTTATTTTTATTTTTCCATTTTAATCCACGGACTCCATAAAGGCAAAGGATGCAATGTAAAACAAAGTGAGACATATATAAACAAGTAACTCACCAGAGATTTATTCACTGTTGATCTTGGAAATGCACAGAGCACTCTGGAAGCATAGCTGGGGGAAAAATCAAATGGAGTGGATTAAGGGAGAACTGGTGTGGCTTGGTTCTAGATTCTCCTGCCCAAAACCCTCTACACAATAGCTGGAACAGACTAAAACAACAACAACAAAAACCTCCCTGTGACAGATAGTCATTCATGCCTCAATAAGGGGCAAGAAATTCCCTGCTGAAGATGTACCCACAAGTACATTAACTGGTAGAGACACATACAATTTATTTCTGGGTTAATGAAAACATATCTTACCTACTGATTTAGGAACAATTAATTTACCCAAAGAAACAATTTAATAATTTAAACCAAAGAAAGATACACTTGTCTTCAATGAAATTAATATTGTAAAATATACTTGGGCTGCATTAACTATTTCACTGCTAATAAAGAGATTCTACATGATTTCATATAGGTGTTTCCACTAGAACACATCTTGCTCTTACGTACCTAAGCATCATGGAAGTATGCACCTTGCAAGCCAACGTTCTTTGCCCACAATTATATTATATAGGGGTGAAAACGTACATACTGTGTATTTCTTGGGATTCACTGTTTTAGTAACGTTTCCTAATGACATGTCTCCCTGTATCTAAGACCTCATATTGTCTGCTGATAACAAATGGGGCTTTGCCATTTGACTTGCTTTGGCCGAATGGGACATTAGAAAATACGATGAAAACATAGGTTGGAAAAGTGCTTGCCCACTGGTGCTTCCCTTCTTAAACAAGGGTCAGCATGAACCACCAGACGTGTGAGTAAAGGCACCAGATGACTGAAGCTTCATTTGTGATCCAAACAACGTTAGCATAGGAAATGCCCCGGTGAACACGTGCCAAAATGTGAATCAGTAGAACCTCAATCAAATAAAACAGTTGTTTCTTTTTAAGCCAGTGAGTTTTGGTTGGTTATTTTCACAGAGAACACTGATACACCTAAGCCACCAGAACACAGTATTTTTAAGACAACCATGTGAAGGAGCTAATGTGAAATTACTTGTCAAATACGATCATTAGAACATCACAACCTCATGTAGAAGTTTTGCAAATCATAATAAATGCCAACTTCATGGAAATCAGTGAGACTGCTGGTGCCAGGAGATGATGTGAATCATAAAAAGCCACTGTTTGCATACGAGTAAACTGTGTTTTGAGGTTCTTTACATCATAAAAAAAAATCTGTTGACTTTAAAATACAAAACACACAAAAAGGATCTCTTACAAGTGAGCATTGTGCTGTATTCTACCTACATTTTAAGATATTGGTTTGGAGTAGAAGTGGGACACAGTTTTTAAATATATAAAATATGCTATTGTTTTCCTACAGAATTTATAATTTCAGATTACTGACACTAAGTGGGAAACACTTGTGTTATTTACCCTTGAGGTAACATAATTCACAAAAAGAGCTGGGGATAAAAAAAAAAAAAAGCGATGGTTAAGGAAACGTTTCTGGTTGGCTGGTTGGTTTTGAGACAGTCTCGCTACATCTCATCTTAAAAAGTTTAAGAAATGAGCCCAGGAGCAGTGGCTCACACTTGTGTAATACCAGGACTTTGGGAGGCCAAGGTGGGTGGATCATCTGAGCTCAGCAATTTAAGATCAGCATGGTGAAACCCTGTCTGTACTAAAACTACAAAATAAAAATTAGCTGGATGTGGTGGTGCATATCTGTAATCTCAGCTACTCAGGAGGCTGAGGCAGGAGAATCGCTTGAACCCAGAAGGCAGAGGTTGCAGTGAGCTGAGATTGTGCCACGGCACTCCAGCGTGGGGGACAGAGCATAGTAATAGCAATAATAGAAAAAGGCAAAAGTTTAAACGAGTAAACAGAAACATGGCAAAAGAGCGGAACCAGCCCTTCACAGAAGAAAAAAATGTGGAGGAATGGCCGATAAAATCATGAAAAGGGCCTCAGCCTAACAGGGTGAGATACCAGGTGACACTCAGCAGACTGGCAAAAATCCCACAATCAGCGCAAGTGTTGGGGAGAATGGAGAGCCACAGGAATGCTCAGCCACCACTAAGAATGACTGTGAATTACTGTTGCTGCGCTTGCTTATGAAAGGGTGTGCGTCGTGGGTTATGAGGAAAATTACATTTCTTACTGGGATGAAATTTTAAAAATTGAAAGCTACTGACCAGAAGAAACTGCACTTGTGTACAAAAGAAATGCCCAAGAACCTTCGCAGCAACACGGTCCTAGGGGCCCGCCTGGCCAAACACTCATCAGCAGGAAAACGAAGACATTTCTCATGGTCCCCTCCACCATGAGAGATGATGCAGCAATGAAAATGAATCTGGTCAGTGTGGACGGGTCTCAGGAAGAGAACGGAGGAAGAAAACAGACATGGAGCAAATGCTCAGAGCCAGTGCAGCAGAGAAGCAGCCACACAGGAGACTTCTTCACATCAAAGTTCAAAACCGCAGCCGAGGCAACAGAGCAAGACCCTGTCTCCAAAAGACAGCAGAGTGTTCAAAAACCACATGCAGTATTGTTTAGGGATGCGCACAAATGCGGGGAAAGAAACGCGCCATGAAGAAAAGTACGGGAATGATAAAGACTAAGGCAGAAAGCCACTCCCTCTGAAGGAGAAGGGAAGGGACTGGGATTCGGGAGGGGCCTCCAGGGAGCATCCAAAGTTTGGTTTCTTCAGATTCTACTCCCTAAACTTGGTGGAGGTCCCGTGTGTCCAATGTGTGAACATTCCTTATGCCTGACCCATATTATACAAGTGCTTATTTCCTATACAGTATTGAGAAGACAGTTATAAACAAGATGTGTTCAAGAGCAAGACGGCAGACGAGCATCAGGAAGGAACCTCAAGCACATCCGAGACATTCCACCCACGGAACCTCACCATGGATACCCTTGTGCTGCTCACAGGCCTGGCCTCCCCTCAAAACACAGTCAGTTGTTGGAGATCAGAAGCCACACTCATCACAGCAGAGGGGCAGGACCAGCTGGGACGGGGTCCTTCTGTGACACCCACTGCATCCCCAGCTGTGCGAAGTGACCCAGCTGCCAGGTCTCACAGAAGATGATTGTACACTGAAACTGCGTGAGGAAAATGTAAGTTCTCCGTGTGTCCATCAGCAGCAACTCTCAGAATCACCTCTGTCCTTCACCCCTTCTCCATGAAACAACTATAGAGCTTTACTTGGACCTATTTTTCTATTTATTTTTATTTTACTAACTATTGAAAAGACATATTTTCCGTGTATGTGTGATTTTGTCTCTATCAGTCAGGATAATCCTGGTTAAATTTCTACTATTATTATTGTTAACATCATTTAGTTTTTTTAAGCTTTTCAATTGCTGAGGATATTGATCAGGGTCTTTCTGTCTTGTGAGACAGAAAATAAATCCCAACTGTGAAGGAGGAAAGGGAAAGCATTGACATCGAGGCCTGAGACACTCCCAGGCTTAGCTTGCTTGGTGTACAGCTACATCTACAGTTTCAGGTGCCCTCCTGTGACTCTCTCTCTCCTTCCCAACTTTGGCTCCATGTTTAGCTCCAAGAACCTCAGACATAAGAGCATCACTGACTCCTCCCAAGGATTCCAGCTAACCTACCCTCACTCAACAACAACACTGGATTCTCTGGAATCTCCACATCTAACTAAAGCAAAAACCACTACTGGTCTCTCAGACTAAGGTAAGAACCACTCCTGTCCTGGTCCCCAGCTGCACGGTCCCCAAACTAAAGTAAGAACCGCTCCTGCCCAAGTCCCCAGCCGTGCAGCCCTCAAACTAAAGTAACAACTACTCCTGTCCAGGTATCCAAATGCGGCCATCAACCTAAGGTAAGAACCACGCCTGCACAGAACACAATCTGTGTGGATTATGTAAGACCCCTCCTGCCCAGGTCGGCAGCTGTGCAGCTCGCAAACAACACAAAGAACTGCTCCTGCCCAGATACCAAGCGGCCAGGCCCTGAAATGACAAAAACAACTGCTCCTGCACAGGGCCACAGCTCTGCGGCCCACACACTATGGTAAGAACTTCTCCTGCCCAGACCCCAAACTCCGTGGCCTCAAACAAAATTACCACCTCCGGCCCAGGTCGACAACTCTGCCACCCTCAAACAACAAAAACAACTGCTCCTGCCCAGGGCCACAGCCGTGCGACCCTCTAACAACAAAGCAACTGCTCCTGCCCAGGGCCACAGCCGTGCGACCCTCTAACAACGAAGCAACTGCTCCTGCCCAGGGCCGCAGCCGTGCGACCCTCTAACAACAAAAACAACTGCTCCTGCCCAGGGCCACAGCCGTGCGACCCTCTAACAACGAAGCAACTGCTCCTGCCCAGGGCCACAGCCGTGCGACCCTCTAACAACGAAGCAACTGCTCCTGCCCACGGACGCAGCCGTGCGACCCTCTAAAAACAAAGCAACTGCTCCTGCCCAGGGCCACAGCCGTGCGACCCTCTAACAACAAAGCAACTGCTCCTGCCCACGGCCGCAGCCGTGCGACCCCCTAACAACGAAGCAACTGCTCCTGCCCAGGGCCACAGCCGTGCGACCCCCTAACAACGAAGCAACTGCTCCTGCCCACGGCCGCAGCCGTGCGACCCCCTAACAACGAAGCAACTGCTCCTGACAAGGGCCGCAGCCGTGCGACCCCCTAACAACGAAGCAACTGCTCCTGCCCAGGGCCGCAGCCGTGCGACCCCCTAACAACGAAGCAACTGCTCCTGCCCAGGGCCGCAGCCGTGCGACCCCCTAACAACGAAGCAACTGCTCCTGCCCAGGGCCGCAGCCGTGCGACCCTCTAACAACGAAGCAACTGCTCCTGCCCAGGGCCGCAGCCGTGCGACCCTCTAACAACGAAGCAACTGCTCCTGCCCAGGGCCGCAGCCGTGCGACCCCCTAACAACGAAGCAACTGCTCCTGCCCAGGGCCACAGCCGTGCGACCCCCTAACAACGAAGCAACTGCTCCTGCCCAGGGCCACAGCCGTGCGACCCTCTAACAACGAAGCAACTGCTCCTGCCCAGGGCCACAGCCGTGCGACCCTCTAACAACGAAGCAACTGCTCCTGCCCAGGGCCACAGCCGTGCGACCCTCTAACAACGAAGCAACTGCTCCTGCCCAGGGCCGCAGCCGTGCGACCCTCTAACAACGAAGCAACTGCTCCTGCCCAGGGCCGCAGCCGTGCGACCCTCTAACAACGAAGCAACTGCTCCTGCCCAGGGCCGCAGCCGTGCGACCCTCTAACAACGAAGCAACTGCTCCTGCCCAGGGCCGCAGCCGTGCGACCCTCTAACAACAAAAACAACTACTCCTGCCCAGGGCCACAGCCGTGCGACCCTCTAACAACGAAGCAACTGCTCCTGCCCAGGGCGACAGCCATGCGACCCTCTAACAACAAAGCAACTGCTCCTGCCCAGGGCCGCAGCCGTGCGACCCCCTAACAACGAAGCAACTGCTCCTGCCCAGGGCCACAGCCGTGCGACCCCCTAACAACGAAGCAACTGCTCCTGCCCACGGCCGCAGCCGTGCGACCCCCTAACAACGAAGCAACTGCTCCTGCCCAGGGCCGCAGCCGTGCGACCCCCTAACAACGAAGCAACTGCTCCTGCCCAGGGCCGCAGCCGTGCGACCCTCTAACAACGAAGCAACTGCTCCTGCCCAGGGCCGCAGCCGTGCGACCCTCTAACAACGAAGCAACTGCTCCTGCCCAGGGCCGCAGCCGTGCGACCCTCTAACAACGAAGCAACTGCTCCTGCCCAGGGCCGCAGCCGTGCGACCCTCTAACAACGAAGCAACTGCTCCTGCCCAGGGCCACAGCTGTGCGGCCCTCAAACTGAAATGGGGGCTGCCCCTGCCCACGGCCCTCAAACTGTAATGGGGGCTGCCCCTGCCCACGGCCCTCAAACTGTAATGGGGGCTGCCCCTGCCCGCGGCCCTCAAACTGAAATGGGGGCTGCCCCTGCCCGCGGCCCTCAAACTGTAATGGCGGCTGCCCCTGCCCGCGGCCCTCAAACTGAAATGGGGGCTGCCCCTGCCCGCGGCCCTCAAACTGAAATGGGGGCTGCCCCTGCCCGCGGCCCTCAAACTGAAATGGGGGCTGCCCCTGCCCGCGGCCCTCAAACTGAAATGGGGGCTGCCCCTGCCCGCGGCCCTCAAACTGAAATGGGGGCTGCCCCTGCCCGCGGCCCTCAAACTGAAATGGGGGCTGCCCCTGCCCGCGGCCCTCAAACTGAAATGGGGGCTGCCCCTGCCCGCGGCCCTCAAACTGAAATGGGGGCTGCCCCTGCCCGCGGCCCTCAAACTGAAATGGGGGCTGCCCCTGCCCGCGGCCCTCAAACTGAAATGGGGGCTGCCCCTGCCCGCGGCCCTCAAACTTAAATGGGGGCTGCCCCTGCCCGCGGCCCTCAAACTGAAATGGGGGCTGCCCCTGCCCGCGGCCCTCAAACTGAAATGGGGGCTGCCCCTGCCCGCGGCCCTCAAACTGAAATGGGGGCTGCCCCTGCCCGCGGCCCTCAAACTGAAATGGGGGCTGCCCCTGCCCGCGGCCCTCAAACTGAAATGGGGGCTGCCCCTGCCCGCGGCCCTCAAACTGAAATGGGGGCTGCCCCTGCCCGCGGCCCTCAAACTGAAATGGGGGCTGCCCCTGCCCGCGGCCCTCAAACTGAAATGGGGGCTGCCCCTGCCCGCGGCCCTCAAACTGAAATGGGGGCTGCCCCTGCCCGGGGCCACAGCAGTGTGGCCCTCAAACTGTAATGGGGGCTGCCCCTGCCCTCGGCCCTCAAACTGAAATGGGGGCTGCCCCTGCCCACGGCCCTCAAACTGAAATGGGGGCTGCCCCTGCCCGCGGCCCTCAAACTGAAATGGGGGCTGCCCCTGCCCGGGGTCACAGCGGTGCGGCCCTCAAGCTGTAATGGGGGCTGCCCCTGCCCACGGCCCTCAAACTGTAATGGGGGCTGCCCCTGCCCACGGCCCTCAAACTGAAATGGGGGCTGCCCCTGCCCGCGGCCCTCAAACTGAAATGGGGGCTGCCCCTGCCCACGGCCCTCAAACTGAAATGGGGGCTGCCCCTGCCCGCGGCCCTCAAACTGAAATGGGGGCTGCCCCTGCCCACGGCCCTCAAACTGAAATGGGGGCTGCCCCTGCCCGGGGCCACAGCGGTGCGGCCCTCAATCTGTAATGGGGGCTGCCCCTGCCCACGGCCCTCAAACTGAAATGGGGGCTGCCCCTGCCCACGGCCCTCAAACTGAAATGGGGGCTGCCCCTGCCCGCGGCCCTCAAACTGAAATGGGGGCTGCCCCTGCCCGGGGCCACAGCGGTGCGGCCCTCAAACTGTAATGGGGGCTGCCCCTGCCCACGGCCCTCAAACTGAAATGGGGGCTGCCCCTGCCCGCGGCCCTCAAACTGAAATGGGGGCTGCCCCTGCCCGGGGCCACAGCGGTGCGGCCCTCAAACTGTAATGGGGGCTGCCCCTGCCCACGGCCCTCAAACTGAAATGGGGGCTGCCCCTGCCCACGGCCCTCAAACTGAAATGGGGGCTGCCCCTGCCCGCGGCCCTCAAACTGAAATGGGGGCTGCCCCTGCCCACGGCCCTCAAACTGAAATGGGGGCTGCCCCTGCCCGCGGCCCTCAAACTGAAATGGGGGCTGCCCCTGCCCGGGGCCACAGCGGTGCGGCCCTCAAGCTGTAATGGGGGCTGCCACTGCCCACGGCCCTCAAACTATAATGGGGGCTGCCCCTGCCCGCGGCCCTCAAACTGAAATGGGGGCTGCCCCTGCCCGCGGCCCTCAAACTGAAATGGGGGCTGCCCCTGCCCACGGCCCTCAAACTGAAATGGGGGCTGCCCCTGCCCGGGGCCACAGCGGTGCGGCCCTCAAACTGTAATGGGGGCTGCCCCTGCCCACGGCCCTCAAACTGAAATGGGGGCTGCCCCTGCCCACGGCCCTCAAACTGAAATGGGGGCTGCCCCTGCCCGCGGCCCTCAAACTGAAATGGGGGCTGCCCCTGCCCGGGGCCACAGCGGTGCGGCCCTCAAACTGTAATGGGGGCTGCCCCTGCCCACGGCCCTCAAACTGAAATGGGGGCTGCCCCTGCCCGCGGCCCTCAAACTGAAATGGGGGCTGCCCCTGCCCGGGGCCACAGCGGTGCGGCCCTCAAACTATAATGGGGGCTGCCCCTGCCCACGGCCCTCAAACTGAAATGGGGGCTGCCCCTGCCCGCGGCCCTCAAACTGAAATGGGGGCTGCCCCTGCCCGCGGCCCTCAAACTGAAATGGGGGCTGCCCCTGCCCACGGCCCTCAAACTGAAATGGGGGCTGCCCCTGCCCGCGGCCCTCAAACTGAAATGGGGGCTGCCCCTGCCCACGGCCCTCAAACTATAATGGGGGCTGCCCCTGCCCACGGCCCTCAAACTGAAATGGGGGCTGCCCCTGCCCGCGGCCCTCAAACTGAAATGGGGGCTGCCCCTGCCCGCGGCCCTCAAACTGAAATGGGGGCTGCCCCTGCCCACGGCCCTCAAACTGAAATGGGGGCTGCCCCTGCCCGGGGCCACAGCGGTGCGGCCCTCAAACTGTAATGGGGGCTGCCCCTGCCCACGGCCCTCAAACTGAAATGGGGGCTGCCCCTGCCCACGGCCCTCAAACTGAAATGGGGGCTGCCCCTGCCCGCGGCCCTCAAACTGAAATGGGGGCTGCCCCTGCCCGGGGCCACAGCGGTGCGGCCCTCAAACTGTAATGGGGGCTGCCCCTGCCCACGGCCCTCAAACTGAAATGGGGGCTGCCCCTGCCCGCGGCCCTCAAACTGAAATGGGGGCTGCCCCTGCCCGGGGCCACAGCGGTGCGGCCCTCAAACTGTAATGGGGGCTGCCCCTGCCCACGGCCCTCAAACTGAATTGGGGGCTGCCCCTGCCCACGGCCCTCAAACTGAAATGGGGGCTGCCCCTGCCCGCGGCCCTCAAACTGTAATGGGGGCTGCCCCTGCCCACGGCCCTCAAACTGAAACGGGGGCTGCCCCTGCCCACGGCCCTCAAACTGAAATGGGGGCTGCCCCTGCCCGCGGCCCTCAAACTGAAATGGGGGCTGCCCCTGCCCGCGGCCCTCAAACTGAAATGGGGGCTACCCATGCCCAGGGCCACAGCGGTGCGGCTCTCAAACTGAAACGGGGGCTGCCCCTTCCCAGGGCCACAGCAGAGCGGCCCTCAAACTGAAACGGGGGCTGCCTCTGCCCCGGGCCACAGCTGTGCGGCCCTCAAACTAACGTAAGAACTGCTCCTGCCCAGATACCAAGATGCTCGGCCCTCACACAACAAAAAAACTGCTCCTGCCCAGATCCCCAGCTACGCGGCCCTCAAACAAAAGTAAGAACTGCTCCTGCAGTTCCTGTACTCTGGCAGGTATTGGAAAGGGTCGAAGACATCATATCCCCTCCCCAGATTCTCAAGCTAAATCCGCACTTTGTTCAGCTCACAGTCTTTGCATATTTATATATGAATATTTGGTATATGTTATTTTGTGTGGAGAGGTATAAACAATGTATTTAAACTTAACATTTCTAGTTATCACGTGGCGTACTGTTAAATACATCCATACTGTTTCAGCTACTTTAATGCCGTGAGACAAATGAGCTATTAAAACACGAGTGAAAGTGTCTGTGACCCCGCAGCACCTGTGGGTCTCCAGTCACCGCCCCGCTTCGCCCGTCCTGATGGCACTGCTCAGTGTCACTCCTTTCTCAGCACCGCGATCTCTCCCCAGAAACGAGCCCGGATCTGTAAGACGAGCTGCACTCAGCTGTCATGACACGCAGCCAACGTCGGGCAGAAGGGACACCATTTTACAATAGGCTGCGTAGACCGTGACAGGGAAGTAAGGCCCGTGACAGGGAAGTAAGGCCCATGGCAGGGCTCCCTCCTCAGCACTTGTGGCTGCTGACAGGAAGCATTTTCCTCCTTACCTCGCCTGGTGACTGACTGTCCTGAACCACGGCCTCTCCCGGGTGGCGGGTCCTGAGGAGAAGGAGGCTCCTTCCTCAGGGTCAAAGCCCCAGGGCACGAGTGAGGAATCCACTGCGGTTCCCGCGGGCGCTCCTGGTTCGGCAGGAGCTCGGCGCCCCCTGGTGGAAGCCCTGGGGAATTTCGGAAAATCAGGGTTTAGATTATCTCAGGCTGTGATTTTCGAAATTTCAACTGAAATCGAGCCCACCATCCCGTGCCTTGACGGAACAGATGGAGGGGTTTTTTTGTTTTTTGTTTTTGTTTTTAAACAGAGTCTTGCTCTGGTGCCCAGGCTGAGTGCAGTGGCATGATCTCAGCTCACTGCAACCTCCACCTCCCAGGTTTAAGTGATCCTTCTGCCTCAGCCCCCTAAGTAGCTGGGATTACAGGCACATGCAACCATTTCCTGCTAATTTTTGTATTTTTAGTAGAGATGGGGTTTCGCCATGTTGGCCAGGCTGGTCTCAAAACTCCTGATCTTAGGTGATCCACCCACCTTGGCCTCCCAAAGTGCTGGGATTACAGGTGTGAACCACCATGCCTGGCCAGAACAGAGATTTTTTTTTTTTTTTTTTTTTTGAGACGGAGTTTCGCTCTTGTTACCCAGGCTGGAGTGCAATGGCGCGATCTCGGCTCACCGCAACCTCCGCCTCCTGGGTTCAGGCAATTCTCCTGCCTCAGCCTCCCGAGTAGCTGGGATTACAGGCACGCGCCACTATGCCCAGCTAATTTTTTGTATTTTGAGTAGAGACGGGGTTTCACCATGTTGACCAGGATGGTCTCGATCTCTTGACCTCGTGATCCACCTGCCTCGGCCTCCCAAAGTGCTGGGATTACAGGCTTGAGCCACCGTGCCCGGCCAGAACAGAGATTTTAAAAACTAAAAAAGATGTCCGGTAGGCGAAAGTCAGTTTCATTCCTTCATATCAGCAATAACGAATGGAAATAATTGGAACTGGAAATATTAAAATGCCATTTACGATAGCACCCCTAAAGTTGAACCCCTTAAGTATGAATGTAACAAAATGTACGCAAATATGCATTCAGAAAACCATGAATCACAGTTGAGAGAAACCAAAAGAAATATAAATAAGTGAAGAGATGTTCCTTAACCCCTACCCTAACCCCCAACCCTAACCCTAACCCCCAACCCTAACCCCTAACCCCAACCCTAACCCTAACCCTACTCTGATTACCCTTATCTCTAAAGCTAACCTTGTGGTAACCCTCAACCATAATTTCTAACTTTACTTTTACCCACTCTAATTCTAACCTTAATCTAAACCTACTCAAACCTTTACTGTAACCCTAATCCTAAACCTCACCGCCCTTTCACCCTAACTCTTCCCTGTAATCCTGACCTCTCAGTCTAACCCTGGTTACTCACCTGATCTCTCTAATGTCTTACTATGCAGCTCCCAACCACCGACCTGAATCTCCTACTTGAAGCCCTTATGCCATCATCTTCAACTGGTAAACTCTGAACCCTTCAACTCGTATCTCTTGATTTTAAAATATCCTGACACACTAACTCTGTAAATACCAACTGCAGTCTATACACAGTCTCATCCTGATCTATCCTACTCAGTGCCATGCCACTTCAAGGACTGATCTATAACCTCAGAAATATAGACTTAATAATCTTTAACAAAACAATAGCATATTAAAAGCCACAGCATTTTGAAGGCATCAGACACCACGAACATGATTTTTTATCCCAGTAAATCCACGGTGGTCCCACACACTAATGCCCTTCATGTAACACACAGTATTGTCAGAATGAATGGAAAACACCCCAGAATTTTCTCAGCTGTTGCAGAAAGGGCTTTCAGTAAAGCTGGAATTACAGCCATATGCCACCATGCCCAGCTAAATTTGTATTTTTAGTAGAGACAGGTTTTCACCATGGTGGCCAGGCTAGTCTCCAACTCCTGACCTCAGGTGATCTGTCTGCCTCGGCCTCTAAAGGTGCTGGGATTACAGGTGTGAGCCACCGTTCCTGGCCAAAAAATCCATTTTATACATATACACTAGCAATGAATAATCTGAAAACAAAATTATAAAAATTTCACTTTAAATAATACCAATGGCAATAATATGCTTAGGAATAAATGTAATCAAAGGGTAAGACTTAAAAGGGGGAAATTATAAGACACTGCTTAAGGAAATTAAACAAAGCCCAAATAAATGTAAGAACATGTCATGTTCATGGATTTGAAGACCATATTCGTTAAGTTTGCCAAATTACACAAAGCAATTTACAGATTCAATGTTATTCCTACGAAAATCCCAAAGGCCTTGGGACAGAAATGGAAAAGCTGATCCTAATGTTTATACGGAATTTCAAGGAATCCTGAAAAGCCAAACCAATCCTGAAAAATAACTCCAAATCTGGAGGTTAGCCAGGCGCGGTGGTGGGCACCTGTAACCCCAGGTACTTGGGAGGCTGAGGCAAAAGAATTGCCTGAACACAGGAGGCAGAGGTTGCAGTGAGCCGAGATGACGCCATTGCACTCTAGCCTCAATGACAGAGAGAGACGCTGTCTTAAAAAAAAAAAACACACACCGAAAATATACAGATAGCAAATAATTACACAAAAGGATGTTCAACATCATGTCTCATTAGGAGACTGCAAATTAAAGTAATGCTGAGATGCCACTGCACACCCAGTAGAACTGTGAGACTCTAAGAAAAGCTCAACAACAACAATTGGAGGTTGAAGAACAACAGGGGCTTCATTCACTGTTAGCAGAATGCAGTAATTGTGCAGCCACTCTGGGAGATAGTTTGGCAGTTTTTCCCAAAGATAAACAAGTCTTACCTACAATCCAACAAATGCATCCCTAAAATGTATATATTTAGACAGATGCTTTGAAAAATTACTTTCAAACAAAAACTAGCATAATCAACTTGAAGTACAACAATGCAATGGAGTACCATTCAGCGACAAAAAGGAACGAACTTTCAACCCCTGAAAATAAATGAATGAATCTTGCTAAGTGAAGGGTGGCAGCATGAAGACGCTGTACATTATATGACTCCATTCATGAGACAGTCTGGAAAAGGCACAACGACAGAGATGACGATCAGATGAGTGACTGGGGTGGGGATTTGAAGTATTCGGTACTTTAGTGGTAGATATCCGACACTATGTATATATTTAAACCCACAGGATGTTAAAGCACAAAGAACGAATCACAATCTACACAAATTCTATTATTTAGGTTACGAAGTATCTAAGGACAAAATACAGACGGCAACTAAGAATCTAATTGGATTACCAATGTATGTTGCAAATGGTGGGCCAAAGGTACTGACCTAAGTCATTTTGGAAATGAGTAGAATCCACAGACTAAAAGCAAAATGTACTATACACAAACAGTGGACTCTCTTGTATAAAGTTATGTCCCACAGGGATAATAGTTAATTTTGAAACCACTGTATCTGTAAAAAGAAAAATAACCATGATTTTCCTCCATACTCTCAACACTTCACTTCTGACAGCAAACTGGGGTGGGTGATGTTTCCCACACCAACCAATTTTCCAGTTCTCTGGACAACAATTGGGTGTCCTATAATTCAATTATGACAATTACTGAAGATTGTACAGACCCTACAGGTTAAGGGCGTAGTAACACCGACTGTCCCCATCCTCAGATGCCAATCAAAAGTAGGGAATCCCCAGTTTACCCAAACTTCTATGACTTGGCTAGAAACAATGCACTCCTACACCCCCTCCTCAGGTTTGATAATTTGCTATGATGGCTTATGGAACTCAGGGAAACACTCACTTATGTTTACTAGTTACTATGGTCTCAATGTGTGTATACCCTCCAAATTCCTATGGTGAAACATAATCCCCAAAGGGATGGTAATCAGAGGTAACTGAGGGGTGACTGCATCATGAGGGTGCTGCCCTCATGAATGAAACCAGTGCCCTTATAAAATAATCTAGGAGCCTTCCCCCCCCAATCCTGCCATGTCAGGACATGGCTAGAAGGCACTAGCTATGAAAGATGAGCCCTCACTAGACATCAAATCTGTCAGAGTTGATCTGAGACTTTCCAGATTCCACATTTTAGGAATTTTTATGAAAGCTTCATCATGCAGACATGATCAACTATTTACTCAATCTCCAGTCCCTTCACACCTTCAAAGGATTGTATGCGAAGCTAAAAGTTACAAGCTTCTTATCAGGGCTTGTCTTTCCAGTGACTATCCCCAATCCTGAAACCATCCAGGGACCCACAGAGGGCCCTTACAGAAGACATTCCTATCACTCAGGAGATTCCAAGGAATTTAGGAACTCCACGTCAGGAACCAGGGCCAAAGACCAAATGTGAGAACACAAGATGTTCCTAGCACCACTATTGTTCAGGAAATTATAAAAGTTTTAGGAGCTCTGTACTATGAACTGGAGACAGAGACCAAATATATTTCTCGTTAAACCCCAACCTGGAATCTGGATCAAGAATGAATTCCTTGTTCCCAATGGAACAAGGGATGAAATAAATGGCACACAGTGAAAGCCAGGTTCCCCACTGTTAGAGTGAGAAGTTACAGATAAGAAACGTGGGAAGCCTGGAATGATCTCTGTGATAATGGATCAGAATACATATATAAAATGTAGATATAAACTCACATTTAACTTAATATACACACACACACACACACACACACACACACACACACACACACACACACACACAGATGGTTCCATGTAGAAACCTGTATAATTAAGTGGGTACATACAAGTTAGAATACACACATATATTTGTTTGCACCGTCAGCAGTGAGGGTCATGATGCAATAACCACATTTAGTGACCAGATGTAAGTTTTTAATATCACTCTCTAACAAAGGAAATTGGGGTCTTTGAAAAACTGGTTGAAACTAGGAGTGGGACAGAAAATATATGAGCCAGGGTACTTTTGAAGTAACAGAAATTGTAAATAAATAAATAAATACATGCAATTATGTCAAAGGAGACAGTGGAAAGAGCTCCCAATGGCCACAGGGTATAAACAAACAGCAACAAAATCTGCAGAACTGGATAACAAGCAAAACATTAAAGTAACTGAGCGTCCAGACTGGTATCTATGTATGATTAAATTGATACATAAATGGCCTGAATAGAAATCTCTTATACATGGTGACCTCCTCCAAAAGCACACATAAAAGTTCTGCTTCATGTCTGAAGAAAATAAAATGTTTCTTTTTTCAATGTCAGGGAGGAATATTTGGCCCTAACACTAACTTGTGTACAGCGTCTACTGTAGAGCTCAGTTATATGTCTCAGCCACAATAACATGGGGCTGAGAAATGCAGTCCATGTGTCCAAGAGAAAAAAACCATGAATTTTGTAGAAAACATAGCCAGTCTCTGACTATGTTCTACAAAAGCCAATGCCATTAAAATTAGAAGAAAAGCCACAGACTGGGAGAAAATATTTGCAAAAGACACATCTCATAAAGAGACAGTTTTACAAAACCTTCCAAAAACTCTTAAAACTCTATAGTAAGAAAACCACCTAATAAAACAGACCAAAGACCGTAACAGATACCTCACCAATGATGAGAAACGTACAGGAAATAAACATATAAAAGGATACATTATACTGTATAACATTAGGGCAATATATTAAAACAAGATACCGCTACAAACCTAGTAGAATGGCCAAAATCTGGAGTGCTGACAACAACTGCCATTGAGAATGCGGAGAGACAGGAACTCTCCTTCACCGACAGTGGAAATGCAGAACAGTGTCGTCACTCTGGAAAACAATTTGGTTGTTCTTACAAAAGTAAACATGTTCTCACTATACGATACAGCAACTGCACTACTTGGTATTCACCCAAAGGAGGTGAAAATTAATGATAGCATAAAAACCTGCAAACAGGTATTTATAGCAACTTTATTCAAAATAATTAAAATCTGGAAGCAACCAAAATGGCCTTCAGTAAGTGAACAGAAAAACTATGGTACACACAATGAACTATATTTCAGCAGTAAAAAGCAATGGGCTATCTTGTCCTCAAAAGACAAGGATACCTTCAATGCCTATTACTAAGTAGAAGCTGGTCTGAAAAGGCTACTGTGTAACCGCAACTATTTAACATTCTGCAAAATGCTGGAGATGGTTTGCAGGGTTAAGGGAATAAGTAACAAACAGGAAGAGCAGGGATGACTTTTACGACAAGGGAAGTATTCTATGAGGTACTAGCAGGCTGGATACATGTCCTTATACATTTGCTCAGACTCATAGCATGTAAAACCACAAGAGTAAGCCCTAATGTCAATTATGGCCTTCGGACAACTATGATGTCTCAGTGTAGGCTCCTCATTTTAATAAATGTGCCACTATGGTGGGGGAGGTACTGAAATGGGTGAAGGCTACACATACATGCAGATCAGGGTATACGGGAAATCTATGTCCTTCTTAATTCTGCTGTGAAATTAAAACTGCCTTAACAAATAAAGTACATTTATTAAAAAAAAAAAAAAAATCTAAAAATGTTTTTAGTAACAAAAATTAAATCAATATTAAAAAACACATCCCCATTTGTAATAACTCTCAATAATAAATGCATAAAGAAAATGTGGTCTATACACGTAACGAAGCATTACTCAGCCTTAAAAAAGGAGAACATCTTGCCATTTGCAACAACATGCACATACCTGGAAGATAACTGTGCTAAGTGAAGAAACGAGCGAGACCGAAACAAAGTAGTACATAATCCCATTTGCAATAGTCTGGATGTATGTATTCCCCTGAAATTCATCGTTGAAATCTAATCACCAAGATGATGACATTAGAAAGTGAGGCCTCAGGGGAGTGATGAGGTGAGGGCTCTTCCCTCTTGAATGAATTAAGGCCCTCTTGAATGGACTGGGAGTGCCTTCATTCTCTGCCACTCTTTTGCCTTCCACCATGTAAGGATGCAGGAAGAAGTCTCTCCTCAGGCACCAGATGACAGTGCCTTGATCTTGGACTTCCCAGCCTTCAGAACTGTTAAGAATAAATTTCTGTTATTAATTACCAAGTCTGAAGTATTTTGTTGCTCCAGCACAAATGAAGCCATGCTTCCTGTAGAGCCTGTGCAACTCCACTTAAATAAAAATATAAAACAGTTAAACTTATAAAAACATAGAGCTGAATGGTGGTTACCAAGGTCTGAAGGGGAAGGGTAAGTGGGGAGGTATTGGTTACAGGATATAAGTTTCAGTTATACAATGAGTAAATTCTAAATATCGAGTCCACAGACCCATGCATGTAGTTAATACTATATTGTACACTTAAAAATTCGTTAGGAGGATGGTATGCTTTGGATTTGTGTACTTGCCCACATCTCATGTCAAATTGTAAGACTCAAGGTTGGAGAAGGGACCTGGTGGGAAGTGACTGGATCATGGGGGCAGACTTGCCCCTGCTGTTCTCGTGATAGTAAGTTCTCAGGAGATCTGGTTGTTTAAAAGTGTACAGCACCTGCCCCTTCACCACCCACTTCCTCCTGCTGCAGACACATAGGGCATGGCTGCTTCCCCTTCATCTTACACCATGATTTTAAGTTTCCCGGGGCATCCCCAGCCATGCTTCCTACAGCCTATGGAACTATGAGCCAATTAAACCTCTTTTCTTTATAAATTACCCAGTCTCGGGTAGTTGTTTATATCAATGGGAGAATGGACCAATACAGAGAATGTAACTAATGTCAAATGGTTGTATCCCAAAAGGGGCAGGGGAGAGGGAGGGAGAAACCTGTGGAGGCAAAGGTTGTTTATCGCATTGTTTCTACTGATGGTTCCATGGGTGAATACTTGTCTCTAAAGCTAAACATATTTTGCATGTGGGAGGAATGTAAATAATTTGTGGCCAGGGGAAAAACCGTGGTTTATTAAAGACTGCTACAGATTCCTACTATTCCTCTTATTGAGAGGTAGAATCTAATTACTCTTTTATCTAATACCATACGCACAGGAAGAGAGAAGGATGTAATTTTTATTTCGGATTTGTTAAGCTTGAGGTGCCTTTTGGATAGCTACAAAGAAGCATTCAATGGAGAGTTGAACCTGTGGCCTACAGCAGTGACCCCCAACCTTTTTGGCACCAGATTTTGTGGAAGACAATTTTTCCATAGACCAGGGTGTGAGGGGGGATGGTTTTGGGATGAAACTGTTCATCAGGCATTAGATTCTCATAAGGAGCAGGCAACCTAGATCCCTCACATGCATAGTTCACAATAGGGTTCGTGCTTCTATGAGAATCTAATGCTGCCATTCATCTGACAGGAGGCAGAGCTCAGGCAGTAATGCTTGCTCATCTGCCACTCACCTCCTGCTATGCAGTACAGTTCCTAACAGGCCACGGACTGGTACCAGTCCATGGCCTGGGGGTTGGAGACCCCTGGTCTGAAGGCCGGAGAAGTCCAAGCTGGAGAGGAACACAACTGCTACACAACAGAGAGCAGAACTGTTAAAAAAAAAAAAAAACGGAACTGCACAGTGGGATAGATGGGAACTGGATGGAACACACGGATAAGCTATGTAAAAGAGAAGTAGAAGAATTCAGGGAAAAAAGACAAGCACCATCAGTGAGGTCACGATAGAAACTAACACAGAAGAATTTCCAGGAGAAGATCATGAACAGTAATGTGAAATGCAGGAGTCCCCCCTTATCCATGAGGGATCCATTCCAAGTCCCTTAGCAGATGCCTGAAACTATGTATAGCACCAAACCTTATATATACTATGTTTTTTCCTACATATACATACCCTTGACACTTTAATTTAAAATTAGGCACAGTATGATATTAACAACAATAATACAATGGAACAACTATAATAATATACTATGGCCGGGTGCGATGGCTCACGCCTGTAATCCCAGCACTTTGGGAGGCCGAGGCGGGTGGATCACGAGGTCAAGAGATCGAGACCATCCTGGTCAACATGGTGAAACCCCGTCTCTACTAAAAATACAAAAATTAGCTGGGCATGGTGGCGCACGCCTTTAGTCCCAGCTACTCGGGAGGCTGAGGCAGGAGAATTGCTTGAACCCAGGAGGCGGAGGTTGCAGTGAACCGAGATCGAGCCACTGCACTCCAGCCTGGGTAACAAGAGCGAAACTCTGTCTCAAAAAAAAAATATATATATATATACTATATTAAAAGTTATGCGAATGTGGCCTCTCAAAATATCTTACTCTACCATATTCAACATATTCAAAATTTGCAAAATATCAAATATCAAAATATTCAAGATATTCAAAATATCTTACTGTATTTTCTGTCTGCAGTTGACTACAGGTAACTGAAACCACAGAAAGCAAAACTGTGAATAAGGGGGATTACTGTACCCCACAAGATTCAAGTAAGGCAGAATAGAGAATAGCCATTGGATTTGCGTATAATTTAGGTTAATGGTGAGCATTAAAACAAATCAATTAAGACTACACTGAATGAAAGTGCAAGTGAGCAGTGGAAATATTTGTCAGAAAATATAACAGTGAACAATCTGCTACAAATTCTGTATGTACAGACGAACTGACAGAAATGTATGGGGGGGGGGGTTATGTAGGGACCTGTGCTCAACTCAATCCTCCAGATGTTCTAGGTTTTAGCCATGAATCAAGCAGGGCCTTCCAAAAGCTGTCTGGGACCACACTGTTCTCGCAGCTCCAGAAAAACCTCATCATGGAAGTCGTGCTTTAGTACTAAGTGACTATTTCTATTGCCAAATGCTATAAGTGTGTATTTCCAGACGGGTAGTAAAAAAACTTTCCACTATGTCATCTCTGCGACCAATGAAGTTAGTGTCCCAGACTTTGGTAGCAGCAAGTCTTCCTGTCTCACGAGAATGCAGCACACACTCTTTGCAGGTTCCATTCCAATCATATAACAAATGTGACTGCCTTTTTGATGCAGCATCAGAGAGACCAGAGACACATTTGTAGTCAAGTTCAATGGCTTATAACCTGCATACGTCTACACGCCAGCATTATTTTATTTTTTTGAGATGGAGTCTCGCTCTGTCACCAGGCTGGAGTGCAGTGGCACGATCTCAGCTCACTGCAACCTCTGCCTCCAGGGTTCAAGTGATTCTCCTGCCTCATCTCCCAAGTAAATGGGACTACAGGCAAGCGCCACCATGCCCAGCTAATTTTTGTATTTTAGTAGAGACAGGGTTTCACCATGTTGACCAGAATGGTCTCGGTCTCTTGACCTCATGATCCACCCACTTCAGCCTCCCAAAGTGCTGGGATTACAGGCATGAGCCACCGCACCCGGCCCACCAGCATTATTTTATTTATGTGCATTTCCTTTAACCTGAATTTTACTTATTTTTATTTTTCCATTTTAATCCACGGACTCCATAAAGGCAAAGGATGCAATGTAAAACAAAGTGAGACATATATAAACAAGTAACTCACCAGAGATTTATTCACTGTTGATCTTGGAAATGCACAGAGCACTCTGGAAGCATAGCTGGGGGAAAAATCAAATGGAGTGGATTAAGGGAGAACTGGTGTGGCTTGGTTCTAGATTCTCCTGCCCAAAACCCTCTACACAATAGCTGGAACAGACTAAAACAACAACAACAAAAACCTCCCTGTGACAGATAGTCATTCATGCCTCAATAAGGGGCAAGAAATTCCCTGCTGAAGATGTACCCACAAGTACATTAACTGGTAGAGACACATACAATTTATTTCTGGGTTAATGAAAACATATCTTACCTACTGATTTAGGAACAATTAATTTACCCAAAGAAACAATTTAATAATTTAAACCAAAGAAAGATACACTTGTCTTCAATGAAATTAATATTGTAAAATATACTTGGGCTGCATTAACTATTTCACTGCTAATAAAGAGATTCTACATGATTTCATATAGGTGTTTCCACTAGAACACATCTTGCTCTTACGTACCTAAGCATCATGGAAGTATGCACCTTGCAAGCCAACGTTCTTTGCCCACAATTATATTATATAGGGGTGAAAACGTACATACTGTGTATTTCTTGGGATTCACTGTTTTAGTAACGTTTCCTAATGACATGTCTCCCTGTATCTAAGACCTCATATTGTCTGCTGATAACAAATGGGGCTTTGCCATTTGACTTGCTTTGGCCGAATGGGACATTAGAAAATACGATGAAAACATAGGTTGGAAAAGTGCTTGCCCACTGGTGCTTCCCTTCTTAAACAAGGGTCAGCATGAACCACCAGACGTGTGAGTAAAGGCACCAGATGACTGAAGCTTCATTTGTGATCCAAACAACGTTAGCATAGGAAATGCCCCGGTGAACACGTGCCAAAATGTGAATCAGTAGAACCTCAATCAAATAAAACAGTTGTTTCTTTTTAAGCCAGTGAGTTTGGGTTGGTTATTTTCACAGAGAACACTGATACACCTAAGCCACCAGAACACAGTATTTTTAAGACAACCATGTGAAGGAGCTAATGTGAAATTACTTGTCAAATACGATCATTAGAACATCACAACCTCATGTAGAAGTTTTGCAAATCATAATAAATGCCAACTTCATGGAAATCAGTGAGACTGCTGGTGCCAGGAGATGATGTGAATCATAAAAAGCCACTGTTTGCATACGAGTAAACTGTGTTTTGAGGTTCTTTACATCATAAAAAAAAATCTGTTGACTTTAAAATACAAAACACACAAAAAGGATCTCTTACAAGTGAGCATTGTGCTGTATTCTACCTACATTTTAAGATATTGGTTTGGAGTAGAAGTGGGACACAGTTTTTAAATATATAAAATATGCTATTGTTTTCCTACAGAATTTATAATTTCAGATTACTGACACTAAGTGGGAAACACTTGTGTTATTTACCCTTGAGGTAACATAATTCACAAAAAGAGCTGGGGATAAAAAAAAAAAAAAAGCGATGGTTAAGGAAACGTTTCTGGTTGGCTGGTTGGTTTTGAGACAGTCTCGCTACATCTCATCTTAAAAAGTTTAAGAAATGAGCCCAGGAGCAGTGGCTCACACTTGTGTAATACCAGGACTTTGGGAGGCCAAGGTGGGTGGATCATCTGAGCTCAGCAATTTAAGATCAGCATGGTGAAACCCTGTCTGTACTAAAACTACAAAATAAAAATTAGCTGGATGTGGTGGTGCATATCTGTAATCTCAGCTACTCAGGAGGCTGAGGCAGGAGAATCGCTTGAACCCAGAAGGCAGAGGTTGCAGTGAGCTGAGATTGTGCCACGGCACTCCAGCGTGGGGGACAGAGCATAGTAATAGCAATAATAGAAAAAGGCAAAAGTTTAAACGAGTAAACAGAAACATGGCAAAAGAGCGGAACCAGCCCTTCACAGAAGAAAAAAATGTGGAGGAATGGCCGATAAAATCATGAAAAGGGCCTCAGCCTAACAGGGTGAGATACCAGGTGACACTCAGCAGACTGGCAAAAATCCCACAATCAGCGCAAGTGTTGGGGAGAATGGAGAGCCACAGGAATGCTCAGCCACCACTAAGAATGACTGTGAATTACTGTTGCTGCGCTTGCTTATGAAAGGGTGTGCGTCGTGGGTTATGAGGAAAATTACATTTCTTACTGGGATGAAATTTTAAAAATTGAAAGCTACTGACCAGAAGAAACTGCACTTGTGTACAAAAGAAATGCCCAAGAACCTTCGCAGCAACACGGTCCTAGGGGCCCGCCTGGCCAAACACTCATCAGCAGGAAAACGAAGACATTTCTCATGGTCCCCTCCACCATGAGAGATGATGCAGCAATGAAAATGAATCTGGTCAGTGTGGACGGGTCTCAGGAAGAGAACGGAGGAAGAAAACAGACATGGAGCAAATGCTCAGAGCCAGTGCAGCAGAGAAGCAGCCACACAGGAGACTTCTTCACATCAAAGTTCAAAACCGCAGCCGAGGCAACAGAGCAAGACCCTGTCTCCAAAAGACAGCAGAGTGTTCAAAAACCACATGCAGTATTGTTTAGGGATGCGCACAAATGCGGGGAAAGAAACGCGCCATGAAGAAAAGTACGGGAATGATAAAGACTAAGGCAGAAAGCCACTCCCTCTGAAGGAGAAGGGAAGGGACTGGGATTCGGGAGGGGCCTCCAGGGAGCATCCAAAGTTTGGTTTCTTCAGATTCTACTCCCTAAACTTGGTGGAGGTCCCGTGTGTCCAATGTGTGAACATTCCTTATGCCTGACCCATATTATACAAGTGCTTATTTCCTATACAGTATTGAGAAGACAGTTATAAACAAGATGTGTTCAAGAGCAAGACGGCAGACGAGCATCAGGAAGGAACCTCAAGCACATCCGAGACATTCCACCCACGGAACCTCACCATGGATACCCTTGTGCTGCTCACAGGCCTGGCCTCCCCTCAAAACACAGTCAGTTGTTGGAGATCAGAAGCCACACTCATCACAGCAGAGGGGCAGGACCAGCTGGGACGGGGTCCTTCTGTGACACCCACTGCATCCCCAGCTGTGCGAAGTGACCCAGCTGCCAGGTCTCACAGAAGATGATTGTACACTGAAACTGCGTGAGGAAAATGTAAGTTCTCCGTGTGTCCATCAGCAGCAACTCTCAGAATCACCTCTGTCCTTCACCCCTTCTCCATGAAACAACTATAGAGCTTTACTTGGACCTATTTTTCTATTTATTTTTATTTTACTAACTATTGAAAAGACATATTTTCCGTGTATGTGTGATTTTGTCTCTATCAGTCAGGATAATCCTGGTTAAATTTCTACTATTATTATTGTTAACATCATTTAGTTTTTTTAAGCTTTTCAATTGCTGAGGATATTGATCAGGGTCTTTCTGTCTTGTGAGACAGAAAATAAATCCCAACTGTGAAGGAGGAAAGGGAAAGCATTGACATCGAGGCCTGAGACACTCCCAGGCTTAGCTTGCTTGGTGTACAGCTACATCTACAGTTTCAGGTGCCCTCCTGTGACTCTCTCTCTCCTTCCCAACTTTGGCTCCATGTTTAGCTCCAAGAACCTCAGACATAAGAGCATCACTGACTCCTCCCAAGGATTCCAGCTAACCTACCCTCACTCAACAACAACACTGGATTCTCTGGAATCTCCACATCTAACTAAAGCAAAAACCACTACTGGTCTCTCAGACTAAGGTAAGAACCACTCCTGTCCTGGTCCCCAGCTGCACGGTCCCCAAACTAAAGTAAGAACCGCTCCTGCCCAAGTCCCCAGCCGTGCAGCCCTCAAACTAAAGTAACAACTACTCCTGTCCAGGTATCCAAATGCGGCCATCAACCTAAGGTAAGAACCACGCCTGCACAGAACACAATCTGTGTGGATTATGTAAGACCCCTCCTGCCCAGGTCGGCAGCTGTGCAGCTCGCAAACAACACAAAGAACTGCTCCTGCCCAGATACCAAGCGGCCAGGCCCTGAAATGACAAAAACAACTGCTCCTGCACAGGGCCACAGCTCTGCGGCCCACACACTATGGTAAGAACTTCTCCTGCCCAGACCCCAAACTCCGTGGCCTCAAACAAAATTACCACCTCCGGCCCAGGTCGACAACTCTGCCACCCTCAAACAACAAAAACAACTGCTCCTGCCCAGGGCCACAGCCGTGCGACCCTCTAACAACAAAGCAACTGCTCCTGCCCAGGGCCACAGCCGTGCGACCCTCTAACAACGAAGCAACTGCTCCTGCCCAGGGCCGCAGCCGTGCGACCCTCTAACAACAAAAACAACTGCTCCTGCCCAGGGCCACAGCCGTGCGACCCTCTAACAACGAAGCAACTGCTCCTGCCCAGGGCCACAGCCGTGCGACCCTCTAACAACGAAGCAACTGCTCCTGCCCACGGACGCAGCCGTGCGACCCTCTAACAACAAAGCAACTGCTCCTGCCCAGGGCCACAGCCGTGCGACCCTCTAACAACGAAGCAACTGCTCCTGCCCACGGCCGCAGCCGTGCGACCCCCTAACAACGAAGCAACTGCTCCTGCCCAGGGCCACAGCCGTGCGACCCCCTAACAACGAAGCAACTGCTCCTGCCCACGGCCGCAGCCGTGCGACCCCCTAACAACGAAGCAACTGCTCCTGACAAGGGCCGCAGCCGTGCGACCCCCTAACAACGAAGCAACTGCTCCTGCCCAGGGCCGCAGCCGTGCGACCCCCTAACAACGAAGCAACTGCTCCTGCCCAGGGCCGCAGCCGTGCGACCCCCTAACAACGAAGCAACTGCTCCTGCCCAGGGCCGCAGCCGTGCGACCCTCTAACAACGAAGCAACTGCTCCTGCCCAGGGCCGCAGCCGTGCGACCCTCTAACAACGAAGCAACTGCTCCTGCCCAGGGCCGCAGCCGTGCGACCCTCTAACAACGAAGCAACTGCTCCTGCCCAGGGCCGCAGCCGTGCGACCCTCTAACAACGAAGCAACTGCTCCTGCCCAGGGCCACAGCCGTGCGACCCCCTAACAACGAAGCAACTGCTCCTGCCCAGGGCCACAGCCGTGCGACCCTCTAACAACGAAGCAACTGCTCCTGCCCAGGGCCACAGCCGTGCGACCCTCTAACAACGAAGCAACTGCTCCTGCCCAGGGCCACAGCCGTGCGACCCTCTAACAACGAAGCAACTGCTCCTGCCCAGGGCCGCAGCCGTGCGACCCTCTAACAACGAAGCAACTGCTCCTGCCCAGGGCCGCAGCCGTGCGACCCTCTAACAACGAAGCAACTGCTCCTGCCCAGGGCCGCAGCCGTGCGACCCTCTAACAACGAAGCAACTGCTCCTGCCCAGGGCCGCAGCCGTGCGACCCTCTAACAACAAAAACAACTACTCCTGCCCAGGGCCACAGCCGTGCGACCCTCTAACAACGAAGCAACTGCTCCTGCCCAGGGCCACAGCCATGCGACCCTCTAACAACAAAGCAACTGCTCCTGCCCAGGGCCGCAGCCGTGCGACCCCCTAACAACGAAGCAACTGCTCCTGCCCAGCGCCACAGCCGTGCGACCCCCTAACAACGAAGCAACTGCTCCTGCCCACGGCCGCAGCCGTGCGACCCCCTAACAACGAAGCAACTGCTCCTGCCCAGGGCCGCAGCCGTGCGACCCCCTAACAACGAAGCAACTGCTCCTGCCCAGGGCCGCAGCCGTGCGACCCTCTAACAACGAAGCAACTGCTCCTGCCCAGGGCCGCAGCCGTGCGACCCTCTAACAACGAAGCAACTGCTCCTGCCCAGGGCCGCAGCCGTGCGACCCTCTAACAACGAAGCAACTGCTCCTGCCCAGGGCCGCAGCCGTGCGACCCTCTAACAACGAAGCAACTGCTCCTGCCCAGGGCCACAGCTGTGCGGCCCTCAAACTGAAATGGGGGCTGCCCCTGCCCACGGCCCTCAAACTGAAATGGGGGCTGCCCCTGCCCACGGCCCTCAAACTGTAATGGGGGCTGCCCCTGCCCACGGCCCTCAAACTGTAATGGGGGCTGCCCCTGCCCGCGGCCCTCAAACTGAAATGGGGGCTGCCCCTGCCCGCGGCCCTCAAACTGTAATGGGGGCTGCCCCTGCCCGCGGCCCTCAAACTGAAATGGGGGCTGCCCCTGCCCGCGGCCCTCAAACTGAAATGGGGGCTGCCCCTGCCCGCGGCCCTCAAACTGAAATGGGGGCTGCCCCTGCCCGCGGCCCTCAAACTGAAATGGGGGCGGCCCCTGCCCGCGGCCCTCAAACTGAAATGGGGGCGGCCCCTGCCCGCGGCCCTCAAACTGAAATGGGGGCTGCCCCTGCCCGCGGCCCTCAAACTGAAATGGGGGCTGCCCCTGCCCGCGGCCCTCAAACTGAAATGGGGGCTGCCCCTGCCCGCGGCCCTCAAACTGAAATGGGGGCTGCCCCTGCCCGCGGCCCTCAAACTGAAATGGGGGCTGCCCCTGCCCGCGGCCCTCAAACTGAAATGGGGGCTGCCCCTGCCCGCGGCCCTCAAACTGAAATGGGGGCTGCCCCTGCCCGCGGCCCTCAAACTGAAATGGGGGCTGCCCCTGCCCGCGGCCCTCAAACTGAAATGGGGGCTGCCCCTGCCCGCGGCCCTCAAACTGAAATGGGGGCTGCCCCTGCCCGCGGCCCTCAAACTGAAATGGGGGCTGCCCCTGCCCGCGGCCCTCAAACTGAAATGGGGGCTGCCCCTGCCCGCGGCCCTCAAACTGAAATGGGGGCTGCCCCTGCCCGCGGCCCTCAAACTGAAATGGGGGCTGCCCCTGCCCGGGGCCACAGCAGTGTGGCCCTCAAACTGTAATGGGGGCTGCCCCTGCCCACGGCCCTCAAACTGAAATGGGGGCTGCCCCTGCCCACGGCCCTCAAACTGAAATGGGGGCTGCCCCTGCCCGCGGCCCTCAAACTGAAATGGGGGCTGCCCCTGCCCGGGGTCACAGCGGTGCGGCCCTCAAGCTGTAATGGGGGCTGCCCCTGCCCACGGCCCTCAAACTGTAATGGGGGCTGCCCCTGCCCACGGCCCTCAAACTGAAATGGGGGCTGCCCCTGCCCACGGCCCTCAAACTGAAATGGGGGCTGCCCCTGCCCGCGGCCCTCAAACTGAAATGGGGGCTGCCCCTGCCCGGGGCCACAGCGGAGCGGCCCTCAAGCTGTAATGGGGGCTGCCCCTGCCCACGGCCCTCAAACTATAATGGGGGCTGCCCCTGCCCACGGCCCTCAAACTGAAATGGGGGCTGCCCCTGCCCGCGGCCCTCAAACTGAAATGGGGGCTGCCCCTGCCCGCGGCCCTCAAACTGAAATGGGGGCTGCCCCTGCCCACGGCCCTCAAACTGAAATGGGGGCTGCCCCTGCCCGCGGCCCTCAAACTGAAATGGGGGCTGCCCCTGCCCACGGCCCTCAAACTGAAATGGGGGCTGCCCCTGCCCGGGGCCACAGCGGTGCGGCCCTCAATCTGTAATGGGGGCTGCCCCTGCCCACGGCCCTCAAACTGAAATGGGGGCTGCCCCTGCCCACGGCCCTCAAACTGAAATGGGGGCTGCCCCTGCCCGCGGCCCTCAAACTGAAATGGGGGCTGCCCCTGCCCGGGGCCACAGCGGTGCGGCCCTCAAACTGTAATGGGGGCTGCCCCTGCCCACGGCCCTCAAACTGAAATGGGGGCTGCCCCTGCCCGCGGCCCTCAAACTGAAATGGGGGCTGCCCCTGCCCGGGGCCACAGCGGTGCGGCCCTCAAACTGTAATGGGGGCTGCCCCTGCCCACGGCCCTCAAACTGAAATGGGGGCTGCCCCTGCCCACGGCCCTCAAACTGAAATGGGGGCTGCCCCTGCCCGCGGCCCTCAAACTGAAATGGGGGCTGCCCCTGCCCACGGCCCTCAAACTGAAATGGGGGCTGCCCCTGCCCGCGGCCCTCAAACTGAAATGGGGGCTGCCCCTGCCCGGGGCCACAGCGGTGCGGCCCTCAAGCTGTAATGGGGGCTGCCCCTGCCCACGGCCCTCAAACTATAATGGGGGCTGCCCCTGCCCACGGCCCTCAAACTGAAATGGGGGCTGCCCCTGCCCGCGGCCCTCAAACTGAAATGGGGGCTGCCCCTGCCCGCGGCCCTCAAACTGAAATGGGGGCTGCCCCTGCCCACGGCCCTCAAACTGAAATGGGGGCTGCCCCTGCCCGGGGCCACAGCGGTGCGGCCCTCAAACTGTAATGGGGGCTGCCCCTGCCCACGGCCCTCAAACTGAAATGGGGGCTGCCCCTGCCCACGGCCCTCAAACTGAAATGGGGGCTGCCCCTGCCCGCGGCCCTCAAACTGAAATGGGGGCTGCCCCTGCCCGGGGCCACAGCGGTGCGGCCCTCAAACTGTAATGGGGGCTGCCCCTGCCCACGGCCCTCAAACTGAAATGGGGGCTGCCCCTGCCCGCGGCCCTCAAACTGAAATGGGGGCTGCCCCTGCCCGGGGCCACAGCGGTGCGGCCCTCAAACTGTAATGGGGGCTGCCCCTGCCCACGGCCCTCAAACTGAAATGGGGGCTGCCCCTGCCCACGGCCCTCAAACTGAAATGGGGGCTGCCCCTGCCCGCGGCCCTCAAACTGTAATGGGGGCTGCCCCTGCCCACGGCCCTCAAACTGAAACGGGGGCTGCCCCTGCCCACGGCCCTCAAACTGAAATGGGGGCTGCCCCTGCCCGCGGCCCTCAAACTGAAATGGGGGCTGCCCCTGCCCGCGGCCCTCAAACTGAAATGGGGGCTGCCCCTGCCCACGGCCCTCAAACTGAAATGGGGGCTGCCCCTGCCCGCGGCCCTCAAACTGAAATGGGGGCTGCCCCTGCCCACGGCCCTCAAACTATAATGGGGGCTGCCCCTGCCCACGGCCCTCAAACTGAAATGGGGGCTGCCCCTGCCCGCGGCCCTCAAACTGAAATGGGGGCTGCCCCTGCCCGCGGCCCTCAAACTGAAATGGGGGCTGCCCCTGCCCACGGCCCTCAAACTGAAATGGGGGCTGCCCCTGCCCGGGGCCACAGCGGTGCGGCCCTCAAACTGTAATGGGGGCTGCCCCTGCCCACGGCCCTCAAACTGAAATGGGGGCTGCCCCTGCCCACGGCCCTCAAACTGAAATGGGGGCTGCCCCTGCCCGCGGCCCTCAAACTGAAATGGGGGCTGCCCCTGCCCGGGGCCACAGCGGTGCGGCCCTCAAACTGTAATGGGGGCTGCCCCTGCCCACGGCCCTCAAACTGAAATGGGGGCTGCCCCTGCCCGCGGCCCTCAAACTGAAATGGGGGCTGCCCCTGCCCGGGGCCACAGCGGTGCGGCCCTCAAACTGTAATGGGGGCTGCCCCTGCCCACGGCCCTCAAACTGAATTGGGGGCTGCCCCTGCCCACGGCCCTCAAACTGAAATGGGGGCTGCCCCTGCCCGCGGCCCTCAAACTGTAATGGGGGCTGCCCCTGCCCACGGCCCTCAAACTGAAACGGGGGCTGCCCCTGCCCACGGCCCTCAAACTGAAATGGGGGCTGCCCCTGCCCGCGGCCCTCAAACTGAAATGGGGGCTGCCCCTGCCCGCGGCCCTCAAACTGAAATGGGGGCTACCCATGCCCAGGGCCACAGCGGTGCGGCCCTCAAACTGAAACGGGGGCTGCCCCTTCCCAGGGCCACAGCAGAGCGGCCCTCAAACTGAAATGGGGGCTGCCCCTGCCCACGGCCCTCAAACTGAAATGGGGGCTGCCCCTGCCCGCGGCCCTCAAACTGAAATGGGGGCTGCCCCTGCCCGCGGCCCTCAAACTGAAATGGGGGCTACCCATGCCCAGGGCCACAGCGGTGCGGCCCTCAAACTGAAACGGGGGCTGCCCCTTCCCAGGGCCACAGCAGAGCGGCCCTCAAACTGAAACGGGGGCTGCCTCTGCCCCGGGCCACAGCTGTGCGGCCCTCAAACTAACGTAAGAACTGCTCCTGCCCAGATACCAAGATGCTCGGCCCTCACACAACAAAAAAACTGCTCCTGCCCAGATCCCCAGCTACGCGGCCCTCAAACAAAAGTAAGAACTGCTCCTGCAGTTCCTGTACTCTGGCAGGTATTGGAAAGGGTCGAAGACATCATATCCCCTCCCCAGATTCTCAAGCTAAATCCGCACTTTGTTCAGCTCACAGTCTTTGCATATTTATATATGAATATTTGGTATATGTTATTTTGTGTGGAGAGGTATAAACAATGTATTTAAACTTAACATTTCTAGTTATCACGTGGCGTACTGTTAAATACATCCATACTGTTTCAGCTACTTTAATGCCGTGAGACAAATGAGCTATTAAAACACGAGTGAAAGTGTCTGTGACCCCGCAGCACCTGTGGGTCCCCAGTCACCGCCCCCCCCGCCCGTCCTGATGGCACTGCTCAGTGTCACTCCTTTCTCAGCACCGCGATCTCTCCCCAGAAACGAGCCCGGATCTGTAAGACGAGCTGCACTCAGCTGTCATGACACGCAGCCAACGTCGGGCAGAAGGGACACCATTTTACAATAGGCTGCGTAGACCGTGACAGGGAAGTAAGGCCCGTGACAGGGAAGTAAGGCCCATGGCAGGGCTCCCTCCTCAGCACTTGTGGCTGCTGACAGGAAGCATTTTCCTCCTTACCTCGCCTGGTGACTGACTGTCCTGAACCACGGCCTCTCCCGGGTGGCGGGTCCTGAGGAGAAGGAGGCTCCTTCCTCAGGGTCGAAGCCCCAGGGCACGAGTGAGGAATCCACTGCGGTTCCCGCGGGCGCTCCTGGTTCGGCAGGAGCTCGGCGCCCCCTGGTGGAAGCCCTGGGGAATTTCGGAAAATCAGGGTTTAGATTATCTCAGGCTGTGATTTTCGAAATTTCAACTGAAATCGAGCCCACCATCCCGTGCCTTGACGGAACAGATGGAGGGGTTTTTTTGTTTTTTGTTTTTGTTTTTAAACAGAGTCTTGCTCTGGTGCCCAGGCTGAGTGCAGTGGCATGATCTCAGCTCACTGCAACCTCCACCTCCCAGGTTTAAGTGATCCTTCTGCCTCAGCCCCCTAAGTAGCTGGGATTACAGGCACATGCAACCATTTCCTGCTAATTTTTGTATTTTTAGTAGAGATGGGGTTTCGCCATGTTGGCCAGGCTGGTCTCAAAACTCCTGATCTTAGGTGATCCACCCACCTTGGCCTCCCAAAGTGCTGGGATTACAGGTGTGAACCACCATGCCTGGCCAGAACAGAGATTTTTTTTTTTTTTTTTTTTTTTGAGACGGAGTTTCGCTCTTGTTACCCAGGCTGGAGTGCAATGGCGCGATCTCGGCTCACCGCAACCTCCGCCTCCTGGGTTCAGGCAATTCTCCTGCCTCAGCCTCCCGAGTAGCTGGGATTACAGGCACGCGCCACTATGCCCAGCTAATTTTTTGTATTTTGAGTAGAGACGGGGTTTCACCATGTTGACCAGGATGGTCTCGATCTCTTGACCTCGTGATCCACCTGCCTCGGCCTCCCAAAGTGCTGGGATTACAGGCTTGAGCCACCGTGCCCGGCCAGAACAGAGATTTTAAAAACTAAAAAAGATGTCCGGTAGGCGAAAGTCAGTTTCATTCCTTCATATCAGCAATAACGAATGGAAATAATTGGAACTGGAAATATTAAAATGCCATTTACGATAGCACCCCTAAAGTTGAACCCCTTAAGTATGAATGTAACAAAATGTACGCAAATATGCATTCAGAAAACCATGAATCACAGTTGAGAGAAACCAAAAGAAATATAAATAAGTGAAGAGATGTTCCTTAACCCCTACCCTAACCCCCAACCCTAACCCTAACCCCCAACCCTAACCCCTAACCCCAACCCTAACCCTAACCCTACTCTGATTACCCTTATCTCTAAAGCTAACCTTGTGGTAACCCTCAACCATAATTTCTAACTTTACTTTTACCCACTCTAATTCTAACCTTAATCTAAACCTACTCAAACCTTTACTGTAACCCTAATCCTAAACCTCACCGCCCTTTCACCCTAACTCTTCCCTGTAATCCTGACCTCTCAGTCTAACCCTGGTTACTCACCTGATCTCTCTAATGTCTTACTATGCAGCTCCCAACCACCGACCTGAATCTCCTACTTGAAGCCCTTATGCCATCATCTTCAACTGGTAAACTCTGAACCCTTCAACTCGTATCTCTTGATTTTAAAATATCCTGACACACTAACTCTGTAAATACCAACTGCAGTCTATACACAGTCTCATCCTGATCTATCCTACTCAGTGCCATGCCACTTCAAGGACTGATCTATAACCTCAGAAATATAGACTTAATAATCTTTAACAAAACAATAGCATATTAAAAGCCACAGCATTTTGAAGGCATCAGACACCACGAACATGATTTTTTATCCCAGTAAATCCACGGTGGTCCCACACACTAATGCCCTTCATGTAACACACAGTATTGTCAGAATGAATGGAAAACACCCCAGAATTTTCTCAGCTGTTGCAGAAAGGGCTTTCAGTAAAGCTGGAATTACAGCCATATGCCACCATGCCCAGCTAAATTTGTATTTTTAGTAGAGACAGGTTTTCACCATGGTGGCCAGGCTAGTCTCCAACTCCTGACCTCAGGTGATCTGTCTGCCTCGGCCTCTAAAGGTGCTGGGATTACAGGTGTGAGCCACCGTTCCTGGCCAAAAAATCCATTTTATACATATACACTAGCAATGAATAATCTGAAAACAAAATTATAAAAATTTCACTTTAAATAATACCAATGGCAATAATATGCTTAGGAATAAATGTAATCAAAGGGTAAGACTTAAAAGGGGGAAATTATAAGACACTGCTTAAGGAAATTAAACAAAGCCCAAATAAATGTAAGAACATGTCATGTTCATGGATTTGAAGACCATATTCGTTAAGTTTGCCAAATTACACAAAGCAATTTACAGATTCAATGTTATTCCTACGAAAATCCCAAAGGCCTTGGGACAGAAATGGAAAAGCTGATCCTAATGTTTATACGGAATTTCAAGGAATCCTGAAAAGCCAAACCAATCCTGAAAAATAACTCCAAATCTGGAGGTTAGCCAGGCGCGGTGGTGGGCACCTGTAACCCCAGGTACTTGGGAGGCTGAGGCAAAAGAATTGCCTGAACACAGGAGGCAGAGGTTGCAGTGAGCCGAGATGACGCCATTGCACTCTAGCCTCAATGACAGAGAGAGACGCTGTCTTAAAAAAAAAAAACACACACCGAAAATATACAGATAGCAAATAATTACACAAAAGGATGTTCAACATCATGTCTCATTAGGAGACTGCAAATTAAAGTAATGCTGAGATGCCACTGCACACCCAGTAGAACTGTGAGACTCTAAGAAAAGCTCAACAACAACAATTGGAGGTTGAAGAACAACAGGGGCTTCATTCACTGTTAGCAGAATGCAGTAATTGTGCAGCCACTCTGGGAGATAGTTTGGCAGTTTTTCCCAAAGATAAACAAGTCTTACCTACAATCCAACAAATGCATCCCTAAAATGTATATATTTAGACAGATGCTTTGAAAAATTACTTTCAAACAAAAACTAGCATAATCAACTTGAAGTACAACAATGCAATGGAGTACCATTCAGCGACAAAAAGGAACGAACTTTCAACCCCTGAAAATAAATGAATGAATCTTGCTAAGTGAAGGGTGGCAGCATGAAGACGCTGTACATTATATGACTCCATTCATGAGACAGTCTGGAAAAGGCACAACGACAGAGATGACGATCAGATGAGTGACTGGGGTGGGGATTTGAAGTATTCGGTACTTTAGTGGTAGATATCCGACACTATGTATATATTTAAACCCACAGGATGTTAAAGCACAAAGAACGAATCACAATCTACACAAATTCTATTATTTAGGTTACGAAGTATCTAAGGACAAAATACAGACGGCAACTAAGAATCTAATTGGATTACCAATGTATGTTGCAAATGGTGGGCCAAAGGTACTGACCTAAGTCATTTTGGAAATGAGTAGAATCCACAGACTAAAAGCAAAATGTACTATACACAAACAGTGGACTCTATTGTATAAAGTTATGTCCCACAGGGATAATAGTTAATTTTGAAACCACTGTATCTGTAAAAAGAAAAATAACCATGATTTTCCTCCATACTCTCAACACTTCACTTCTGACAGCAAACTGGGGTGGGTGATGTTTCCCACACCAACCAATTTTCCAGTTCTCTGGACAACAATTGGGTGTCCTATAATTCAATTATGACAATTACTGAAGATTGTACAGACCCTACAGGTTAAGGGCGTAGTAACACCGACTGTCCCCATCCTCAGATGCCAATCAAAAGTAGGGAATCCCCAGTTTACCCAAACTTCTATGACTTGGCTAGAAACAATGCACTCCTACACCCCCTCCTCAGGTTTGATAATTTGCTATGATGGCTTATGGAACTCAGGGAAACACTCACTTATGTTTACTAGTTACTATGGTCTCAATGTGTGTATACCCTCCAAATTCCTATGGTGAAACATAATCCCCAAAGGGATGGTAATCAGAGGTAACTGAGGGGTGACTGCATCATGAGGGTGCTGCCCTCATGAATGAAACCAGTGCCCTTATAAAATAATCTAGGAGCCTTCCCCCCCCAATTCTGCCATGTCAGGACATGGCTAGAAGGCACTAGCTATGAAAGATGAGCCCTCACTAGACATCAAATCTGTCAGAGTTGATCTGAGACTTTCCAGATTCCACATTTTAGGAATTTTTATGAAAGCTTCATCATGCAGACATGATCAACTATTTACTCAATCTCCAGTCCCTTCACACCTTCAAAGGATTGTATGCGAAGCTAAAAGTTACAAGCTTCTTATCAGGGCTTGTCTTTCCAGTGACTATCCCCAATCCTGAAACCATCCAGGGACCCACAGAGGGCCCTTACAGAAGACATTCCTATCACTCAGGAGATTCCAAGGAATTTAGGAACTCCACGTCAGGAACCAGGGCCAAAGACCAAATGTGAGAACACAAGATGTTCCTAGCACCACTATTGTTCAGGAAATTATAAAAGTTTTAGGAGCTCTGTACTATGAACTGGAGACAGAGACCAAATATATTTCTCGTTAAACCCCAACCTGGAATCTGGATCAAGAATGAATTCCTTGTTCCCAATGGAACAAGGGATGAAATAAATGGCACACAGTGAAAGCCAGGTTCCCCACTGTTAGAGTGAGAAGTTACAGATAAGAAACGTGGGAAGCCTGGAATGATCTCTGTGATAATGGATCAGAATACATATATAAAATGTAGATATAAACTCACATTTAACTTAATATACACACACACACACACACACACACACACACACACACACACACACACAGATGGTTCCATGTAGAAACCTGTATAATTAAGTGGGTACATACAAGTTAGAATACACACATATATTTGTTTGCACCGTCAGCAGTGAGGGTCATGATGCAATAACCACATTTAGTGACCAGATGTAAGTTTTTAATATCACTCTCTAACAAAGGAAATTGGGGTCTTTGAAAAACTGGTTGAAACTAGGAGTGGGACAGAAAATATATGAGCCAGGGTACTTTTGAAGTAACAGAAATTGTAAATAAATAAATAAATACATGCAATTATGTCAAAGGAGACAGTGGAAAGAGCTCCCAATGGCCACAGGGTATAAACAAACAGCAACAAAATCTGCAGAACTGGATAACAAGCTAAACATTAAAGTAACTGAGCGTCCAGACTGGTATCTATGTATGATTAAATTGATACATAAATGGCCTGAATAGAAATCTCTTATACATGGTGACCTCCTCCAAAAGCACACATAAAAGTTCTGCTTCATGTCTGAAGAAAATAAAATGTTTCTTTTTTCAATGTCAGGGAGGAATATTTGGCCCTAACACTAACTTGTGTACAGCGTCTACTGTAGAGCTCAGTTATATGTCTCAGCCACAATAACATGGGGCTGAGAAATGCAGTCCATGTGTCCAAGAGAAAAAAACCATGAATTTTGTAGAAAACATAGCCAGTCTCTGACTATGTTCTACAAAAGCCAATGCCATTAAAATTAGAAGAAAAGCCACAGACTGGGAGAAAATATTTGCAAAAGACACATCTCATAAAGAGACAGTTTTACAAAACCTTCCAAAAACTCTTAAAACTCTATAGTAAGAAAACCACCTAATAAAACAGACCAAAGACCGTAACAGATACCTCACCAATGATGAGAAACGTACAGGAAATAAACATATAAAAGGATACATTATACTGTATAACATTAGGGCAATATATTAAAACAAGATACCGCTACAAACCTAGTAGAATGGCCAAAATCTGGAGTGCTGACAACAACTGCCATTGAGAATGCGGAGAGACAGGAACTCTCCTTCACCGACAGTGGAAATGCAGAACAGTGTCGTCACTCTGGAAAACAATTTGGTTGTTCTTACAAAAGTAAACATGTTCTCACTATACGATACAGCAACTGCACTACTTGGTATTCACCCAAAGGAGGTGAAAATTAATGATAGCATAAAAACCTGCAAACAGGTATTTATAGCAACTTTATTCAAAATAATTAAAATCTGGAAGCAACCAAAATGGCCTTCAGTAAGTGAACAGAAAAACTATGGTACACACAATGAACTATATTTCAGCAGTAAAAAGCAATGGGCTATCTTGTCCTCAAAAGACAAGGATACCTTCAATGCCTATTACTAAGTAGAAGCTGGTCTGAAAAGGCTACTGTGTAACCGCAACTATTTAACATTCTGCAAAATGCTGGAGATGGTTTGCAGGGTTAAGGGAATAAGTAACAAACAGGAAGAGCAGGGATGACTTTTACGACAAGGGAAGTATTCTATGAGGTACTATCAGGCTGGATACATGTCCTTATACATTTGCTCAGACTCATAGCATGTAAAACCACAAGAGTAAGCCCTAATGTCAATTATGGCCTTCGGACAACTATGATGTCTCAGTGTAGGCTCCTCATTTTAATAAATGTGCCACTATGGTGGGGGAGGTACTGAAATGGGTGAAGGCTACACATACATGCAGATCAGGGTATACGGGAAATCTATGTCCTTCTTAATTCTGCTGTGAAATTAAAACTGCCTTAACAAATAAAGTACATTTATTAAAAAAAAAAAAAAAATCTAAAAATGTTTTTAGTAACAAAAATTAAATCAATATTAAAAAACACATCCCCATTTGTAATAACTCTCAATAATAAATGCATAAAGAAAATGTGGTCTATACACGTAACGAAGCATTACTCAGCCTTAAAAAAGGAGAACATCTTGCCATTTGCAACAACATGCACATACCTGGAAGATAACTGTGCTAAGTGAAGAAACGAGCGAGACCGAAACAAAGTAGTACATAATCCCATTTGCAATAGTCTGGATGTATGTATTCCCCTGAAATTCATCGTTGAAATCTAATCACCAAGATGATGACATTAGAAAGTGAGGCCTCAGGGGAGTGATGAGGTGAGGGCTCTTCCCTCTTGAATGAATTAGGGCCCTCTTGAATGGACTGGGAGTGCCTTCATTCTCTGCCACTCTTTTGCCTTCCACCATGTAAGGATGCAGGAAGAAGTCTCTCCTCAGGCACCAGATGACAGTGCCTTGATCTTGGACTTCCCAGCCTTCAGAACTGTTAAGAATAAATTTCTGTTATTAATTACCAAGTCTGAAGTATTTTGTTGCTCCAGCACAAATGAAGCCATGCTTCCTGTAGAGCCTGTGCAACTCCACTTAAATAAAAATATAAAACAGTTAAACTTATAAAAACATAGAGCTGAATGGTGGTTACCAAGGTCTGAAGGGGAAGGGTAAGTGGGGAGGTATTGGTTACAGGATATAAGTTTCAGTTATACAATGAGTAAATTCTAAATATCGAGTCCACAGACCCATGCATGTAGTTAATACTATATTGTACACTTAAAAATTCGTTAGGAGGATGGTATGCTTTGGATTTGTGTACTTGCCCACATCTCATGTCAAATTGTAAGACTCAAGGTTGGAGAAGGGACCTGGTGGGAAGTGACTGGATCATGGGGGCAGACTTGCCCCTGCTGTTCTCGTGATAGTAAGTTCTCAGGAGATCTGGTTGTTTAAAAGTGTACAGCACCTGCCCCTTCACCACCCACTTCCTCCTGCTGCAGACACATAGGGCATGGCTGCTTCCCCTTCATCTTACACCATGATTTTAAGTTTCCCGGGGCATCCCCAGCCATGCTTCCTACAGCCTATGGAACTATGAGCCAATTAAACCTCTTTTCTTTATAAATTACCCAGTCTCGGGTAGTTGTTTATATCAATGGGAGAATGGACCAATACAGAGAATGTAACTAATGTCAAATGGTTGTATCCCAAAAGGGGCAGGGGAGAGGGAGGGAGAAACCTGTGGAGGCAAAGGTTGTTTATCGCATTGTTTCTACTGATGGTTCCATGGGTGAATACTTGTCTCTAAAGCTAAACATATTTTGCATGTGGGAGGAATGTAAATAATTTGTGGCCAGGGGAAAAACCGTGGTTTATTAAAGACTGCTACAGATTCCTACTATTCCTCTTATTGAGAGGTAGAATCTAATTACTCTTTTATCTAATACCATACGCACAGGAAGAGAGAAGGATGTAATTTTTATTTCGGATTTGTTAAGCTTGAGGTGCCTTTTGGATAGCTACAAAGAAGCATTCAATGGAGAGTTGAACCTGTGGCCTACAGCAGTGACCCCCAACCTTTTTGGCACCAGATTTTGTGGAAGACAATTTTTCCATAGACCAGGGTGTGAGGGGGGATGGTTTTGGGATGAAACTGTTCATCAGGCATTAGATTCTCATAAGGAGCAGGCAACCTAGATCCCTCACATGCATAGTTCACAATAGGGTTCGTGCTTCTATGAGAATCTAATGCTGCCATTCATCTGACAGGAGGCAGAGCTCAGGCAGTAATGCTTGCTCATCTGCCACTCACCTCCTGCTATGCAGTACAGTTCCTAACAGGCCACGGACTGGTACCAGTCCATGGCCTGGGGGTTGGAGACCCCTGGTCTGAAGGCCGGAGAAGTCCAAGCTGGAGAGGAACACAACTGCTACACAACAGAGAGCAGAACTGTTAAAAAAAAAAAAAAACGGAACTGCACAGTGGGATAGATGGGAACTGGATGGAACACACGGATAAGCTATGTAAAAGAGAAGTAGAAGAATTCAGGGAAAAAAGACAAGCACCATCAGTGAGGTCACGATAGAAACTAACACAGAAGAATTTCCAGGAGAAGATCATGAACAGTAATGTGAAATGCAGGAGTCCCCCCTTATCCATGAGGGATCCATTCCAAGTCCCTTAGCAGATGCCTGAAACTATGTATAGCACCAAACCTTATATATACTATGTTTTTTCCTACATATACATACCCTTGACACTTTAATTTAAAATTAGGCACAGTATGATATTAACAACAATAATACAATGGAACAACTATAATAATATACTATGGCCGGGTGCGATGGCTCACGCCTGTAATCCCAGCACTTTGGGAGGCCGAGGCGGGTGGATCACGAGGTCAAGAGATCGAGACCATCCTGGTCAACATGGTGAAACCCCGTCTCTACTAAAAATACAAAAATTAGCTGGGCATGGTGGCGCACGCCTTTAGTCCCAGCTACTCGGGAGGCTGAGGCAGGAGAATTGCTTGAACCCAGGAGGCGGAGGTTGCAGTGAACCGAGATCGAGCCACTGCACTCCAGCCTGGGTAACAAGAGCGAAACTCTGTCTCAAAAAAAAAATATATATATATATACTATATTAAAAGTTATGCGAATGTGGCCTCTCAAAATATCTTACTCTACCATATTCAACATATTCAAAATTTGCAAAATATCAAATATCAAAATATTCAAGATATTCAAAATATCTTACTGTATTTTCTGTCTGCAGTTGACTACAGGTAACTGAAACCACAGAAAGCAAAACTGTGAATAAGGGGGATTACTGTACCCCACAAGATTCAAGTAAGGCAGAATAGAGAATAGCCATTGGATTTGCGTATAATTTAGGTTAATGGTGAGCATTAAAACAAATCAATTAAGACTACACTGAATGAAAGTGCAAGTGAGCAGTGGAAATATTTGTCAGAAAATATAACAGTGAACAATCTGCTACAAATTCTGTATGTACAGACGAACTGACAGAAATGTATGGGGGGGGGGGTTATGTAGGGACCTGTGCTCAACTCAATCCTCCAGATGTTCTAGGTTTTAGCCATGAATCAAGCAGGGCCTTCCAAAAGCTGTCTGGGACCACACTGTTCTCGCAGCTCCAGAAAAACCTCATCATGGAAGTCGTGCTTTAGTACTAAGTGACTATTTCTATTGCCAAATGCTATAAGTGTGTATTTCCAGACGGGTAGTAAAAAAACTTTCCACTATGTCATCTCTGCGACCAATGAAGTTAGTGTCCCAGACTTTGGTAGCAGCAAGTCTTCCTGTCTCACGAGAATGCAGCACACACTCTTTGCAGGTTCCATTCCAATCATATAACAAATGTGACTGCCTTTTTGATGCAGCATCAGAGAGACCAGAGACACATTTGTAGTCAAGTTCAATGGCTTATAACCTGCATACGTCTACACGCCAGCATTATTTTATTTTTTTGAGATGGAGTCTCGCTCTGTCACCAGGCTGGAGTGCAGTGGCACGATCTCAGCTCACTGCAACCTCTGCCTCCAGGGTTCAAGTGATTCTCCTGCCTCATCTCCCAAGTAAATGGGACTACAGGCAAGCGCCACCATGCCCAGCTAATTTTTGTATTTTAGTAGAGACAGGGTTTCACCATGTTGACCAGAATGGTCTCGGTCTCTTGACCTCATGATCCACCCACTTCAGCCTCCCAAAGTGCTGGGATTACAGGCATGAGCCACCGCACCCGGCCCACCAGCATTATTTTATTTATGTGCATTTCCTTTAACCTGAATTTTACTTATTTTTATTTTTCCATTTTAATCCACGGACTCCATAAAGGCAAAGGATGCAATGTAAAACAAAGTGAGACATATATAAACAAGTAACTCACCAGAGATTTATTCACTGTTGATCTTGGAAATGCACAGAGCACTCTGGAAGCATAGCTGGGGGAAAAATCAAATGGAGTGGATTAAGGGAGAACTGGTGTGGCTTGGTTCTAGATTCTCCTGCCCAAAACCCTCTACACAATAGCTGGAACAGACTAAAACAACAACAACAAAAACCTCCCTGTGACAGATAGTCATTCATGCCTCAATAAGGGGCAAGAAATTCCCTGCTGAAGATGTACCCACAAGTACATTAACTGGTAGAGACACATACAATTTATTTCTGGGTTAATGAAAACATATCTTACCTACTGATTTAGGAACAATTAATTTACCCAAAGAAACAATTTAATAATTTAAACCAAAGAAAGATACACTTGTCTTCAATGAAATTAATATTGTAAAATATACTTGGGCTGCATTAACTATTTCACTGCTAATAAAGAGATTCTACATGATTTCATATAGGTGTTTCCACTAGAACACATCTTGCTCTTACGTACCTAAGCATCATGGAAGTATGCACCTTGCAAGCCAACGTTCTTTGCCCACAATTATATTATATAGGGGTGAAAACGTACATACTGTGTATTTCTTGGGATTCACTGTTTTAGTAACGTTTCCTAATGACATGTCTCCCTGTATCTAAGACCTCATATTGTCTGCTGATAACAAATGGGGCTTTGCCATTTGACTTGCTTTGGCCGAATGGGACATTAGAAAATACGATGAAAACATAGGTTGGAAAAGTGCTTGCCCACTGGTGCTTCCCTTCTTAAACAAGGGTCAGCATGAACCACCAGACGTGTGAGTAAAGGCACCAGATGACTGAAGCTTCATTTGTGATCCAAACAACGTTAGCATAGGAAATGCCCCGGTGAACACGTGCCAAAATGTGAATCAGTAGAACCTCAATCAAATAAAACAGTTGTTTCTTTTTAAGCCAGTGAGTTTTGGTTGGTTATTTTCACAGAGAACACTGATACACCTAAGCCACCAGAACACAGTATTTTTAAGACAACCATGTGAAGGAGCTAATGTGAAATTACTTGTCAAATACGATCATTAGAACATCACAACCTCATGTAGAAGTTTTGCAAATCATAATAAATGCCAACTTCATGGAAATCAGTGAGACTGCTGGTGCCAGGAGATGATGTGAATCATAAAAAGCCACTGTTTGCATACGAGTAAACTGTGTTTTGAGGTTCTTTACATCATAAAAAAAAATCTGTTGACTTTAAAATACAAAACACACAAAAAGGATCTCTTACAAGTGAGCATTGTGCTGTATTCTACCTACATTTTAAGATATTGGTTTGGAGTAGAAGTGGGACACAGTTTTTAAATATATAAAATATGCTATTGTTTTCCTACAGAATTTATAATTTCAGATTACTGACACTAAGTGGGAAACACTTGTGTTATTTACCCTTGAGGTAACATAATTCACAAAAAGAGCTGGGGATAAAAAAAAAAAAAAAGCGATGGTTAAGGAAACGTTTCTGGTTGGCTGGTTGGTTTTGAGACAGTCTCGCTACATCTCATCTTAAAAAGTTTAAGAAATGAGCCCAGGAGCAGTGGCTCACACTTGTGTAATACCAGGACTTTGGGAGGCCAAGGTGGGTGGATCATCTGAGCTCAGCAATTTAAGATCAGCATGGTGAAACCCTGTCTGTACTAAAACTACAAAATAAAAATTAGCTGGATGTGGTGGTGCATATCTGTAATCTCAGCTACTCAGGAGGCTGAGGCAGGAGAATCGCTTGAACCCAGAAGGCAGAGGTTGCAGTGAGCTGAGATTGTGCCACGGCACTCCAGCGTGGGGGACAGAGCATAGTAATAGCAATAATAGAAAAAGGCAAAAGTTTAAACGAGTAAACAGAAACATGGCAAAAGAGCGGAACCAGCCCTTCACAGAAGAAAAAAATGTGGAGGAATGGCCGATAAAATCATGAAAAGGGCCTCAGCCTAACAGGGTGAGATACCAGGTGACACTCAGCAGACTGGCAAAAATCCCACAATCAGCGCAAGTGTTGGGGAGAATGGAGAGCCACAGGAATGCTCAGCCACCACTAAGAATGACTGTGAATTACTGTTGCTGCGCTTGCTTATGAAAGGGTGTGCGTCGTGGGTTATGAGGAAAATTACATTTCTTACTGGGATGAAATTTTAAAAATTGAAAGCTACTGACCAGAAGAAACTGCACTTGTGTACAAAAGAAATGCCCAAGAACCTTCGCAGCAACACGGTCCTAGGGGCCCGCCTGGCCAAACACTCATCAGCAGGAAAACGAAGACATTTCTCATGGTCCCCTCCACCATGAGAGATGATGCAGCAATGAAAATGAATCTGGTCAGTGTGGACGGGTCTCAGGAAGAGAACGGAGGAAGAAAACAGACATGGAGCAAATGCTCAGAGCCAGTGCAGCAGAGAAGCAGCCACACAGGAGACTTCTTCACATCAAAGTTCAAAACCGCAGCCGAGGCAACAGAGCAAGACCCTGTCTCCAAAAGACAGCAGAGTGTTCAAAAACCACATGCAGTATTGTTTAGGGATGCGCACAAATGCGGGGAAAGAAACGCGCCATGAAGAAAAGTACGGGAATGATAAAGACTAAGGCAGAAAGCCACTCCCTCTGAAGGAGAAGGGAAGGGACTGGGATTCGGGAGGGGCCTCCAGGGAGCATCCAAAGTTTGGTTTCTTCAGATTCTACTCCCTAAACTTGGTGGAGGTCCCGTGTGTCCAATGTGTGAACATTCCTTATGCCTGACCCATATTATACAAGTGCTTATTTCCTATACAGTATTGAGAAGACAGTTATAAACAAGATGTGTTCAAGAGCAAGACGGCAGACGAGCATCAGGAAGGAACCTCAAGCACATCCGAGACATTCCACCCACGGAACCTCACCATGGATACCCTTGTGCTGCTCACAGGCCTGGCCTCCCCTCAAAACACAGTCAGTTGTTGGAGATCAGAAGCCACACTCATCACAGCAGAGGGGCAGGACCAGCTGGGACGGGGTCCTTCTGTGACACCCACTGCATCCCCAGCTGTGCGAAGTGACCCAGCTGCCAGGTCTCACAGAAGATGATTGTACACTGAAACTGCGTGAGGAAAATGTAAGTTCTCCGTGTGTCCATCAGCAGCAACTCTCAGAATCACCTCTGTCCTTCACCCCTTCTCCATGAAACAACTATAGAGCTTTACTTGGACCTATTTTTCTATTTATTTTTATTTTACTAACTATTGAAAAGACATATTTTCCGTGTATGTGTGATTTTGTCTCTATCAGTCAGGATAATCCTGGTTAAATTTCTACTATTATTATTGTTAACATCATTTAGTTTTTTTAAGCTTTTCAATTGCTGAGGATATTGATCAGGGTCTTTCTGTCTTGTGAGACAGAAAATAAATCCCAACTGTGAAGGAGGAAAGGGAAAGCATTGACATCGAGGCCTGAGACACTCCCAGGCTTAGCTTGCTTGGTGTACAGCTACATCTACAGTTTCAGGTGCCCTCCTGTGACTCTCTCTCTCCTTCCCAACTTTGGCTCCATGTTTAGCTCCAAGAACCTCAGACATAAGAGCATCACTGACTCCTCCCAAGGATTCCAGCTAACCTACCCTCACTCAACAACAACACTGGATTCTCTGGAATCTCCACATCTAACTAAAGCAAAAACCACTACTGGTCTCTCAGACTAAGGTAAGAACCACTCCTGTCCTGGTCCCCAGCTGCACGGTCCCCAAACTAAAGTAAGAACCGCTCCTGCCCAAGTCCCCAGCCGTGCAGCCCTCAAACTAAAGTAACAACTACTCCTGTCCAGGTATCCAAATGCGGCCATCAACCTAAGGTAAGAACCACGCCTGCACAGAACACAATCTGTGTGGATTATGTAAGACCCCTCCTGCCCAGGTCGGCAGCTGTGCAGCTCGCAAACAACACAAAGAACTGCTCCTGCCCAGATACCAAGCGGCCAGGCCCTGAAATGACAAAAACAACTGCTCCTGCACAGGGCCACAGCTCTGCGGCCCACACACTATGGTAAGAACTTCTCCTGCCCAGACCCCAAACTCCGTGGCCTCAAACAAAATTACCACCTCCGGCCCAGGTCGACAACTCTGCCACCCTCAAACAACAAAAACAACTGCTCCTGCCCAGGGCCACAGCCGTGCGACCCTCTAACAACAAAGCAACTGCTCCTGCCCAGGGCCACAGCCGTGCGACCCTCTAACAACGAAGCAACTGCTCCTGCCCAGGGCCGCAGCCGTGCGACCCTCTAACAACAAAAACAACTGCTCCTGCCCAGGGCCACAGCCGTGCGACCCTCTAACAACGAAGCAACTGCTCCTGCCCAGGGCCACAGCCGTGCGACCCTCTAACAACGAAGCAACTGCTCCTGCCCACGGCCGCAGCCGTGCGACCCTCTAACAACAAAGCAACTGCTCCTGCCCAGGGCCACAGCCGTGCGACCCTCTAACAACAAAGCAACTGCTCCTGCCCACGGCCGCAGCCGTGCGACCCCCTAACAACGAAGCAACTGCTCCTGCCCAGGGCCACAGCCGTGCGACCCCCTAACAACGAAGCAACTGCTCCTGCCCACGGCCGCAGCCGTGCGACCCCCTAACAACGAAGCAACTGCTCCTGACAAGGGCCGCAGCCGTGCGACCCCCTAACAACGAAGCAACTGCTCCTGCCCAGGGCCGCAGCCGTGCGACCCCCTAACAACGAAGCAACTGCTCCTGCCCAGGGCCGCAGCCGTGCGACCCCCTAACAACGAAGCAACTGCTCCTGCCCAGGGCCGCAGCCGTGCGACCCTCTAACAACGAAGCAACTGCTCCTGCCCAGGGCCGCAGCCGTGCGACCCTCTAACAACGAAGCAACTGCTCCTGCCCAGGGCCGCAGCCGTGCGACCCTCTAACAACGAAGCAACTGCTCCTGCCCAGGGCCGCAGCCGTGCGATCCTCTAACAACGAAGCAACTGCTCCTGCCCAGGGCCACAGCCGTGCGACCCCCTAACAACGAAGCAACTGCTCCTGCCCAGGGCCACAGCCGTGCGACCCTCTAACAACGAAGCAACTGCTCCTGCCCAGGGCCACAGCCGTGCGACCCTCTAACAACGAAGCAACTGCTCCTGCCCAGGGCCACAGCCGTGCGACCCTCTAACAACGAAGCAACTGCTCCTGCCCAGGGCCGCAGCCGTGCGACCCTCTAACAACGAAGCAACTGCTCCTGCCCAGGGCCGCAGCCGTGCGACCCTCTAACAACGAAGCAACTGCTCCTGCCCAGGGCCGCAGCCGTGCGACCCTCTAACAACGAAGCAACTGCTCCTGCCCAGGGCCGCAGCCGTGCGACCCTCTAACAACAAAAACAACTACTCCTGCCCAGGGCCACAGCCGTGCGACCCTCTAACAACGAAGCAACTGCTCCTGCCCAGGGCCACAGCCATGCGACCCTCTAACAACAAAGCAACTGCTCCTGCCCAGGGCCGCAGCCGTGCGACCCCCTAACAACGAAGCAACTGCTCCTGCCCAGCGCCACAGCCGTGCGACCCCCTAACAACGAACCAACTGCTCCTGCCCACGGCCGCAGCCGTGCGACCCCCTAACAACGAAGCAACTGCTCCTGCCCAGGGCCGCAGCCGTGCGACCCCCTAACAACGAAGCAACTGCTCCTGCCCAGGGCCGCAGCCGTGCGACCCTCTAACAACGAAGCAACTGCTCCTGCCCAGGGCCGCAGCCGTGCGACCCTCTAACAACGAAGCAACTGCTCCTGCCCAGGGCCGCAGCCGTGCGACCCTCTAACAACGAAGCAACTGCTCCTGCCCAGGGCCGCAGCCGTGCGACCCTCTAACAACGAAGCAACTGCTCCTGCCCAGGGCCACAGCTGTGCGGCCCTCAAACTGAAATGGGGGCTGCCCCTGCCCACGGCCCTCAAACTGAAATGGGGGCTGCCCCTGCCCACGGCCCTCAAACTGTAATGGGGGCTGCCCCTGCCCACGGCCCTCAAACTGTAATGGGGGCTGCCCCTGCCCGCGGCCCTCAAACTGAAATGGGGGCTGCCCCTGCCCGCGGCCCTCAAACTGTAATGGGGGCTGCCCCTGCCCGCGGCCCTCAAACTGAAATGGGGGCTGCCCCTGCCCGCGGCCCTCAAACTGAAATGGGGGCTGCCCCTGCCCGCGGCCCTCAAACTGAAATGGGGGCTGCCCCTGCCCGCGGCCCTCAAACTGAAATGGGGGCGGCCCCTGCCCGCGGCCCTCAAACTGAAATGGGGGCGGCCCCTGCCCGCGGCCCTCAAACTGAAATGGGGGCTGCCCCTGCCCGCGGCCCTCAAACTGAAATGGGGGCTGCCCCTGCCCGCGGCCCTCAAACTGAAATGGGGGCTGCCCCTGCCCGCGGCCCTCAAACTGAAATGGGGGCTGCCCCTGCCCGCGGCCCTCAAACTGAAATGGGGGCTGCCCCTGCCCGTGGCCCTCAAACTTAAATGGGGGCTGCCCCTGCCCGCGGCCCTCAAACTGAAATGGGGGCTGCCCCTGCCCGCGGCCCTCAAACTGAAATGGGGGCTGCCCCTGCCCGCGGCCCTCAAACTGAAATGGGGGCTGCCCCTGCCCGCGGCCCTCAAACTGAAATGGGGGCTGCCCCTGCCCGCGGCCCTCAAACTGAAATGGGGGCTGCCCCTGCCCGCGGCCCTCAAACTGAAATGGGGGCTGCCCCTGCCCGCGGCCCTCAAACTGAAATGGGGGCTGCCCCTGCCCGCGGCCCTCAAACTGAAATGGGGGCTGCCCCTGCCCGGGGCCACAGCAGTGTGGCCCTCAAACTGTAATGGGGGCTGCCCCTGCCCACGGCCCTCAAACTGAAATGGGGGCTGCCCCTGCCCACGGCCCTCAAACTGAAATGGGGGCTGCCCCTGCCCGCGGCCCTCAAACTGAAATGGGGGCTGCCCCTGCCCGGGGTCACAGCGGTGCGGCCCTCAAGCTGTAATGGGGGCTGCCCCTGCCCACGGCCCTCAAACTGTAATGGGGGCTGCCCCTGCCCACGGCCCTCAAACTGAAATGGGGGCTGCCCCTGCCCACGGCCCTCAAACTGAAATGGGGGCTGCCCCTGCCCGCGGCCCTCAAACTGAAATGGGGGCTGCCCCTGCCCGGGGCCACAGCGGAGCGGCCCTCAAGCTGTAATGGGGGCTGCCCCTGCCCACGGCCCTCAAACTATAATGGGGGCTGCCCCTGCCCACGGCCCTCAAACTGAAATGGGGGCTGCCCCTGCCCGCGGCCCTCAAACTGAAATGGGGGCTGCCCCTGCCCGCGGCCCTCAAACTGAAATGGGGGCTGCCCCTGCCCACGGCCCTCAAACTGAAATGGGGGCTGCCCCTGCCCGCGGCCCTCAAACTGAAATGGGGGCTGCCCCTGCCCACGGCCCTCAAACTGAAATGGGGGCTGCCCCTGCCCGGGGCCACAGCGGTGCGGCCCTCAATCTGTAATGGGGGCTGCCCCTGCCCACGGCCCTCAAACTGAAATGGGGGCTGCCCCTGCCCACGGCCCTCAAACTGAAATGGGGGCTGCCCCTGCCCGCGGCCCTCAAACTGAAATGGGGGCTGCCCCTGCCCGGGGCCACAGCGGTGCGGCCCTCAAACTGTAATGGGGGCTGCCCCTGCCCACGGCCCTCAAACTGAAATGGGGGCTGCCCCTGCCCGCGGCCCTCAAACTGAAATGGGGGCTGCCCCTGCCCGGGGCCACAGCGGTGCGGCCCTCAAACTGTAATGGGGGCTGCCCCTGCCCACGGCCCTCAAACTGAAATGGGGGCTGCCCCTGCCCACGGCCCTCAAACTGAAATGGGGGCTGCCCCTGCCCGCGGCCCTCAAACTGAAATGGGGGCTGCCCCTGCCCACGGCCCTCAAACTGAAATGGGGGCTGCCCCTGCCCGCGGCCCTCAAACTGAAATGGGGGCTGCCCCTGCCCGGGGCCACAGCGGTGCGGCCCTCAAGCTGTAATGGGGGCTGCCCCTGCCCACGGCCCTCAAACTATAATGGGGGTGCCCCTGCCCACGGCCCTCAAACTGAAATGGGGGCTGCCCCTGCCCGCGGCCCTCAAACTGAAATGGGGGCTGCCCCTGCCCGCGGCCCTCAAACTGAAATGGGGGCTGCCCCTGCCCACGGCCCTCAAACTGAAATGGGGGCTGCCCCTGCCCGGGGCCACAGCGGTGCGGCCCTCAAACTGTAATGGGGGCTGCCCCTGCCCACGGCCCTCAAACTGAAATGGGGGCTGCCCCTGCCCACGGCCCTCAAACTGAAATGGGGGCTGCCCCTGCCCGCGGCCCTCAAACTGAAATGGGGGCTGCCCCTGCCCGGGGCCACAGCGGTGCGGCCCTCAAACTGTAATGGGGGCTGCCCCTGCCCACGGCCCTCAAACTGAAATGGGGGCTGCCCCTGCCCGCGGCCCTCAAACTGAAATGGGGGCTGCCCCTGCCCGGGGCCACAGCGGTGCGGCCCTCAAACTGTAATGGGGGCTGCCCCTGCCCACGGCCCTCAAACTGAAATGGGGGCTGCCCCTGCCCACGGCCCTCAAACTGAAATGGGGGCTGCCCCTGCCCGCGGCCCTCAAACTGTAATGGGGGCTGCCCCTGCCCACGGCCCTCAAACTGAAACGGGGGCTGCCCCTGCCCACGGCCCTCAAACTGAAATGGGGGCTGCCCCTGCCCGCGGCCCTCAAACTGAAATGGGGGCTGCCCCTGCCCGCGGCCCTCAAACTGAAATGGGGGCTGCCCCTGCCCACGGCCCTCAAACTGAAATGGGGGCTGCCCCTGCCCGCGGCCCTCAAACTGAAATGGGGGCTGCCCCTGCCCACGGCCCTCAAACTATAATGGGGGCTGCCCCTGCCCACGGCCCTCAAACTGAAATGGGGGCTGCCCCTGCCCGCGGCCCTCAAACTGAAATGGGGGCTGCCCCTGCCCGCGGCCCTCAAACTGAAATGGGGGCTGCCCCTGCCCACGGCCCTCAAACTGAAATGGGGGCTGCCCCTGCCCGGGGCCACAGCGGTGCGGCCCTCAAACTGTAATGGGGGCTGCCCCTGCCCACGGCCCTCAAACTGAAATGGGGGCTGCCCCTGCCCACGGCCCTCAAACTGAAATGGGGGCTGCCCCTGCCCGCGGCCCTCAAACTGAAATGGGGGCTGCCCCTGCCCGGGGCCACAGCGGTGCGGCCCTCAAACTGTAATGGGGGCTGCCCCTGCCCACGGCCCTCAAACTGAAATGGGGGCTGCCCCTGCCCGCGGCCCTCAAACTGAAATGGGGGCTGCCCCTGCCCGGGGCCACAGCGGTGCGGCCCTCAAACTGTAATGGGGGCTGCCCCTGCCCACGGCCCTCAAACTGAATTGGGGGCTGCCCCTGCCCACGGCCCTCAAACTGAAATGGGGGCTGCCCCTGCCCGCGGCCCTCAAACTGTAATGGGGGCTGCCCCTGCCCACGGCCCTCAAACTGAAACGGGGGCTGCCCCTGCCCACGGCCCTCAAACTGAAATGGGGGCTGCCCCTGCCCGCGGCCCTCAAACTGAAATGGGGGCTGCCCCTGCCCGCGGCCCTCAAACTGAAATGGGGGCTACCCATGCCCAGGGCCACAGCGGTGCGGCCCTCAAACTGAAACGGGGGCTGCCCCTTCCCAGGGCCACAGCAGAGCGGCCCTCAAACTGAAATGGGGGCTGCCCCTGCCCACGGCCCTCAAACTGAAATGGGGGCTGCCCCTGCCCGCGGCCCTCAAACTGAAATGGGGGCTGCCCCTGCCCGCGGCCCTCAAACTGAAATGGGGGCTACCCATGCCCAGGGCCACAGCGGTGCGGCCCTCAAACTGAAACGGGGGCTGCCCCTTCCCAGGGCCACAGCAGAGCGGCCCTCAAACTGAAACGGGGGCTGCCTCTGCCCCGGGCCACAGCTGTGCGGCCCTCAAACTAACGTAAGAACTGCTCCTGCCCAGATACCAAGATGCTCGGCCCTCACACAACAAAAAAACTGCTCCTGCCCAGATCCCCAGCTACGCGGCCCTCAAACAAAAGTAAGAACTGCTCCTGCAGTTCCTGTACTCTGGCAGGTATTGGAAAGGGTCGAAGACATCATATCCCCTCCCCAGATTCTCAAGCTAAATCCGCACTTTGTTCAGCTCACAGTCTTTGCATATTTATATATGAATATTTGGTATATGTTATTTTGTGTGGAGAGGTATAAACAATGTATTTAAACTTAACATTTCTAGTTATCACGTGGCGTACTGTTAAATACATCCATACTGTTTCAGCTACTTTAATGCCGTGAGACAAATGAGCTATTAAAACACGAGTGAAAGTGTCTGTGACCCCGCAGCACCTGTGGGTCCCCAGTCACCGCCCCCCCCGCCCGTCCTGATGGCACTGCTCAGTGTCACTCCTTTCTCAGCACCGCGATCTCTCCCCAGAAACGAGCCCGGATCTGTAAGACGAGCTGCACTCAGCTGTCATGACACGCAGCCAACGTCGGGCAGAAGGGACACCATTTTACAATAGGCTGCGTAGACCGTGACAGGGAAGTAAGGCCCGTGACAGGGAAGTAAGGCCCATGGCAGGGCTCCCTCCTCAGCACTTGTGGCTGCTGACAGGAAGCATTTTCCTCCTTACCTCACCTGGTGACTGACTGTCCTGAACCACGGCCTCTCCCGGGTGGCGGGTCCTGAGGAGAAGGAGGCTCCTTCCTCAGGGTCGAAGCCCCAGGGCACGAGTGAGGAATCCACTGCGGTTCCCGCGGGCGCTCCTGGTTCGGCAGGAGCTCGGCGCCCCCTGGTGGAAGCCCTGGGGAATTTCGGAAAATCAGGGTTTAGATTATCTCAGGCTGTGATTTTCGAAATTTCAACTGAAATCGAGCCCACCATCCCGTGCCTTGACGGAACAGATGGAGGGGTTTTTTTGTTTTTTGTTTTTGTTTTTAAACAGAGTCTTGCTCTGGTGCCCAGGCTGAGTGCAGTGGCATGATCTCAGCTCACTGCAACCTCCACCTCCCAGGTTTAAGTGATCCTTCTGCCTCAGCCCCCTAAGTAGCTGGGATTACAGGCACATGCAACCATTTCCTGCTAATTTTTGTATTTTTAGTAGAGATGGGGTTTCGCCATGTTGGCCAGGCTGGTCTCAAAACTCCTGATCTTAGGTGATCCACCCACCTTGGCCTCCCAAAGTGCTGGGATTACAGGTGTGAACCACCATGCCTGGCCAGAACAGAGATTTTTTTTTTTTTTTTTTTTTTGAGACGGAGTTTCGCTCTTGTTACCCAGGCTGGAGTGCAATGGCGCGATCTCGGCTCACCGCAACCTCCGCCTCCTGGGTTCAGGCAATTCTCCTGCCTCAGCCTCCCGAGTAGCTGGGATTACAGGCACGCGCCACTATGCCCAGCTAATTTTTTGTATTTTGAGTAGAGACGGGGTTTCACCATGTTGACCAGGATGGTCTCGATCTCTTGACCTCGTGATCCACCTGCCTCGGCCTCCCAAAGTGCTGGGATTACAGGCTTGAGCCACCGTGCCCGGCCAGAACAGAGATTTTAAAAACTAAAAAAGATGTCCGGTAGGCGAAAGTCAGTTTCATTCCTTCATATCAGCAATAACGAATGGAAATAATTGGAACTGGAAATATTAAAATGCCATTTACGATAGCACCCCTAAAGTTGAACCCCTTAAGTATGAATGTAACAAAATGTACGCAAATATGCATTCAGAAAACCATGAATCACAGTTGAGAGAAACCAAAAGAAATATAAATAAGTGAAGAGATGTTCCTTAACCCCTACCCTAACCCCCAACCCTAACCCTAACCCCCAACCCTAACCCCTAACCCCAACCCTAACCCTAACCCTACTCTGATTACCCTTATCTCTAAAGCTAACCTTGTGGTAACCCTCAACCATAATTTCTAACTTTACTTTTACCCACTCTAATTCTAACCTTAATCTAAACCTACTCAAACCTTTACTGTAACCCTAATCCTAAACCTCACCGCCCTTTCACCCTAACTCTTCCCTGTAATCCTGACCTCTCAGTCTAACCCTGGTTACTCACCTGATCTCTCTAATGTCTTACTATGCAGCTCCCAACCACCGACCTGAATCTCCTACTTGAAGCCCTTATGCCATCATCTTCAACTGGTAAACTCTGAACCCTTCAACTCGTATCTCTTGATTTTAAAATATCCTGACACACTAACTCTGTAAATACCAACTGCAGTCTATACACAGTCTCATCCTGATCTATCCTACTCAGTGCCATGCCACTTCAAGGACTGATCTATAACCTCAGAAATATAGACTTAATAATCTTTAACAAAACAATAGCATATTAAAAGCCACAGCATTTTGAAGGCATCAGACACCACGAACATGATTTTTTATCCCAGTAAATCCACGGTGGTCCCACACACTAATGCCCTTCATGTAACACACAGTATTGTCAGAATGAATGGAAAACACCCCAGAATTTTCTCAGCTGTTGCAGAAAGGGCTTTCAGTAAAGCTGGAATTACAGCCATATGCCACCATGCCCAGCTAAATTTGTATTTTTAGTAGAGACAGGTTTTCACCATGGTGGCCAGGCTAGTCTCCAACTCCTGACCTCAGGTGATCTGTCTGCCTCGGCCTCTAAAGGTGCTGGGATTACAGGTGTGAGCCACCGTTCCTGGCCAAAAAATCCATTTTATACATATACACTAGCAATGAATAATCTGAAAACAAAATTATAAAAATTTCACTTTAAATAATACCAATGGCAATAATATGCTTAGGAATAAATGTAATCAAAGGGTAAGACTTAAAAGGGGGAAATTATAAGACACTGCTTAAGGAAATTAAACAAAGCCCAAATAAATGTAAGAACATGTCATGTTCATGGATTTGAAGACCATATTCGTTAAGTTTGCCAAATTACACAAAGCAATTTACAGATTCAATGTTATTCCTACGAAAATCCCAAAGGCCTTGGGACAGAAATGGAAAAGCTGATCCTAATGTTTATACGGAATTTCAAGGAATCCTGAAAAGCCAAACCAATCCTGAAAAATAACTCCAAATCTGGAGGTTAGCCAGGCGCGGTGGTGGGCACCTGTAACCCCAGGTACTTGGGAGGCTGAGGCAAAAGAATTGCCTGAACACAGGAGGCAGAGGTTGCAGTGAGCCGAGATGACGCCATTGCACTCTAGCCTCAATGACAGAGAGAGACGCTGTCTTAAAAAAAAAAAACACACACCGAAAATATACAGATAGCAAATAATTACACAAAAGGATGTTCAACATCATGTCTCATTAGGAGACTGCAAATTAAAGTAATGCTGAGATGCCACTGCACACCCAGTAGAACTGTGAGACTCTAAGAAAAGCTCAACAACAACAATTGGAGGTTGAAGAACAACAGGGGCTTCATTCACTGTTAGCAGAATGCAGTAATTGTGCAGCCACTCTGGGAGATAGTTTGGCAGTTTTTCCCAAAGATAAACAAGTCTTACCTACAATCCAACAAATGCATCCCTAAAATGTATATATTTAGACAGATGCTTTGAAAAATTACTTTCAAACAAAAACTAGCATAATCAACTTGAAGTACAACAATGCAATGGAGTACCATTCAGCGACAAAAAGGAACGAACTTTCAACCCCTGAAAATAAATGAATGAATCTTGCTAAGTGAAGGGTGGCAGCATGAAGACGCTGTACATTATATGACTCCATTCATGAGACAGTCTGGAAAAGGCACAACGACAGAGATGACGATCAGATGAGTGACTGGGGTGGGGATTTGAAGTATTCGGTACTTTAGTGGTAGATATCCGACACTATGTATATATTTAAACCCACAGGATGTTAAAGCACAAAGAACGAATCACAATCTACACAAATTCTATTATTTAGGTTACGAAGTATCTAAGGACAAAATACAGACGGCAACTAAGAATCTAATTGGATTACCAATGTATGTTGCAAATGGTGGGCCAAAGGTACTGACCTAAGTCATTTTGGAAATGAGTAGAATCCACAGACTAAAAGCAAAATGTACTATACACAAACAGTGGACTCTATTGTATAAAGTTATGTCCCACAGGGATAATAGTTAATTTTGAAACCACTGTATCTGTAAAAAGAAAAATAACCATGATTTTCCTCCATACTCTCAACACTTCACTTCTGACAGCAAACTGGGGTGGGTGATGTTTCCCACACCAACCAATTTTCCAGTTCTCTGGACAACAATTGGGTGTCCTATAATTCAATTATGACAATTACTGAAGATTGTACAGACCCTACAGGTTAAGGGCGTAGTAACACCGACTGTCCCCATCCTCAGATGCCAATCAAAAGTAGGGAATCCCCAGTTTACCCAAACTTCTATGACTTGGCTAGAAACAATGCACTCCTACACCCCCTCCTCAGGTTTGATAATTTGCTATGATGGCTTATGGAACTCAGGGAAACACTCACTTATGTTTACTAGTTACTATGGTCTCAATGTGTGTATACCCTCCAAATTCCTATGGTGAAACATAATCCCCAAAGGGATGGTAATCAGAGGTAACTGAGGGGTGACTGCATCATGAGGGTGCTGCCCTCATGAATGAAACCAGTGCCCTTATAAAATAATCTAGGAGCCTTCCCCCCCCAATCCTGCCATGTCAGGACATGGCTAGAAGGCACTAGCTATGAAAGATGAGCCCTCACTAGACATCAAATCTGTCAGAGTTGATCTGAGACTTTCCAGATTCCACATTTTAGGAATTTTTATGAAAGCTTCATCATGCAGACATGATCAACTATTTACTCAATCTCCAGTCCCTTCACACCTTCAAAGGATTGTATGCGAAGCTAAAAGTTACAAGCTTCTTATCAGGGCTTGTCTTTCCAGTGACTATCCCCAATCCTGAAACCATCCAGGGACCCACAGAGGGCCCTTACAGAAGACATTCCTATCACTCAGGAGATTCCAAGGAATTTAGGAACTCCACGTCAGGAACCAGGGCCAAAGACCAAATGTGAGAACACAAGATGTTCCTAGCACCACTATTGTTCAGGAAATTATAAAAGTTTTAGGAGCTCTGTACTATGAACTGGAGACAGAGACCAAATATATTTCTCGTTAAACCCCAACCTGGAATCTGGATCAAGAATGAATTCCTTGTTCCCAATGGAACAAGGGATGAAATAAATGGCAGACAGTGAAAGCCAGGTTCCCCACTGTTAGAGTGAGAAGTTACAGATAAGAAACGTGGGAAGCCTGGAATGATCTCTGTGATAATGGATCAGAATACATATATAAAATGTAGATATAAACTCACATTTAACTTAATATACACACACACACACACACACACACACACACAGATGGTTCCATGTAGAAACCTGTATAATTAAGTGGGTACATACAAGTTAGAATACACACATATATTTGTTTGCACTGTCAGCAGTGAGGGTCATGATGCAATAACCACATTTAGTGACCAGATGTAAGTTTTTAATATCACTCTCTAACAAAGGAAATTGGGGTCTTTGAAAAACTGGTTGAAACTAGGAGTGGGACAGAAAATATATGAGCCAGGGTACTTTTGAAGTAACAGAAATTGTAAATAAATAAATAAATACATGCAATTATGTCAAAGGAGACAGTGGAAAGAGCTCCCAATGGCCACAGGGTATAAACAAACAGCAACAAAATCTGCAGAACTGGATAACAAGCAAAACATTAAAGTAACTGAGCGTCCAGACTGGTATCTATGTATGATTAAATTGATACATAAATGGCCTGAATAGAAATCTCTTATACATGGTGACCTCCTCCAAAAGCACACATAAAAGTTCTGCTTCATGTCTGAAGAAAATAAAATGTTTCTTTTTTCAATGTCAGGGAGGAATATTTGGCCCTAACACTAACTTGTGTACAGCGTCTACTGTAGAGCTCAGTTATATGTCTCAGCCACAATAACATGGGGCTGAGAAATGCAGTCCATGTGTCCAAGAGAAAAAAACCATGAATTTTGTAGAAAACATAGCCAGTCTCTGACTATGTTCTACAAAAGCCAATGCCATTAAAATTAGAAGAAAAGCCACAGACTGGGAGAAAATATTTGCAAAAGACACATCTCATAAAGAGACAGTTTTACAAAACCTTCCAAAAACTCTTAAAACTCTATAGTAAGAAAACCACCTAATAAAACAGACCAAAGACCGTAACAGATACCTCACCAATGATGAGAAACGTACAGGAAATAAACATATAAAAGGATACATTATACTGTATAACATTAGGGCAATATATTAAAACAAGATACCGCTACAAACCTAGTAGAATGGCCAAAATCTGGAGTGCTGACAACAACTGCCATTGAGAATGCGGAGAGACAGGAACTCTCCTTCACCGACAGTGGAAATGCAGAACAGTGTCGTCACTCTGGAAAACAATTTGGTTGTTCTTACAAAAGTAAACATGTTCTCACTATACGATACAGCAACTGCACTACTTGGTATTCACCCAAAGGAGGTGAAAATTAATGATAGCATAAAAACCTGCAAACAGGTATTTATAGCAACTTTATTCAAAATAATTAAAATCTGGAAGCAACCAAAATGGCCTTCAGTAAGTGAACAGAAAAACTATGGTACACACAATGAACTATATTTCAGCAGTAAAAAGCAATGGGCTATCTTGTCCTCAAAAGACAAGGATACCTTCAATGCCTATTACTAAGTAGAAGCTGGTCTGAAAAGGCTACTGTGTAACCGCAACTATTTAACATTCTGCAAAATGCTGGAGATGGTTTGCAGGGTTAAGGGAATAAGTAACAAACAGGAAGAGCAGGGATGACTTTTACGACAAGGGAAGTATTCTATGAGGTACTATCAGGCTGGATACATGTCCTTATACATTTGCTCAGACTCATAGCATGTAAAACCACAAGAGTAAGCCCTAATGTCAATTATGGCCTTCGGACAACTATGATGTCTCAGTGTAGGCTCCTCATTTTAATAAATGTGCCACTATGGTGGGGGAGGTACTGAAATGGGTGAAGGCTACACATACATGCAGATCAGGGTATACGGGAAATCTATGTCCTTCTTAATTCTGCTGTGAAATTAAAACTGCCTTAACAAATAAAGTACATTTATTAAAAAAAAAAAAAAAATCTAAAAATGTTTTTAGTAACAAAAATTAAATCAATATTAAAAAACACATCCCCATTTGTAATAACTCTCAATAATAAATGCATAAAGAAAATGTGGTCTATACACGTAACGAAGCATTACTCAGCCTTAAAAAAGGAGAACATCTTGCCATTTGCAACAACATGCACATACCTGGAAGATAACTGTGCTAGGTGAAGAAACGAGCGAGACCGAAACAAAGTAGTACATAATCCCATTTGCAATAGTCTGGATGTATGTATTCCCCTGAAATTCATCGTTGAAATCTAATCACCAAGATGATGACATTAGAAAGTGAGGCCTCAGGGGAGTGATGAGGTGAGGGCTCTTCCCTCTTGAATGAATTAAGGCCCTCTTGAATGGACTGGGAGTGCCTTCATTCTCTGCCACTCTTTTGCCTTCCACCATGTAAGGATGCAGGAAGAAGTCTCTCCTCAGGCACCAGATGACAGTGCCTTGATCTTGGACTTCCCAGCCTTCAGAACTGTTAAGAATAAATTTCTGTTATTAATTACCAAGTCTGAAGTATTTTGTTGCTCCAGCACAAATGAAGCCATGCTTCCTGTAGAGCCTGTGCAACTCCACTTAAATAAAAATATAAAACAGTTAAACTTATAAAAACATAGAGCTGAATGGTGGTTACCAAGGTCTGAAGGGGAAGGGTAAGTGGGGAGGTATTGGTTACAGGATATAAGTTTCAGTTATACAATGAGTAAATTCTAAATATCGAGTCCACAGACCCATGCATGTAGTTAATACTATATTGTACACTTAAAAATTCGTTAGGAGGATGGTATGCTTTGGATTTGTGTACTTGCCCACATCTCATGTCAAATTGTAAGACTCAAGGTTGGAGAAGGGACCTGGTGGGAAGTGACTGGATCATGGGGGCAGACTTGCCCCTGCTGTTCTCGTGATAGTAAGTTCTCAGGAGATCTGGTTGTTTAAAAGTGTACAGCACCTGCCCCTTCACCACCCACTTCCTCCTGCTGCAGACACATAGGGCATGGCTGCTTCCCCTTCATCTTACACCATGATTTTAAGTTTCCCGGGGCATCCCCAGCCATGCTTCCTACAGCCTATGGAACTATGAGCCAATTAAACCTCTTTTCTTTATAAATTACCCAGTCTCGGGTAGTTGTTTATATCAATGGGAGAATGGACCAATACAGAGAATGTAACTAATGTCAAATGGTTGTATCCCAAAAGGGGCAGGGGAGAGGGAGGGAGAAACCTGTGGAGGCAAAGGTTGTTTATCGCATTGTTTCTACTGATGGTTCCATGGGTGAATACTTGTCTCTAAAGCTAAACATATTTTGCATGTGGGAGGAATGTAAATAATTTGTGGCCAGGGGAAAAACCGTGGTTTATTAAAGACTGCTACAGATTCCTACTATTCCTCTTATTGAGAGGTAGAATCTAATTACTCTTTTATCTAATACCATACGCACAGGAAGAGAGAAGGATGTAATTTTTATTTCGGATTTGTTAAGCTTGAGGTGCCTTTTGGATAGCTACAAAGAAGCATTCAATGGAGAGTTGAACCTGTGGCCTACAGCAGTGACCCCCAACCTTTTTGGCACCAGATTTTGTGGAAGACAATTTTTCCATAGACCAGGGTGTGAGGGGGGATGGTTTTGGGATGAAACTGTTCATCAGGCATTAGATTCTCATAAGGAGCAGGCAACCTAGATCCCTCACATGCATAGTTCACAATAGGGTTCGTGCTTCTATGAGAATCTAATGCTGCCATTCATCTGACAGGAGGCAGAGCTCAGGCAGTAATGCTTGCTCATCTGCCACTCACCTCCTGCTATGCAGTACAGTTCCTAACAGGCCACGGACTGGTACCAGTCCATGGCCTGGGGGTTGGAGACCCCTGGTCTGAAGGCCGGAGAAGTCCAAGCTGGAGAGGAACACAACTGCTACACAACAGAGAGCAGAACTGTTAAAAAAAAAAAAAAACGGAACTGCACAGTGGGATAGATGGGAACTGGATGGAACACACGGATAAGCTATGTAAAAGAGAAGTAGAAGAATTCAGGGAAAAAAGACAAGCACCATCAGTGAGGTCACGATAGAAACTAACACAGAAGAATTTCCAGGAGAAGATCATGAACAGTAATGTGAAATGCAGGAGTCCCCCCTTATCCATGAGGGATCCATTCCAAGTCCCTTAGCAGATGCCTGAAACTATGTATAGCACCAAACCTTATATATACTATGTTTTTTCCTACATATACATACCCTTGACACTTTAATTTAAAATTAGGCACAGTATGATATTAACAACAATAATACAATGGAACAACTATAATAATATACTATGGCCGGGTGCGATGGCTCACGCCTGTAATCCCAGCACTTTGGGAGGCCGAGGCGGGTGGATCACGAGGTCAAGAGATCGAGACCATCCTGGTCAACATGGTGAAACCCCGTCTCTACTAAAAATACAAAAATTAGCTGGGCATGGTGGCGCACGCCTTTAGTCCCAGCTACTCGGGAGGCTGAGGCAGGAGAATTGCTTGAACCCAGGAGGCGGAGGTTGCAGTGAACCGAGATCGAGCCACTGCACTCCAGCCTGGGTAACAAGAGCGAAACTCTGTCTCAAAAAAAAAATATATATATATATACTATATTAAAAGTTATGCGAATGTGGCCTCTCAAAATATCTTACTCTACCATATTCAACATATTCAAAATTTGCAAAATATCAAATATCAAAATATTCAAGATATTCAAAATATCTTACTGTATTTTCTGTCTGCAGTTGACTACAGGTAACTGAAACCACAGAAAGCAAAACTGTGAATAAGGGGGATTACTGTACCCCACAAGATTCAAGTAAGGCAGAATAGAGAATAGCCATTGGATTTGCGTATAATTTAGGTTAATGGTGAGCATTAAAACAAATCAATTAAGACTACACTGAATGAAAGTGCAAGTGAGCAGTGGAAATATTTGTCAGAAAATATAACAGTGAACAATCTGCTACAAATTCTGTATGTACAGACGAACTGACAGAAATGTATGGGGGGGGGGGTTATGTAGGGACCTGTGCTCAACTCAATCCTCCAGATGTTCTAGGTTTTAGCCATGAATCAAGCAGGGCCTTCCAAAAGCTGTCTGGGACCACACTGTTCTCGCAGCTCCAGAAAAACCTCATCATGGAAGTCGTGCTTTAGTACTAAGTGACTATTTCTATTGCCAAATGCTATAAGTGTGTATTTCCAGACGGGTAGTAAAAAAACTTTCCACTATGTCATCTCTGCGACCAATGAAGTTAGTGTCCCAGACTTTGGTAGCAGCAAGTCTTCCTGTCTCACGAGAATGCAGCACACACTCTTTGCAGGTTCCATTCCAATCATATAACAAATGTGACTGCCTTTTTGATGCAGCATCAGAGAGACCAGAGACACATTTGTAGTCAAGTTCAATGGCTTATAACCTGCATACGTCTACACGCCAGCATTATTTTATTTTTTTGAGATGGAGTCTCGCTCTGTCACCAGGCTGGAGTGCAGTGGCACGATCTCAGCTCACTGCAACCTCTGCCTCCAGGGTTCAAGTGATTCTCCTGCCTCATCTCCCAAGTAAATGGGACTACAGGCAAGCGCCACCATGCCCAGCTAATTTTTGTATTTTAGTAGAGACAGGGTTTCACCATGTTGACCAGAATGGTCTCGGTCTCTTGACCTCATGATCCACCCACTTCAGCCTCCCAAAGTGCTGGGATTACAGGCATGAGCCACCGCACCCGGCCCACCAGCATTATTTTATTTATGTGCATTTCCTTTAACCTGAATTTTACTTATTTTTATTTTTCCATTTTAATCCACGGACTCCATAAAGGCAAAGGATGCAATGTAAAACAAAGTGAGACATATATAAACAAGTAACTCACCAGAGATTTATTCACTGTTGATCTTGGAAATGCACAGAGCACTCTGGAAGCATAGCTGGGGGAAAAATCAAATGGAGTGGATTAAGGGAGAACTGGTGTGGCTTGGTTCTAGATTCTCCTGCCCAAAACCCTCTACACAATAGCTGGAACAGACTAAAACAACAACAACAAAAACCTCCCTGTGACAGATAGTCATTCATGCCTCAATAAGGGGCAAGAAATTCCCTGCTGAAGATGTACCCACAAGTACATTAACTGGTAGAGACACATACAATTTATTTCTGGGTTAATGAAAACATATCTTACCTACTGATTTAGGAACAATTAATTTACCCAAAGAAACAATTTAATAATTTAAACCAAAGAAAGATACACTTGTCTTCAATGAAATTAATATTGTAAAATATACTTGGGCTGCATTAACTATTTCACTGCTAATAAAGAGATTCTACATGATTTCATATAGGTGTTTCCACTAGAACACATCTTGCTCTTACGTACCTAAGCATCATGGAAGTATGCACCTTGCAAGCCAACGTTCTTTGCCCACAATTATATTATATAGGGGTGAAAACGTACATACTGTGTATTTCTTGGGATTCACTGTTTTAGTAACGTTTCCTAATGACATGTCTCCCTGTATCTAAGACCTCATATTGTCTGCTGATAACAAATGGGGCTTTGCCATTTGACTTGCTTTGGCCGAATGGGACATTAGAAAATACGATGAAAACATAGGTTGGAAAAGTGCTTGCCCACTGGTGCTTCCCTTCTTAAACAAGGGTCAGCATGAACCACCAGACGTGTGAGTAAAGGCACCAGATGACTGAAGCTTCATTTGTGATCCAAACAACGTTAGCATAGGAAATGCCCCGGTGAACACGTGCCAAAATGTGAATCAGTAGAACCTCAATCAAATAAAACAGTTGTTTCTTTTTAAGCCAGTGAGTTTTGGTTGGTTATTTTCACAGAGAACACTGATACACCTAAGCCACCAGAACACAGTATTTTTAAGACAACCATGTGAAGGAGCTAATGTGAAATTACTTGTCAAATACGATCATTAGAACATCACAACCTCATGTAGAAGTTTTGCAAATCATAATAAATGCCAACTTCATGGAAATCAGTGAGACTGCTGGTGCCAGGAGATGATGTGAATCATAAAAAGCCACTGTTTGCATACGAGTAAACTGTGTTTTGAGGTTCTTTACATCATAAAAAAAAATCTGTTGACTTTAAAATACAAAACACACAAAAAGGATCTCTTACAAGTGAGCATTGTGCTGTATTCTACCTACATTTTAAGATATTGGTTTGGAGTAGAAGTGGGACACAGTTTTTAAATATATAAAATATGCTATTGTTTTCCTACAGAATTTATAATTTCAGATTACTGACACTAAGTGGGAAACACTTGTGTTATTTACCCTTGAGGTAACATAATTCACAAAAAGAGCTGGGGATAAAAAAAAAAAAAAGCGATGGTTAAGGAAACGTTTCTGGTTGGCTGGTTGGTTTTGAGACAGTCTCGCTACATCTCATCTTAAAAAGTTTAAGAAATGAGCCCAGGAGCAGTGGCTCACACTTGTGTAATACCAGGACTTTGGGAGGCCAAGGTGGGTGGATCATCTGAGCTCAGCAATTTAAGATCAGCATGGTGAAACCCTGTCTGTACTAAAACTACAAAATAAAAATTAGCTGGATGTGGTGGTGCATATCTGTAATCTCAGCTACTCAGGAGGCTGAGGCAGGAGAATCGCTTGAACCCAGAAGGCAGAGGTTGCAGTGAGCTGAGATTGTGCCACGGCACTCCAGCGTGGGGGACAGAGCATAGTAATAGCAATAATAGAAAAAGGCAAAAGTTTAAACGAGTAAACAGAAACATGGCAAAAGAGCGGAACCAGCCCTTCACAGAAGAAAAAAATGTGGAGGAATGGCCGATAAAATCATGAAAAGGGCCTCAGCCTAACAGGGTGAGATACCAGGTGACACTCAGCAGACTGGCAAAAATCCCACAATCAGCGCAAGTGTTGGGGAGAATGGAGAGCCACAGGAATGCTCAGCCACCACTAAGAATGACTGTGAATTACTGTTGCTGCGCTTGCTTATGAAAGGGTGTGCGTCGTGGGTTATGAGGAAAATTACATTTCTTACTGGGATGAAATTTTAAAAATTGAAAGCTACTGACCAGAAGAAACTGCACTTGTGTACAAAAGAAATGCCCAAGAACCTTCGCAGCAACACGGTCCTAGGGGCCCGCCTGGCCAAACACTCATCAGCAGGAAAACGAAGACATTTCTCATGGTCCCCTCCACCATGAGAGATGATGCAGCAATGAAAATGAATCTGGTCAGTGTGGACGGGTCTCAGGAAGAGAACGGAGGAAGAAAACAGACATGGAGCAAATGCTCAGAGCCAGTGCAGCAGAGAAGCAGCCACACAGGAGACTTCTTCACATCAAAGTTCAAAACCGCAGCCGAGGCAACAGAGCAAGACCCTGTCTCCAAAAGACAGCAGAGTGTTCAAAAACCACATGCAGTATTGTTTAGGGATGCGCACAAATGCGGGGAAAGAAACGCGCCATGAAGAAAAGTACGGGAATGATAAAGACTAAGGCAGAAAGCCACTCCCTCTGAAGGAGAAGGGAAGGGACTGGGATTCGGGAGGGGCCTCCAGGGAGCATCCAAAGTTTGGTTTCTTCAGATTCTACTCCCTAAACTTGGTGGAGGTCCCGTGTGTCCAATGTGTGAACATTCCTTATGCCTGACCCATATTATACAAGTGCTTATTTCCTATACAGTATTGAGAAGACAGTTATAAACAAGATGTGTTCAAGAGCAAGACGGCAGACGAGCATCAGGAAGGAACCTCAAGCACATCCGAGACATTCCACCCACGGAACCTCACCATGGATACCCTTGTGCTGCTCACAGGCCTGGCCTCCCCTCAAAACACAGTCAGTTGTTGGAGATCAGAAGCCACACTCATCACAGCAGAGGGGCAGGACCAGCTGGGACGGGGTCCTTCTGTGACACCCACTGCATCCCCAGCTGTGCGAAGTGACCCAGCTGCCAGGTCTCACAGAAGATGATTGTACACTGAAACTGCGTGAGGAAAATGTAAGTTCTCCGTGTGTCCATCAGCAGCAACTCTCAGAATCACCTCTGTCCTTCACCCCTTCTCCATGAAACAACTATAGAGCTTTACTTGGACCTATTTTTCTATTTATTTTTATTTTACTAACTATTGAAAAGACATATTTTCCGTGTATGTGTGATTTTGTCTCTATCAGTCAGGATAATCCTGGTTAAATTTCTACTATTATTATTGTTAACATCATTTAGTTTTTTTAAGCTTTTCAATTGCTGAGGATATTGATCAGGGTCTTTCTGTCTTGTGAGACAGAAAATAAATCCCAACTGTGAAGGAGGAAAGGGAAAGCATTGACATCGAGGCCTGAGACACTCCCAGGCTTAGCTTGCTTGGTGTACAGCTACATCTACAGTTTCAGGTGCCCTCCTGTGACTCTCTCTCTCCTTCCCAACTTTGGCTCCATGTTTAGCTCCAAGAACCTCAGACATAAGAGCATCACTGACTCCTCCCAAGGATTCCAGCTAACCTACCCTCACTCAACAACAACACTGGATTCTCTGGAATCTCCACATCTAACTAAAGCAAAAACCACTACTGGTCTCTCAGACTAAGGTAAGAACCACTCCTGTCCTGGTCCCCAGCTGCACGGTCCCCAAACTAAAGTAAGAACCGCTCCTGCCCAAGTCCCCAGCCGTGCAGCCCTCAAACTAAAGTAACAACTACTCCTGTCCAGGTATCCAAATGCGGCCATCAACCTAAGGTAAGAACCACGCCTGCACAGAACACAATCTGTGTGGATTATGTAAGACCCCTCCTGCCCAGGTCGGCAGCTGTGCAGCTCGCAAACAACACAAACAACTGCTCCTGCCCAGATACCAAGCGGCCAGGCCCTGAAATGACAAAAACAACTGCTCCTGCACAGGGCCACAGCTCTGCGGCCCACACACTATGGTAAGAACTTCTCCTGCCCAGACCCCAAACTCCGTGGCCTCAAACAAAATTACCACCTCCGGCCCAGGTCGACAACTCTGCCACCCTCAAACAACAAAAACAACTGCTCCTGCCCAGGGCCACAGCCGTGCGACCCTCTAACAACAAAGCAACTGCTCCTGCCCAGGGCCACAGCCGTGCGACCCTCTAACAACGAAGCAACTGCTCCTGCCCAGGGCCGCAGCCGTGCGACCCTCTAACAACAAAAACAACTGCTCCTGCCCAGGGCCACAGCCGTGCGACCCTCTAACAACGAAGCAACTGCTCCTGCCCAGGGCCACAGCCGTGCGACCCTCTAACAACGAAGCAACTGCTCCTGCCCACGGACGCAGCCGTGCGACCCTCTAACAACAAAGCAACTGCTCCTGCCCAGGGCCACAGCCGTGCGACCCTCTAACAACAAAGCAACTGCTCCTGCCCACGGCCGCAGCCGTGCGACCCCCTAACAACGAAGCAACTGCTCCTGCCCAGGGCCACAGCCGTGCGACCCCCTAACAACGAAGCAACTGCTCCTGCCCACGGCCGCAGCCGTGCGACCCCCTAACAACGAAGCAACTGCTCCTGACAAGGGCCGCAGCCGTGCGACCCCCTAACAACGAAGCAACTGCTCCTGCCCAGGGCCGCAGCCGTGCGACCCCCTAACAACGAAGCAACTGCTCCTGCCCAGGGCCGCAGCCGTGCGACCCCCTAACAACGAAGCAACTGCTCCTGCCCAGGGCCGCAGCCGTGCGACCCTCTAACAACGAAGCAACTGCTCCTGCCCAGGGCCGCAGCCGTGCGACCCTCTAACAACGAAGCAACTGCTCCTGCCCAGGGCCGCAGCCGTGCGACCCCCTAACAACGAAGCAACTGCTCCTGCCCAGGGCCACAGCCGTGCGACCCCCTAACAACGAAGCAACTGCTCCTGCCCAGGGCCACAGCCGTGCGACCCTCTAACAACGAAGCAACTGCTCCTGCCCAGGGCCACAGCCGTGCGACCCTCTAACAACGAAGCAACTGCTCCTGCCCAGGGCCACAGCCGTGCGACCCTCTAACAACGAAGCAACTGCTCCTGCCCAGGGCCGCAGCCGTGCGACCCTCTAACAACGAAGCAACTGCTCCTGCCCAGGGCCGCAGCCGTGCGACCCTCTAACAACGAAGCAACTGCTCCTGCCCAGGGCCGCAGCCGTGCGACCCTCTAACAACGAAGCAACTGCTCCTGCCCAGGGCCGCAGCCGTGCGACCCTCTAACAACAAAAACAACTACTCCTGCCCAGGGCCACAGCCGTGCGACCCTCTAACAACGAAGCAACTGCTCCTGCCCAGGGCGACAGCCATGCGACCCTCTAACAACAAAGCAACTGCTCCTGCCCAGGGCCGCAGCCGTGCGACCCCCTAACAACGAAGCAACTGCTCCTGCCCAGGGCCACAGCCGTGCGACCCCCTAACAACGAAGCAACTGCTCCTGCCCACGGCCGCAGCCGTGCGACCCCCTAACAACGAAGCAACTGCTCCTGCCCAGGGCCGCAGCCGTGCGACCCCCTAACAACGAAGCAACTGCTCCTGCCCAGGGCCGCAGCCGTGCGACCCTCTAACAACGAAGCAACTGCTCCTGCCCAGGGCCGCAGCCGTGCGACCCTCTAACAACGAAGCAACTGCTCCTGCCCAGGGCCGCAGCCGTGCGACCCTCTAACAACGAAGCAACTGCTCCTGCCCAGGGCCGCAGCCGTGCGACCCTCTAACAACGAAGCAACTGCTCCTGCCCAGGGCCACAGCTGTGCGGCCCTCAAACTGAAATGGGGGCTGCCCCTGCCCACGGCCCTCAAACTGTAATGGGGGCTGCCCCTGCCCACGGCCCTCAAACTGTAATGGGGGCTGCCCCTGCCCGCGGCCCTCAAACTGAAATGGGGGCTGCCCCTGCCCGCGGCCCTCAAACTGTAATGGCGGCTGCCCCTGCCCGCGGCCCTCAAACTGAAATGGGGGCTGCCCCTGCCCGCGGCCCTCAAACTGAAATGGGGGCTGCCCCTGCCCGCGGCCCTCAAACTGAAATGGGGGCTGCCCCTGCCCGCGGCCCTCAAACTGAAATGGGGGCTGCCCCTGCCCGCGGCCCTCAAACTGAAATGGGGGCTGCCCCTGCCCGCGGCCCTCAAACTGAAATGGGGGCTGCCCCTGCCCGCGGCCCTCAAACTGAAATGGGGGCTGCCCCTGCCCGCGGCCCTCAAACTGAAATGGGGGCTGCCCCTGCCCGCGGCCCTCAAACTGAAATGGGGGCTGCCCCTGCCCGCGGCCCTCAAACTGAAATGGGGGCTGCCCCTGCCCGCGGCCCTCAAACTTAAATGGGGGCTGCCCCTGCCCGCGGCCCTCAAACTGAAATGGGGGCTGCCCCTGCCCGCGGCCCTCAAACTGAAATGGGGGCTGCCCCTGCCCGCGGCCCTCAAACTGAAATGGGGGCTGCCCCTGCCCGCGGCCCTCAAACTGAAATGGGGGCTGCCCCTGCCCGCGGCCCTCAAACTGAAATGGGGGCTGCCCCTGCCCGCGGCCCTCAAACTGAAATGGGGGCTGCCCCTGCCCGCGGCCCTCAAACTGAAATGGGGGCTGCCCCTGCCCGCGGCCCTCAAACTGAAATGGGGGCTGCCCCTGCCCGCGGCCCTCAAACTGAAATGGGGGCTGCCCCTGCCCGGGGCCACAGCAGTGTGGCCCTCAAACTGTAATGGGGGCTGCCCCTGCCCTCGGCCCTCAAACTGAAATGGGGGCTGCCCCTGCCCACGGCCCTCAAACTGAAATGGGGGCTGCCCCTGCCCGCGGCCCTCAAACTGAAATGGGGGCTGCCCCTGCCCGGGGTCACAGCGGTGCGGCCCTCAAGCTGTAATGGGGGCTGCCCCTGCCCACGGCCCTCAAACTGTAATGGGGGCTGCCCCTGCCCACGGCCCTCAAACTGAAATGGGGGCTGCCCCTGCCCGCGGCCCTCAAACTGAAATGGGGGCTGCCCCTGCCCACGGCCCTCAAACTGAAATGGGGGCTGCCCCTGCCCGCGGCCCTCAAACTGAAATGGGGGCTGCCCCTGCCCACGGCCCTCAAACTGAAATGGGGGCTGCCCCTGCCCGGGGCCACAGCGGTGCGGCCCTCAATCTGTAATGGGGGCTGCCCCTGCCCACGGCCCTCAAACTGAAATGGGGGCTGCCCCTGCCCACGGCCCTCAAACTGAAATGGGGGCTGCCCCTGCCCGCGGCCCTCAAACTGAAATGGGGGCTGCCCCTGCCCGGGGCCACAGCGGTGCGGCCCTCAAACTGTAATGGGGGCTGCCCCTGCCCACGGCCCTCAAACTGAAATGGGGGCTGCCCCTGCCCGCGGCCCTCAAACTGAAATGGGGGCTGCCCCTGCCCGGGGCCACAGCGGTGCGGCCCTCAAACTGTAATGGGGGCTGCCCCTGCCCACGGCCCTCAAACTGAAATGGGGGCTGCCCCTGCCCACGGCCCTCAAACTGAAATGGGGGCTGCCCCTGCCCGCGGCCCTCAAACTGAAATGGGGGCTGCCCCTGCCCACGGCCCTCAAACTGAAATGGGGGCTGCCCCTGCCCGCGGCCCTCAAACTGAAATGGGGGCTGCCCCTGCCCGGGGCCACAGCGGTGCGGCCCTCAAGCTGTAATGGGGGCTGCCACTGCCCACGGCCCTCAAACTATAATGGGGGCTGCCCCTGCCCGCGGCCCTCAAACTGAAATGGGGGCTGCCCCTGCCCGCGGCCCTCAAACTGAAATGGGGGCTGCCCCTGCCCACGGCCCTCAAACTGAAATGGGGGCTGCCCCTGCCCGGGGCCACAGCGGTGCGGCCCTCAAACTGTAATGGGGGCTGCCCCTGCCCACGGCCCTCAAACTGAAATGGGGGCTGCCCCTGCCCACGGCCCTCAAACTGAAATGGGGGCTGCCCCTGCCCGCGGCCCTCAAACTGAAATGGGGGCTGCCCCTGCCCGGGGCCACAGCGGTGCGGCCCTCAAACTGTAATGGGGGCTGCCCCTGCCCACGGCCCTCAAACTGAAATGGGGGCTGCCCCTGCCCGCGGCCCTCAAACTGAAATGGGGGCTGCCCCTGCCCGGGGCCACAGCGGTGCGGCCCTCAAACTATAATGGGGGCTGCCCCTGCCCACGGCCCTCAAACTGAAATGGGGGCTGCCCCTGCCCGCGGCCCTCAAACTGAAATGGGGGCTGCCCCTGCCCGCGGCCCTCAAACTGAAATGGGGGCTGCCCCTGCCCACGGCCCTCAAACTGAAATGGGGGCTGCCCCTGCCCGCGGCCCTCAAACTGAAATGGGGGCTGCCCCTGCCCACGGCCCTCAAACTATAATGGGGGCTGCCCCTGCCCACGGCCCTCAAACTGAAATGGGGGCTGCCCCTGCCCGCGGCCCTCAAACTGAAATGGGGGCTGCCCCTGCCCGCGGCCCTCAAACTGAAATGGGGGCTGCCCCTGCCCACGGCCCTCAAACTGAAATGGGGGCTGCCCCTGCCCGGGGCCACAGCGGTGCGGCCCTCAAACTGTAATGGGGGCTGCCCCTGCCCACGGCCCTCAAACTGAAATGGGGGCTGCCCCTGCCCACGGCCCTCAAACTGAAATGGGGGCTGCCCCTGCCCGCGGCCCTCAAACTGAAATGGGGGCTGCCCCTGCCCGGGGCCACAGCGGTGCGGCCCTCAAACTGTAATGGGGGCTGCCCCTGCCCACGGCCCTCAAACTGAAATGGGGGCTGCCCCTGCCCGCGGCCCTCAAACTGAAATGGGGGCTGCCCCTGCCCGGGGCCACAGCGGTGCGGCCCTCAAACTGTAATGGGGGCTGCCCCTGCCCACGGCCCTCAAACTGAATTGGGGGCTGCCCCTGCCCACGGCCCTCAAACTGAAATGGGGGCTGCCCCTGCCCGCGGCCCTCAAACTGTAATGGGGGCTGCCCCTGCCCACGGCCCTCAAACTGAAACGGGGGCTGCCCCTGCCCACGGCCCTCAAACTGAAATGGGGGCTGCCCCTGCCCGCGGCCCTCAAACTGAAATGGGGGCTGCCCCTGCCCGCGGCCCTCAAACTGAAATGGGGGCTACCCATGCCCAGGGCCACAGCGGTGCGGCTCTCAAACTGAAACGGGGGCTGCCCCTTCCCAGGGCCACAGCAGAGCGGCCCTCAAACTGAAACGGGGGCTGCCTCTGCCCCGGGCCACAGCTGTGCGGCCCTCAAACTAACGTAAGAACTGCTCCTGCCCAGATACCAAGATGCTCGGCCCTCACACAACAAAAAAACTGCTCCTGCCCAGATCCCCAGCTACGCGGCCCTCAAACAAAAGTAAGAACTGCTCCTGCAGTTCCTGTACTCTGGCAGGTATTGGAAAGGGTCGAAGACATCATATCCCCTCCCCAGATTCTCAAGCTAAATCCGCACTTTGTTCAGCTCACAGTCTTTGCATATTTATATATGAATATTTGGTATATGTTATTTTGTGTGGAGAGGTATAAACAATGTATTTAAACTTAACATTTCTAGTTATCACGTGGCGTACTGTTAAATACATCCATACTGTTTCAGCTACTTTAATGCCGTGAGACAAATGAGCTATTAAAACACGAGTGAAAGTGTCTGTGACCCCGCAGCACCTGTGGGTCTCCAGTCACCGCCCCGCTTCGCCCGTCCTGATGGCACTGCTCAGTGTCACTCCTTTCTCAGCACCGCGATCTCTCCCCAGAAACGAGCCCGGATCTGTAAGACGAGCTGCACTCAGCTGTCATGACACGCAGCCAACGTCGGGCAGAAGGGACACCATTTTACAATAGGCTGCGTAGACCGTGACAGGGAAGTAAGGCCCGTGACAGGGAAGTAAGGCCCATGGCAGGGCTCCCTCCTCAGCACTTGTGGCTGCTGACAGGAAGCATTTTCCTCCTTACCTCGCCTGGTGACTGACTGTCCTGAACCACGGCCTCTCCCGGGTGGCGGGTCCTGAGGAGAAGGAGGCTCCTTCCTCAGGGTCAAAGCCCCAGGGCACGAGTGAGGAATCCACTGCGGTTCCCGCGGGCGCTCCTGGTTCGGCAGGAGCTCGGCGCCCCCTGGTGGAAGCCCTGGGGAATTTCGGAAAATCAGGGTTTAGATTATCTCAGGCTGTGATTTTCGAAATTTCAACTGAAATCGAGCCCACCATCCCGTGCCTTGACGGAACAGATGGAGGGGTTTTTTTGTTTTTTGTTTTTGTTTTTAAACAGAGTCTTGCTCTGGTGCCCAGGCTGAGTGCAGTGGCATGATCTCAGCTCACTGCAACCTCCACCTCCCAGGTTTAAGTGATCCTTCTGCCTCAGCCCCCTAAGTAGCTGGGATTACAGGCACATGCAACCATTTCCTGCTAATTTTTGTATTTTTAGTAGAGATGGGGTTTCGCCATGTTGGCCAGGCTGGTCTCAAAACTCCTGATCTTAGGTGATCCACCCACCTTGGCCTCCCAAAGTGCTGGGATTACAGGTGTGAACCACCATGCCTGGCCAGAACAGAGATTTTTTTTTTTTTTTTTTTTTTGAGACGGAGTTTCGCTCTTGTTACCCAGGCTGGAGTGCAATGGCGCGATCTCGGCTCACCGCAACCTCCGCCTCCTGGGTTCAGGCAATTCTCCTGCCTCAGCCTCCCGAGTAGCTGGGATTACAGGCACGCGCCACTATGCCCAGCTAATTTTTTGTATTTTGAGTAGAGACGGGGTTTCACCATGTTGACCAGGATGGTCTCGATCTCTTGACCTCGTGATCCACCTGCCTCGGCCTCCCAAAGTGCTGGGATTACAGGCTTGAGCCACCGTGCCCGGCCAGAACAGAGATTTTAAAAACTAAAAAAGATGTCCGGTAGGCGAAAGTCAGTTTCATTCCTTCATATCAGCAATAACGAATGGAAATAATTGGAACTGGAAATATTAAAATGCCATTTACGATAGCACCCCTAAAGTTGAACCCCTTAAGTATGAATGTAACAAAATGTACGCAAATATGCATTCAGAAAACCATGAATCACAGTTGAGAGAAACCAAAAGAAATATAAATAAGTGAAGAGATGTTCCTTAACCCCTACCCTAACCCCCAACCCTAACCCTAACCCCCAACCCTAACCCCTAACCCCAACCCTAACCCTAACCCTACTCTGATTACCCTTATCTCTAAAGCTAACCTTGTGGTAACCCTCAACCATAATTTCTAACTTTACTTTTACCCACTCTAATTCTAACCTTAATCTAAACCTACTCAAACCTTTACTGTAACCCTAATCCTAAACCTCACCGCCCTTTCACCCTAACTCTTCCCTGTAATCCTGACCTCTCAGTCTAACCCTGGTTACTCACCTGATCTCTCTAATGTCTTACTATGCAGCTCCCAACCACCGACCTGAATCTCCTACTTGAAGCCCTTATGCCATCATCTTCAACTGGTAAACTCTGAACCCTTCAACTCGTATCTCTTGATTTTAAAATATCCTGACACACTAACTCTGTAAATACCAACTGCAGTCTATACACAGTCTCATCCTGATCTATCCTACTCAGTGCCATGCCACTTCAAGGACTGATCTATAACCTCAGAAATATAGACTTAATAATCTTTAACAAAACAATAGCATATTAAAAGCCACAGCATTTTGAAGGCATCAGACACCACGAACATGATTTTTTATCCCAGTAAATCCACGGTGGTCCCACACACTAATGCCCTTCATGTAACACACAGTATTGTCAGAATGAATGGAAAACACCCCAGAATTTTCTCAGCTGTTGCAGAAAGGGCTTTCAGTAAAGCTGGAATTACAGCCATATGCCACCATGCCCAGCTAAATTTGTATTTTTAGTAGAGACAGGTTTTCACCATGGTGGCCAGGCTAGTCTCCAACTCCTGACCTCAGGTGATCTGTCTGCCTCGGCCTCTAAAGGTGCTGGGATTACAGGTGTGAGCCACCGTTCCTGGCCAAAAAATCCATTTTATACATATACACTAGCAATGAATAATCTGAAAACAAAATTATAAAAATTTCACTTTAAATAATACCAATGGCAATAATATGCTTAGGAATAAATGTAATCAAAGGGTAAGACTTAAAAGGGGGAAATTATAAGACACTGCTTAAGGAAATTAAACAAAGCCCAAATAAATGTAAGAACATGTCATGTTCATGGATTTGAAGACCATATTCGTTAAGTTTGCCAAATTACACAAAGCAATTTACAGATTCAATGTTATTCCTACGAAAATCCCAAAGGCCTTGGGACAGAAATGGAAAAGCTGATCCTAATGTTTATACGGAATTTCAAGGAATCCTGAAAAGCCAAACCAATCCTGAAAAATAACTCCAAATCTGGAGGTTAGCCAGGCGCGGTGGTGGGCACCTGTAACCCCAGGTACTTGGGAGGCTGAGGCAAAAGAATTGCCTGAACACAGGAGGCAGAGGTTGCAGTGAGCCGAGATGACGCCATTGCACTCTAGCCTCAATGACAGAGAGAGACGCTGTCTTAAAAAAAAAAAACACACACCGAAAATATACAGATAGCAAATAATTACACAAAAGGATGTTCAACATCATGTCTCATTAGGAGACTGCAAATTAAAGTAATGCTGAGATGCCACTGCACACCCAGTAGAACTGTGAGACTCTAAGAAAAGCTCAACAACAACAATTGGAGGTTGAAGAACAACAGGGGCTTCATTCACTGTTAGCAGAATGCAGTAATTGTGCAGCCACTCTGGGAGATAGTTTGGCAGTTTTTCCCAAAGATAAACAAGTCTTACCTACAATCCAACAAATGCATCCCTAAAATGTATATATTTAGACAGATGCTTTGAAAAATTACTTTCAAACAAAAACTAGCATAATCAACTTGAAGTACAACAATGCAATGGAGTACCATTCAGCGACAAAAAGGAACGAACTTTCAACCCCTGAAAATAAATGAATGAATCTTGCTAAGTGAAGGGTGGCAGCATGAAGACGCTGTACATTATATGACTCCATTCATGAGACAGTCTGGAAAAGGCACAACGACAGAGATGACGATCAGATGAGTGACTGGGGTGGGGATTTGAAGTATTCGGTACTTTAGTGGTAGATATCCGACACTATGTATATATTTAAACCCACAGGATGTTAAAGCACAAAGAACGAATCACAATCTACACAAATTCTATTATTTAGGTTACGAAGTATCTAAGGACAAAATACAGACGGCAACTAAGAATCTAATTGGATTACCAATGTATGTTGCAAATGGTGGGCCAAAGGTACTGACCTAAGTCATTTTGGAAATGAGTAGAATCCACAGACTAAAAGCAAAATGTACTATACACAAACAGTGGACTCTCTTGTATAAAGTTATGTCCCACAGGGATAATAGTTAATTTTGAAACCACTGTATCTGTAAAAAGAAAAATAACCATGATTTTCCTCCATACTCTCAACACTTCACTTCTGACAGCAAACTGGGGTGGGTGATGTTTCCCACACCAACCAATTTTCCAGTTCTCTGGACAACAATTGGGTGTCCTATAATTCAATTATGACAATTACTGAAGATTGTACAGACCCTACAGGTTAAGGGCGTAGTAACACCGACTGTCCCCATCCTCAGATGCCAATCAAAAGTAGGGAATCCCCAGTTTACCCAAACTTCTATGACTTGGCTAGAAACAATGCACTCCTACACCCCCTCCTCAGGTTTGATAATTTGCTATGATGGCTTATGGAACTCAGGGAAACACTCACTTATGTTTACTAGTTACTATGGTCTCAATGTGTGTATACCCTCCAAATTCCTATGGTGAAACATAATCCCCAAAGGGATGGTAATCAGAGGTAACTGAGGGGTGACTGCATCATGAGGGTGCTGCCCTCATGAATGAAACCAGTGCCCTTATAAAATAATCTAGGAGCCTTCCCCCCCCAATCCTGCCATGTCAGGACATGGCTAGAAGGCACTAGCTATGAAAGATGAGCCCTCACTAGACATCAAATCTGTCAGAGTTGATCTGAGACTTTCCAGATTCCACATTTTAGGAATTTTTATGAAAGCTTCATCATGCAGACATGATCAACTATTTACTCAATCTCCAGTCCCTTCACACCTTCAAAGGATTGTATGCGAAGCTAAAAGTTACAAGCTTCTTATCAGGGCTTGTCTTTCCAGTGACTATCCCCAATCCTGAAACCATCCAGGGACCCACAGAGGGCCCTTACAGAAGACATTCCTATCACTCAGGAGATTCCAAGGAATTTAGGAACTCCACGTCAGGAACCAGGGCCAAAGACCAAATGTGAGAACACAAGATGTTCCTAGCACCACTATTGTTCAGGAAATTATAAAAGTTTTAGGAGCTCTGTACTATGAACTGGAGACAGAGACCAAATATATTTCTCGTTAAACCCCAACCTGGAATCTGGATCAAGAATGAATTCCTTGTTCCCAATGGAACAAGGGATGAAATAAATGGCACACAGTGAAAGCCAGGTTCCCCACTGTTAGAGTGAGAAGTTACAGATAAGAAACGTGGGAAGCCTGGAATGATCTCTGTGATAATGGATCAGAATACATATATAAAATGTAGATATAAACTCACATTTAACTTAATATACACACACACACACACACACACACACACACACACACACACACACACACACACAGATGGTTCCATGTAGAAACCTGTATAATTAAGTGGGTACATACAAGTTAGAATACACACATATATTTGTTTGCACCGTCAGCAGTGAGGGTCATGATGCAATAACCACATTTAGTGACCAGATGTAAGTTTTTAATATCACTCTCTAACAAAGGAAATTGGGGTCTTTGAAAAACTGGTTGAAACTAGGAGTGGGACAGAAAATATATGAGCCAGGGTACTTTTGAAGTAACAGAAATTGTAAATAAATAAATAAATACATGCAATTATGTCAAAGGAGACAGTGGAAAGAGCTCCCAATGGCCACAGGGTATAAACAAACAGCAACAAAATCTGCAGAACTGGATAACAAGCAAAACATTAAAGTAACTGAGCGTCCAGACTGGTATCTATGTATGATTAAATTGATACATAAATGGCCTGAATAGAAATCTCTTATACATGGTGACCTCCTCCAAAAGCACACATAAAAGTTCTGCTTCATGTCTGAAGAAAATAAAATGTTTCTTTTTTCAATGTCAGGGAGGAATATTTGGCCCTAACACTAACTTGTGTACAGCGTCTACTGTAGAGCTCAGTTATATGTCTCAGCCACAATAACATGGGGCTGAGAAATGCAGTCCATGTGTCCAAGAGAAAAAAACCATGAATTTTGTAGAAAACATAGCCAGTCTCTGACTATGTTCTACAAAAGCCAATGCCATTAAAATTAGAAGAAAAGCCACAGACTGGGAGAAAATATTTGCAAAAGACACATCTCATAAAGAGACAGTTTTACAAAACCTTCCAAAAACTCTTAAAACTCTATAGTAAGAAAACCACCTAATAAAACAGACCAAAGACCGTAACAGATACCTCACCAATGATGAGAAACGTACAGGAAATAAACATATAAAAGGATACATTATACTGTATAACATTAGGGCAATATATTAAAACAAGATACCGCTACAAACCTAGTAGAATGGCCAAAATCTGGAGTGCTGACAACAACTGCCATTGAGAATGCGGAGAGACAGGAACTCTCCTTCACCGACAGTGGAAATGCAGAACAGTGTCGTCACTCTGGAAAACAATTTGGTTGTTCTTACAAAAGTAAACATGTTCTCACTATACGATACAGCAACTGCACTACTTGGTATTCACCCAAAGGAGGTGAAAATTAATGATAGCATAAAAACCTGCAAACAGGTATTTATAGCAACTTTATTCAAAATAATTAAAATCTGGAAGCAACCAAAATGGCCTTCAGTAAGTGAACAGAAAAACTATGGTACACACAATGAACTATATTTCAGCAGTAAAAAGCAATGGGCTATCTTGTCCTCAAAAGACAAGGATACCTTCAATGCCTATTACTAAGTAGAAGCTGGTCTGAAAAGGCTACTGTGTAACCGCAACTATTTAACATTCTGCAAAATGCTGGAGATGGTTTGCAGGGTTAAGGGAATAAGTAACAAACAGGAAGAGCAGGGATGACTTTTACGACAAGGGAAGTATTCTATGAGGTACTAGCAGGCTGGATACATGTCCTTATACATTTGCTCAGACTCATAGCATGTAAAACCACAAGAGTAAGCCCTAATGTCAATTATGGCCTTCGGACAACTATGATGTCTCAGTGTAGGCTCCTCATTTTAATAAATGTGCCACTATGGTGGGGGAGGTACTGAAATGGGTGAAGGCTACACATACATGCAGATCAGGGTATACGGGAAATCTATGTCCTTCTTAATTCTGCTGTGAAATTAAAACTGCCTTAACAAATAAAGTACATTTATTAAAAAAAAAAAAAAAATCTAAAAATGTTTTTAGTAACAAAAATTAAATCAATATTAAAAAACACATCCCCATTTGTAATAACTCTCAATAATAAATGCATAAAGAAAATGTGGTCTATACACGTAACGAAGCATTACTCAGCCTTAAAAAAGGAGAACATCTTGCCATTTGCAACAACATGCACATACCTGGAAGATAACTGTGCTAAGTGAAGAAACGAGCGAGACCGAAACAAAGTAGTACATAATCCCATTTGCAATAGTCTGGATGTATGTATTCCCCTGAAATTCATCGTTGAAATCTAATCACCAAGATGATGACATTAGAAAGTGAGGCCTCAGGGGAGTGATGAGGTGAGGGCTCTTCCCTCTTGAATGAATTAAGGCCCTCTTGAATGGACTGGGAGTGCCTTCATTCTCTGCCACTCTTTTGCCTTCCACCATGTAAGGATGCAGGAAGAAGTCTCTCCTCAGGCACCAGATGACAGTGCCTTGATCTTGGACTTCCCAGCCTTCAGAACTGTTAAGAATAAATTTCTGTTATTAATTACCAAGTCTGAAGTATTTTGTTGCTCCAGCACAAATGAAGCCATGCTTCCTGTAGAGCCTGTGCAACTCCACTTAAATAAAAATATAAAACAGTTAAACTTATAAAAACATAGAGCTGAATGGTGGTTACCAAGGTCTGAAGGGGAAGGGTAAGTGGGGAGGTATTGGTTACAGGATATAAGTTTCAGTTATACAATGAGTAAATTCTAAATATCGAGTCCACAGACCCATGCATGTAGTTAATACTATATTGTACACTTAAAAATTCGTTAGGAGGATGGTATGCTTTGGATTTGTGTACTTGCCCACATCTCATGTCAAATTGTAAGACTCAAGGTTGGAGAAGGGACCTGGTGGGAAGTGACTGGATCATGGGGGCAGACTTGCCCCTGCTGTTCTCGTGATAGTAAGTTCTCAGGAGATCTGGTTGTTTAAAAGTGTACAGCACCTGCCCCTTCACCACCCACTTCCTCCTGCTGCAGACACATAGGGCATGGCTGCTTCCCCTTCATCTTACACCATGATTTTAAGTTTCCCGGGGCATCCCCAGCCATGCTTCCTACAGCCTATGGAACTATGAGCCAATTAAACCTCTTTTCTTTATAAATTACCCAGTCTCGGGTAGTTGTTTATATCAATGGGAGAATGGACCAATACAGAGAATGTAACTAATGTCAAATGGTTGTATCCCAAAAGGGGCAGGGGAGAGGGAGGGAGAAACCTGTGGAGGCAAAGGTTGTTTATCGCATTGTTTCTACTGATGGTTCCATGGGTGAATACTTGTCTCTAAAGCTAAACATATTTTGCATGTGGGAGGAATGTAAATAATTTGTGGCCAGGGGAAAAACCGTGGTTTATTAAAGACTGCTACAGATTCCTACTATTCCTCTTATTGAGAGGTAGAATCTAATTACTCTTTTATCTAATACCATACGCACAGGAAGAGAGAAGGATGTAATTTTTATTTCGGATTTGTTAAGCTTGAGGTGCCTTTTGGATAGCTACAAAGAAGCATTCAATGGAGAGTTGAACCTGTGGCCTACAGCAGTGACCCCCAACCTTTTTGGCACCAGATTTTGTGGAAGACAATTTTTCCATAGACCAGGGTGTGAGGGGGGATGGTTTTGGGATGAAACTGTTCATCAGGCATTAGATTCTCATAAGGAGCAGGCAACCTAGATCCCTCACATGCATAGTTCACAATAGGGTTCGTGCTTCTATGAGAATCTAATGCTGCCATTCATCTGACAGGAGGCAGAGCTCAGGCAGTAATGCTTGCTCATCTGCCACTCACCTCCTGCTATGCAGTACAGTTCCTAACAGGCCACGGACTGGTACCAGTCCATGGCCTGGGGGTTGGAGACCCCTGGTCTGAAGGCCGGAGAAGTCCAAGCTGGAGAGGAACACAACTGCTACACAACAGAGAGCAGAACTGTTAAAAAAAAAAAAAAACGGAACTGCACAGTGGGATAGATGGGAACTGGATGGAACACACGGATAAGCTATGTAAAAGAGAAGTAGAAGAATTCAGGGAAAAAAGACAAGCACCATCAGTGAGGTCACGATAGAAACTAACACAGAAGAATTTCCAGGAGAAGATCATGAACAGTAATGTGAAATGCAGGAGTCCCCCCTTATCCATGAGGGATCCATTCCAAGTCCCTTAGCAGATGCCTGAAACTATGTATAGCACCAAACCTTATATATACTATGTTTTTTCCTACATATACATACCCTTGACACTTTAATTTAAAATTAGGCACAGTATGATATTAACAACAATAATACAATGGAACAACTATAATAATATACTATGGCCGGGTGCGATGGCTCACGCCTGTAATCCCAGCACTTTGGGAGGCCGAGGCGGGTGGATCACGAGGTCAAGAGATCGAGACCATCCTGGTCAACATGGTGAAACCCCGTCTCTACTAAAAATACAAAAATTAGCTGGGCATGGTGGCGCACGCCTTTAGTCCCAGCTACTCGGGAGGCTGAGGCAGGAGAATTGCTTGAACCCAGGAGGCGGAGGTTGCAGTGAACCGAGATCGAGCCACTGCACTCCAGCCTGGGTAACAAGAGCGAAACTCTGTCTCAAAAAAAAAATATATATATATATACTATATTAAAAGTTATGCGAATGTGGCCTCTCAAAATATCTTACTCTACCATATTCAACATATTCAAAATTTGCAAAATATCAAATATCAAAATATTCAAGATATTCAAAATATCTTACTGTATTTTCTGTCTGCAGTTGACTACAGGTAACTGAAACCACAGAAAGCAAAACTGTGAATAAGGGGGATTACTGTACCCCACAAGATTCAAGTAAGGCAGAATAGAGAATAGCCATTGGATTTGCGTATAATTTAGGTTAATGGTGAGCATTAAAACAAATCAATTAAGACTACACTGAATGAAAGTGCAAGTGAGCAGTGGAAATATTTGTCAGAAAATATAACAGTGAACAATCTGCTACAAATTCTGTATGTACAGACGAACTGACAGAAATGTATGGGGGGGGGGGTTATGTAGGGACCTGTGCTCAACTCAATCCTCCAGATGTTCTAGGTTTTAGCCATGAATCAAGCAGGGCCTTCCAAAAGCTGTCTGGGACCACACTGTTCTCGCAGCTCCAGAAAAACCTCATCATGGAAGTCGTGCTTTAGTACTAAGTGACTATTTCTATTGCCAAATGCTATAAGTGTGTATTTCCAGACGGGTAGTAAAAAAACTTTCCACTATGTCATCTCTGCGACCAATGAAGTTAGTGTCCCAGACTTTGGTAGCAGCAAGTCTTCCTGTCTCACGAGAATGCAGCACACACTCTTTGCAGGTTCCATTCCAATCATATAACAAATGTGACTGCCTTTTTGATGCAGCATCAGAGAGACCAGAGACACATTTGTAGTCAAGTTCAATGGCTTATAACCTGCATACGTCTACACGCCAGCATTATTTTATTTTTTTGAGATGGAGTCTCGCTCTGTCACCAGGCTGGAGTGCAGTGGCACGATCTCAGCTCACTGCAACCTCTGCCTCCAGGGTTCAAGTGATTCTCCTGCCTCATCTCCCAAGTAAATGGGACTACAGGCAAGCGCCACCATGCCCAGCTAATTTTTGTATTTTAGTAGAGACAGGGTTTCACCATGTTGACCAGAATGGTCTCGGTCTCTTGACCTCATGATCCACCCACTTCAGCCTCCCAAAGTGCTGGGATTACAGGCATGAGCCACCGCACCCGGCCCACCAGCATTATTTTATTTATGTGCATTTCCTTTAACCTGAATTTTACTTATTTTTATTTTTCCATTTTAATCCACGGACTCCATAAAGGCAAAGGATGCAATGTAAAACAAAGTGAGACATATATAAACAAGTAACTCACCAGAGATTTATTCACTGTTGATCTTGGAAATGCACAGAGCACTCTGGAAGCATAGCTGGGGGAAAAATCAAATGGAGTGGATTAAGGGAGAACTGGTGTGGCTTGGTTCTAGATTCTCCTGCCCAAAACCCTCTACACAATAGCTGGAACAGACTAAAACAACAACAACAAAAACCTCCCTGTGACAGATAGTCATTCATGCCTCAATAAGGGGCAAGAAATTCCCTGCTGAAGATGTACCCACAAGTACATTAACTGGTAGAGACACATACAATTTATTTCTGGGTTAATGAAAACATATCTTACCTACTGATTTAGGAACAATTAATTTACCCAAAGAAACAATTTAATAATTTAAACCAAAGAAAGATACACTTGTCTTCAATGAAATTAATATTGTAAAATATACTTGGGCTGCATTAACTATTTCACTGCTAATAAAGAGATTCTACATGATTTCATATAGGTGTTTCCACTAGAACACATCTTGCTCTTACGTACCTAAGCATCATGGAAGTATGCACCTTGCAAGCCAACGTTCTTTGCCCACAATTATATTATATAGGGGTGAAAACGTACATACTGTGTATTTCTTGGGATTCACTGTTTTAGTAACGTTTCCTAATGACATGTCTCCCTGTATCTAAGACCTCATATTGTCTGCTGATAACAAATGGGGCTTTGCCATTTGACTTGCTTTGGCCGAATGGGACATTAGAAAATACGATGAAAACATAGGTTGGAAAAGTGCTTGCCCACTGGTGCTTCCCTTCTTAAACAAGGGTCAGCATGAACCACCAGACGTGTGAGTAAAGGCACCAGATGACTGAAGCTTCATTTGTGATCCAAACAACGTTAGCATAGGAAATGCCCCGGTGAACACGTGCCAAAATGTGAATCAGTAGAACCTCAATCAAATAAAACAGTTGTTTCTTTTTAAGCCAGTGAGTTTGGGTTGGTTATTTTCACAGAGAACACTGATACACCTAAGCCACCAGAACACAGTATTTTTAAGACAACCATGTGAAGGAGCTAATGTGAAATTACTTGTCAAATACGATCATTAGAACATCACAACCTCATGTAGAAGTTTTGCAAATCATAATAAATGCCAACTTCATGGAAATCAGTGAGACTGCTGGTGCCAGGAGATGATGTGAATCATAAAAAGCCACTGTTTGCATACGAGTAAACTGTGTTTTGAGGTTCTTTACATCATAAAAAAAAATCTGTTGACTTTAAAATACAAAACACACAAAAAGGATCTCTTACAAGTGAGCATTGTGCTGTATTCTACCTACATTTTAAGATATTGGTTTGGAGTAGAAGTGGGACACAGTTTTTAAATATATAAAATATGCTATTGTTTTCCTACAGAATTTATAATTTCAGATTACTGACACTAAGTGGGAAACACTTGTGTTATTTACCCTTGAGGTAACATAATTCACAAAAAGAGCTGGGGATAAAAAAAAAAAAAAAGCGATGGTTAAGGAAACGTTTCTGGTTGGCTGGTTGGTTTTGAGACAGTCTCGCTACATCTCATCTTAAAAAGTTTAAGAAATGAGCCCAGGAGCAGTGGCTCACACTTGTGTAATACCAGGACTTTGGGAGGCCAAGGTGGGTGGATCATCTGAGCTCAGCAATTTAAGATCAGCATGGTGAAACCCTGTCTGTACTAAAACTACAAAATAAAAATTAGCTGGATGTGGTGGTGCATATCTGTAATCTCAGCTACTCAGGAGGCTGAGGCAGGAGAATCGCTTGAACCCAGAAGGCAGAGGTTGCAGTGAGCTGAGATTGTGCCACGGCACTCCAGCGTGGGGGACAGAGCATAGTAATAGCAATAATAGAAAAAGGCAAAAGTTTAAACGAGTAAACAGAAACATGGCAAAAGAGCGGAACCAGCCCTTCACAGAAGAAAAAAATGTGGAGGAATGGCCGATAAAATCATGAAAAGGGCCTCAGCCTAACAGGGTGAGATACCAGGTGACACTCAGCAGACTGGCAAAAATCCCACAATCAGCGCAAGTGTTGGGGAGAATGGAGAGCCACAGGAATGCTCAGCCACCACTAAGAATGACTGTGAATTACTGTTGCTGCGCTTGCTTATGAAAGGGTGTGCGTCGTGGGTTATGAGGAAAATTACATTTCTTACTGGGATGAAATTTTAAAAATTGAAAGCTACTGACCAGAAGAAACTGCACTTGTGTACAAAAGAAATGCCCAAGAACCTTCGCAGCAACACGGTCCTAGGGGCCCGCCTGGCCAAACACTCATCAGCAGGAAAACGAAGACATTTCTCATGGTCCCCTCCACCATGAGAGATGATGCAGCAATGAAAATGAATCTGGTCAGTGTGGACGGGTCTCAGGAAGAGAACGGAGGAAGAAAACAGACATGGAGCAAATGCTCAGAGCCAGTGCAGCAGAGAAGCAGCCACACAGGAGACTTCTTCACATCAAAGTTCAAAACCGCAGCCGAGGCAACAGAGCAAGACCCTGTCTCCAAAAGACAGCAGAGTGTTCAAAAACCACATGCAGTATTGTTTAGGGATGCGCACAAATGCGGGGAAAGAAACGCGCCATGAAGAAAAGTACGGGAATGATAAAGACTAAGGCAGAAAGCCACTCCCTCTGAAGGAGAAGGGAAGGGACTGGGATTCGGGAGGGGCCTCCAGGGAGCATCCAAAGTTTGGTTTCTTCAGATTCTACTCCCTAAACTTGGTGGAGGTCCCGTGTGTCCAATGTGTGAACATTCCTTATGCCTGACCCATATTATACAAGTGCTTATTTCCTATACAGTATTGAGAAGACAGTTATAAACAAGATGTGTTCAAGAGCAAGACGGCAGACGAGCATCAGGAAGGAACCTCAAGCACATCCGAGACATTCCACCCACGGAACCTCACCATGGATACCCTTGTGCTGCTCACAGGCCTGGCCTCCCCTCAAAACACAGTCAGTTGTTGGAGATCAGAAGCCACACTCATCACAGCAGAGGGGCAGGACCAGCTGGGACGGGGTCCTTCTGTGACACCCACTGCATCCCCAGCTGTGCGAAGTGACCCAGCTGCCAGGTCTCACAGAAGATGATTGTACACTGAAACTGCGTGAGGAAAATGTAAGTTCTCCGTGTGTCCATCAGCAGCAACTCTCAGAATCACCTCTGTCCTTCACCCCTTCTCCATGAAACAACTATAGAGCTTTACTTGGACCTATTTTTCTATTTATTTTTATTTTACTAACTATTGAAAAGACATATTTTCCGTGTATGTGTGATTTTGTCTCTATCAGTCAGGATAATCCTGGTTAAATTTCTACTATTATTATTGTTAACATCATTTAGTTTTTTTAAGCTTTTCAATTGCTGAGGATATTGATCAGGGTCTTTCTGTCTTGTGAGACAGAAAATAAATCCCAACTGTGAAGGAGGAAAGGGAAAGCATTGACATCGAGGCCTGAGACACTCCCAGGCTTAGCTTGCTTGGTGTACAGCTACATCTACAGTTTCAGGTGCCCTCCTGTGACTCTCTCTCTCCTTCCCAACTTTGGCTCCATGTTTAGCTCCAAGAACCTCAGACATAAGAGCATCACTGACTCCTCCCAAGGATTCCAGCTAACCTACCCTCACTCAACAACAACACTGGATTCTCTGGAATCTCCACATCTAACTAAAGCAAAAACCACTACTGGTCTCTCAGACTAAGGTAAGAACCACTCCTGTCCTGGTCCCCAGCTGCACGGTCCCCAAACTAAAGTAAGAACCGCTCCTGCCCAAGTCCCCAGCCGTGCAGCCCTCAAACTAAAGTAACAACTACTCCTGTCCAGGTATCCAAATGCGGCCATCAACCTAAGGTAAGAACCACGCCTGCACAGAACACAATCTGTGTGGATTATGTAAGACCCCTCCTGCCCAGGTCGGCAGCTGTGCAGCTCGCAAACAACACAAAGAACTGCTCCTGCCCAGATACCAAGCGGCCAGGCCCTGAAATGACAAAAACAACTGCTCCTGCACAGGGCCACAGCTCTGCGGCCCACACACTATGGTAAGAACTTCTCCTGCCCAGACCCCAAACTCCGTGGCCTCAAACAAAATTACCACCTCCGGCCCAGGTCGACAACTCTGCCACCCTCAAACAACAAAAACAACTGCTCCTGCCCAGGGCCACAGCCGTGCGACCCTCTAACAACAAAGCAACTGCTCCTGCCCAGGGCCACAGCCGTGCGACCCTCTAACAACGAAGCAACTGCTCCTGCCCAGGGCCGCAGCCGTGCGACCCTCTAACAACAAAAACAACTGCTCCTGCCCAGGGCCACAGCCGTGCGACCCTCTAACAACGAAGCAACTGCTCCTGCCCAGGGCCACAGCCGTGCGACCCTCTAACAACGAAGCAACTGCTCCTGCCCACGGACGCAGCCGTGCGACCCTCTAACAACAAAGCAACTGCTCCTGCCCAGGGCCACAGCCGTGCGACCCTCTAACAACGAAGCAACTGCTCCTGCCCACGGCCGCAGCCGTGCGACCCCCTAACAACGAAGCAACTGCTCCTGCCCAGGGCCACAGCCGTGCGACCCCCTAACAACGAAGCAACTGCTCCTGCCCACGGCCGCAGCCGTGCGACCCCCTAACAACGAAGCAACTGCTCCTGACAAGGGCCGCAGCCGTGCGACCCCCTAACAACGAAGCAACTGCTCCTGCCCAGGGCCGCAGCCGTGCGACCCCCTAACAACGAAGCAACTGCTCCTGCCCAGGGCCGCAGCCGTGCGACCCCCTAACAACGAAGCAACTGCTCCTGCCCAGGGCCGCAGCCGTGCGACCCTCTAACAACGAAGCAACTGCTCCTGCCCAGGGCCGCAGCCGTGCGACCCTCTAACAACGAAGCAACTGCTCCTGCCCAGGGCCGCAGCCGTGCGACCCTCTAACAACGAAGCAACTGCTCCTGCCCAGGGCCGCAGCCGTGCGACCCTCTAACAACGAAGCAACTGCTCCTGCCCAGGGCCACAGCCGTGCGACCCCCTAACAACGAAGCAACTGCTCCTGCCCAGGGCCACAGCCGTGCGACCCTCTAACAACGAAGCAACTGCTCCTGCCCAGGGCCACAGCCGTGCGACCCTCTAACAACGAAGCAACTGCTCCTGCCCAGGGCCACAGCCGTGCGACCCTCTAACAACGAAGCAACTGCTCCTGCCCAGGGCCGCAGCCGTGCGACCCTCTAACAACGAAGCAACTGCTCCTGCCCAGGGCCGCAGCCGTGCGACCCTCTAACAACGAAGCAACTGCTCCTGCCCAGGGCCGCAGCCGTGCGACCCTCTAACAACGAAGCAACTGCTCCTGCCCAGGGCCGCAGCCGTGCGACCCTCTAACAACAAAAACAACTACTCCTGCCCAGGGCCACAGCCGTGCGACCCTCTAACAACGAAGCAACTGCTCCTGCCCAGGGCCACAGCCATGCGACCCTCTAACAACAAAGCAACTGCTCCTGCCCAGGGCCGCAGCCGTGCGACCCCCTAACAACGAAGCAACTGCTCCTGCCCAGCGCCACAGCCGTGCGACCCCCTAACAACGAAGCAACTGCTCCTGCCCACGGCCGCAGCCGTGCGACCCCCTAACAACGAAGCAACTGCTCCTGCCCAGGGCCGCAGCCGTGCGACCCCCTAACAACGAAGCAACTGCTCCTGCCCAGGGCCGCAGCCGTGCGACCCTCTAACAACGAAGCAACTGCTCCTGCCCAGGGCCGCAGCCGTGCGACCCTCTAACAACGAAGCAACTGCTCCTGCCCAGGGCCGCAGCCGTGCGACCCTCTAACAACGAAGCAACTGCTCCTGCCCAGGGCCGCAGCCGTGCGACCCTCTAACAACGAAGCAACTGCTCCTGCCCAGGGCCACAGCTGTGCGGCCCTCAAACTGAAATGGGGGCTGCCCCTGCCCACGGCCCTCAAACTGAAATGGGGGCTGCCCCTGCCCACGGCCCTCAAACTGTAATGGGGGCTGCCCCTGCCCACGGCCCTCAAACTGTAATGGGGGCTGCCCCTGCCCGCGGCCCTCAAACTGAAATGGGGGCTGCCCCTGCCCGCGGCCCTCAAACTGTAATGGGGGCTGCCCCTGCCCGCGGCCCTCAAACTGAAATGGGGGCTGCCCCTGCCCGCGGCCCTCAAACTGAAATGGGGGCTGCCCCTGCCCGCGGCCCTCAAACTGAAATGGGGGCTGCCCCTGCCCGCGGCCCTCAAACTGAAATGGGGGCGGCCCCTGCCCGCGGCCCTCAAACTGAAATGGGGGCGGCCCCTGCCCGCGGCCCTCAAACTGAAATGGGGGCTGCCCCTGCCCGCGGCCCTCAAACTGAAATGGGGGCTGCCCCTGCCCGCGGCCCTCAAACTGAAATGGGGGCTGCCCCTGCCCGCGGCCCTCAAACTGAAATGGGGGCTGCCCCTGCCCGCGGCCCTCAAACTGAAATGGGGGCTGCCCCTGCCCGCGGCCCTCAAACTGAAATGGGGGCTGCCCCTGCCCGCGGCCCTCAAACTGAAATGGGGGCTGCCCCTGCCCGCGGCCCTCAAACTGAAATGGGGGCTGCCCCTGCCCGCGGCCCTCAAACTGAAATGGGGGCTGCCCCTGCCCGCGGCCCTCAAACTGAAATGGGGGCTGCCCCTGCCCGCGGCCCTCAAACTGAAATGGGGGCTGCCCCTGCCCGCGGCCCTCAAACTGAAATGGGGGCTGCCCCTGCCCGCGGCCCTCAAACTGAAATGGGGGCTGCCCCTGCCCGCGGCCCTCAAACTGAAATGGGGGCTGCCCCTGCCCGGGGCCACAGCAGTGTGGCCCTCAAACTGTAATGGGGGCTGCCCCTGCCCACGGCCCTCAAACTGAAATGGGGGCTGCCCCTGCCCACGGCCCTCAAACTGAAATGGGGGCTGCCCCTGCCCGCGGCCCTCAAACTGAAATGGGGGCTGCCCCTGCCCGGGGTCACAGCGGTGCGGCCCTCAAGCTGTAATGGGGGCTGCCCCTGCCCACGGCCCTCAAACTGTAATGGGGGCTGCCCCTGCCCACGGCCCTCAAACTGAAATGGGGGCTGCCCCTGCCCACGGCCCTCAAACTGAAATGGGGGCTGCCCCTGCCCGCGGCCCTCAAACTGAAATGGGGGCTGCCCCTGCCCGGGGCCACAGCGGAGCGGCCCTCAAGCTGTAATGGGGGCTGCCCCTGCCCACGGCCCTCAAACTATAATGGGGGCTGCCCCTGCCCACGGCCCTCAAACTGAAATGGGGGCTGCCCCTGCCCGCGGCCCTCAAACTGAAATGGGGGCTGCCCCTGCCCGCGGCCCTCAAACTGAAATGGGGGCTGCCCCTGCCCACGGCCCTCAAACTGAAATGGGGGCTGCCCCTGCCCGCGGCCCTCAAACTGAAATGGGGGCTGCCCCTGCCCACGGCCCTCAAACTGAAATGGGGGCTGCCCCTGCCCGGGGCCACAGCGGTGCGGCCCTCAATCTGTAATGGGGGCTGCCCCTGCCCACGGCCCTCAAACTGAAATGGGGGCTGCCCCTGCCCACGGCCCTCAAACTGAAATGGGGGCTGCCCCTGCCCGCGGCCCTCAAACTGAAATGGGGGCTGCCCCTGCCCGGGGCCACAGCGGTGCGGCCCTCAAACTGTAATGGGGGCTGCCCCTGCCCACGGCCCTCAAACTGAAATGGGGGCTGCCCCTGCCCGCGGCCCTCAAACTGAAATGGGGGCTGCCCCTGCCCGGGGCCACAGCGGTGCGGCCCTCAAACTGTAATGGGGGCTGCCCCTGCCCACGGCCCTCAAACTGAAATGGGGGCTGCCCCTGCCCACGGCCCTCAAACTGAAATGGGGGCTGCCCCTGCCCGCGGCCCTCAAACTGAAATGGGGGCTGCCCCTGCCCACGGCCCTCAAACTGAAATGGGGGCTGCCCCTGCCCGCGGCCCTCAAACTGAAATGGGGGCTGCCCCTGCCCGGGGCCACAGCGGTGCGGCCCTCAAGCTGTAATGGGGGCTGCCCCTGCCCACGGCCCTCAAACTATAATGGGGGCTGCCCCTGCCCACGGCCCTCAAACTGAAATGGGGGCTGCCCCTGCCCGCGGCCCTCAAACTGAAATGGGGGCTGCCCCTGCCCGCGGCCCTCAAACTGAAATGGGGGCTGCCCCTGCCCACGGCCCTCAAACTGAAATGGGGGCTGCCCCTGCCCGGGGCCACAGCGGTGCGGCCCTCAAACTGTAATGGGGGCTGCCCCTGCCCACGGCCCTCAAACTGAAATGGGGGCTGCCCCTGCCCACGGCCCTCAAACTGAAATGGGGGCTGCCCCTGCCCGCGGCCCTCAAACTGAAATGGGGGCTGCCCCTGCCCGGGGCCACAGCGGTGCGGCCCTCAAACTGTAATGGGGGCTGCCCCTGCCCACGGCCCTCAAACTGAAATGGGGGCTGCCCCTGCCCGCGGCCCTCAAACTGAAATGGGGGCTGCCCCTGCCCGGGGCCACAGCGGTGCGGCCCTCAAACTGTAATGGGGGCTGCCCCTGCCCACGGCCCTCAAACTGAAATGGGGGCTGCCCCTGCCCACGGCCCTCAAACTGAAATGGGGGCTGCCCCTGCCCGCGGCCCTCAAACTGTAATGGGGGCTGCCCCTGCCCACGGCCCTCAAACTGAAACGGGGGCTGCCCCTGCCCACGGCCCTCAAACTGAAATGGGGGCTGCCCCTGCCCGCGGCCCTCAAACTGAAATGGGGGCTGCCCCTGCCCGCGGCCCTCAAACTGAAATGGGGGCTGCCCCTGCCCACGGCCCTCAAACTGAAATGGGGGCTGCCCCTGCCCGCGGCCCTCAAACTGAAATGGGGGCTGCCCCTGCCCACGGCCCTCAAACTATAATGGGGGCTGCCCCTGCCCACGGCCCTCAAACTGAAATGGGGGCTGCCCCTGCCCGCGGCCCTCAAACTGAAATGGGGGCTGCCCCTGCCCGCGGCCCTCAAACTGAAATGGGGGCTGCCCCTGCCCACGGCCCTCAAACTGAAATGGGGGCTGCCCCTGCCCGGGGCCACAGCGGTGCGGCCCTCAAACTGTAATGGGGGCTGCCCCTGCCCACGGCCCTCAAACTGAAATGGGGGCTGCCCCTGCCCACGGCCCTCAAACTGAAATGGGGGCTGCCCCTGCCCGCGGCCCTCAAACTGAAATGGGGGCTGCCCCTGCCCGGGGCCACAGCGGTGCGGCCCTCAAACTGTAATGGGGGCTGCCCCTGCCCACGGCCCTCAAACTGAAATGGGGGCTGCCCCTGCCCGCGGCCCTCAAACTGAAATGGGGGCTGCCCCTGCCCGGGGCCACAGCGGTGCGGCCCTCAAACTGTAATGGGGGCTGCCCCTGCCCACGGCCCTCAAACTGAATTGGGGGCTGCCCCTGCCCACGGCCCTCAAACTGAAATGGGGGCTGCCCCTGCCCGCGGCCCTCAAACTGTAATGGGGGCTGCCCCTGCCCACGGCCCTCAAACTGAAACGGGGGCTGCCCCTGCCCACGGCCCTCAAACTGAAATGGGGGCTGCCCCTGCCCGCGGCCCTCAAACTGAAATGGGGGCTGCCCCTGCCCGCGGCCCTCAAACTGAAATGGGGGCTACCCATGCCCAGGGCCACAGCGGTGCGGCCCTCAAACTGAAACGGGGGCTGCCCCTTCCCAGGGCCACAGCAGAGCGGCCCTCAAACTGAAATGGGGGCTGCCCCTGCCCACGGCCCTCAAACTGAAATGGGGGCTGCCCCTGCCCGCGGCCCTCAAACTGAAATGGGGGCTGCCCCTGCCCGCGGCCCTCAAACTGAAATGGGGGCTACCCATGCCCAGGGCCACAGCGGTGCGGCCCTCAAACTGAAACGGGGGCTGCCCCTTCCCAGGGCCACAGCAGAGCGGCCCTCAAACTGAAACGGGGGCTGCCTCTGCCCCGGGCCACAGCTGTGCGGCCCTCAAACTAACGTAAGAACTGCTCCTGCCCAGATACCAAGATGCTCGGCCCTCACACAACAAAAAAACTGCTCCTGCCCAGATCCCCAGCTACGCGGCCCTCAAACAAAAGTAAGAACTGCTCCTGCAGTTCCTGTACTCTGGCAGGTATTGGAAAGGGTCGAAGACATCATATCCCCTCCCCAGATTCTCAAGCTAAATCCGCACTTTGTTCAGCTCACAGTCTTTGCATATTTATATATGAATATTTGGTATATGTTATTTTGTGTGGAGAGGTATAAACAATGTATTTAAACTTAACATTTCTAGTTATCACGTGGCGTACTGTTAAATACATCCATACTGTTTCAGCTACTTTAATGCCGTGAGACAAATGAGCTATTAAAACACGAGTGAAAGTGTCTGTGACCCCGCAGCACCTGTGGGTCCCCAGTCACCGCCCCCCCCGCCCGTCCTGATGGCACTGCTCAGTGTCACTCCTTTCTCAGCACCGCGATCTCTCCCCAGAAACGAGCCCGGATCTGTAAGACGAGCTGCACTCAGCTGTCATGACACGCAGCCAACGTCGGGCAGAAGGGACACCATTTTACAATAGGCTGCGTAGACCGTGACAGGGAAGTAAGGCCCGTGACAGGGAAGTAAGGCCCATGGCAGGGCTCCCTCCTCAGCACTTGTGGCTGCTGACAGGAAGCATTTTCCTCCTTACCTCGCCTGGTGACTGACTGTCCTGAACCACGGCCTCTCCCGGGTGGCGGGTCCTGAGGAGAAGGAGGCTCCTTCCTCAGGGTCGAAGCCCCAGGGCACGAGTGAGGAATCCACTGCGGTTCCCGCGGGCGCTCCTGGTTCGGCAGGAGCTCGGCGCCCCCTGGTGGAAGCCCTGGGGAATTTCGGAAAATCAGGGTTTAGATTATCTCAGGCTGTGATTTTCGAAATTTCAACTGAAATCGAGCCCACCATCCCGTGCCTTGACGGAACAGATGGAGGGGTTTTTTTGTTTTTTGTTTTTGTTTTTAAACAGAGTCTTGCTCTGGTGCCCAGGCTGAGTGCAGTGGCATGATCTCAGCTCACTGCAACCTCCACCTCCCAGGTTTAAGTGATCCTTCTGCCTCAGCCCCCTAAGTAGCTGGGATTACAGGCACATGCAACCATTTCCTGCTAATTTTTGTATTTTTAGTAGAGATGGGGTTTCGCCATGTTGGCCAGGCTGGTCTCAAAACTCCTGATCTTAGGTGATCCACCCACCTTGGCCTCCCAAAGTGCTGGGATTACAGGTGTGAACCACCATGCCTGGCCAGAACAGAGATTTTTTTTTTTTTTTTTTTTTTTGAGACGGAGTTTCGCTCTTGTTACCCAGGCTGGAGTGCAATGGCGCGATCTCGGCTCACCGCAACCTCCGCCTCCTGGGTTCAGGCAATTCTCCTGCCTCAGCCTCCCGAGTAGCTGGGATTACAGGCACGCGCCACTATGCCCAGCTAATTTTTTGTATTTTGAGTAGAGACGGGGTTTCACCATGTTGACCAGGATGGTCTCGATCTCTTGACCTCGTGATCCACCTGCCTCGGCCTCCCAAAGTGCTGGGATTACAGGCTTGAGCCACCGTGCCCGGCCAGAACAGAGATTTTAAAAACTAAAAAAGATGTCCGGTAGGCGAAAGTCAGTTTCATTCCTTCATATCAGCAATAACGAATGGAAATAATTGGAACTGGAAATATTAAAATGCCATTTACGATAGCACCCCTAAAGTTGAACCCCTTAAGTATGAATGTAACAAAATGTACGCAAATATGCATTCAGAAAACCATGAATCACAGTTGAGAGAAACCAAAAGAAATATAAATAAGTGAAGAGATGTTCCTTAACCCCTACCCTAACCCCCAACCCTAACCCTAACCCCCAACCCTAACCCCTAACCCCAACCCTAACCCTAACCCTACTCTGATTACCCTTATCTCTAAAGCTAACCTTGTGGTAACCCTCAACCATAATTTCTAACTTTACTTTTACCCACTCTAATTCTAACCTTAATCTAAACCTACTCAAACCTTTACTGTAACCCTAATCCTAAACCTCACCGCCCTTTCACCCTAACTCTTCCCTGTAATCCTGACCTCTCAGTCTAACCCTGGTTACTCACCTGATCTCTCTAATGTCTTACTATGCAGCTCCCAACCACCGACCTGAATCTCCTACTTGAAGCCCTTATGCCATCATCTTCAACTGGTAAACTCTGAACCCTTCAACTCGTATCTCTTGATTTTAAAATATCCTGACACACTAACTCTGTAAATACCAACTGCAGTCTATACACAGTCTCATCCTGATCTATCCTACTCAGTGCCATGCCACTTCAAGGACTGATCTATAACCTCAGAAATATAGACTTAATAATCTTTAACAAAACAATAGCATATTAAAAGCCACAGCATTTTGAAGGCATCAGACACCACGAACATGATTTTTTATCCCAGTAAATCCACGGTGGTCCCACACACTAATGCCCTTCATGTAACACACAGTATTGTCAGAATGAATGGAAAACACCCCAGAATTTTCTCAGCTGTTGCAGAAAGGGCTTTCAGTAAAGCTGGAATTACAGCCATATGCCACCATGCCCAGCTAAATTTGTATTTTTAGTAGAGACAGGTTTTCACCATGGTGGCCAGGCTAGTCTCCAACTCCTGACCTCAGGTGATCTGTCTGCCTCGGCCTCTAAAGGTGCTGGGATTACAGGTGTGAGCCACCGTTCCTGGCCAAAAAATCCATTTTATACATATACACTAGCAATGAATAATCTGAAAACAAAATTATAAAAATTTCACTTTAAATAATACCAATGGCAATAATATGCTTAGGAATAAATGTAATCAAAGGGTAAGACTTAAAAGGGGGAAATTATAAGACACTGCTTAAGGAAATTAAACAAAGCCCAAATAAATGTAAGAACATGTCATGTTCATGGATTTGAAGACCATATTCGTTAAGTTTGCCAAATTACACAAAGCAATTTACAGATTCAATGTTATTCCTACGAAAATCCCAAAGGCCTTGGGACAGAAATGGAAAAGCTGATCCTAATGTTTATACGGAATTTCAAGGAATCCTGAAAAGCCAAACCAATCCTGAAAAATAACTCCAAATC